>NW_027457556.1:603082-1206165 GCF_050624435.1 Tenrec ecaudatus | reverse complement strand
AGAAAGAGGAGATTTTCTACTCCTCTAAAGAATCACAGTCTCAGAAACCCACGGGGGCCATTTTACTCAGTCCCATGGGCCTGTGAGTTGGAATGGACTTGATGGCAGTGAGGACATGTAAATATGCAAACACCCACCTCGGACTTAGGGTTTGACCTGCTCCCTCAGCCCCGTGAGCATCTGCATCTGCAGCCATGGACTTGGCCTTCTGTGAAGAACCCATTAATGCACCGCCACAAAGAGAATGAGTTTCCTCTGTGTCAGTCCATTACCCTGCCAACGTTCAGGATGGAGCCAACACCCTTGGTCTCCCAGAGAAATTGGCTCAACATCCCCCTGATGTGGTTGCATGACATAGGCCACTCATGCAATGCACTGCATGTGCTCTATTTAATGCACTATCACCAACAAGTCTACATGGGTGGTAACTCTGAAAACCTTGCCCAAACAGCTGGCTTCACCAAAGTATATGGAATCCTGTGGAGTCATCGACCAGTTCGACTCTGCACTGGCTGTATGTTGGCATTGCCAAGGGGGCTTTCTCACTGACCGTGACCTGAATCCTGCTTCCACTAAGCCTTGCTTCATTGGCCTGGGATGGCGCCAGGCAAATGGGAGGCTGGAAATCTCCTAAGGGATTCCAAAGTATGACCAAGGGTGAACACTACTGCTTTTGGCCATCACATCCGGGAAGGCCCTTGGGACTTTGCCACTCAAAGTAAGATAGGTCAAGGAACCAGCAACATCAGCATTAGCTTCTCCCACGCTAATGCCATCGAGTTGATGCTGACTCATAGTGACCCTACAGGACAGGGTAGAACTGCCCTTGTGGGTTTCCCAGACTGTCACTCTTGCCCGGAGTCTACAGCCTCATATTTCTCCCAAGGAGTGGCTGGTGGTTTAGGACTACTGTCCTTGTGGTTAACAGCCCAAGAGTACCAGGGCCTCTAGAACTGCTGGATCCTAGACCCCACCCTGAACCCACAAAATCAGAATCTGCCAATCCCCAGCCCGATTTCCAGGAACCTGGGTAAGTGCAAGTATGTGAAAATTTAAGAAATACTTCCTTAGAAACCATTACTTTCCAGAACAAACTCCTCCTGACAGAGGTGCAGAAATGGAAGCCCATTAGGCCATGCTCGCCTAGAAGCAATTGGAGGTCTCAGTGCTCCTATATCCTGGCTGTCATCCAGATTTCCTTATTCTCACCTGGACTGTTGTCACTGCAGCAGGTATTGGTGAGTCCTCAGCACGAACAGCCCCAAATTAGGTCTAGAGACACAGCTCCCATTTCAGAGTAGTACAATCCACAGTTTACTGTAGAGTTTCTGGCTTTTACTGGCTTGGAGTAGGGTCTAGTGGGAAACGCATCTTAGCAACAGCCATTATGTATTCTGGATGTACACAATGAGTTTGTCTTGAGGCATATTTATGTCTGATGTTGTTATGTATTCTCTTTCTATCCCATGCAACGTTATTTCTTTGAAAATTTATATTTGCTTTTAATTATCCAGACTTATACGTGATTTATAGCTAGGTCTGATCGCTTGGAATCAGATGACAACGCCTGGATTAACCATGGGTCCTGGTGACCATTAGGCACTTCTTTCCATGAATGATATTTTCACCTGAGTGAATGCATTCACGACTTTTCTTCTCTTAAGATAAATAAGCAGGTGGGTATCATTTTGCTATGCTGCACTTCCTTGTGCTGTTTTAAGTTCACCCAGCAATTTTTAAAAAGAGAAACATATTACAACTGTCACACACTTTAAAATTCATGTGGAAAAATTTGGGGGAGAGCTAAATAGAGGTGACCCGTGGTGCAGTCTTACTTACTGCTTGTTAGAAGGTACTGAAATCTTATATACATAAACACTAGAAACCAGGAGAGAAGAAATGGTGGTTCTATGGCAGAATTCTCACTAGCCATGCAGGAAATTTGGGTTTGATTCTTGACCAGTGCGCCTCCTGTTACAGCTACCACCTAACTGCTAGTGGAGGCTGGCATATTGCTATGATGCTGAACAGATTTTAGCGATGTTTTCTGCCTACCGACAGACTAGGAGAAAAGGCCTTGTGAACTCCTTCAAGCCATCAGCCACTGAAAACCCCCCAGCTGACAAGGGGTCAAATCTACAACCCATTGAAGGAATGGGGCAGGACCTGTGGGCATTGAGTTCTGTAGCGCATGGAGTCCGCATGAGTCAGGAGCTGGCTGACTTGAAGGCAATTGTCCACAGCACTCTATAGGAAGGCAGTGGTTGGAGCACATAGGCGTCCTTCATATGGCCCCATGATCATCAAGCCCTAAGTCATGCAACCAACTCTGGGAAATGAAAGATGCCCGGGGTACCAGGGATATTTGAAGGACCTGGTGTAAATAGGTTCAGCCCGAGGGAGTTCTGGAAACCACCGAGGTAAGCTACCTGCTGATACCACTAACTTAGCTCCAGAGCGAGTGGATGGGTGTCTGCGCATGTACCCAGCCACCATTAGTGCGTTTTTTGTTGTTGTTGTTGTTGTTGTTGTTGTTGTTGCCGTTCACGTCCGTAGAGTCGATGCCGATTCACAGTGACCCTATATGACAGGGTAGAATTCCCCCTGTGAGTTTCTCACACTGCGACTCTTTACGGGAGTAAAAAAGCCTCATCTTTCTCTTGAGGAGTGACTGGTGGTTTTGAATGTTTGATCTTGCCATCAGTCCATTGCGTAACCAGGTGCTGTCAATTTGGTTCCAACTCATGGCCACTCTATGTACAGCAGAACAAAACAACACGCTGCCCTGCGCATTTCTCACAGTCATTCCTACATTTGAGCCACTGTGTCAACCCATCTTGTGGAGGTTTGTCCTCCTTTTGGCTTGACCAAGCATGCTGCCTAACTCCAGGGACTGGTCCCTCCTTATAACACCCAAAGTACATGAAGCCAAATGTCACCATCCTCGCTTCTAAGAATCAATCTGGCTGTAGTTCTTTCAACATAGATTTGTTTGTTCTCCTAGAAGTTCCTTGGTGTATTCAATATTCCTCACCAGGACCATATTTCAAATGCATCAATTCTTCTCATGGGACTTCCTTATGCATTTTCCAGCTTCCACATGAAAACAATCATGCCTTGGGATAGGATATTCCTGAGTTTTTAAGGTGGCAAAGTCACCTTGGTTCAAAAAAATGTTTAAAAGGCCTTTTGCAGCAAATTCACTGAAAGCAATTTATCCAGTGATTTATTTACAGATATTTCTATGAGCGTTGGTTGTGGATGGGTCCAAGTAAGATGAAATGCTTCATCATTTAAATCTTTTCTCTGTTTCTCATGTTGCTTATTGGTTCAGTGGTGAGGATTCTTATTCTTTTAACCTCGAATTGTAATCCATACTGAAGACTATCATCTTTGAACTTCATCAGTAAGTGCTTCAACTCCTCTTCCCTTGCAGCAAGCAAGGCTGGTCGCCTGCATATCTCAGGCTGTTCTCAAATCTTCCTGCAATCCTGAAGTCTCCAGTTCAGCCATTCAAAACTCAAAACAGCTCAATGCCATGGAAGTCAAGTCAATTCTGACTCCAGCAACCCTGTAGGCCAGGGAAGAACCTCCCGGAAGGTTTCCAAGGCTGTAATCTTTGTGGCAGCACATGGTCACATCTTTCTCACTCGGGATAGCTGGTGAATTCCAAGTGTTGCTCTTTCGGTTAACAGTGAAGTGCTTAAACATTGCCCTACCTGGATTCCAAGTGTGAGCTAGCAGCCACACTTTTCTTCTGAGGCCAAAGGGGTTGTTAAGTGTGAATTCTCGACCAAGGGTGGTCCAGCAGACCTGCTCAGTATTCGCCCAGGTGCAAAATCCATCAAGAGGATGCATTGTCATTATTTTTAGTCACATAACACACCCAGGTGTAGCAGCAAACCTGCTTTGTAATATCACCCTGGTTTTGATAAATATGTACCATTCCTTGATAATGCTTCCAAATCCTTTAATATCCTGCAGCTCAGTCCCTGATGTCTGGCTGTAACAAAATGTGTGAAGGGAGACCATATGTCAATAAACGCTCCCCGTCTGCCACAACTCAGCGCATAATCAGCTCCAAGGTAAAATGCATGGTAAGTCAGTTATGCGCTGGCGGGGAGGGCAAGGGGCCCCTTTCAGGTTTGTCTTCTGATGATGCTGACCAAAAGGACTTCTTATTTCAGCCTATTAGAAGAGTGAGAGTTGCCCCCCCTCCCTCGCCATTTTTCTTTTCTTTTCCCTTTTTGTCCCTTTCCCCTTGGAGGGACAGCCTGCTCTGCTATTCTGAAAGGGTTGTCTGTTATTTGCTGCACTCTCCACTCCATTAAATCACCTTTACTCACATTAAATACAGGTCTTCAGCGTGGTCAGAGAGCTTTGCTCTGAGGGATAATGATATAATGAGGATGACGTGCATGAAAAATCATTTTTCAGCTCAATCCCAGGCAGACCACAGGAAAGCATGAAATGGGAAGGGAGAGAGGTGTACCTCACTTTAGACAAGAGCCAGGCTTCTGAGGGGGGCAGTCTCGAACTGGAAGGCTGCAGAAGGCTTCTTTACCTCACTCACTCATTCACTCATTCATTCAACCAGCTTGCTACATACTTATTAAATGCCAGACCTTGGGGCTCTCTCACTGAACAAAAGAGACAAAAATCCCCCTCTGTCAAGAAGCTTCCATAAACAGAGGCATTCAAACACTTCCTAGAGAATGTGTTTAAAGTCCAATTTACACAAAAGCAGAAGAAGAGACTGATGCGAGGGGTTTCACGCACACACATGTTCACATATGACTCCCATTGTAGTGACAAAGTGTAGTACTCTTCCAGGAGACACTATTCATTGGAGTTAAATTGCTCCCCCCAAACCCCTGAGCTCTCTCTCTCTTTTTTTTCTTTCTTTCTGAAAGCAATTGCCCTTGGAAGGGATTAGCTGTTATAACTCTCTAGCACCTTATTGTGAAATTATTTATTGGCTCCTTTTCCTGCCTAGATAGGAGGGGCCTCCAGGGCTGCTAAAAGCCAGAAAAATCCCCAAAAAAGTTAGCAACAAGAGAGGCAGAGGACAATTGGGGCCAGTGTTTCTCATTTGAGTGGGGGGGGGCATTTGTTAAAGATGCAGATTACACACACATACAGCACACACACACTTCCCTGCCGCCCCCCCCCAATATGGCCCTACTAAATAAGGATCCTACCCCACCATCTGTCCTGGAGCCCCTGAACTGGCCTTTCCCATGAAACAAGCCAGGACCATTGAAAGTGACACTTTAGGCAAAAGACCCGTGACTTAGGTTTTCCAAACCAGGATAAAGCCCATTAGTTAAGCACTTGCATATTAACCAAAAGGTTGATGCTTCAAACCCACCCACAGGTTCCTAGGAAAGCAGGCCTGGTGATCTGTTTCAGAAAGGGCAGAGTCTTGAAAAGGATCCCTGGTAACATATTGTCCTGCTAGCCATAAGGCCAGCAGTTCAATACTACCAGCTGCTCTGAGAGAGAAAGCTGAAGCTTTCTACTGTACAGATGTATAGTCTCAGAAACCTACCAGGGCAAGTATACTCCGCTGCCATGAGTCAGAATTGACTCAATGGCAGCAAGTGAGTGGATGGGCAGGGATTGATTGGGCACCAACTAACACTAAGAACAACTATTTTGGGTGGCAGTGACATTCTTCTGCTTTATCTAGAATCTGAACTCTCAGCGTCATTAACAATGGAGGCAACAGACAAAAAATTATAAACTACAGAAGGATAAAGAGAAGCTAAAGAAGTTACTTCTGTTTGGGGTTTAGTTGTGTGTTTTTTTGAGCAGAAAATATGAACTATGAAGGAGCAGGGACTTGCTGGACTTAAATATAAACTGTAAGATCTCTCTCCGGGCTAGAGTTACATCTCAGTTCTTGGCTCTGCATGAGAAAGAATTCATGCCAAAGCCTGGCTCGTGATCCAAGTGAGTTTAATGAAAGTTAAAAGAAGTTTCAGGTTTTACGCGGCACCCCTAGGATTCCTCCCCACCTTGCAGCCTGGCAGAGACTGCTCGAGGTCACACAAAGATCTCTCTCCTAAGTTTTCCTCCAAAAAAAAGACCTGTCTCATGTTCCTTCTCAAGTTCTCTCCCCAGTTCCTGTCCCCAGTTTTTCCTTTCTCCCCCTCGCTCCTGCCTTTTCAAGGATTCCCGGGGGGGAGGCATGGTGAATGACCCCAGGTCAATCCTATTGGGCTGATCCAGGTTTAACGCCCATCCGTACCCACCAGCGGGAAAACCTAGGCTTTTGTTCTATGCTTGGTTCTCCTGGGCATGCGTCAATGGACATCTCATTCCTGCCTATCTGCCTAACAAAACCTATTTTTCAACCCCAAGTCTTTCTTGCCAAAAAATAATGTCCCTTAATAGGAATGGCATGAGCATGGCTTCTGCGTTGGATCAGATCAAGAAGATAGCTTTCATGCCCTGTACTAAGATCACAAAAGAATGTAACCCAGTGCCTTGTAGACAATCTCGTGTACACAAAAGGTTTTCTAAGAGTCTAAATAGGCTGAATTGCAGCCTAAAACAGAGAGGGACCCATTTCAAAGAGATGTGGGGACACGGCTTTCATAAAATGGAATGCATCATGTAATCCAGTGCAAGGGAAACCCACTAACTTTGGGAACGAACTGCAATGGCTTGGACTAAACAGCCAGAGATAGTGCTACATAAAAAGAAAAAAGATGATTGATAAAGCAACCCAGACATTATTGTGGAAAAGGAAAAGGGACATAGAAGACAATCAAAAGCTACAAGGAACCTCTCTTAGGGAGAAGTCTTGTGGTTTCAACTTGTGTGCTCTGGGGGATATTTGGCAGTCACGTATTAAATTGTGCATTCAATTTAATCCCTTTAAGGGATTTTGTCACTGGGCCTACAGCCCAACTATCCTGACAAAAAAATCTATCTTGAAAATCACCCTGTTGTGAGGAAGCTAAAGGCAAGCACATGACACGATCACATGGAGGGAAATTGGGGAGCCAATGCAACAGCAAGAACCCAGGCCCTAGACCTATGAACCAAAGCAAACCCATCTTGCCGGGTCTCACTGCTTGAGCTGGTTTGGCCAATGCCGCGTGGAGTGGAGATGTGCTGCCCCAGCCAAACCTTCCTCAAATTACAAAATTATGAGCTGATAATACACCGAGGGGCATTGAAAGTCACTAAGCAGCAATAGGTAAGTAAAACATATGGGCCTACAATTACCTATCTGTAAAGAGTCTTTGACAACTGGTTTATGGAAGACGCAGGCCCTGATTACCTCCCATAACACGTATTCTTTATCATAGCCACGGACACTCATGGAAACATTAAAGCTGTGCTTGAGAGAGGAAAAGGTGAGTTAAGAACTGAGACAGATGGTCATGTGGCCTGGATATTGCTCAAACACTCCATTCTCCTTGGTCTCTTGGAAGAAGTAGAGGGATGAGAACCCAAAGCTGTAAACATTGTGTGGATTAGAAACGTGTTAAGTTTGGCGTGAGGGCTGAAGGCCCAGGTTGGTAAAATTATTTCTGTAGGATTTTCTAGAACCAGAGCTGCTCTGAGGCCCACACTGGAGAGAATGCCATGGTCATTACCCTTGTATGCTTTATTTTGGCTGAGTCCCTCCCTCATCATGTGTCAGGGCTTACCCAGTGCCTCTTCTCAGCCCTGATACACGGTGTTGCCAAAATGGCTCAGAGATGTTAAGCAATCTGATCAAGGTCATGTGGCTTAAGGTCAGTTACAGAGCCAGAGACTGAAATGCAAGAAGACTGATTCCTATGCCCAGACCAGGGACAAATCTCTCTGACAGGGCTGGGTAGATGCCCCTAAACATCCGTCTTGTGTGTGTGTGTGTGTATTTGTGTGTGTGTGTATGTGTGTATCCACATATATATGTTTGGTTTATTTGTCATCAACATAATTAGAGTACTTTCTATCTAATTAAAAAATGAATTAAGCCAAGGTTGGTGGGTTACAATTTGCACAAGTGCCTTTATGAACTATCATGGTTTACTTTCTTTCATTGGGAGGCAGCTCCAGGCTTCAGACCTCTTCATTCCCCAGGTGAGGTGCTACATCAGACCAGAGTCAGAGGAAAGGATTGACCAGAAAGAGTCAGTTCACTGAATGAGGTTCCTTTGAAAAGGAAGCCAAAATGGCCCTTAAACTCATGGCCATCAAGTCAATACTAGCTCATAGTGAGGGACCCTGTTGAACAGGATCCTATGGTACAGGGTAGCTCTGTCCCTGTGACTCTCCAAGACTAACTCCATGGAAGCCGAAAGCACCATCTTTCTGCCACAGGGATGATGGTGGTATCAAATTACTGGCCTTTGGGATGTCAGCTCAACTTGTAACCACTGTGCCACAAGGGCCCTTAGTCAATCTAACAGGTCTGGCAAAATGTAGAGCCAGACATTGTATACTGAAAATGGCTCACCACCACCACCACCACCAAAGGCTGGCTTTCTGGTGGGGTCTTCTGCTATTGACTGGTCCTCTGTTGTGGCCCTCCTCCTTTCAGGGATGCACATTCTGGCACTTTTATCAACCACATCTTGGTGCCCCAGATTTCATGCTGTGCTCTTGTCTCAGACCCCAAACTCGAGGCTATTAGGTAATTGTGAGCATAATATGAACATTCTTCCCCCAGCCATTTCATTTGCTCCATTATTTTGGTTCTCATCCATCGGGTAAGGAAATGCGTCTTAGTCTGCCATTCCCCTTCCTTTGTGCTGAGGAGGTACAAAGGGAAAACTTGTCTCTACTTCTCTTTTGCAGGACAACTTCTACCATATCCCTCCATTATCACCTCATTGCCCTTTGCCAGTCTCTGAGTAGCTAAAACTTTGCATCATTATTAAGGAGCTTTAGTGATATAATGGGTTACTGCTACCACCAGGCAAGTAGTTCAAACCCACCAGCCTCTCCACAGGAGAAAGATGAGGCTTTCTGCTCCGCTAGAGTTACAGCTCCAGAAACCCACGGAGGCAGTTTTACTCTGCTCTACAGGCTCACTATGAATTGGAAGCAATTAGATGGCAGTGAGTTTGTTGGGTACGGCTTGGTTTGATTTGGTTTTCTACCATCGTGTTATCAACTCTAAGATGGGAAAGAGTAGACCACAGACCCCAGGGCTCTCTCTCTTGTGTCCCCCAGATTTCACACTCAACAGTGACTTGTCTTGCACTGCTTCTGCCCGCAGCTCTGCACTTTTACTTGAGTCCCCAGGTACTACTGCTGATGAACAAAGTACGCCACCGCAGTGACTTAAAACACCAGTCATTTTCTCATGCTGACAGAGTCTTTGGGTCAGCAATTCAGACAGGCTCCAGCGTATACTCTCAGCTGGGAAAACACGGAGACTGAGGTGGCTTGATAACTGGGCTGATTTGTTGAAGAACTGTGGGAAGAACAGATTTTCGTACGTGATAGTGATTTGTTGGTTGCATCATGAGGGTTCCTTCATTCACATATCTGCCTCCCCTCTGCCCACCTAGGTTGGGAGGACTGTCAGCTGCGTATCTACAGGTGGTCTCTCTATGTAGCTCAAGCTTCTTCTTCGCAGCAGCATAGTGAATGCAGGATCATTGGATGTCTTACAAGGCAGCTCAAGACTCAAGTACAAGTGAATAAAGCAGCAACTGCACAGCCTGGCCATCAGCATCACTTACATTGTATTCTATTGGTTGAAGCAGACATCAGTTTACTCATATACAAATAGAAAGGACCCAGATCTCACCTTGTGGTGGGAGGAGTATCTAGATTAGGTGGCAAAGAGTCGACTGGTTGAGAGAGATGACTGGCTACCATCTTGGAAAATTTGATCTCACCCAGTCTGGCCTCTGGTACAATAATTTATATCCTCCCTCCTACCCTTCAATGGCTGATTCCTCCCCAGGCCGCCTTCTAAAACCCCTTCCTCCAGGAAGCCTTCTCTGATTACTCCAGTTTACCTTATCCCCAATTTTATCTCCATCATTTGTATTTAACATTACAGAGTATAATAGTGGTTGTGGTTTTTAGAGGGGGTAATAGTTAATATTATGAGGCAGAATGACTATGCTCACCTAGCAGTTATCAACGTCTGGGTCACAACCCCTTTGGGGGTCCAACAACGCTTTCACAGGGTTGCCCAATTCATAACAACCCCAGAACTGACCATGTGCCCAAGAGTCTGCTGACCTCAGCCTCTGCCAGTCCATAACTATTCTCTTAGAAGGGCTTTTAAAATCGCTTCCGGAGATTCTTCCCTGGCAGAGGGCCTGAAGCAGGGCAGGTACTGAGGGAAGATGTCAAGGCGTGTTGTAATTACGTGCCCTCCAGTTGATTTTCTATGCATGGTGACCACATGTGACAGAGAGGACTTTCTCATTGTGGGGTTAGGCTGTTATCTCTATGGGAGCAAATCTTCCTCCTGAGTGGGCTCAAATCATCACAACATCAGGGCTCCTTTAATTGGCTGCATAAATACTCACCAAACCCTCTGCCAGCAAGTTGATACCGATGCACAACAACCCTATAGGACAGGGTAGAACTGCCCCTGTGGGTTTCTGAGCCGGTAACTCTTTATGAGAGTAGGAAGCCCAGTCTTTCTCCCTAAGAGTGGTTGGTGATTTTGAACTGCTGATCTTGCCAGTTAACATCTTACCTCGTAACCCCTACAATACCATGGCTCTCTTAGATACTCCAAATAATCCAGGGTGATTCCGGTGCTAAAAGGGAAGAACAAAATGAGATTTAAAAATGGTTTTCATTGTAGGCTCTTAGAGTCCTAAGGACTGAGTTGAGAGTAAGGGGGTGGCCGGGATGGAAAAAGGGAGGAGAGCAGGAGCAGAGAGGAGACACACACACACACACACACACACACAGAGAGAGAAAGAGAGAGAGAGAGAGAGAGAGATGATTTAGAACTGTGGGAATTTTATGGGCAAGCAAGCCTTTTTCAGCCTGAGCAGGCAGATTGAGAAATCCATAAACAACCAAGGAGCAAGCCTGAAGATAGAGCTGCACGGTCTAACAGACAGGGGGATAATAGCACTCAAGTCGAAGGAGACCCTGGGCCACATGTAAATGATTCAAGTCATAAAAGGCTGCTCCTGGGTGCTTTGTAGCAGAACAAAAGCATTCCACTGACATGCAAAAGTGGTTTTGGAAAAACCTACCGATTTTCCTGACTTGCCTCTCTGGCCTATAAATTAATGCTTCAGACCTCTACCTTGAAACAGTTGCCCCTGTCAAGAACCAATCTGGAAGGTGAGGTGGGGCCATTCAATATTCACAGGAATATTGGCAATTCTTGGCTGCCAACTGCTTCAAAGCACGTCTTCCAGCAGCTTTCAGCAGTCCACTCTACTCAGAAGCAGGGAAGGGCAGTGGGGGCAATCACCATGGCCTAGGACCATGGAAGCAGGAAGAAATGCTGAGGTGGGCAGATAACTTTACCATCCTTAATGGGCTACTTAACTCCTTGGGGGAAGGGTAGAGGTAGCGCCAGTGAGGTGCCCCAGGCAGCAGATGGCACTGTTAGCAGCCTTTTAGAAGGGAGAGTGTCTGAGTTTAGGGTGCCCAAGAAGCAGACCTGACATAAGGAAGGAGGCAAGTGCAAGGTGTTTGTTTGGGAAATGCAAGAAACATTGGTAGGGGAATGGGGAAGGAAACCAAGAGTTGGAAGGCAGCCAATATAGGGTGTAGTAGTGAGCCAGCTGACTCTGTGGGCAGCTGGAGAGTAATTCCCCTGGGGAACGTCTGGAAAACCAGGACAATGGTGCTTCCCCAGCTTTCTGTGATGAAGGGCCAGGCTGTTGGTTACCTTTAAAAAAGACTCTTAAAACATCCTAGTGATGTCAGATTCTGAGATCATAGAGGCTTCCTCTTCTTTGCTTGGTCTTGTTGGTATGTGCTATCAAGTTGGCCTGCCTCAAAGCAACCCCCATGTACAACACAAGGAAATGCTGCCAGTCCTGGGTCACCCTCACAATCGTTCTGATGTTTGAACCCATCGTTGCAGCCTCCGAGACCATCCATCCTGCCAACGACCTGCCTCTTTGGCGCTTGCCCTCCCCTTACTTCTGACCAGATGGGTTCGTCCTCTGGCCCCCTCTCTCACAAGGTTCTGCCTTGACTTACTAGGCCTCCACCACCTGACAGTGTTTCCATGCCGAGCATAAGGTTTTCAGTGGCGAATTCCTTTGCAGTGGGCAGCCGATTTTTCTTCATTCTTAGCTTGTCCTCTGTCTGGAAACTCCTAAGCACCCTTTGCCCTTTGGATGACGTTGCTGGCATTGGAAATACCTGTGACATGGCCTCCAGCCTTCCTTTGTGTACCTAGCTGAAAATGGACAGATAATAAACATCTCACAGTTTATAGCCAGTTCATGTACCACCCTTGGAGCAGCACTGGTGTAGATCATATATCACTGAGTTCTCCTGCACAAGGAGATGGAGCCCTCGTGGCTGAGTGGTTATACACACCAGCTGCTCCAGGGGAGAAAAGGTGGCTTTCTATTCCAGTAAAGAGTTAACAACCTCAGAAACCCACATGGGCAGTTCTACCGTGTCATATAGAGTCATTATGAGCTAGAACCAACTCAATGGCAGGAGTCTGAGTTTTGGCTGTCATGTTAGCCAGTGCGGGAAGGTTGGTGGCCAGGGTGTTGGTTTGACTGGGGCACAAGTGGGGAGGGATAAACTCCTCTGTGTGCATTGCACTAGAAAAGTGGCCATTTCCTCTTTCTAGCATGCGATTGAAAAAGAACTGCAGTTAGTGGCAGTTGATAGTCAGCCTGAAAACACTGTTGGACAAAGTGTAGGGTGCCCAAGCATATGCTCCTGAGGGGCCCACCAAGGTCTTTGCCCATCCCGTCCCAGTTAGTGACACTCTGGGCACTTAAGGGAAACGCAAAGACTAGACGAAGTGTCTGGAAAAATGTCCCAGTGTCATGACTTCACTCTGACTAGTTTTAAAGACGGAGGCATTGTGAGGTGGGCCCTACTTTACCTGCTGTGATAGTTACGGTTTATTAACTATCCAGGCCAAAAAACACATGTGGGATTAATTGTAGGGCAGGGAGATAAATGCCTCAGTAATAAGCCTCGCCTTTCTCTTTCTCTGGTTTCTTGTTCTCTGATGGTCAGACCAGTGTGCCTTACCAGTAAAGCCTTAGACATTCTTTACCTCAACTGGTAAGGCTCACTTTCTGTGAGCCATCCCTGAGGAGAAGCCACATGGACCTACCCTGATGCAGCCCTGGGTACTGGAGAAGCCAACTGAAGACCCCTACCAGTGCTGATATGCTTACGCGCTCACTAATTCGGCTTTTCTCCTGCACCCGGCATCACTGCGTGTGCTTGGTAAGATGGAGGAGGACTTTGTGTATTGGTGGTGACATACAGGCCAATGTTGGACTTGTGGACTTGGGCAGCACTGGGTTGGGAGGTTTTTTTGGTGTGCATTTACCCTTTATTTAAAACTCTCTTATACATATGAGTTTCTGTGGATTTGTTTCTCTAATGTACCCAGACTAATACACCTGCCTAACCCAGTATCAGAGTTCAGTTTTCCTCAAAGTAGTGATACCACTATTGAGATAGTTAAAGTTTATTCTGACAACCTGGCCAACTAACACAGGTGGGGTTAATGGAAGGGCAGAGAGATCAATGGCTTGGTGAGCCTCGCCTTTCTTGTTCTTGGGTCCCTTGCTTTCTGATGGTCAGATTCGGTTGCAGCTGTCTTAGCCAGTTCTCTGCTTCAGGTGGCAAGGCTGACTTACTGCAAGACATCCCAAGGAGAAGCCACATAGACCTGCCCCGATGCTGTCCTGGGTCCTAGAGAAGCAGACTCGAGATCCCTGCCAGCGCTGAGAGATGGTTACATGTTCACTTATTCGGCTTTCCTCCTGCAGCCGGCACCACTGTGTTTGGTAAGATGGAGGAGAACTTTGTGGATTGGTGTGGGACACATGGGCTAATGTTGGACTTGTGGGTTTAGGCAGCACTGGGTTGGGATGTTTTCTTGATGTGCACTTAACCTTTATCCAAAACTGTCTTTTGTACATAAGATTTTCTGTGGATTTATTTCTCCAATGTACTTAGACTAACACAACTACTATAAGAGAAGCCAGGACACAAGTTAGCACCCTTGTCAGTTTGGGAATGACACTAAATACAGAAAAGCTATTCTCCCCCATGGCATCTCTGGGTGGCATCCCTGGATGGCACAAACAGTTAAGAGCTCAATTCCTGACTAAAATATACTTCTGAATCTATATGGTGGTGCCTCAGAAGACAGACCTGGTGGTCTGCTTCTGAACGCTCACACAGCCTTGAAGCCCCTACCTAACAGGGTTCAGTTTGGCTCTGCACACATGGTAGTTCTGTGACTTGGAATCAACCTCACAGCAACTGGTTTGGATGACAAGTACTCAGTCCCTGAGTTATGACCGGCACCATTCTGACAATTCTGTTATGAGTCAGTCCTGACAGAAGTCAAATATCTCATTATTCTTACCTTTTATTTTCATCTTTACACATCTGACCATCATTAGTTTGTGGGGGTTGAAAACATTGGATATAAACTTACAGCTAGTATGAAATCAGAGATATATGCTATAGTATTACATGTAGTGCATGCTACTTATGGGAAATTTTCTAAAGAAGAAAGAAAAGCAGATGGTCATAATGCAGCTCATCTCAACTTGAATACAGCGCAAATCAGAGATTGTGTTTTCTGGGTCTTTGAACTGATATGAGCCAATTCAGTTGTGGGCTGATGAAAAGAAGTGAGGTAGACCTGTTTTTAAAAGCTTTAACGATCTCGAAGGCTAAATGGAATGGGGGCAAATATGGTTTAAATCCCTGGAATAGAGATTTGGGAACCTTTCACAAACCTGTTTCATGACATCAATTTACTTCCAACACTGTGGAGAGTGACACACTTTCAATGCAGCAAGTGGTTTGCTGCCATCTTTGAGCAGGCTCTATTATTTTCTACTCAGCCTATCCAGACATTTACTTGCATGCTGGCCTTATTTTTATTTAAGTGAAATACGTTTCTAATGGCTTAAAATTTTTAAAATTTCTGTAGACCACATCATTTAATAACAAAGAAATTAAATAAAAACTGAACAAAGGAAGAGGTGGCTATAATGTAGAATCAGCAGGGTTGTTGGGTAGAAGACAGGGACTGCAGGACACAGGGTTCTAGGAACTTCAGAAGCTTAGGGATTTGGGTGGAGACACTGATTTAGGCCAAAGTGACTTAATCCTGGCCACGACTAAACCAGGGTGAACCACTTTGAGAAGCTCTAGTGTTTTCTCCTCTTCTCGGTTGTCTGATCTTCTCTCACCTGAAGCTATTGATTCTATGTCTCCTCTTCTCCAGGCTAGTTTTTCAGGGCATTGACAGCTCTTTCTAGACTTGTGACAAACTCTTAGTCTGCAGGTTTGGAGTCTGGGGCTGGCTGCAGTTTTGTCTATGGGAGTGAGAGGGCCATCGAGATCAAAGGGTCTATTCAGATGGTCTCTGTGTCCTACTGGAGAAGTCAGACAGAACAGTCTGGTCACTGTAGTTGCCATCGCCCCTGGGACAGAGTTTTGGGTGCAGGAGAAGAAAGATAGGGATAAAAGTGATGCAAACACAAGCAAGTATCTTTAATACATAGATCCCTTCAGACTCCAGCCTGGACACTGTTCCTTTCTTGGTCTTTACATACACTCTCCCCTGATTCGAGAAACAGTTCTGAGTAGTCGGTGATTGTGACTGAGTAGGAGGGCTCACTGCCTAGATGTCACATTTCCTAGGTCTGCCTGATGGCTGTTCCACCACCAGTGCTCTCTTAGTGTGCCTCCGTTTCCTTGTCTGGAAAATGGGGTTGATAGTTCTCCCCACCTCATCCACTTAGTGGTTAGTCAATTAAATAACTAATCACGCCAATAGGTTATTTAAAGTTAAGGGGCTTGCCTGCTAACCCAAAGGCTGGCTATTTGAATCCACCCAGAGGTGCCTTAGAAGAAAGGCCTGGTGTTCTACTTCCGAACTCTCAACCCTGGGAAACCTATGGAGCAGAGTTCTATGACAGACAGAGTGTCGCAAAGGGTGGGAGCAGGTAGATTTCCACTCCTCAGAACCCTAGGGATCAGTTCTGCTCTGTTCACGTGATCACTATATATCAGAATCGATTTAATAGCAGTGGATGGCTTTAAAACTCACATTGAATCCCTATCGGGGCAGGGATTTAAGCATCTGGATGCTAACTGCAAGTTTGGTGTAAAGTTGAAGCTCTCGGCTCCCATAAAGACCCACAGCCTTGGAAACCCCGGTGGGGTTTCCTACTCTGTCCTGCAGGGTCACTATGAATCAGAGTTGACTCTAGGGCAGTAAGTGTGCTTTTGATGGCCTGTCCTTACATAGTTGGCTGGACAAGTTGCCCAAGGAGACCATGGGATGCAAACACTTCCCAGATGAAATATGTTAAAGCTTCAAATTCACAGATCTATGTAGCCTAGCGTTACCAGTCACCCAGGCGTCTGTCACTATTCCCAGTTTCCCTATTAATTCAGACTTCTTTGCAACCATGGTTCAGGTGTAAGGCTTCCAGGTAAAACACAGGCTGCCCAGTTTAAACTGAATCCAAAATAAACAATGACATTTTCTTAGTACACACATCCCCCATAGTTATACTAAATATGACACATACTAAAAGCCTATCTATTGTTTACCTGAAATTCAAATTAACCAGGAATTCTATATTTTCATGTAAAGAATCTGGTAGGCAGGGCCACAGAGGGCTCTTTTAGTAGCATTAAAGAACACCAGCCCCCTTTCTGTAGCAGTATAGGCATCTCCCGAAGCCAACATGGGGAAGCACTTGGGCACAGGTGGTTTGAATGAGAGGTGGCCCTGAAAAACACAGTGCAAGAACAGCAAGGTGAGGCCAGGAAGGGAGGGAAACCAGTAAGAGGGAGTCACTAGGACTCAATCCCCTAGGAGGCTTCCCAGCAACCACGGAACTTGTCTTAGCATCAAGGGCACAGGAGGAGTGAGGAGCTGGGGCTGAGCAATATCCTTGGGGCGTTCATGCCTCTGCACTTCCGGGTGGCACTTGTGCTTGACTGAGCATGCCCATGGCAGAGAAGCAGAGAGCCTCAGGCACTTGAGGTGGAAAGCCTTCAGTGTACTGGAAACTGTCTCCCACAGCTGCTGAGTTGCAGTGCTACACCCGAGCAGAGAGTAAGGTGGATGTCTACAGCCCCAGCTTGATTTGCCCGAAATCAACCTCTCAATCTTAGTTGGATGAAAGAAGTTGCTCAGTTGACCACAGAGGGTTGCTATGAAGATAAAATCCGAGAATGTGTGGAAGAGGATGTTAAAAATTGATAAGCACTACCAAAATGGAATGTATATTAAGCATTATTCAGTTAAGAATGAAAGGGAGAGAAAAGAGGGAAAGAGGGAAGGGCAGAAGAAAAGTGGGGGAGGGAAGAAGGAAATAGCCTCATAAAAATAACGTCCAAGTAACAAAATTATTTGGTAAAAAATTTTTATTGAGTGCCTTATTTTTTTACCCGGTAATGTAAATAGGTAATAAGGAATAAATAGTGACTCAAACAAACCAAATGCCTGCCCTCACAGAGCTTACATTTTAGGGGGAAAGTAAAATGGATAACAAATTAGAAAAGTACTATTAAAAGAAACCAGACAAAGGAGCTGGGGTGGGAGTTGAGAGGGGGTGTTTGGGGAGAATGATAGGGTTTCTGTTTTGAATGGGATGGTCAGCCAGGGGAGGTGTCACAAAGGTGACTTTGAGATCAAAACCTGAAGGAGATGAGAGGGAAAGTGACACAGATCTCTGGAGGAGAGGGTTCCAAACAATGAGATCCTGTGGGCAAAGGTCCTCAGATGGATAGGTGCCTGGTCTGTGGCAGGAGTGGCAAGGCCACCAGCTTGGCCATATCACAGAGAGCAATGGGGAGGGAGGGAAGGAGGGAGGAAGGAAGGAATAGAAGACCCGTGGGCTGAAGGGATACTGAGGGAGATGTATACAGAATATACAGAGCTCTACAGGGCATTGTGAAGAATTTGTCTTCCTTGGGGGTAGATGAGCCATTAGAAGGTAGTGCGTGGGCATGACATGGCCCACCGTGCATTTTAAAAGGGCATTAGCTTCTGTGTTAACAGCAGGCTTTAAGGGAACAAAGATGGAAAGCAGTCAGTGAATTGGGAGGTTAGGAAAGCAGTGCAGGCATGAACAGATGGTGGTAGGGCAAGGGCGGTAGGAGTGGAAAGGGTGGGACAGAACAGGATTCTGAATCTACCATAATAATGGATGGAAAGAAAGAGGCAAGTTATGGATGCATCTACAGCACTTGACCTGAGCAACTGGAGGTAAGGAGCTGCTAACACTGAGCTACAGAAGTCTAGGGGAGGAACAATCTTGAGTAAGGGGTGACGGAGAACGTGGCTAAGTTTGAGAGGCTGTGAAGGTCCAAGTAGAATAGCAATGGGTGGAGTCTGTGTCGTAGTCATGAATCTGGCAATCCTCAGTATAAGAGAATATTTCAAGTCACAAAATGGGATAAGGACATCTACATGGAAGGGTGTAGGCAGAGAACAGAAGAAATTCAGAGTTAGTCTTTGGGTAACACAAGAATAAGAGGTCAAGGAGAACAGAAAGAACCAGCAAAAAAGACTCAAAAGGAGTGGCTAGAGAGATGAAGAAAACCCAAGAAGCCAAGTGAATCATGAGATCATTGTAGAAGTGAGGCTCTGTGGACTAGCCGGGTGATACAACGAAAAAAAGTTCTCCTAAGGAGAGCATATTCCAATGGGTTTTCTACTTGACACAGTGCTTGCCTTTCAAGACAGGTGTTTGAACTGTCCACCATTTCCATCCATGCCTGGCCTCTACCCTGCCCTGAGCCGCCTCTGCCTTGTGGTATCACATCCCCTAGCATCTAGCCCAATCCTTGAAGCACTGTGAGCCCCAGACTACATGTGTCTGAGCTATCCCTATTTAGATCACACCTAGTTCCAGACCCATCATCTGTCCCCTCAAATCAGCAGTGGCCAGGGTTTGCGGCTGCGGCTGCTACTGCTGTTACACAGAGTCTCAGTGAGAGAGTTGGGTAAGCATTGGGCTGAAATTGTAAGGGCAGCGGTTCATACTCATCAGCCCATCCGCTAAGAACAATGTGCCTGGCTGCTCCTGAAAAATGCAGTCCCAGAAATTCCAGGGAGTAGGCCTACTCTGCCCTAAAGGGTGGCTATGAGTCAGAATGGATTCCCTGGCAGTGATGTTTGTTTTGGAGTTAGGTGGTTGTTGTTAATGTCCTTGAAGTAGGCTCCCCTCATGGTGACCTTATGTACAAAAGAACAAAACTTTGACCATGACTGTACCATCTTCAGAGCACTGGTGTGCTTGAGTCCTTTGCAGGGATACTGTGTCCATTGGTTTCATGGATGAGCTCCCCTGGTTTGTTTACCTAATTTGCAAAGCATGATGTCATTTTTTAGCTATCAGCCCTTTGTGATGACATGTCCACAGTATCAAGCCACAACCTTGCCATCGTCATTTCCTAATAGGGTTCTGGTTGTATTTGTTCGAAGATGGATTGTTCATTCTTTTGATAGTCCACTGTAAATTCAATATCTGAAATATACCTGGGCCAACCTCTAATGTTCTATCACCACCCCTTATAAAATAGCACGACTTCCTGGCAATCAGCTTGCTTGTTATTTGTGTACTAGGTTAGCCAACAGGCTAGTGTAAGTCTTCTGGAACTTTCCAGGGAGCATAACTTCTTTCCTCCCACTTGGCCAACGCCAAAGTAATCCAGTATTACAAAGTCTTGATCTGCAGAACTGACTTGAATTTAACGGAACACACACACACACACACACACACACACACACACACACACACACGGCCATCATCATCCTTTGTAACTAGAGCCATTGCCGAACGACTCAGCTGTCCGCAGTTATTGGGAATCATGGCTGAGTGATCCAAACTGTGAACATCGCATCTCTTCTTGCCACTCTGAGGCAGCAAGGACCCTTAAATACCCATTAGAACATCCTCCCCTTCCAGAATAAATAAATGCAGGTCTCTGACAAGGGAGCCAAAATGGGAGGCTCTGAAGCACTGGGTGGGTTTTTCCATTGCCACAGCAAGCTCTTCACTCATCGGAGGCTGGCTCAGGTTTTAGAGAAAGGTAGGGCAATGATTTCTGAGATTAAAACATGCCTGCTTCTCAGACATGTATTCTAAATGAAAATGTGGTTTATGGGCATCAGGTTCTAAATCTAAAGGCCAAGCAATTCTACTTATGACCATCAATCATGGAAGTTACACTCGCAGAGAATGAAAATGTACACAACCACTGTTAGCCCATACCCAGCCAAGGAGCGTCTTCTACCAAGGAACCAGGTTTCCCTGACAAAAACTATCTGCCCTGTGTTTACTCATTGGTACCCAAACTAGTGGCATTGACTCTCAAACAAGGGGATTTATCACGAGTTGCTCTCAAGGCCAATCTCTTCTGATTTGTAGAGAGGGCATTATATTAGGAGTCAGAAAAAAAGGGTTTGATTGCCACCTTGGCGGTTTACAACTCATGTAGAACTTGGCCATTGCCTCTCTTTGTCTCAGTTTTCTCCCCTACCTAGAAGTACCTAAGAGGCTGCAAATCTCCTTTGCATCAGTTGCTATTAGAATTGTCTTAGTTCAGAATAGCATAGTGGTTAGTGAAGATCTCACACATCAGATTACTCTTGGAAATCTAACTCTTCTTCTTTTTTTTTTGAGCCAAGTCTTTTTTTTCTTTCTCTCATCTCTTAATTTTTCTTCATTCCTTTTTTTTTATTTTTATTATTGTATTTTATTGGGGGCTCTTACAGTTCATCATAATCCATACATATATCCATTGCCTCAAACACATCTGTACATATGTTGTCATCTTTTTTAAAAAATATTTTTATTGGGGCTCATAATGTTCTTATCACAATCTGCACATACATCAATTGAGCAAAGCACCCTTATACATTCGTTGCACTCGTCATTCTCATAATTCACCTTCCACTTGGGTTCCTGGAATCAGCTTGGTTTCCCTTTTTCCCCCTATCCCCCTCCCTCCCCGATCCCACCCCTGGTCCCTTAATAGTTTATAAATAATTTTATATCTTATCTTACACTCCGTGGCGTCTCCCCTCACCCGCCACCCCGTTGCCATCTCCCAGAGAGGAGGTTATACATAGATCTCCGAGATAGGTTCTCCCTTTCTACACCCCCTTCCCCCCTGGTGTCGCCACTCCCACCGCTGGTGTTGAGGGGTTCATCTGTCCTAGATTCCCTGTGCCTCCAGATCCCCTCTGCACCGCTGTGCATCCTCTGGTATAACCAGGTCCGCAAGGCAAGGTAGAATTGGGGTCATGATGATTGGAAGGGGAGGAAGTGTTCAGGAACTAGAGGAAGGTTTTGAGTTTCATTGTTGCTACACTGAACCCTGAGTGGCCCATCTCCTCCACACTACCCCTCTGGAAGGGGTGTCCAGCTGTCTCCAGATGGGCATTGGGTCCCCATCAAGCACTCTCCCTCTTTCACGGTGATGTGATTCTCACCACCACCCCACCTTTGTTGTTGGAGACCTAGTCTCCTCTGCCCTTCACGATCACCTATGTTGGTGTGCTGCTTACGTGTGGGCTTGGTTGCTTCTGGACTAGATGGCCGCTTGTTTGCTTTCAAGCCTTCAAGTCCCCAGACGCTATATCTCTCAGTAGCCGGGCACCATCAGCCTTCTTCACCACACTTGCTTATGCACACTTTCGTCTTCAGCGATTATGTGAGGAAGGTGTTCACACAATGATTGTTTTTGTTCCTTTGTATCTGCTACATGGTCCATTCAACACCTTGTATTCACTTAGGCTGTGTGCTTCTTCTCGGTGGGCTTTGTTGCTTCTGAGTTAGATGGTCGCTTATTTGCCTTCAAGCCTTTAAGACCCCAGACGCTATATCTTTTTGATACCCGGGCACCATCAGCTTTCTTCACCACGTTTGCCTACACACACGTCTGTCTTCAGTGATCATGTCGGGAAGATGGGTATCCTGCAATGACTGTTTAGCAGGGCGAGGTGCTATTGTATTGGGGGATTATGTATGAGGAGGCCCAATGTCCATCTGCTACTCTACTACTGAACCTATAAATATATGCATATAAATCTATTGCCCCCATAATCATAAATATATTTACATATGTACATGTCTGTATTTAGGCTTCTTTGTATGCACTTTGGCTCCTACTCCTTTCCTCTATTTCCTTTTTCTTTCCTCCCGACCCATTACCATGTTTAGCCTTCATTCTGGATTCAGTAGTTCCTCTCAGTTACCTTGCTCTTGGTCACTCCCTACCAGTCCTCCCCTCCCCTCCCTCCTCTGGTTTTGAACCACTTGCTGTTCCCTTGTCCCTCTGTAGGGCGACACCTCCTCCCTTCCCCTACCTCCCACGCTCTCATGTCCCTCCAGGACCGTTGGTCCTGTTGTTTTCTTCTCTCATTATTTGTCCAGCCTATCTTGTCTAGGTGGACCTGTTGACATAGTAATATGTGCATACAAATGCATATGACTTTGACTGCGCCCAAGTGGCACATAAGAACATGGCTTTGACAGAAGCAACATCGACATGCTGATAAGCAGAAAAGCCACTAACATACAAAATTTGGAAGGTAAAAAACAAAACCAATTTAAAAAAAGACTAAACAAAAAGATAGCAAATATTAAAAAGAAAAATTGCTAGTAGTTCAAGGTCAGTTCGTTGGCCTTTAGGAGTGTTTTCTATGTGTAGCTTGTGAGGCGCCACGTCCTGGCCCGGAAGACCATCCTTTATACTCCCTCGGGATCCCTTTGCTCTGCTTCCTCCACTGCTCCATTGCACGTCCCCAGTGTTTGCCTCAGTGTGGCGGGGTCAGCTCAGTCGCACATCCCCCATTGTATCTCAGGTGCTGTCCCGTGTAGGGCCATGTGTTGGTGCAGGATGTTGCATCTCATAGTGTGGCCAGCTGAATGGTGGACCCAGGTGTACTCCACTAAGACCGTTCTCCTTCTTTTGTTTCAGCTTCCTTCTGGATGTGGTGTGGTGGGTCAGTTCCTTTCCCACTCCAGACGATCTATTTTAGTTTTCTGTGGTATTCCCTTCAAGTGTGGGCGTCGGCCTAATTCTGGTTTGGGCCAGCGTGTCGTCCAGCCTCTTTGTGTAGACCTCTGTACTTTGCATTGCCCTCCTTGTTTGGTGTGTCGTGGTGGGTCCATATTCATGTTCCAGATCTGTGGGGACACAACCGATACTCTCCCCCAGGTGGGTTAGTACCCTGCCCCACCCCATACCATCCATTCGGATTCTCCCCCTCCAGGTTCTCCCTCTCCCTGCCCCACTACTCCTTTTTTATGCTGGGCTCTCATGTACCTCCCTAAGTGTGGCCTGCCCTCCTTCCAACTATCTATGCTTTCACCCGTTTATTGTGGGATGGATGTTTATTCTTCTATTTCTGTCATGCTGATTGTACTTACCTCAGGGGACTCATGTTGTACCTTTCCCTTTGGGTCTGGCTTACCTCGCTTAGCATAAATCCTTCCAGCTCTTCCCATGAAATAACGTGTTTCATGTGCTCATCGGTGCTTTTCAGTGCTGCATAATACTCCATTGTGGTTATGTGCCAAAGTTTGCTAATCCACTCGTCTATCGATGGAATCTTAGGCTGTTTCCAAGTCTTTGCTATTGTGAATTGTGCCGCAATAAACATTGGAGCGCATATGACTGGTCGTGTTTTATGTGCTGCTTCAGCCGGGTATATGCCCAGTAGAGGGATGGCTGGGTCATAAGGTAGATCAATTAACATTTTCTTTAGGTACCGCCAAATTGCTTTTCACAGTGGCTGTACAAATCTGCACGACCACCAGCAGTGGAGGAGGGTTCCTGCTTCACCACAGCCCCTCCAACACTTGTTGCTCTCTGATTTACTGATCTGGGCTAGCATCAGGGGTGTTAGGTGGTATCTCATGGTTGTTTTGATTTGCATTTCTCTTATGGCAAGGGACTTCGAGCACTTTCTCATATGTTTATTGGCCATATTGATCTCCTCTCTAGTGAAAGTTCTTCTCAATTCTTTTGCACACTTCCTTAGGGAGTTAACTGTTTTCCTCTTTTTGCAGGTCACGATGGTGTAGCAGATTTTAGTAATGAGCCCTTTGTCTGATGTGTCATTACTAAAAATCTTCTCCCAGTCTGTGGGTTGCCTTGTCACACGCTTGGCGAAGAATTTCGAGGTGCACAGGTGTTTTATTCTTATTAGATCCCATTTGTCGATTTCCAGTTCACCTGTGTGTGTCCCCTTCCCTGTTGCAGTGAGTCATGTGCTCCCTGGGCCAGTGCTCTGAGATTAGTCCCGATTCCCTCCTTAATGGTCCTGATGGTTTGGGGTTTGACTTCTAGATCTGTGATCCACCTTGAGTGTATTCTTGTGCATGGGGTGAGGTAAACGTCTTGTTTCATCTTTCTACATGTGGATATCTATTGTTTCCAGCACCACTTATTAAAGAGGGCATCTGCTTCCCACTTGACGTTTTTGGGACCCTTGTCGAAGATCAGTTGTCTATATGCTGATGATTTTACTCCTGGGCTTTCTATTCTTTCCCACTGGTCTGAGTATCTATCATTGTGCCAGTACCATGCTGTTTTGACCACTGTAGCTGTGTAGTAGGCATTAAAATCAGGTAGGGCGAGTCCTCCAATTGTGTCCTTCTTCTTGAGGAGTTCTCTGCTAATTCTGGGTTTCTTCCCTCTCCATATGAAGTTGGTGGTCAGTTTTTCCAATTCTTTGAAGAAGGTTGATGGTAATTGGATTGGTATAGCATTGAACTTGTAGAGTGCTTTAGGAAGAACTGTCATCTTTACTATGTTCAGCCTACCTAACCATGAGCAGGGGAGGGTCATCCATTTGTGAAGGTCACTTTTGGTTTCCTGTAATAGGGTTTTATAATTATGCTTATAAAGGTCTTTAGTATTTTTTGTTAATTATATTCCTAGGTATTTCAGTTTGTTCTTGGCTACTGTGAAGGGTACTTCCCTCTTAATCGCCTCTTCCATGGCCCTGTCCGATGTTTATAGAAACCCTACTGACTTCTGTTTATTGATCTGGTATCCTGCTACTCTTTCATATTCCTCTATTGCTGTGAGCCAACTGTGGAGTTTTGGGGGTCTTTAATGTATAGGATCATGTCATCTACAAATAGCGATAGTTTCTCCTGCTCCTCTCCCAACTGGATCCCTTTGATGTCCTTCTGCTGTCTTATGTTGTTAGCCAGACCCTCCAAAACGATATTGAATAGAAGAGGGGACAGGGGGCATCCTTGTCTTGTACCCTTTTTCAGTGGGATTGTTCTTGTCTTTTCTCCATTGACTATGATGTTGGCTGTTGGTCTTTCATTGATAGCTTGTATGAGCTTGAGGAACTTACCTTCCAATCCTATCTTCATGAGCGTTTTGATTAGGAATGGGTGCTGGATGTGGTCAAATGCTTTTTCTGCATCTATGGATATTATCATATGGTTTTTATCCTTTTTCTTCTCGATGTGGTGTATGATATTGATGGATTTTCGGATGTTAAACCAGCCCTGCATCCCTGGGATGAATCCTACTTGGTCGTGGTGGATGATATGTTTGATGTTCCTTTGTATTTTATTGGCCAATATTTTGTTAAGGATTTTTGCATCTATGTTCATTAGAGATATTGGTCTATAATTCTCTACACCTGTGGGGTCTTTTCCCTGTTTGGGTATCAAAGTAATGCTGGCTTCGTAAAATGAGTTTGGGAGCTTGCCGTTCTTTTCTATGTTATGGAATACTTTGTGGAGGATTGGTGTCAGCTCTTCCCTGAATGTTTGGTAAAATTCTGCTGTGTAGCCATCTGTCCCTGGGGCCTTTTTCCTTGGTAGGTTTTTGATGACACTCTCTATTTCTTCCTTCGCTATGGGTTTGTTGAGGTTCTTGATTTCTGTCTCAGATAATCTAGGGAGAGATTGTTTTTCTAAATATTTATCCATGTCTTCCAGGTTTCTGAATTCATTAGAATACAAACCTTCATAGTACTTTTTGATTATCTTTTTTGTCTCATTGGGGTCTGTTGTTATTGCCCCCGATTCATCCCTCATCCTGGCTATTGATGTTTGCTCCTTTCTATCTTTGGTAAGCTTTGCCAGATGAGTGTCAATTTTATAAATTCGTTCATAAAACCAGCTTCTAGTTGCGTTAATCCTTTGCATTGTTCTTTTGTCTTCCCCCTGGTTTAACTCCGCCCTGATTTTTATTATTTCTTTTCTCTTGCTATTGGAGGGGTAGTTCTGTTGACTCTGTTCTAGATGTTGGAGGTTTTGTGTTAACATATCTGTCATATGCCTTTCTTCTTTTTTCATATATGCATTCAGTGATATCAAGCTACCTCTGATAACTGCCTTTGCAGTGTCCCATAAGTTTTGATATGTTGTATGCACGTTCTCATTAGTTTCTAGAAACTTCCTAATATCCTCTCTGATCTGGACCTTAACCCATTCATGTCGCAGGAGATCGTTATTTATTCTCCAATTGGTTGTCCTTGCTTTTCTGGGTCCCTCTTACTAATCTCCAGCTTTATGGCATGGTGGTCTGAGAAAGACATCTGGATAATATCTATGTGTTTGAATTTACTCAGGCTGGCCTTGTGTCCCAGCATGTGATCTATTCTTGAGAAAGATCCGTGTGGATTGGAGAAGGATGTGAAACTTTTTGCTTTTGGATGAAAGGCTCTCTAGATGTCCCTCAGGCCCTGTTGCCTAATTACATTGTTTAGCTCTCTGGCCTCTTTGCTGAGCGTCTTCCCCTGTGACCTGTCTTTCTCTGATAGTGGAGTGTTGAATTCCCCCACTATTATTGTTGTTTCCGTGATTTCTTCTGTCATTTTTTTTAATAGTTTGTTTGACGAAATTTGCCGCGCCATTATTAGGTGCATAAATATTCAGTATGCTAAGTGCTTCCTGGTTTACTGAACCTTTGAGCATTATGTAGTGTCCCTCTTTGTCTCTTTTTATGTTTTGCATCTTGAAATCCATTTTGTCGGAGATTAAGATAGCCACTCCTGCCTTCTTGGAGTTACCATTTGCTTGGTAAACTTTCTGCCAGCCCTTTATTCTCAGCATATGCTTGTCTGCTCGCTTAAGGTGTGTCTCTTGCAGGCAGTAGATTGATGGGTTATGTTTTCTAATCCAGTCCTCCAGCCTCTTTCTTTTAATGTATGAATTGAGCCCATTTGTATTCAGAGTGATTATTACTATCTCTGGCTTCATAGTTGCCATATTCTGGTTTGTGTTTTGGGTCTTTACCTATCTTCCTTTATATCAGTGTACTGCGTTTGAGTGGAGGGTTTCTATCATGTCCTCTTTTCCATCTGAGACCCTGTTGTCCTGGTACGTGTTGCTGGCATGTTGGCTTCTAGATGGAGATGGACTATATGGTGGTCTCCTGATGGTTCTAGTTGGAGCTTGATCTTCTTGCCATAGTGAGTCAGCCAGTATGTTCTGCAGGGTCGGGTGACTTGCAGCATATTTTTTGAGTTCTTCCTTGTCCTGGAAGACCCTTATCTTACCCTCTATCTTAATGGATAACTTGGCAGGGTATAGGATTCTGGGGGGCATTTTTATCTTTCAGTTTTTGGAAGATGTTGCTCCATGCTCTCCTCCTCTTCATGGTTTCTGCTCATAAGTCTGAGCATATTCTTACCTGCGTTCCTTTTTATGTGACTGTCTTCCTTTCTCATGCTGCTCGTAAAATTCTCTCTTTTTCCTCTAAGTTGGATGTTTTTACTATTATATGTCTTGGCGTGTTCTTCTTGGTGTTTAGCTTAGCCGGCGTCCTCTCTGCGTCCTGTATGAGAGTCAGATTCTCCTTTGTTAGGTTGGGAAAATTTTCTTCCAGAAATTCCTTTGCTATCTTGGCTGTCGATTTGTGTGTTATGTTGTGTTCCGGTAGACCGATTATTCGAATATTATTCCTCTTCATAGCATCTGTCATTGATCTCAAGCTGTCTTCTGTTTCTTTAATTTTCCTATCTGATTGTTTTTCTCGTTTGCTGCGTTTGAGTGTCCTCTAGTTTACTGATATGGTTCTCAGCCTCCTCAAGCCTAGATGTAGCTTCTGTGACCTTTTGTGTGGCCTCTGCTACGTCCTCTGTTAGTTTCTGCAGTTCCTTTTGGTGGGTAGAATTCATCCCCTCTATTGTGGACTTAATCCCCTCTATTGTGCATTTCATCCCCTCTATAGTTGCATCTTTATTCTGGTTTGCTTCTCTTAGCTCCTGTATTACTGCAAGCAGAGTTCTGAAGATTTCCTTTTGTGGCTGATCTATATCTGTTTCTTCTATGAGTGACTTTAGGTCTGCTAAAGTGCCTCGTTTCTCTGATTTTTTGTTGGGAGTGATGTGGTCTGTTGATTTTTCCTTGATCCTTTCATAGGTCCCATGCTTCTGGGAGACAGGAGTAACCTTATCTCTGTTATTGTTAAGGATTCTTTCAGGTAATTGCCTATGCGCTCCTGTAAGGGTGGGTCAGACTGCTGTGTAGACCGAGTTCCCTGTCGGGTTGGTGACCCGCAGTGCCGAGATGTTTCAGCAGCTGGAGTGGTTGCTGGGGCCTCAGTGAGTGCCCTCAGGCTGCTTTGACCAGGGGTGACAAGGTACCCTTAGCAGCCCCCTTTATGGGGAGGGGGGGTTAGTAATAAAAGGATTTAAAAAGTTAATGATATAAAAATAGTTTTTGACGGAATATTGGGCAGAGGAAGAAAAAATTGGAGGGAGGGGGAAGAGAATCTATAATAGAAGAGGGACAAGCTGTGATACTAGTAGAGGTGGAAGGAGAAGAAAAAAGATAGTGAAGGAGAATCTATAGAAAAGGGGCAGAAGAGAAGTACAAGCATTAATGAAAAAGTAGGAAGGAAAGAGAGAGAAAATACAGCACAGAAAGTAAAAGAAAGGGAAGAAGGAATAAAAAAACAAACCAAAACACAAAAAAGAAAAAAACACACGCACACACACAAAAACCTATGCTAGATGGAGGATGGGTGAATGTGTATGTCTGAAAATGTCCCCCTTTCCCTCTAAGCGCCGGTGATGCCTAATAGAGCGCAGAGGTGGCTGAGTTCATATTGTCCCACGATGTGGTGCTGATCTATGTGTTGTTGGTAATGCTCTTCAGCTCAGCAAGACCTCCCAGGTGAGCCGCTCCCCACTGGCGGTCCTTGTGTTCTAGCTGGGAAGTGCTAGGGCAGCTAAGGGTACTGTGTGGAGGCACAGGCCACCGTGCCCGTCTCCTGTGGTGGCTGGGGAGGGCTGCGGCAGGCTTAGGGCTGGCACTGGGGACCCCACAGGGCCCCCAGGTGGTGAGAGCCGGCTGGAGCTCACGGACGGCTCCGCAGGGACTGCAAAGTCGAGTCCCAGGCTCCGCTGCAGGTGGAATGTTAGATCTGCCCAGGCTGTGAGCGGGCGCGGGAAGCCCCTTGGACAGCCACGCAGACAGCAGCGTGAAACTGCAGGGGACAATGGTGCCCGTCCTCCGCCCCGGCTCAGAGCTCAGAACCGCGCGGACAGCGGTGGCTTGGCGCGAAACTGCAGGGGGCAATGGTGCCCGTCCTCCGCTCAGGCTCAGAGCCGCGGGCGCCAGGGTCCCCACAGCATCCTGGGGAGGGTACCTACTCTTGTTCCTGGCGCTGGGAGGGACCCTCTGCGGGCTGACTCAGCAGCGTAGGCCGTGGCGCTCCACGGGAGCGCAGGTTTCCGGACACTCGTGGGTTGGGCAATGGCTCCCGTCGGCAGGAAGTGCTCAGCGCAGGGGCCCGACCTGGAGTGGAGCTGGCACTAGGCTGCTGGGGGTCGGCGGGGGTGGGCGGGTAGCACACGGAGGGCCGGTGGAGAGGTCCGCGTCAGCGGTGGGGGTGGATGGTCCCCCGTGGGGGTTGCCAGACAACCCGCGGGTCCGCTCCCCGGAGATTGGATGAATGGCAGGAGGGACGCGGGCCCTAGGGCAGATCGTTGCCCTGAGGGGAGAGGGGAACCGCGGGAGAGGAAAGCTTCTCTCCCAGTGGGGATCCGCGTGGGCTGCTGGTGTAGGGGAGCGCGTGACCTGCTGCGCCTGTCTAGGCAGGGCAGGCAAGCGACTCTGGGCTGGGGTCTGGTTTGGGGATGGAGCTTAGGCTAGTCGCCAGTGAGCTCACGGCAGCTTAGTGACCAGAGATGTCCCACAAGTCCAGTCCTCTTTCACCTAAACCCCTGCTCAGGACAAATGTGTGGGGTGGGACTGGGGTGCTGTCCCAGGGGGATATTTCACTCACCAGACTCCTACTATTCAGCTACCTGGTCACCAAATCCGCTTTGTTTGGAGGAGCTCTCAGTGTATGCGGGTGTCTCCGTCGGCCATCTTCCCGGACTCCTCAAACTCTTCTATTTACTCACTGTGTAACCTTGGGCTTATCATTTGACCTCTCCATGCCCTGACCTCCTCTGCCAAGTAACAATAGTACCTGCCTCATACTAGCATTTGTTGAGTTGGAAGAATTAATAATTTTGCAGGATTGACCCTCATCGCAGCCACTGGCCCCAAAAGGGATACAGCTGCTGTGCTGTGGGTCAAAATGCCACAGCAACGCATGGTGGCAGGGCCCATGCAGGGCAGCGCAGCAGGCGCGGGAACGCATGAGGCAGGCAAGGAATCTGGAGCTTGCACAGGGGGCCCTGGTCGGCAAGCTCTGCTGCACCACTGAGCGCGGGAAGTCTGCACACAGTAGGCCCGCTGCATTGTGGGCAGTGCAAGTGTAGAGCCCAGCGTCCTCGGGCTGCGCATTGTACAGTATTAGCTGCCTGATGCTGGTGACCACCACATTGCCTTACATCTGGTCCAGGCGCAGGATCAGGTTCTCAGGCTGCTCACCCTGCTGCTCCCAGGTGATGGCGGGCAGGGGGCGCCCCAACTGAAATCAAAGTGCAGGCTGGCCATGCCCCCAACAGCCACAGCCTGCTGTGAGGAGGGGTTGCTGTAAAGCATGGCAGTTCTGGCGCATCAGGTGACGTCCCTTGTGTGGTGCAAGCATGTGGTCTTAGGCAGCTCCTGCGTGGTCCCTGGGTTGGGTGCACTGTGGGGTCTGGTGGTTGGGGCTGCTGGGGGAGCAGCCCAGCACTGCCTTGCAGGGCATGATGCACAGGCACAGGCCGCACAAGCACGCGGTGAAGTTGGGCTCCTTGCTCAGCGCTCGAGGCAGAGGCACATGGCTGCCAGTCCCAGATGCAGCAGTCGGAGCCCTGCTGCGTGAACACTAAGCCCTCACAAGAGGCAGCGGCTGGTGCTGTGGGCCCCTGGGACTGAAGTGCACCACCACGCACCTCCGCAGGCCACACACTTTGGGGCAGCCTCGCTCTAGTCCTGCGCAGTCCTGAGGATAGAGGGGGTGGCTCAATGTGGGACCACTGCTGCTTTTCTGCTCCTGCCAGGACCGGTCCACACAACTAGCCTTCAAATCCAAGACTAGGATTCTAGTGGTACATGCGCTCCCGAATCAGCCTCACTATTCTATTTACAAGCTTGTCTGCTTTCTGGAAAGCTGATGAGTCATGCTCCTCTTGTTGGGTGACCAGAGTTACTGCCCCCCCTTCTTAGGACCACCTCCACTCCCTCACCCAGTCAAGTTTCATTCTTCCAGGCCCAGAGCCTTCACCCCACTGCTCCCAGGATGCCTGTCTCACTCCCTAGACCCACTTTCAGTGGCCAGAGTGCAGCACTAAGAGGTCTCGGTGTTCATGTTGGAAGGGGTGGGATCACAGAGTACGGGGATCCAGGGGTAGAGCCTGCATGGTACCCTCGAAGACCTATCCCCTGATGATGTTCTGTTGCTCTCCTCCCTTAAAAAAATGTGTAGGTATACCTCTTCTCTAAGCAACCTTACCCTTGATCATTTCCCACCAGGCCTGCCACTCCCCCTTCTCTACCATTTGGGGTCCCATGTTTTTCCCTTGTCCCTGGGTTTGTTAACACCACTTCCTTACCCCCCCCTACCCCCCCACCCCAAGTCCCCCCAAAACTGTCGGTCCCGTTGTTTTTCCTCCAGATAGTTCATCCAGCCTGTCCTATTCAGACAGACCTGTGGAGTCACTAACATGCACGAAAACTAGACAGAGGAAAACAAAGCAACAGTATACAACCAGACAACAAAACAACATGATAGGATCGCTGAAGACAAATGGGTGCATAAGCAAATGTGGTGAAGAAAGCTGATGGTGCCCGGCTATCAAAAGAGATAGTGTCTGGGGTCTTAAAGGCTTGAAGGTGAACAAGCGGCCATCTAGCTCAGAAGCAAATAAGCCCACATGGAAGAAGCACACCGGCCAGTGCGATCACGAGGTGCCCAAGGGACCAGGTATAAGGCATCATGCAAAAAAAAAAAAGATATAAGTGTGTGTATGTATGTGTATATATGTGTATATGTATATATGTATGTATATATGTATATATATATATATATATATATATCATATTAAATGAAGGGGGAAGTGCAGAGTGGAGACCCAAGGCCCAAGTGTCGACCAACGGAGATCCCCTCATAGAGGGGTTTAGGAGAGGAGATGGGTTAATTAGGGTGTGAGGTAGTATCGATGAAGAACACAGCTTTCCCCCGGATCCTGGATGCTTCCTCCCCCCAACTACCATGATCCGAATTCTACCTTGCAGGGCTGGATAGGACAGAGGCTGTACACTGGTGCATATGAGGGTTGGAGGTACTGGGAATCCAGGGTGGATGATACCTTCAGGACCAAGGTGTGAGGGACGATGCTGGGAGAGTGGAGGGCGAGTGGGTTGGAAAGGGGGAACTGATTACAAGGATCCACATGTGACCTCTTCCCTGGGAGAGGGACAGCAGAGAAGGGGGGAAGGGAGACTCCGGATAGGGCAAGATATGACAAAACAACGATGTATAAATTACCAAGGGCATATGAGGGAGGGGGGAAGGGGGAGGGAGGAGGGGAAAAAAAAGAGGACCTGATGCAAGGGGCTTAAGTGGAGAGCAAATGCCTTGAGAATGATTGGGGCAGGGAATGTATGGATGTGCTTTATACAGTTGATGTATGTATATGTGTGGATTGTGGTAAGAGTTGTATGAGTCCCTAATAAAATGTAAAAGAAGAAAAGAGAAAAAAATGATTAGGGCAAAGACTGTACAGATGTGCTTTATACAATTGATGTATGTATACATATGAACTGTGAAAAGAAGTGTATGAGCCCCAATAAATTGTTAAAATTAAAAAAAAATGTGTAGGACTTACGACATTTTCCGGCAAATGGTAAGTGCTAAATTCTACTTCCTTACATAAAATTCATTCATTCAACATTTATTGAGCACTTATTATGGGTCAAATACACAACCAGGCAGTGAGAATACAAAAATTATGGAAATGTGGCCACCCTTTAGGGAGTTCATATTGGAATGTGGGAAGCGGGCTTATGAGCCATTAATCCAAATAAATATTGAATCAGGGAAATGCATAAAACATGAAGGCAAAGGGAACATGGACAGTGGAGCCAGAAGACAGACTTCCGAAGGCTTTACAGAAGACGTGGCCTTTGTGCTGGCTCTCCAAGCAGGGGCTGCATTGGCACTCCCGACAGGCACAACGCCTCATCAGAGCCACGGGAGTGTGGAAGCACACGAAATGTTGTGGGAATTCAAGGTCTACCTGTGACTGTCATGTCAGACAGGACACAGGAATGATAGATCCAGAAACATTGCTCAGAACCGATTTTGAAAGGCCTTGAATTCCAAGTTACTAAGTTTGAATTTTACCCTATAAAATCTTGCCTTAGATCAAGGTCCCCAGAAGCCAACTATGAGCATGATTCTTATGAAAATGATTTATTAGGTGTTACCAGGAAAAGCTAGAAAGGGATAGAAAAAAAGGTATACGGCAAACAAACCAAATAAGTCAAAGTGTGCTACCAAGTGCTATGAGAGACAATTTAGCTCAATCTTTCAGGGTCACTCTGGAGACTGGAAAAGTGACTCCTCAAGCGTGGTCTCCATGGAAGTAAGAGAATAAGAGACTTGTAGCTACTCACCCCTCAGTCACTGTTTCTGGGCTCCCCCTGGGCACTCTATGGAACAGGGAGTTGTTCAGGCAGCCTGGGGTCATCAGAGGGTCTGAGAGGAGCATCTGCAGAGTTATGAAGAATCTTTGACATTTTAAAACAAGACAATGATACACTCTAATCCCTATGTCAGAAATCTAACTGGTAATGGCACACAAAAGTGGAGATGCATCTAAGGGTGAGAAAATCACTCAGACAGCCATGGTCATGGTCCAGGCAAGAGCTACTGCAGGTACAAACAAAGGTTACAGGTGAGGATGAACTAGAGAGGAGGAAGCGAATTGGAGAAGCATTTATGGCTAGGACCTGATGATCATTTGAATTTCAGGACGAGGTAGCTAACTTGTGTAGCCATCAAGGACGAAGGGACACAAAGTACATTTGCCAAGAAAGATGGGAGAATGATGTTGAGCATGTTGGATACCTGGAGGACACTCAGCTAGAAACACCCAGCGGATTGGTGTAAATGTGGGCCTGGGCATCAGGAGAGAGGCCTTGGCTAGAGCCATACATTTGAAAGGCATCGACAGGTAGATGTCAGTTGTTGTTCTTGTTAGGTGCAGTTGAGACACTTCTGACACATTGTGACCCTATGCACAACAGAATAAAACCCAACCCAGTCCTGCACAATGCTTACAATTGTTCTTATCTCTAAGCCCATTGTTGTAGTCGCTGTCTCAATCCATGTTGAGAGCCTTCCTCTTTTTCACTGCCCCTCCACTTTACCAAACATGATGTCCTCCAGGGACTTGTCTCTCCTGACAATATGTCAAAAGTACATGAGATGAAGTCTTGCAGTGCTTGCCTCTAAAGAGAATTCTGAGTGTACTTTTCCCAAGATCTGTTTGTTCTTCTGGCAGCCTATGGTACTTCCGAAAACTTTTCCATAATTTGAATGTATCACTTATTCTTCCATCTTCCTTATCCAATGTCCAACTTTCACATGCATATGAGATGATTGAAAATACCATGACTTGGTCCAGGAGAACTTTTGTCCTCAAAGTAACATGCTTTATTTTCAAACTTTAAAGAAAATTTGTGCAGCAAATATTTCCATCATAATGCTTCATTGGATCTCTTGATTGCTACTTCCACGAGCATTAATTGTGGAGCCAAGAAAAATGAAATCCTTGAAAAATTAAAACTTTTCCCCATTTATCATGATGTTATCCATTGGTCCCGTTGTGAGGATTTTGGTTTGCTTTATATTGAGTTATAATCCACACTGGAGCTTGCTATCCTTGATCCTCACCAGTTGTTATTTTTAGGTCAAGTCAGCTCTGACCCAAAGCGACCCAATGCACAGCAGAACAAAACACTGCACTGTCCGCTGTTGCCTTCACAATTGTTCCTATACCTCAGTCCATGGTTGTAGCTATAGTGTCAATCCGTCTCAGGGGAGTCTTCCTTTTTTTCACTGCTCTTTTACTTTATCAAACATGTCCTCCTGCAGGGACCGGCCTCTCCTGGCTATATGTCCAAATTGAAGTCTTGCCATCCTTTGCCTCTACGCAAGTGCTTCAAAGTATAAGGCACCTTGCTTGATCTTAATTCTTATAACATAAATCGTTTTGTCTTTTTAGGAGTCCATTTACCTTTCTATATTCCTCCCCAGCACCACAACTCAAATGCTTTTATTCTTCCAAAGTCTTCCCTATTCAATGTCCAATGTTCCCAAGTGTATGATGGAATGGAGAAGACTGTGACTTTGAGGACTAAGGTGTGCCTGACCCAAGTTACGGTCTGATCTTCAATCTAAAGCAGTCTTGAGCAGCATATTTACCTAAAGCAGTACGCCTTTTGGTCTCTCAACTGCTGCTTCCGTGAACATTGATTGTTCATCCAAGTAAGACACAGTCCTTGACGACTAAAATCTTTTCTCCATTTGTCATGGTGTTACCTATTTGTCCAATGGTGAGGATTTGGGTCTTCTTTACAATTATTTGTAACCCACACTGAAGGCTGTAATCCTTGATCTTCATCAGCAAGTGCTTCAAGTCCTCCTCCCTTTCAGCAAGCAAGGTTGTTGAATATCTGTATATTTCATGTTTTTAGTAAGCCTTCCCTTCAATCCTGATACCACATTCTTCTTCATGTAATCTAGCTTCTCTGATGATTTGCTCAACATACAGATTGAAAAAGCATGGTGAGAGGATTCAACCCTAACACCTTTCGTGACTTTAAGCCATTCAGTTTGTCCTTATTCTGTTAACAGATCTACCTCTTGATCCATGTACATATTCTGAACATTGTATCGTGTTCTGGAAGTCCATTCTCCTTAAAGTTATCCACAGTTTATTATGAATCACAGAGTTGAATGCCTTTGCATAGTCAATGAATCACAAGTAAACATCTTTCTGGTATTCTTTGATTTGAGCTAAGGTCCATCTGACATCACCAAGAGTATCCCGTGTTTCACGTCCTCTTGTAAATCCAGCCTGAACTCCTGGAAGCAGTTCCCTGTCAATATACTGCTGCAACCATTGTGGGATGATCTTTAGCAAAATTTTACTTGTGCGAAATATCAATGATATTGTTCTATAGTTGGAGCATTTTGTTGGATCACCTTGCTTTGGAATGGGGACCAAAATTGATCTCTTCCAAGCAGTTGGACGAGTAACTCTTCCAAATTCCCTAGCATTGATGAGTAAGTGCTTCCAGTGCTTTTCCAGCTTGCTGAAACATTTCAATGGATATTCCATCAATTCCTGGAGCTTTGTGCTTGGCTAATACTTTCAGTGAAGTTTGAAATTCTTGCTTCAGCACCATTGGTTCTTGTTCATATGGTGCTTCCTAAAATGGTGGGATGTTGACTGGTGCTTTTTTGTACAGTGACTCTGTGTAGTCTTTTCATCTTCCCTTGATGCTTCCTGTATCATTCATTATTTTGTTTACAGAATCTTTAAAGATTCCAACTTGAGGCTTGAATTTTTTTTCTTGACCTTATGCAGAGCTTCTTCATCAGTAGGAACCAGAAAAAAGAGAACACCAAAGAGTGCCAGCTATTGAGATGAGGAAGTGCGATTGATTGACCTGTATACTTCCCCACATAAAAATATGTTGAAGTACGAGCCCACTTAAAACTCATTGTCATCAAGTTGATGCCGACTCATAACGACCCTATAGGATAGGGTAGACTTCCCCGGTGGGTCTCCAAGACTGTAATTTTTTATGAGATTAAAACAGCTCCATTTTTCTTCCTAAGTGCAGCTGGTGGTGTCCAACTAATGACCTTGAGGATTGCCGCTCAAATAGGCATGGTGAACATGACCTCATTTGGACGGGGGATTTAAACATGCCTAATTAGTTATACAAGGAGATCATTAGACTGAATCCAAATCGTGTATAACAGATGCCCTCATGGAAAGAGAAGGGACACAGACCAATTCAAATGGAAAACTGTCAAGTGAAGAGAGAGGCAAAGATTGGAGTTGTGCTGTCATCAGCTAAAATTTTGCTGAGGCTACAAGAAGAAACAAAAAATTCCCTAGAGCGTTTGTAGTAAGCATGGCCCTGCTAACACCTTGACTTCAGTCTTCTAGCCTCCAGAACTATGAGAGAACTAAGTGTCTCTTGTGAACTGGTGGTGATTTGTTACCATAGTCCCAGGACACTCATGGAGCCTGGAAAAAGTGAGTATTAAGGAGCATACAGCACTAGAAGAGGCATGTTTCAAGAGGCAAGGTAAAAGAAGCACCAAATAGGAAAGCATGCTCCCTTGGCATTTAATGATACACAGAGGTCACTGGAGATCAAAGGATGAGCAGAGGTCATTAGGTTAGACTATATTCCAAAAGCATTGACCCCCCACCCTCAGAGAAACCATGATGAAGGGGGAAACCATATTGTAAGAGGTTTAACAGGAGGGGGAAGAAGAATACAGGTGGCAAGTGAAAGCGTGATCTGTGGACCTGCAGCCTCAGCATCATCTGGGAGCTTGTTAAGCACAAACAGAGCATTCTTGGGCCTCACTCCAGAACTACTGTATTTAGAAATCTGATGGTAAAGTCTAACAATCTGTCTTAAGAAATCCTCCAGGTGATTCTGATGCCTGCTCATGTTTGAGGCCCACTAATGTCTACAACCTTAAAGAAGTTTGGGAACACAAAGCAATATGACAGCTACCTACAGGGGAGCCAGAAACCGGTACTCATCACCTGTCAGTTTGTTGTACTGCAGTGGCTTGTGTATTGCTGCGATGCTGGAAGCTATATTATTGGTATTTCAAATACCAGCAGGGTTACCCAAGGTTAACAGTTTCAACAGAATGTCCAGACTAAGAGCAGACTACATAGAAGAAATAGGCTGTCCACTTTTGAGGACTTAGCCACAGAAAACGTTATGAATAACAAAGAATAGACAACCAAAAAATTATCAGATGACATAGATAAGACTGACATCCACCGCAAATGGCTAAGATGAGTGCCCACTGGATATGTGACTTCTATTTCTTTGGGAGCACAGACTCATCACATGGGCTAAAATTGTGAATTGTCTCTCTCCATCACAGCATGTTATAATAAAATAGTGACCGATGATTGCCGTGTGTATCCAGCATGAAATAAACCATCAACTAGGTCACAAAAACCAATTGAACCTCTGTGTTTACACAGGCAGAGAAGTTGAAAAGCTAAAATGAGTTTGTTGCCACAAATGGTGCAATAGAACCCAAATTCTCATTCCTAATGTCCAGCATCACTCTAGTTTGTTGTTATTATTTTTGTTGTAAACCATCCACCCCAAACTAGTGCATAAAATATGAGGGGTGGGAAGTGGGAGGTGTTCCTGGAGACGGATGGCAAGAAGTAGCTCTTTGGGTTGGAGGGAACCTGTGAGCAGCTCAAGTACCTGGTGAGCCAGGAGTGCCTGGCTTCCCTGATTCCTGAACAGGACAAAGAGCCAGTTCAAGGTCTGGTTCCAGAACCACTAGACCAGGTGCTGCAAGTGCCATATGGTGGAGATGTGGTTGGTCAAGAGGAGGCAGCCCTTTGATACGGAGAATCTGAGGTGGGTAGCTCAGGCACAAAGGGTGGTGATGAGTAAATCAGCTTCTGAGACCCCAACTTGAGCGATGGAAAGATTCTGTGGGCACTGAAGTGCAAAGGATGCCCTGGTTAGCCCACATGGCAGCTTCTAATCAAAACTGTGGCTTCTGAAGGGATCTGCTGGGCCAGTGAAATTCAAAACAGGGAGGGCAGCTCAGAAGGTGATGGTGACTTTTTTGGTTTGGGGATCTGACAGGGATCATCTGGATAGATTCTCTCAAGGGACACAGTATGATCAAAGAACGTGTCAAAGCAAGTGATCCAAGTCCCCCAATGATGCCAAAAAGACCCTGTTGGACATGGTATGTCGTGTGACTAGAAGTGTATTGAGCAGAGAAAACCTCAGAGAATAATTACAGAAGTCTGTAGAGCAGTGGTCAGGGATACACTGTGGGTCTCTCGGTCCATGCATGTGGCTCTGAAGTAAAATGGAAACCTTTCAAGGACAGTTATTATTCAGATACCCAAGCACTCCCTCAATGCATGAATACTTTCTTTTATTAAATTTTCACTGTATGATGCTCACTCTCCCGACACAACTGCTGAAGCCAAAGTGGGTGAACAAGTAAATGTGGCGAAGAAAGCCGATGGTGCCCGGCTATCAAAAGAGATAGTGACTGGGGTCTTAAAGGCTTGAAGATAAACAAGCGGCCATCTAGCTCAGAAGCAACAAAGCCCACATGGAAGAACACACCAACCTGTGTGATCGCGTGGTCCCAAAGGGATCAGTTATCAGGCATCAAAGAACAAAAAATCATATCATTGGCTGCACACCTCCCTGATACGATCACCGAAGACAAACAGGTACATAAGCAAATGTGGTGAAGAAAGCTGATGGTGCCCAGCTATCGAAAGAAATAGTGTCTGGGGTCGTAAAGGCTTGAAGGTGAACAAGCGGCCATCTAGCTCAGAAGCAATAAAGCCCACATGGAAGCACACCAGCCGGTGCGATCACGAGGTGCCAAAGGGACCAGGTATAAGGCATCATGCCCCCCCCCAAAAAATATATATATGTGTGTGTTATATATATATATATATATATATATATATATACCATAGTGAATGAAGGGGGAAGTGCGGAGTGGAGACCCGAAGCCCAAGTGTCGACAACTGGTGATCCACTCACGGAGGGGTTTAGGAGAGGAGACGAGTCAAGCAGGGTGCAATGTAGTACCGATGAAGAACACAGCTCTCCCCCAGATCCTGGATGCTTCCTCCCCCCAACTACTATGATCCGAATTCTACCTTGCAGGACTGGATAGGGCAGAGATTGTACACTGGTGCATATGGGAGCTGGAGGCACAGGGAATCCAGGGTGGACTATTCCTTTAGGACCAGCGGTGTGAGGGGCGATGCTGGGAGAGTGGAGGGTGAGTGGAGGAGCTGATTAAAAGGATCCACATGTGACCTCCTCCCTGGGAGATAGACGGCAGAGAAGGGGGGGGGCGGAAGGGAGATTCCGGATAGGGCAAGATATGACAAAATAACAATCTGTGGATTATCAAGGGCTCAGGAGGGAGGGGGTAGCGGGGAGGGAAGGGAAAAAAAAAGAGGACCTGATGCAGAGTGCTTAAGTGGAGAGCAAATGCTTTGAGAATGATTGGGGCAGGGAATGTGTGGATGTGCTTTATACAATTGATGTATGTATATGTGTGGATTGTGATAAGAGTTGTATGAGCCCCTAATAAAATGTAAAAAATATTAAAATATATTTTTATTTCTTTGAAATAATTTTTCAATTGTTGTGAGGGACAAATTTGGCTCTTCTATCTCAAAACTTTGCCTCCTGGATGTAGACCAAGAAGGAGGCTATGTCTAGACACAGTCGCCTCACATATTGATATTTTTGCTTAAGAAGTGTCTGTGGTATTGGAGCAATGCTTTCTGACTTACCCGCACATACTTTTATAGAATAAGTGATGAACCAGCTGCTTTGAATGGTGAACACATGGAAGCTGGGAAGGGTGAGGGCCAGAAAGAATCACTAGACAATAAATAATGTAATACATCTGCGTCAGGACCTTGGCTCCAGAGCTACAACTTCAGTGCTGTGCAGCACATGTCTTCTGTTTTGAAACACAATTGCAGTCAATTATTATCTTCCTCATGAGTCATTATTTCCTATGGCTCTGGGGATTGGCAGTACTAAGCTAGCAGATTCTTCTGTGGGCTTGACGTCAGGCAATGGCTTATGATGGAGACATCTCATACAGCTTCCCCACTGGTAAGTACCAGACAATGGCCACTGGTGTTTGCTGGGACTTTAAGGGGGACTATTGTCAGCATCTGCATGTGGCCTCTACATCACACTTCCTCACAGCAAGGCGACTGGACTCCGAAGGTCTTGTGCAGAGAAGGAGCCAGGTGGGAGTTATATTACCTCAGAAGTCACAACGCACATCAACTGCCATATTTTACCCCTGGAGAGCCATAAGGCCGGCGTGCGTTCAAGGGAAGAAACATAAACTCCAACTTTGGATGGGGAATGACAAGATTCTGGAAGACCTTGTAGGGAAGAAGCAATCCCTGGAAGGCATTTTGTGAGCTACATTCTGCCCCAGGACATAAACCTTAACTGGGAAACTCAATGATAGCCTTGCACACCCTGGCTGGTGAGTTCCAGTGACTTTCTTTGAAGGAAGGGAAGGCAAATTTGGAAGGGAACCCTCAGAAGGCCCCAAGTGACCTGAATCCGCACCTTGGCAGACATCCACTGAGCATTCCTTCCTCCTTCAGGGATTAAGCTGGGGGAGAGAATGGTTGCTGGGAAGACAAAAGGAATTGACTAACACTCTGGAATTACATCACTCCCTCTCTTTGTTCATTTTTCACTATTCTTTTCTTGTGTTGAATTTATCTTGTCCTTACTCTCCCCTAGGACCTTCCACTTAGATATGGGGTTGGGGTGAGGGGTTGATTGATCTGTGCTGAAATCAGGGAGGGTGGTAGTAATAGAAGGATCACCTTACTCGCCCATAGTTTCCATAGCAACCGGGACCAATTGGTGGGATCAATGGGCAGATAAATGCCGCATTGTGGGGTTTGGTGCTTGGTGGAGGTGAAGGCTGACGTATCTAGAGTGGAGAGAGGAAAACAGCCTGGTGGGCAAATGTTGTTGGAGATGGCTTTGAGACTAGCCTCTGCTGGTCTCTTGCTCCTCACTCTCCCCTTGGTAGTGGCATGTGTGTGTGTCCCCACCTGCCATCCCTTCATCCCCACTTGGAGCCCTTCCGGCTATTATTTCCTCATGGCAAAACTGTCAGCTCATCATCCTGCTTTCTTCCATTCATGCTTCTTTAGCTGTGTGTTGACTTCTAAATGGAGAGAATCAGAAAAGTCAAGTCCCCTCCCCACAGGGCCTTTGCTGAAGGAGACAGCCCAGATCTGTGCTGCAATCTGGGTACGGAATCTCTCCTAGCTCACTCTCCCACTTCTCCTTAACAGGTTTTTCCTGCCACTGCTCCTGGCTGGATGGGATGGAGTGTTCAAGTGATGCCACAGAAGTCACAGCAAATGAACCAAGGGACTCGGCAAAGACCATTCATGAGGTGGAATATGCTATAAGCTCTTGAATGGGAAGCCACCATTCTGGCAGTGAACATGGTCCTATGGACCCTCCTCATTCTAAGGCTTTAGTGCAGTCCTCCCTGACTGAGTGCTCCCCAAGTGAGTTCCTCCTGAAAGTGAAAGAAGGCTTATCCTTCTTTAGCTTTGAAGCTACTCCTTCTTCACCTGGTGGATTCATATATTGAGGATCTTCGCTTTTGATTCCTGAGCTCAACAGTGCTGACTGATTGCTTCATGGCCAAGGACACTGACACAGCTCTGTATTCTCTATTCACTCTCTTTGTTTCCCATTGGTTTCCTTTTGTCTAATTGTGGAAAAGAAATCCCTGGGGATGGTTTGTTCTAGAGTAAAGTTCTTCCAATTCCCTAAAGGAGGGTATAGAGAAATGCAAAGTTAACTGGAGTCTCTCCAGCACACACTGGAACCCCAAGGGGGCTGCATAGGTCTCAATCAAAGGTGGAGGTCTGCTGCCTCACCCCTAGACAGGGAACACATCATGGGCAGGAGCCAAGTGCTGTTTCTATCTGGACCTTCAGGGACTTCGCAGTGCCTGGCTCATAGAGGAAATGAAAAATGCTTGTTTCTTCTTAACAAGTCAGAGATTTACTATTGTTGTTAGGGTCGGTCCTGTTGGTTCCCACTCATAACAACCCTATGTCAAACAGAACACAATGCCACCCGGTACCATCATCACAATTGTTCTCATGTTTGAGCGCATTATTGCAGCCCCCATGTCCATCCATCTCATGAGAGCCTTCCTCTTTTCTATTGCCCCTCCACTTTACCAAGCACGATGTCCTTTTCCAGGGCCTGGTCTCTCTTGACAGCATGTTGAAAGTACATGTCCAAAGGGTGGTAAAATCTGGCCATTCTTACTTCTAAGGAGCATTTGGCCTGTGCTTCTTCCAAGACAAAATTCTTGGTACTTCTGGTAGTCCATGATACTTTCAATGTTTTTTTTCTTTCCCTAGCACCATAATTCACATGCATCGATTCTTCTTTGGACTTCCTTATTTAATCTCCAAATTTTACATGCATAGGAAGTGTTTGAAGATACTATGGCTCGTGTCAGATGCACCTTAGTTCTCAAAACAACATCCCTGCTTTTCAATACTCTAAAGAGGTCTTGGGAATATTTACCCAATACAATGCTGTGCATTTTTTAAGCTCTTGACTGTTGTTTGCATGAGTGTTGATCATGGATCCAAGGAAGAGGAAATCAGTGACCACCTCACAATTCTACATCTAAGCATATAAGTCAAAGAAAAACAAACAGAAACTCAATGAGATAGTGCTATACAAGTTCACTGCAGCACTACCCACAAGAGCTGAAAGGTGGCTATTACCAAAATGCCTGGCCTCCAAAGAATGGATAAACCAAACCAAAATATCTAAGTCATACAATGGAATATTATTTAGCCTTTAAAAAGGAATGATGCTTTGGAACATGCTACACCATGAAGGGACCTTGAAAACCTTCTGCTGAGTGAAACAAGTCAGATCAAAATGAGACATTGATATGAAATATGCAGAATCCATAGGCAAATCCGTAGAGTCAGCAAGCATAGTCACTGTTGATAAGGGCTGGGTGACGAAGGCAATGGAGAGTGACTGGTTAATGAGCACTGACTGCGTCTCCATGCAGAGTGATCCAAATGTTCTGGAACTAGATGGGGGTGATGGTTGTACATCATTTGGAATGTTCTTCACTGGATTGTACAGGGAAAAAGAGAAAATGCTCGGCTTATGTCACTGCCAGAAAAGAGGAGGTGTGGGAGCAAGGTTATTTGTCTTTGTAGTCAGAACTCCAGAGCCTCGGAGCACTCTGCTGGTTTTCTTTAGATGCCTTTCCTCCCACACACCCAACAACCCGTTCCCCTATTTTAGCATTGAAAGTCCCTCCACCCAGGCCAACTGGTTTGATCATGTATTCGATTTGCATGCAGCCCCTCCCCTCTCCTGATGGGTAGCCTCAGTGAAGGCACTGACAGGCTCAGAATCTTGGTTTCCTGACCTGTGCGTGTGCTGGAAAGTTTACATGGGATGATAAATAATAACACTGATCGCAATGAACAATTATAAGCACTTACTATGGGCCAGACGTTGTTCCTCAGTGCTTCTAGCAGGCACACAAATGCCATGTCCTTGGGGCCTACAAGAACTCAGATTCCACTTCAGCAGATCTGAAGCAAGCTGTGAGAAATGGAGTTTCTAACTGTGACAACAGTGAGGACCAGGATTCTAAGAAGGACTGAGGCCTTCAAATGACCGTGATGGAAAAGACCATGTATTGAGTATACTGTGGGTGGCCAAAAGAATGAGCAAATCAGTCCTGGAGGAAATCGAACCAGGACATTCTTCGAAGAATGTTCCTAGAAGATAGAATGGCAAAATTTTGTCATGCTGATTTTGGACATGTCATTAGGAAAGACCAATTGCGAGACGAGAACATCATGTTTGGTAAAATAGTGGATCTGGGGAAACTCTTCATGACATGGACTGGCACAATAACCGCAACAATGACCTCAAACCTGCCAATGGGCAGGAAGATTGCATAGGATCTAGCAGTAATTTGTCCTATCCGGCATAAGGTCACAAGGAATCAAATTTGCTTTGCTGGCGACTAACAACAACAAGGTCTTTCTATCATTCAATCTCAACCTCGAACACACAACCTAAGAACTATTTTTCACTTCCCTTGTACACACAGCAGAACAAAGGGGGTTCAATGATTTTTCCGAGGTTATAGAGCTAGAAGGACATAGAGCCAAGACTGGACAATGGAGCGATTTGACACCAGAGACATTAATCTTAAGCAGGACCTTTGTCTCCCACAAAGATCATATGCATATCCATAACGGACTTGTCACAAGCTCTTCCACATGGCAACCTTTCAGCAGATAGTTGCTATCTTAGTGCCATCTAGTTGATACCAAATCAGCGACTGTATAGGGCAGGGTAGAACTGTCTATGTGGGTTTCTGACACTAAATATTTACAGCCGTAGAAATCCTCATCTTTCTCCCACAAAAGTCCGTATGATTGTTATTAATTGGGTCAGAAGTCACTTTAATGGTGACCAAATCCTTCCTCTTCTTGGATTCAACATTATACTCCACTGCTTCTAATAGCTCCTCTACCCAAACCAAAACAGGCATGAGAGAGTTGATTCTGACTCATGGTGCCTTATGTGTGGATTCCATAGGACTTTCAAGACTATAGGCTTTAAGCAGGTTTCCAGGCCTTTCCTCCATGGTGCCCCTGTGTGGGTTCCAACTGCCAATGATTTGTTGAATATTTGAGTGGGGAAATCTTTGCCCTCCTCCAGGAACTCCAATACCCTTGAAGCTCTCTATTCACAAAGGACTGTCCTTCCAACCTAGGCACAGAGTGCTTGTCTTCTCTCTCTTGTTTTCCTTTTCATCAAGTTGTTTGGGACTCCCCAGGAGTTGGGTCCCAGGGACATATTTATATGTCCCTGTCATCTACAACATGATCATGATAAATGGAGAAAATACTGAAGTGATCAGTGCTAACTTCTTGCTGCGATCCACAATAAATGATCACGCGAGCCCCAGTCAAGAACCCAAAGGATGTATTGCATTGGATAAATCTGCTCTATGAGACCTCTTCCTTTTTAAATTTTTTTGCAGCTGCGAAAGAGAAAGGGGAGATGGGCTCTTCTCCCAAGTTGGCATCCCTGCCACGTCACCCCCTACTCAAATCTGCCCAACTTCACTCCCGAATAGAATTCCCTGCTACTCCTGTAGAACTGCCCCATGGAAGGACCAATGGTCTAAAGGTTCAGAATGGAGAAGACAAGTGCCAAAAGCCATAGCCTAGCCCTTCACAGCCTGAGTGTGACCCTACAAGGGCCCCCACAAACAGACACTTTCTAGGGATCTTAAATTGTTGGGGCTTAAGGGGAGGGGTGTGGGGCTCTAGCAAGCTAGGATCCCATTCCAGGCTGTGGGCACATATCCCGAGCCCTTGATGGGGAGGCCTCACGTACCAGTGGGTCCAATGGAGTTCTGGGTATATGGGCCTGTGGGAGGGAAGCCAACTTGGGGGCAGGACCAACCCAGAGCATCCCAAGTTGGATGGGGTGCAGGGGCCTGGGCAGGGTCCCTCCTCCTTTCCATCCCTCATGACCAACCAGACTAACAAAGTCTTGGGCAGGGAGGGGGCCTGGAGCAGGACCAGGGTTGGGACAGGGGGCCTGGAGTGAGGTCTCAGGTGGGTGGGCCAGGCAGGGCAGGAGTTCTGGTGCCTGGGCAGGCACCAGGTGGGCTGCAGACCCACATCAGGGGTCATGTTGGCAAGGCCCAGGTGGGCAGGAGTCTGGGATAGGGCGGGGAGGCCTCAGGAACCACACCAGGTCTGTGAAGCCCTAGGCCTTGCCCATCAGGTCATTTTGGCGCATGGAGGTGGTGCGGCTCTGAGACTGGCTCACTCAGTGCTCAGAGCTTGGCCTGCTCAGGTCCTGAGCCCTTGGCCTCCACAGGAAGTGCTGGCTGGCCTCTTGCCTTGTCCTCAATAGTGGCTCCAGCTGCTGCCAAATAGGCCAAGGCTTAAAGGGGCCATGGGCTTCCACCTGTGTGCCCCGCCTCTTCATCCTTAAAGGGGCCATGCGTTGCAGCCAGAGACCTCTTTCAAAAGTGTTCTCCAAAGTGTTTAAGAGCAAGGATGTTACCTTGAAGCTTAAGGTGTACCTGACTAAAGCCTCCTGAGTCATATATTCAATGGTCTTGTATGCATGTGAAAGTTGGACATTGAAAAGGAAGATCAAAGAAGAATCAATGCATTTATATTGGGATGCTGGTGAATAATATTGGAAGTGCTATGAACTGCCAAAAGAACAAACAAATTTGGGTTAGAAGTACAGCCAGAATACTCCTTAGAAGCAAGAATGGTGAGACTTCCCCTCACGTACCTTGGACATACTGTTAGTGAGAGATGAGTCCCTGGAGGAGTAAGGACATCCTGCTAGGTGAAGAGAGATAAGCGAAAATGAGGAAGACCTTCAGTAAATGGATTGACACAGTGGCTGCAACAAGGGGCTGAACCATAACAACTATTGAGAGGATGGTGCAGGACTGGGTGGTGTTTCGTTCTATTGTCCATAGGGTGGCTAGGAGTTGGAATTGACTCAATGACATCTAAAAACAGAAACAAAATCTACACCCACTACTAACAGGACAGGAAGTTTTCCAACCCCTCTCATCTCTCAATCCCAGGAACAGAGATGCCACCTTCCTTCTAGCTGTATAACCAGTATCTAGAACAGAGCTCAACGACAAAGTGCCTAGCAAACCTGAAGTAGCTGTTACTTAGCTCCATGCCTCATAGGTCTCAGTTCCCCAGCCCCAAAACAATAACATCGGTGTTGTTGTTTGTTGCCATCAAGTTGATTTCTACTTACACCTGCCTCACACCTGCCTACCTAGTAACCCACCTTATGAAAATAAGGCAGAAGAATGATTCTTTCCCACGGTGTCTGCACACTATGACTCACCACTCTGAAGGCACTGTCATGTAAATGTTGAATGGCTAGCTGAAAAGTTGACAGTTGAAACCCACCAGCTGCTTCAAGGTAAAATAATGGGGCTGTCTGTTCCAGTAATGTTGTACAACCTTGGAAAACTTACATAAGGAATTGACTGGACTGCAATGAGTTTGCTGTACCTGGAATGATGATGCGACCAGAGAAAGAATGAGAGGGAAGTCTGAAAAGAAAGCACTGCCCTGCCCTCCATCTGGCAGTTTTGTGATTTTTTTGCAGCCGTTGGTTCGAATAGAACAAGGAATAAAGAGGCGGAGGGCATGGCAGTCGAGCGCTATTTGCCATTCTGACCAAGTGCCACTGTGAGAAAAGGGGGAGGGTAGGGTTGATCTTGGTCAAAGTCCAAGAAAATATTTGCATTTCCAGAAAGTGGGAGGTTTCCCAAGCCAGGGTAGTAACAGGAGCTGCTAGCTCTCACATCTGGCCCTGTGGACCCTGTTCAAAGAATCTCCTGCACTGGGTAAGAGGTTGGTGGTTAGGCAGAGAGACAAAGAGAGAGAGTTGAACTTCCTCTGGTTGTGTCTGGTCTGAAGGGGTTTGTCGACAGGCATCCTGGCTCTTTCCCAGCCTGAGCCCTTGAGCCTCCTCAAGTCCACTCTCCCGCTTCCCCGGCCCCCCACAGGGACACCTTCAAGAGGTCTTCCTGTACCCATATGTGGATTTTGGCTTTTCCTTCTTTTGGCTCTGCTCAGTGGCAGGGCATTTGAAGGGTGGTTGTGGGCTTTGTACAGTTGTCATTAGCATAAATGCATGATAATTTCCTAAATTTCTCCTCCCGCAGCTTTAGGCTGTGTTTCCAAACTCCCGGTCCTCACAGAGGCTCTGCAGAGGGGGCAGTGGCTCTGATTCCACCTAGCAGTTCCTGGTTGAGCACATGGATGTCCCATCACAGTCTAGCCATGGCACCAGGGATCACGGTGCTAGGAGAGGGGCAAATGAGTCCTCCAAAGGAGATATGTACTGACCACAAAAGTGACACACTTATGGTTATCTACTAATTGTACATGGTGGTGCTTGGCCCTTTTAAGGTGGAAACATACAAATTAGCCTATGCCTCTTCTCTAAAAGCAAGGGTACCTGCTTGTGACATGAGGTTTTGGAAAGTTCTTTCATGGGCACAAAGAAGGGTGGCTGATCCAACCCTTCAGCAGCTTAGAGTAGTGTCCAGAGATCTAGTGGTGAAATGGGGTAGAAAGCTGCGGGGCGCTAGCTAGGGAGAGAATACGGAGTAATTTGAGCCAGAAAGAGTTATGAATGGGAGGCAGAATGAATATAGAAGGGATCTGGGAAATGAGTTTGGATATATCTACCTCTTGAAGGATCTCACCCTTCTCTTTTCTCAACTGCTTCCAATGCAGCCTCGATCTGCCTGTTCTGGGCTTCCAAACCACACAAGCAACAATGCAGACACACGCACTCACAGGCACGCATACGCACATGAACACATACATGTACAAATACACTCCGAAGAAGCAAAACCTACTTCTGGTGAATCCAGCCAATTCAGATGCATAGCAATCCCAGAGGAAATAGTAGAACTTCCTGTGTGGGTTTCTGACACCATAAATTTGTCCATTGTCAGACGGCCTCATCTTTCTCCCTCTCAGAACAGCTAGTGGGTTTGAACTGCTGATCTTGTGATTAGTAGTGAGATGCTTAACCCACAGCATCACCAAATCTCCTTAGCAAGAAGGATATTACCACAATCACCACCACCATGTTCCTACTTTTCTGGGGGTTAGGGAAGGAAAGAGTACTGTTCAGCATTCGACTCCCTTTAAAGAAAATGGGAGGTCTAGGGTGATGACAGCAGATGGCTGGAACATTCCAGCCTGGCATCCTGGGTCACCCGGAAAGATTCTCCCTTGTGGGCTCTATGAAGCAGTCAGACTCAAAGACCACAGAACCTCGTTCTCAGCTGTCAGCTCCGGTCTTGGGTTTCTTTGGACCTGCTGGTTGGAGAGGGGCTGCTCGATGGAGAGCCTCAGCACCTAGCATCATGGCTGCTCCGACATGATACCTCTGAGTCATGTAATTTATATTTCATGCACAATTGAAGCAGCTAATGGTGTCATTCTCCAAGGGGGAAACAAGTTGTTACAGTGTGAATTACATTGCAGGCTTGTGCCCTTTCCTTTGTCCCCAAGTGCCCCAGGGGAAGTTAACAGGTAGCCATCTTGTGAGTGTCCAAGAGAGTGGACAGGCCCCAACGTGTCAGGGCTAAGTAGTGGTGGCAAGGCCAAAAATGCTTTCTCTGACTTCTTTTTGTGTGCATTGAGGTGGTGGAAGTAGAGGTGGCAGCTAAAACTGCCCAGTGGTCTCACCATTTTTTTCTCACCTGTACGTGTGGGATTGGGCAGAGCTAGAGTGTGACTCTTCAGTTCTCATGCTAACATTGATCGATATTGGACAGTGGAGATGATGTGTAGGGGAAGGGAGGCAAAATCCAACCACTTGTAGTCAAGACATCAGCAGAGTGTCGAGCTAAGCCTGTAGTCTCTGAGGTTGGTCTGCTGGGATATGAATTCTAGCTCCCCCTTTGATAACCTGGTCACCTCTGGGCTAGATTGTTTCACTTTTCTGTGCATTCATGTTCTCACTCTCTCACTTCTCCCTAATAGATTTTTCCTGCCTCTGCTCCTGGCTGGAGGGGATGGAGAGTTCAAGTGATGCCACAGAAGTCACAGCAAAAGAACCAAGGCACTTGGCAAAGACCATTCATGAGCTGGAATATGATAGAAGCTCTTGAATGGGAAGGCACCATTCTGGCAGTAAACATGCTCCTATGGACCCTCCCAGTTCTAAGGCTTTAGTGCAGCCCCACCTGATTGAATTCTCCCTGGGTGAGTTCCTCCTGAAGGCGAAAGAGGGCTTATCCTTCTTTATCTTTGAAGCTATGCCTTCTATACCTACTGGATCCAGATATTGAGGATCTTCGCTTCCTGATTCCTGAACTCAACTGTGCTGATTGATAGCTGCATGGCCAAGGACCCAGACACAGCTCTGGATTCTCTGTTCGCCATCTTTAGCCACCATTGGTTTCCTTTTGTCTAATTGTGCAACAGAAATCTCGGAGGATGCTTTATTCTAAAGTTCTTCCACTTCCCTAAAGGTGGGTATAGAGAAAGGCAAAGTTAACTGGAGTATCTCCAGCACACACTGGAACCCCAAGGGGGCTGCATAGGTCTCATCCAAAAGTGGACATCTGCTGCCTCACCCCTAGCCTGGGAACCCATCATGGTTAGGGGCCAAGTGCTGTTTCTATCTGGACCTTCAGGGTCTTCGCAGTGCCTGGCTCATAGAGGAAATGAAAAATGCTTGTTTCTTCTTAACAAGTCAGAGATTTACTATTGTTGTTAGGGTCGGTCCTGTTGGTTCCCACTCATAACAACCCTATGTGAAACAGAACACAACGCCACCCGGTACCATCATCACAGTTGTTCTTCTGTTTGAGCCCATTACAGCAGCCCCCATGTCCATCCATCTCATGAGAGCCTCACTCTTTTCCATTGCCCTTCCACTTTACCAAGCATGATGTCCTATTCCTGGCCCTGGTCTCTCCTGACAACATGTTGAAAGTACATGTCCAAAGGGTGACAAAATCTGGCCATCCTTACTTCTAAGGAGCATTTGACCTGTGCTTCTTCCAAGACAAGTTTATTGGTGCTTCTTGTAGTCCATAGTACTTTCTATGGTTCTTTTTTCCTAGCACCATAATTCAAATGCATTGATTCTTCTTTGGCCTGCCTTATTTAATCTCCAAATTTTGCATGCATAGGAAGTGTTTGAACATACTATGGCTTGTGTCAGATGCACCTTAGTTCTCAAAATAACATCCCTGCTTTTCAATACTCTAAAGAGTTCTTGTGAATATTTAGCCAATACAATGCAATGCATTTTTTAAGCTCTTGACTGCTGCTTGCATGAGCGTTGAACATGGATCCAAGGAAGAGGAAATCCTTGACAACCTCACAATTCTACATCTAAGCATATACCTCAAAGAATAACAAACAGAGACTCAAAGAGATAGTGGTATACAAGTTCACTGCAGCACTACCCACAATAGCTGAAAGGTGACTATTACCAAAGTGTCCGTGGCCCGAAGAATGGATAAACCAAACAATATCTAAGTCATAAAATGGAATATTTTTCCGCCTTTAAAAAGGAATGATGTTTTGGAACATGCTACACCATGCAGGGACCTTGAACACTTTCTGCTGAGTGAAACAAGTCAGACCATAATGAGATTGATATAAAATATGCAGAATCCATAGGGAAATCCATAGACAGCAAGCAGAGTCATGGTTAATAAGGGTTGGGTGACGAAGGCAATGGGGAGTGACTGGTTAATGAGCATTGACTGTGTCTCCATTCAGAGTGATCCAAATGTTGGCCTGATCCTATATTCGGTTTGCATGGAGCCCCTGCCCTCTCCTGAGGGGTAGCCTCAGCAAAGGCACTGACAGGCTGAGAATCTTGGTTTCCTGACCTGTGAGTGTGCTGGAAAGATTAGATGGAGCAATAAATAATGACACTGATCACAACCAATAATTATAAAGCACTTAGTATGGGCCAGACGTTGTTCCCCATCCGTGCTTCTAGCAGACACACAAATAAAATGCCCTTGGGGCCTAACAGAAACTCAGATTCCACTTCAGCAGATCTGGAGCAAGCTGCGAGAAATGGAGTTTCTAATGAGGAATACAGTGAGGACCAGGATTCTCAGAAGGATTGAGGCATTTGAATGGCAGTGATGGCAAAGACCGTGTGTGTAGTATACTGTGTGTGGCCAGGAGAATGAGCAAATCAGTCCTGGAGGAAATTGAGCCAGGACACTCTTCACAGAATGTTCCTAGAAGAGAGAATGGCAAATTTTTGTCATTTTGGTTATGTCGTTAGGAAAGACCAGTTGCGAGAAGAGGACATCATGTGGATCTGGGGAAACTCTTCATGACACGGACTGGCACAATAACAGCAACAATGACCTCAAACCTGCCGATGGGCAGGAAGATGGCATAGGATCTGGCAGTGATTTGTCTTATCACACCTACGGTCAAAAGGAGTCAAATTTGACTTACTGGAGAATAACAACAACAACAACAACAAGGTCTTTCTATCTATTGATGCATTCAATCTCAACCTCAAACACACAACCTAAGCACTATTTTTCACTTCCCTTCTACACACAGCAGCGCAAAGGGGGTTCAATGATTTGTCCCAGGTAATGGAGCTAGAAGGACATAGAGCCAGGACTGGACAATGGAGCGATCTGACAACAGAGACATTAAACATAAGCAGGGCTTTGTCTCTCACAAAGATCATAGGCATAACCATAATGGACTTGGCACAAGTCCTGCCACATGGCAACCTTTCAGCAGATAGGTGCTATCTTAGTGCCATCCAGTTGACAGCAAGTCAGCGACTGTATAGGACAGGGGAGAACTGTCTGTGGGTTTTTGACACGAAATATTTACAGCAGTAGAACTCCTCATCTTTCTCCCACAAAAGTCCCTATGATTGTTAGTAATTTGGTTAGAAGTCACTTTAATGGTGACCAAATCCTTCCTTTTTTGGGATTCAACATTATACCCCACTGCTTCTAATAGCTCCTCGCCCCAAACCAAAACAGGCAAGAGAAAGTTGATTCTGACTCATGGTGCCCCCATGTGTACATTGCATAGGACTTTCAAGACTATAGGCTTTAAGGAGGTTGCCAGGCCTTTCCTCCATGGTGTCCCTGGGTGGGTTCCAACGGCAAATGATTTGTTAAATAGTAGTGTGTGGAACTGTTTGCCCCCCTTCAGGAACTCCAATATCCTTGCAGCTCTCTATTCACCAAGGACTGTCCTTCCAACCATGAGCTCAGAGTGCTTGTTTTCTCTCTCTTATTTTCTTTACATCAAGAAGTTTGGGACTCCCCAGGAGCTGGGTCCCAGGGACATATTTATATGTAATTATGACTCTGTCATCTAAAACATGATCATGATAAATGGAGAAAAGACTGAAGTGATCAGGGCTATCTTCTTTCTGGTGTCCACAATAAATGATCATGCGAGCCCCGGTCAAGAACTCAAGGGATGTATTGTATTGGGTAAATCTGCTCTTTGAGATCTCTTTCTTTTTTTCTTTTTTTGCAGTTGGGAAAGAGAAAGGGGAGATTGGCTGTTCTCCCAAGGTGGGGTCCCTACCAGGGCATCCCCCACTCAAACCTGGCCAACTCCACTCAGGAATAGAGTTCCCTGCCACTTCTGTAGAACTGCCCTGTGGAAGGAACAATGTCCTAAAGGTTCAGAATGGAGAAGACAAGTTTCAAGAGCTACAGCCTAGCCCCTTACAGCCAGAGTGTGACTCAACAAGGGCCCCCAGAGGCACTTTCTGGGGATCTTAAGTAGTTGGGGCTTAAGGAGAATGGCATGGGGCTCTAGCAAGCTAGGAGCCCATCCTAGGCTGGGGTTACATATCCCAAGCCCTTGATGGGGAGGCCTCAGGTAAGCAGTGGGCCCAATGGAGTTCTGGGTATGTGGGCCTGGGGGAGGGCAGCCATCTTTGGGGCTGGACCAACCCAGGGCATCACAAATGGGATGGGGTGCAGGGGCCTGGGCAGGGTCCCTCTTCCTCTCCATCCTCCATGGCCAGTCAGGCTAACACAAGGTCTTGGGCAGGCAGGGGGCCTGGGGCAGTGCCCAGATGACCCAGGGGCTAGCTGGGCAGGGGGTGTTTCCTGGGTAGGCAGAGGGCCTCGGGCAGGGTCTTTGTGGCAGGCCCAGACCCAGGTGGGCAGGGACCTGGAACAGGGATCCCAGGTGTGTGCCTGGCCTGGACTGGACCCAGGGTTGGCAAGGGCCCTGATGCAGGTTCCTGGGTGGGCAGCAGGCCCAGGGCAGAGTCTTGGTGGTGAGCAGGCCCAGGGTGGGGGCAGGGGGTCTGGAGTGTGGTCCTGGGTGTGTCAGCTGGGCAGGGCGGGGATCCTGGTGGCTGGCCAGGTGACTGGTGGGCTGCAGACCCACATCAGGGGTCATGGTGGCAAGGCCCTACATGGTGGGCAGGAGTCTGGGAAGGGGCAGGAAGGCTGCACAGACCACACCTGGTCTTTGAAATCCTAGGACTTGCGCATCAGTTCATTATGGCCCATGGAGGCAGTGCGGCTCCGAGGCTGGCTCACAGCCTTCAGAGCTTGGCTCGCTCAGCTCCTGAGCCCTTGTCCTCTATAGGAAGTGCTGGCTGGCCTCCTGTCATGTTCTCAATAGGCTCCAGCTGCTGCCAAGTAGGCCAAGCCTTAAAGGGGCCATGGGCTTCCACCTGTGTGCCCCTCCTCCTCACCCTTAACGGGGCCGCGTGCTGCCGCCAGAGACCTCTTTCATAAGTGTTCTTCAAAGTGTTTAAGAGCAAGAATGTTACATTAAGTTGCACCTGACTAAAGCCATCTTAGTCATATTTTCGGTGGCCTTCTATGCATGTGAAAGTTGGACATTGAAAACGAAGATCAGAGAAGAATCAATGCATTTGAATTGGGAGGCTGGTGAAGAATATTGAAAGGACTATGAACTGCCAAAGAACAAACAAATTTGGGTTAGAAGTACAGCCAGAATACTCCTTAGAAGCCAGGATGGTGAGGCTTCCCCTCACGTACCTTGGACATACTGTTAGGGAGAGACCAGTCCCTGGAGGAGGAAGGACGTCCTGCTTGGTGAAGCAGAGAGGCAGTGAAAATGAGGAAGAACTTCGGCCAATGGATTGACACAGTGGCTGCAACAAGGGGCTCAAACATAACAACAATTGAGAGGATGGTGCAGGACAGGGTGGTGTTTCATTCTATTATCCATAGGGTGGCTAGGGGTTGGAACTGACTCAATGACATCTAACAGCAGAAACAATGTCTACACCCACTACTAACAGGACAGGAAGTTTCCCAACCCCTCTCATCTCTCAACCCCAGGAACAGAGATGCCACCTTCCTTCTAGCTGTATTCCCAGTATCTAGAACAGAGCTCAGCAATGAAGTACCTAATAAACCTGAAGTAGCTGTTACTTAGCTCCATGCCTCATAGGTCTCAGTTCCCAAGTCCCGAAATAATGACATCAGTGTTGTTGTTTGTTGCCATCAAGTCGATTTCCAGTTACACCTGCGTCACACCTGCCTACATAGAATCCCACCTTATGAAAATAAGCCAGAACAATGATTCTTGCCCACGGTGTCTGCAGACTATGACTCACCACTCTGAAGGGATGTCATGTAAATGTTGAACTGCTAGCTCAAAGTTGACAGTTCAAACCATCAGCTGCTTCAAGGAAAACGATGAGGCTGTCTGTTCCAGTAATGTTGGACAATGTTGGAAAACTTACATAGGGTCTCCATGAGTTGGAATTGACTGGACAGTAATGGGTTTGCTGTACCTGGAATGATGATGCGACCAGAGAAAGAACGAGAGGGAAGTCTGAAAAAGAAGCACCGACCTGCCCTCCATCGGGCTGTTTTGTGATTTTTTGCAGCAGATGGTTCGAAGGGAACAGGGAATGAAGAGGCGGAGTGCATGGCACAGTTGAGGGCTATTTGCCATTCTGACCAAGTGCCTCTGTGAGAAAAGGGGGAGCGGAGGCTTGACCTGGGTCTTGATCAAAGCCCAAGAAAATATATGGATTTCCAGAATGAGGGAGGTTTCCCAAGTCAGGGTAGTAACAGGAGCTGCCAGCTCTCACCTCTGACCCTGTGGGCCCTGTTCAAAGAATCTCCTGGACTGGGTGGGAGGTGGGTGGTTAGGCAGAGAGACAAAGAGAGAGTCGAACTAGAAACTCTGGCTCTTTCCCAGCCTGAGCCTGAGCCCCTGAGCCTCCTCATCTCCACTCTCCCCCTTCCCCGGCCCCCCACAGGGACACCTTCCAGAGGTCTTCCTGTACCCATATGTAGGTTTTGGCTCTTCCTGCTTTTGGCTCTGCTCAGTGGAGGGCATTTGAAGGTTGTTTGTGGGATTTGTACAGTTGACATTAGGGAAAATGCGTGATCATTTCTTAAATTTATCCTACTGCAGATTTAGGCTGTGTTTCCAAACTCCCTGTCCTCACAGAGGCTCTGCAGAGGGGACAGTGACTCTGATTCCACCTGGAATTTCTTGGTTGAGCACAGGGATTTCCCATCCCAGTCTAGCCATGGCACCAGGAATCAGGATGCTAGGAGAGGGGCAAATGGGTCCCCAAAGGAGATGTGTAGTGACCACAAAAGTGACACACTGGTTGTCACCTACTAATTGTACATGGTGGTGATTGCCCCTCTCAAGGTGGAAACATACAATTTTGCCTATGCCTCTTCTCTAAAAGCAAGTGGACCTGCTTGTGACATGAGATTTTGGAAAGTTCTTTCATGGGCCACAAAGAAGTGTGGCTGATCCAGTGTCTCAAGCTGATTTCGAGTAGTGTCCAGAGAGTTCGTGGTGAAAGGGGGTAGGGAAATGTGGGGAGCTGGCCAGGGAGTGAACACGGAATAATTTGAGCCAGACAGAGTAATGAATGGGAGGCAGAATGGATATGGAAGTCATCTGGGGGACGAGTTTGGATCTACCTCTGTGGGTTTCTGACACTATAAATTTGTCCATTGTCAGACGGCCTCATCTTTCTCCCTCTCAGAGAAGCTAGTGGGTTTGAACTGCTGGCTTTGAGATTAGTAGCGGGATGCTTAACCCACAGCATCACCAAAACTCCTTAGCAAGAAGGATATTACCACAACCACAGCCACCACCCCTTTTTTTCCTAATTTTCTGAGAGATAGAGAGGAAAGAGTGCTGTCCAGCGTTCGACTCCCTTTAGAGAAAATGGGAGGTCCAGGGTGATGACAGCAGGTGGCTGGAACATCCCAGCCTGGCATCCAGGGCCACCCGGAAAGATCCTCCCTTGTGGGCTCTGTGGAGCAGGCACACTCAAAGACCATAGGACCTCGGTCTCAGCTGTCGGCCTCGGGGCTTGGGTTTCTTAGTTCCTGCTGCTTGGGGAGGGGCTGCTCGATGGAGAGCCTCGTCACTTAGCATCATGGCTGCTCAGACGTGATACCCCTGAGTCGTGTAATTTACATTTCATGCACAATTGAAGCAGCTAATGGTGTCATTCTCCAAGGGGGGACAAGTTGTCATAATGTTAATTACATTGCAGGCGTGTTCCCTCTCCTTTTTCCCCAAGTGCTCCAAGGGAAGTTCCCAGGTAGCAGTCGAGTGGGTGTCCAAGAGAGTGGCTTTGGCTCTCTCCAAGGTGTCAGGGCTGAGGAGTGGTTACAAGGCCAAGAATTCTTTCTCTGACTTCATTGTGGGTGTGGTGGCGCAGTGGGAGTAGAGGTGGCAGCTAAAACAACCCAGTGATCTCCCCATCCTTTTCTAACCTGCGCGTGTGCAATCGGGCAGGGCTGGAGGGTGCCTGTTCAATGCTCAAGCTAATTTTGCTTGATAGGGAACAGTGGAGATGATGTGTAGGGAAAAGGAGGCAAAATCCAACCACTCTTAGTCCAGATATCAGCAGACGGTAGAGCTAAGCCTGTAGTCTCTGAGGCTGGTCTGCTGGGATTTAAATTCCAGCTCCCCCTTGGATAACCTGATTACACCTGGGCCAGATGGCTTCACATCTCTGTGCATTCGTGTCCTCACCTATAGACGGAAGCTGATGCACTCACTACCAATGGGTCAGTCAATTCCAACTCATAGTGAGCCTGCAGGACAGAGTGGAACCATTCTAGAGGTGTTCCTATAAGCTGTGACTTGTCCTGGAGAAAATTGATGCATCATTCTCAGGGGAAGCTGCTGAGGGTTTTTCTGAGCTTGTGGTAAATAGTCAAGGGCTTCTCTATTGCCCCACCAGCGCTCCTCTTAAAAGGGTTACAAAAGCCACCAAAAGCCCACTGCTCTTGAGTTCATTCAGACCCATAGCAACTCGGCAGGATAAAGTAATAACTGTCCCGGCAGATGTCCAACCCTGAACACCTTTATGAGAGCTGACAGCCCAATATTGATCCCGAAGAACAGCTGGTGGATTTGAACCACCGACATTCTGGTTAGCATTTCTAATGCTTCACCCACACCACCATCAGTGGGATGAAATGAGTGAATATACATGCAATGCTTAGAACACTGGTACATAACATGCACTTAGTAATTGTGAGCTATTGTGGTAGGAGAGGAGTCCAAAAACCAAACCAACTCACTGCCATCAAGTCCACTCTGACTCACCATGACCTGAGTTCTACCCTATAGGACAGGGTCCAACTGCTCCTGTGGTTATTTGAGACTGTAACTTGGTAGGAGTGGAAAGCCTCATCTTTTTCCCTGAGAGTGGCTGGTCGTTTTGAACTGTTGACTTTGGGATTAGCAGTCCAATATGTAATCACCCACGCCACTATTAAATGAGAGCAACGAGTTTCTGACATTTTCTGTGAGGTGGTAGAATTATTTGTCATTTCTATATTTGAATACGGTAAATCGACTGAAACACAGCAATGGTCATGACTTTACAAAGAGAGGAGAGATGTCAATTTTAAGGATATATAGAGCTGGAAGTCAATCCTGGATAGTACAAATGGTGAAAACACTTGGCCATTAACAGAAACGTAGGAGGCTCAAGCGCACCAAGAATACCTTGGAAGAAAGTCTGGCCATCTGTTTCTGAAAGGATATGCCCATTGGAAATCCTATGAATTGCCATGAATCACAATCAACTCAGTGTCAATTGGTCATTTTAAATTTCAGGATGGTTCCTGGGCAGAAAGAAAACATTCTAAGTTGTCTATTGAAGAGGAGGTTTGTGAGAGCACCTGGCCCATTCAAACACAACTGATGAGGAACCTCGGTGGGGCCACTGTACACAGAACAGGCCATGCTTTCTCCACATCTGGTTTTGCTGGATGCTGTCAAGTTGGTTTCAACTCGTGGGGACCCTACATACAACCGAAAGAAACACTGCCTGCTCCTGTGCCAGCCTCACAATTGTTATGTTTTAGTGTGTTGTTGTAGAAACTGTGTCCATCCATCTTGGTGAGGGTCCTCCCCTTTTGGGCGCCCCTTTACCAAGCATGATGGCCTTTTCCATGATGTTCCTCCTATAGCTCCTGATGCCCAAGGATGTGAGATGAAGTCTAGCCATCCTTGCCTCTAAGGAGCATTCTGGATACACTTCTTTCAAGACAGATCTTGCTCCTCAACTGAAATTCTTGCAGAGAGAGTGAAAACACACCTGATTTTCCTAGAGTCTCGTTTCCCAAAGTGGGCAACACCACCCACCTACTGGGCACAGAAAAATCCAGAGATCTACAAAGCAGATATCTACATTTTATCCTGGATGGTGGGCTATAGTACAAAATTCTTTCATTGCTGGGGGCTCCTGAGTAATTTCTTTTTCTGAAAAGAGGGCAGTAGGCAGAATAAGTTTGGGAACCTTTGGTCTGGAGCAGGAGCTGGAAACCTGTTTTTCTGCCAAGGGCCATGTGGTGATTGATAACATCATTCATGGAGCCATACAGGTCAAATATTTAATGAACTCACCCCTAAGGTGATGGCTCCAAATGCTTCTCATTGGTGAGGTGTGTGATGCTGGCAGGTATTGATGATTTGGGGAGCCATATACAGCACTCGGGCCAAACGTTGTTCTAGGGTAGTGGATCTCAACTGGTGGGTCACGACACTTTGGGGGTCCAATGACACTTTCACAGGGGTTGCCTGGTGCATCACAGTAACAAAATTACAGTGATGAATTAGAAATGAAATAATTTTTATGATCAGGTGTCACCACAACCTGAGGAACTGTATGAAAAGTCACGACATTCGGAAGGTTGAGAAACACTTGTCTAGGGAATGGTTGGGATCTCTATGTAGGCTACACATGAACTTCATAGGCAGTCAGGCAGCATATCACTTGGGTTTCATTGGAGAGGAAAGAACTATTGATCATGTTTCAAGGACAAACAAATCTGGAAGGAAAAGCTGTTGTGGATGAAACAAAACATAAAACAAACTCTTGAAAGTTTTCTGTATGCTAGAGATGAATTGCAATCAAGAAAATTAAATGATATCTGTTAGGGGTCCAGCAGAAAACAAACCATACAGAAGGTTTAATTAAAGAGAGTTTAATGAAGATTATTCACAGTGGTGGGGATGGGCTTAAGAAAGCCAACAAAAGATAGGGAGGCCCTGAGGGTCTAACAAGAGCATAAAGCTGTTGCCATGTATCCTATGGAATTTTCTCTTCAGCTCTTTGACTTTGTCATTTCTTCTCATTGTCTTAGCTACTCTATGATATAGAGCAATTCTGACTCATAGGAATTTGATACTACTGTCCTCTCCCAATTTCCATTACTTTCCAACGTCATGTGTGTTAAAATATGCAGTATTTCATCAGATTTCCTATGCTCTAAACCAGTGGTTCTCAAACTTCCTAATTCCTTGGCACTATAATGAAGTTCCTGATGTTGTGGTGAACATCCATTCATAAAATTATTTTCGTTGCTACTTCATAACTGTAATTTTGCTACTATGAAGAAGATACCAACCCCTGTGAATGGGTAGCTCAACCCCCAAAGAGTTCCCGATCCACAGGTTGAGAACTGCTGCTCTAAACTAAGAGGTGTTTCTTTAAGATGTAGTTCAGTATATTGTTAGACGCCCAAGTCCTGTTGTTGCTGTTGTTAGGTGCCGTCGAGTGGATTTTGGCTCACAGCAACTCTATGTACAATGTACTGAAACGCTGCCCCGTTCTGTGCATTCCTCACAGTGGTTCTTTGCTTGCGCTCATTGTTGCAGCCACTGAGCTAATCCAAATTGTAGGGGCTGCCTCTCCTTTGCTGCCCTTCTACTCTACCAATATCTGTGTCTTCCTCTAGGACAGTACTTCTCAACCTTCCTAAATCCACGGCACTTTCATACACTTTCCTTTGTAGTGGTAGACCTCCAATCATAAAACTATATTCTTTGCTACTTCGTAACTCTCGTTTTGTTACAAGTTATGAATAGTGCCACCCTGTAAAGGGTTCGTCTAAGCCCCAAAGGGGTCACGACCCACATGGTGAAAACCACTGCTTTAAATTTAGAGGAGTTTCTCTTAAGGTCTATTTCACCATACTGTTAGAAGCTCAAGTCCATTTGTTGTTGTTGTTAGGTGCCGTCGAGTGGGTATGTCTCATAGCAACTCTACGCACAATGTAATGAAACGCCGCCCTGTCCTGTGACATCCTCACAGTGGTTCTCTGCTTGCGCTCATTGTTGCAGCCACTGTGCTAATGCATCTTATTGGGGACCGCCTCTCTTTTCCTGCCCTCTCATATCAAGATTTGGGACATCCTCTAGAACAGTGGTTCTCAACTTTCCTAATGCCATGATATTTTCATACCGATTCTCATTTAGTGGTGAACCCCCCCAACCATAAAATGATTTCATTGCAGCTTCATAACTGTAATTTTGTTACTGTTATGAGTCACGACACCCCTGTGAAATTTTCATTCCATACCTACAAAGGGGTCGCGACACACAGGTGAAGATCCCCTGCTCTAAACTAAGAGGAGATTCTCTTAAGATAGAATTCAGCATACTAGTAGATGCACAAGTTCTGTTGTTATTGGTGTTAGGTACCATCAAGTGGGTTTTGGCTCATAGTAATTCTACGCACAATATAATGAAACAGTTTCCCATCCTATGCCATCCTCATAGTGGTTCTTTTGCTTGTGCTCATTGTTGCAGCCACTGTGCCAATGCAACGTTTGGATAGCTGCCTCTTTTTTTGGCCTTTCTACTGTACCAAGAATTGTGTCTTCCTCTAGGGCAGTGGTTGTCAAATTTCCTAATGCCATGACCTTTTCATACAGTTCCTCATGTAGTGGTGACCCCCATAATAACATTATTGTTACTTCGTAACTGTAATTTTCCTACAGTTATGAATCATTTCACACCTGTGAAAGGGTCATTCGATCGCCAAAAGTGGTCGTGAACCACAGGTTAAAAACCGTTGGTCTAAACTAAGAGGAGTTTCTCTTAATATCTACTTCACCCTATTGTCAGAAGCACAAATCCTAGCTTTCGACGCCTAGCAACTCTAAGCACAATATGATGGAAAGGTGTCCTGTCCTGCGCCATCCTCCCAGTGGTTCTTTTGCTTGCGCGGATTGTTGCAGCCACTGTTGTATTCCATCATGCTGTTGGCTGCCTCTTTTTGCTGCCCTTCTACTGTACCCAGATCTATGTCTCCCTCTAGGGCAGAGGTTCTCAAACTTTCTAATGTCATGACTCTTTCACACCATTCCTCATGTACTAGTGACCCCCCCCAATAATAAAATTATTTTCCTTATTACTCCATAACTATAAATATGCCGTTGTTATGAATCAGGTCACCCATATGAAATGCTCATTGTTACCTCCTAAGATGTTGTGACCCATAGTTAGAGAACAGTTACTCTACACTAAGAGTTTCTTTTAAAGTCTTCTTCAGCATATTGTTAGAGGCACAAATCCTGTTGTTTGGTGCCTTCGAATGGGTTTAGGCTCATGCCAACTCTATGCACCATGTAATGAAATGCTTTCCCGTCCTGTGCCTTCCATACAGTGGTTCTTTTTTTCACACTCATTTTTGAAGCCACTGTGCTAATCCATCTTGTTGGGCACTGCCTCTCTTTTCCTGCCCTTCTTTACCAAAATATGTGTCTTCCTATAGAGCAGTGGTTCTCAACTTTCCAAATGCCACAACCACTTCACACCATTCCTCGTGTAGTGGTGACATCCAACCATAAAATATTTGCATTGCTACATCATAGTTGTAATTTTGCTTCTGTTATGGATCAGGCCACCCATGTGAAAAGTTCGTTAGTCTCCTCAAAGGCGTCTCGACACACAGTTGGAGAATCAATGGTCTATACGAATAGGAGTTTCTCTTAAGGTCTACTTCAGAATATTCTTAGAAGCCCAAGTTCTTTTTATTATTGTTTGGTGTCTTTGAGTGTGTGTTGGCTCATAGCAACTGTATGCACAATATAATGAAACTCGGCCCCATCTCGTGCCATCTCACTGTGGTCCTTTGCTTGCGCTCACTGCTGCATCTATTCCATCTTGTAGGGGCTGCCTGACTTTTGCAGCCCTTCTGCTGTACCAACATTTGTGTCTTCCTCTAGGACAATGTTTCTCATACATCCTAATTCTGCAGCCCTTTCGTACAGTTCCCAATGTAGTGGTGGACCCCAATCATAAAATTATAAAATTATATTCCTTGATATTTCATAACTGTACTCTTGCTACTGTTATGAATCAGGCCATCACTGTGAAGGGGTGTTTCGAAACACCCCCCACCTGAAAGTGTTCACGACCCAATGTTGAGAACCCTGCTGTAAACTAAGAAGAGTTGCTCTTAAGATTTACTTCAGCATATTGTTAAACACACAAGCCCTGTTGTTATTGTTGTTAAGTTCCACCGAGGGGGTTTTGGCTCATCACTTCTCTATGCACAATATCATGAAATGCTTCCCAGACCTGTGCCATCCTGACAGTGGTTGTTTGCTAGTTCTCATTGTTGGAGCCACATTGGGGGGTTGGGGGTCTGGCTATTTTTTGTTGCCCTTCTACTCTACCAAGATTTGTGTCTTCCTTTAGGGCAGTGGTTCTCAACCTTCCTAATGCCACAGCATTTTCATACCGTTCCTCATATAGTGCTGACTGCCAAATCATAAAATTATTTTATTGCAACTTTGTAACTCTAATTTTTCTACTGTTATGACTGGGCGACCACTATGAAAGGTTCATTCATGCCCCAACAGGGCTCGTGACCCAAAAGTTGAGAACCGCTGCACTAAACTAATAGGAGTTTCTCTTAAGGTCTACTTCAGCATATTCATAGAAGCACAGTCCTGTTGTTTTTGTTTGGTGCCTTTGAGTGTGTGCAGGCTCATAGCAACTCTATACACAATATAATGAAACGTGACCCCGTCTCGTGCCACCCTCACAGTGGTTATTTTGCTTGTTGTCATTGTTGCAGCAGTGGGCTAATCCAACTTTTGGGGGGCTCCCTCTCTTTTGCTGCCCCTCTACTGCCTTTTCATTCATTTCCTCAGATAGTGATGAACCCCCAATCATAAAATTATTTTCATTGCTACTTTGTAACTTTAATTTTGCTACAGTTATGAATCAGGCCTCCACTCTGAAAGGGTCATTTGAACCCCCCAAAGGCTAGCGACCCACAGGTTGAGAACCACTGCTCTAAACTAAGAGGAGTTTCTCTGAGGATCTACAGCACCATATTGTGAAAAGCATGAGTCCTACAGTGATTGTTGTTAGGTGTTGCCCAGTGGGTTTCGACTCTCAGCAACTCTACGCACAAGATAATGAAACGCTGCCCTGTCCTGTGCCATCCTCACAGTGGTTTCTTGTCTGCACTCATTGTTGCAGCCACTGCGCTAATCTATCATCTGGGGGTCTGCCTCTCATTTGCTGCCCTTCTACTCTACCAAGAATTCTCTCTTCCTCTAGGGAAGTGGTTCTCAACCTTCCTAATGCCACGACTCTTTCATACCATTTCTCATGTAGTGGTGACTGCCAAATCATGAAATTATTTTCATTGCTACATCATAACTCTAATTTTTCCACTTTAATGAACGGCCCACAGCCGTGAAAGGGTCATTCGTCCCCCAAAAGGGATCACAACCCTCAGTTTGAGGACCGCTGCGCTAAACTAATAGGAGGTTCTCTTCAGGTCTACTTAGGTACATTGTTAGAAAAACAAGTTCTATTTTTTTCTTGTGGGTTTTGACTCATAGCAACTCTATGTCAATATAATGAAACAATGTCCCGTCTTGTGCCATCCTTGCAGTGTTTCTTTGGCTTGTGTTTATTGTTGCAGCCACTGTGCTATCCCATCTAAATTGTGGCTGACTCTATTTTGTTGCCCTTCAACTGTATCAAGAATTGAGTCTCCCTCTTGGACAGTGGTTTTCACATTCTTACTCACGACCCTTTCATCCAGTTCCTCATGTAGTCGTGACCAACCAACCATAAAATTATTTTTGTTGCTACATCATAGCTGTAATTTTGCTACTGCTATAATTCAGGCCACCCCATGAAAGGGCTGTTTGGCCCCCTAAGGAGACACAACCCACAGGTCGAGAGCCGCTGCTCTAAACGAAGGGGAGATTCTCTTAAGGTCTTCTTCAGCATATTGTTAGAAGCACAAGTCCTGTTGTTATTGTTGTTGGGTGCAGTCGAGTGGGTTTGGCTCATAGCCACTCTCTGCACAATATAATGAAACTCTCGGGGTCTTAAAGGCTTGAAGGCAAACAGGCTGAAATCTAGCTCAGAAGCAACAAAGCCCACAGAGAAGAAGCACACAAGCCTAAGTGAACACGAGGTGTTGAAGGGATCAGGTAGCAGACACCAAAGAACAAAAACCATTATTGTGTGATCACCTTCCCCACATAAACGCTGAAGATGAATGTGTGCATAAGTAAGTGTGGTGAAGAAGGCTGATGGTGCCCGGCTATCAAGCGATATAGCGTCCCGGGTCTTAAAGGCTTGAAAGTAAACAAGCAGGCCCAGAAGCAACAAAGCCCACATGGAAGCATCACACCAACATGTGTGATCATGAAGTGCTGAGGGAACCAGTTTTCAAGCAACAAAGGCGGGAGGAGGGATTATATCATCGTGAATGAGGGGAGTGCATGACGGGGGATCAATGCCCACCTGTAGACAACTGGATATCCCTTGCGGAGGGGTAGTGGGAAGGAGATGAGTCACTCAGGGTTCAGTGTAGCAATAATGAAACTCACAACCTTCCTCTAGTTATTAAACGCTTCCTCCCCCCACCTCTCATGATCCCAATTCTACCTTGCAAACCTGGTTAGACCAGAAGATACACAGCGCGACAGATGGGGACTGGAAACACAGGGAATCCAGGACAGATGAACTCCCCAGGACCAGCGGTGAGAGGGGCGATACTGGGAGGGAAGTGGGTGTAGAAATGGGAAACTGATCACAAGGATCTACATATAACTTCCCCCCTGGGAGATGGGCAACAGAAAATTGGGTGAAGGGAGACGCCGCGCAGTGTAAGATAAGAGAAAATAATAATTTATAAATTATTAAGGGTTCATGAAGGAAGAGGAGCAGCGTGAGAGGGGGAGAGGGGAAAGGGGAAATGAGCTGATTCCAGGAACCCAAGCGGAAAGCAAATTTTGAGGATGATGAAGGCACGGAATGTATAAGTGTGCTTTACACAATTGGTGTATGTATGGATTGTGATGAGTTGTATGAGCCCCAATAAAATGATTTTAAAAAAGAAAAAAAAAGAAATGTCTATAAATGAATGAAGGCAACATATGTACAAAATGCCTGATGCAATCAATATGGATTGCAACAAAAGTTGTAAGAGTCTCCAATAAAAGATTTTTAATAAAAATGTATATATAATAAATATTTTCCTAACTTATATAATTGATTAATAAGAATAAAATTAAGCAGCCTGGGTTTTCTATAGGAAAAAATAATGATAAAAGAACAAATGAGAGATTCATCAGGAAGCAATGGATAGGAAAATATTATAAGGAAAGTTTTCTCTTATATGGAATGTACATTCTCTTACATGACAACAATCAGAATATGCCGTAAGAACCTCAGACCAAATACTAGAATAAAATAGAGGAAAACATTCCCAACCCTTCAATAAAATGCTATATGCTTTCGATGATTTTCACAAAAGGTCAAATTCTTTAACAAAATATTTTGTTCATTCAAATTTTTAATTATGCATAAATTTAGGTCTACTTGCATTACATCTCATAAAAAGGCATAGAATTGTTTTTGCTCTATCTAAAACTAAATAGAAGATAGTGAAGGTGAAAAAATAGCTTTCGTGAATGTTGCTTTGAAATACAAATGGCATTGTCCTAAGAAATTATAATGATTTAATTTTAAAAAATCATTTTATTAGGGGCACATACAACTCTTATCACAATCCATACATACATCAGTTGTGTAAAGCACATCCGTACATTCATTGCCCTCATCATTCTCAAAACATTTGCTCTCCACTTAAGGCCGTAGCATCATGTCCTCATTTTTCTCCGCCCTCCCTGTTCCACCCTCACTCATGAATCCTTGATAATTTGTCAGATCTTACATATTTTGTCTCCCTTCACCCACTTTTCCGTTGTCCATCCCCCAGGGAGGAAGTTATACGTAGATCCTTGTAACTGAGGTCTCAGAGCAGCTGGGTGTGATGCAGGGGAAGCTCTGGAAGCATCTGCAGACACTGCAGGAGTTGGCAGCCCAACAGTGAGGGTCACTGCATCCGTGGGTACCAGAAAACTGGCTGGGGTTGCTTATTCCCCTAGATGCTACCCCTGCCTTGAAGAGAACCATGACAGAGGCCTGTAGACATGTGTCAGGAAAAGATGAGTCCTTCACTGTTTCCTCTTTCCACAAACTTTTGAGGAGGGCCTGCAGGGCAGGAGCTCGGCTCCCTGGCACCAGTCACCTGCCCTTCCCCACAGACACACCCTCGCCAGCCCCAACTCTCCCTGCCCTGGGTTTGCTTCTTGAATCCAGAGGAGCAGTCTGGGCAAAGACCATGAAGAACCTTGTCCTTCAGGCAGCCCCTTTGCTTGGGTCCCTTGACCTCCAAAGTGTGGAGACATGCACACTAACTGTTGGGGGTCTCAGGCTGTCACCACAGGGGCCAGGATCTGAAGAGGATCCTGGCACTGCAAGGCTTCCTGAGGGAACCCAAGGACTTGCAGAACTGGCTGAGCAGCCAGCAGCAGGTGGCCAGAGGAGAGAGGACTATGAGCACACCCTAGTGAGGAAGGGGCTACTGGCAAGGAAGGTGCCCTGGAGCCGAATGAAGACGGGTAGTGTAGGGGTGCTGCATGCACAAGGGGCTGATGGGGAACATCAGTCTGGGCCAAGGACAGCTGTGGCTTCCTATTCCCCTCTCTGCATAGAGGGTCAAGTTCTGTGGCTGTCCAGTCCTGCCCTGCCCAGTCACTGAGTGAGGTGTCTCACAGCCCACCAGCCATGGCTCCTGTGTTACCTCTCCTCTATTCTCAGCTCCTCTTAACTAAGTTTGCAATGTTTCGGCACCACGTGAAATGGGTGGCCACTAGGGGGCAGCCTGCCCCACTAGCGGAGAGCCTGCTGGAGTGGCGGCCCAGCACTGTCCCCAGGGCCCAGCAGTGGTGACAGGAGCAACAGTGAGTACCAGCAGCCTGGAGCACGGGTGAGTTTGGGGGGAGGTGCTGGGCATGGGAGAACCTTGCTGTGCTGCGGCTCTGCAAACCATTGACTCTAGAGAGGGCCTGAGTTCAGGGAACCCAGGGAAGCCCCTGCTGTCTGCGGCCTGTGGAGGAGGCAAAGCTGGGTCGGTGGATCAGGGAGCCTGGTCACAAAGCCCACTTTGCAGGGTCACTTTCCCCAGCCACGGCCTCCCTGCACCTGCAGGGGCGTTCTGGGAAGAGTTGAGCTGGGCTGAGGATGCCCTGCACAGCCCCAGGCTGACCCAGGTCACAGTACAAGCTACTGCATTTCCAGCCCAAATGGAGCTTAGGCGAGATCCCGATTTGCCCATGATCCTAGCCCAGAGGCTGGCCCAGAGTCTCAGGGGCCCGGCATTTGCTGCGTGCAAGAACCATGGAGGGGTGCAGCTTCTACCTTTGAAGGGTGTGCAGTCTCCTCCAAACACACAGCATGCCTGGGTGGCACACAACGTGGCTACCTGCCGTTTGCCGGGCTTTAGAATGACCCCACCTGCTGACTCATGGGGATCCTCCAGAGGGTGTGCAAGTCAGTAAATCTTTCCAGGAGCAGGGAACCTCTTATTTCTCCTGAGGAGCAGTTAGTGGGACTGAACCAGGCAACAGCATAACGCTTCCCAAGCAGGCCTCCTGGAGCATCGTTAGAGCAAGGGGTAAACTGCTAGTGATAATGGGCTCCTGGGAGGAGAGTTTGCAGAAAGGCCTGAAGTGCTGAGCAAGATCTCAGGACGGTGGCCCTCTGGGAGCTTAGGACAAGTTCTAAACCCAGCCAGGAAGCTGAAGGGCTGAGCAGACAGAAGCTGAGGGGGAGGAATGAGCATGCTGGGATAACTGCTGACCCCCACCTGGGGGCAGGGCTGCCTGGTTGGAGCTGTGGGAGCTGACTCAGGCCAGACCCCACCTGCTCTGAGACGCTGAGGCCACCCTCAAATTTCACAGCCAACTGTCTCACGTGCTCATCCGTATCCAGGTGGGTGCTTGGGGGAGAGGGTAGCTTCTGCAAGTGCTGCTACCCCAGGCCCAGAATCCCACACTCAATGCCCGGGCCCTTGGCCACCATGCTGTCTCAGGAGAAAGCCACAAACCTCCCAGATGCTGTGTCCCACTGGGTGGAGGCCCCCCTAAGGAGACATGGATCGCACCAATAAATCACACAATCTGCTTCTGACGCCTTGAGGCCTCCTCACCCCCCACTGTCATCACCCCAGTGCCGCTTCCCACTCTGGACTAGAGTCCATAGTTATTAGCAAGAGATAAAACACACGACACATGGAACCCAGGAACAGGAATGGGAATAGAGATACCAAAAGGGTAGGTGGAAGAGGGGTCGAGGATGGGAGGAACGGGAACCGATAGCAATGAATGACATATAACCACACACCCCTCGCAGGGAGAGGAGCAACAGAAACCTGAGGATAAAAGAGACAATGGTCGATGTGAGATATGAAAATAATAACAATCTATAATCTATCAAGGAACCATGATTGGGGGAGGTGAAAAAAAGAGAAGCTGATCCCAAAGGCTCAATAGAAAGTAAATGTCTAGAAAAGAATGATGGCAATATACGTATGACTATGTCAGATACAATTGGTGTATGGATTGTAACAAGAGTTGTAAGAGCCCCCAATAAAATAAATAAATTTAAATTAAAAAAAACCCACCAAAAACCTCCATCTGCACAGTGAGGCAGTGAAGGGACAAGAGTCCCGAGTCCCTCGGCTCTCACACAAGGCCACCAAAGGCTACCTCTAAGTGGGGGTCTGGCAAAGTTGTGGATGGGTGGACAAAGCTATCAAGTGGCCCATGAGGGACTTCATTGGCCCTGGAGAACTGGGTGGGAAGGAGGGGTGGCGGGCAGAGCTGAGGCCGAGTAGACACTTGGTACGGCTGTGGGAATGAGCGGCAGAGACATCGAGGTTTGGACATGAGTGGTGGTGGACTCAGGCCGGCTGTGACGCTGCCTCGGTACCAGGTCCCCTCACCCCGTGCTCTCCCGTGCTCTCCCAGGCTCCAGGTGCAAGACTATGCCTCCTCGGCAGCCAGTGTGCAGTGAGATTTGCTGGTGGTGGAGGAGCCCCAAGACCCCGGCAGTGGAGCCCAAAACTTCAGTGTCCACCAAGAGCTGCGGGCCAAGCTGGAGGCCCAGAAGGAGCTGCACCAGTGCGCCACCCAGCGGGGACAGCACGTGCTCCAGGCTAGAGGGCCGTCCGCCGTGGAGGTCTGCTCCCCTTTCTGGCCCTCCCCCAACCCACTGGACCCCCGCACCCTGGCCCCACAGGGCCAAGCACCTTTCTTTTCTATTTTTTTAATCATTTTATTGGGGGCTCGTGCAATTCTTATCACAATTCATACATACATGCATTGTGTCAAGAACATATGTACAGGCTCTTCCTCTAACTGTAGCGGCCTGAGGTGACCTGCTAAAATGGTTCGCTACTCATTTGACCCAGAAAACCCTAAAAAATCCTGCAAATACAGAGGGTCGAATGTCCGGGTCCACTTCAAAAACACCCGTGAAACTGCCCAGGCCATCAAAGGCATGCACATCTGGAAAGCCACCAAATACTTGAAAGACGTCACTCTGCAGAAGCATTGTGTGCCTTTTCGACGGGACAATGATGGGGTTGGTAGATGTGCCCAGGCCAAACAGTGGGGTGGGACCCAGAGTTGGTAGCCCAAAAAGAGTGCTGAATGTTTGGTTAACATGCTTAAAAATGCAGAAAGTCATGCTGAACTTAAGGGTTTAGATGTGGATTCTCAGGTCATCGAGCACATCCAGGTGAACAAAGCCCCCAAGATGCACCACCGGACTTACAGAGCTCTTGGCTAGATTAATCCACACAGGAGCTCCCCCTGCCACATTGAAATGATCCTGACTGAGAAGGAACAAATCGTTCCCAAGCCAGAAGAGGAGGTTGCACTGAAGAAAAAGATTTCCCAGAAGAAACTGAAGAAGCAAAAACTCATGGCTTGGGAATAAATTAAGCTTAAATAATAAAAGGTTTTATTTTTTTTAAAGAACATATGTACATTTGTTGCCATCATCATTCTCAAAACATTTGCCTTCTACTTGAGCCCTTAATATCTGCTGTTCATTTCCCCCCTCCCTCTGCACTTTCCCCTACCTCACGAAACCTTCATCATTCATAAATTAATAGTATTTTATCATATGTTGCACTGTCCAAAGTCTCCCCCTTCCTTCTTCTCTGCTGTCCCTCCCCCAGGGAGGAGGCTATCTGTAGATTCTTGTAATCAATTTCCCCTTTCCACCCCACATTCTCTCCACCCTCCAGGCATCGCCACTCTCACCACTGGTCCTGAAGGAGTCATCTGTCCTGCGTTCCCTGTGTTTCCAGTTCCTATCTGTACCTATGTACACCCTCTTATCTAGCCAGATTTGTAAGGTAGAATTGGGATCATGTGAGTGGGGGGAGGAAGCATTTTAGAACTAGAGGAAAGTTATATGTTTCATCGTAGCTACCCTGCACCCTGACTGGCTCATCTCCTCCCCACAACACTTCAGTAAAGGGTGTCCGGTTGACTACCAATGGGATTTGAGTCTCCACTCTGCACTCACCCACATTTTCAATGATATGATATTTTGTTCTTTGATTCTTGATACCTCATGATCCCTTCGACAGCTCGTGGTCACACAGGTGGTGTATTTCTTCCATGTGGGCTTTGTTGCTCCTGAACTAGGTGACCACTTGTTTATCTTTGAGCCTTAAAGATCCCAGATGCTATATCTTTTGACAGCCAGGCACCATCAGATCTGTTTCCCTACACTCATATAAATATATTTACATATGTACATTCCAGTCTTTGGACCTCTATATATACCCTTTGTCACCTAGTTCTCTCCTCTATTTCCTTTTACTTTCCTCTTGTCCCACTATCATGCTCAGCCTTCATTTGGGTTTCAGTAATTTCTCTCGGTTACCTTGCCCTTGCTGAATCCCTACCAGACCACTCACACCCTTCTTGCTACTGATTTTGGATAACTTATTGCTCCCCTGTCCCTGGGTTGTTCAGCACTACCCCTTTGCCCCCTTCTCTCCCACTCCCCTATTCCCCCGGAACTAATGGTCCCTTTGTTTTCTCCTCCAAACTATTCATGCAGTCTATCGTATCTAGATAGGTCTGTAGAGATAATAATATGCACCAAAAATCAAGTCATTTCAAGATAGGCAATGAGTGAGAACACAGCAATGACAACAAAAAGGAAACCAATTACCCATAGAAGAATAAATTAATTTTGGAAGGCAAATGCTTTGAAAATGATGAGGGCAAAGAATGTACAGATGTGCTTTATACAACTGATGTAAGTATGGATTGTGATAAGAGTTGTATGAGTCCCTAATAAAATGCTTTTTTAAGAATAAAATAAAAGAAAAAAATTTTAAAGAAAGAAAAACCTATACATAGATGAAGGTCTGATTTTTAATCTCTAGGTGTGTCCTTCAGTCAGGTCCAATGGGGTACCATGCTTTGGCCCCAGAGTCTGTCCTTTGTACTACCTCAGGGGCTACCTGCTCTGCTCCCACGGTTGCTCTGCCACACATTTTAGTGGTTTGCCTCAGTGCCATGGGATCAGTCTGGGCCAGTTCTAACCCTGAGTCTCCAGTGTTGTCCCCCTTAGGGCCCTGGGCCATCAATGGACGGTGTGTCTCGTGGTGGGATCAGCCATATTGTACACTCTGTCCATTGGCTGTTCAGAGCCGGGATATCGTCCCCCAGGCCTGATGTGTCAGGATGTGCTCCACTCTCTCTTCCTCCCCCTTCTTTGCTCCCATTTGCTCTGATCAAACATGCCCCTCTCTCCTAGATGCAGTTTCAGTGCTGTCCTCTGAAGTAAATTCTTCTGGGGGCAGGGGCAGTTGTCCACATAGCTGGTATGGGAGCCCAGCCCTCAGGCCCCTCCACTAGCTCCCCACTCCGTGCAGACACACTGCATTCATCTGGCACTGGCTTTATATCTGGTCCCTCTTTCCCTGTGGAAACACAAACAATAGCCTCCCCTTGGGTGGGTCAGTCAGGCACCTTTTCTCTGGAGCTTCCCTCAGCACCACCTTCGGTTGTGTCCATGCCCATGCCCAGGTCCAGGAAAGGCTATGCGCCATGCAGGATACTTGGGAGAAGGTCTTTCAGGCCTGGGAACGGAAGCAAGGGAGACGGCAGGCCATGCACCGCAAGCAGCTCTTCCTCAGACAGTGTGGAAGCTGGACAAGATCCTGCAGGCCCAGGAGACAGCTCCCCTCACCACACACAGACACACTGACCCCAGGACCTCCAGTCCTCCTGTAGTACCACCCCAATCCCCCTTGCTTCCTGGATCACTGGCTGCTATTCTGATACGGAGCTAGATAGTGTGTCTTCCCAAGTGGCCAAGGGGACACCTGAGCCTCAGGTCACTCAGGGCCATCTCCTCCCCACAACTGGCCCCGGCCAGCCAAGCCCTACGTGGTTTGGTTGGAAATTGATGGGGCTCCTCCCCACCTCGTCAGAAGTTGGGATGTTCCTAACGGCCCCCAGGTTGGAGTGCTCTTCTTCCTCAGGTTCCTTCCCCTCCTGCTCAGCACCCACCTCCCTACCCCCAGCCGTAGGCCCCTTGATGCACCCCCAGAGAGCCCAGGCTGTAAACCAAGGTTCTGGCAGATGTTGCTGTCTAGTGTTCCCTTTGAACCACCATCTGTGCCCCTGATCCCCCCCCACCTCTGTGTCACCTCCATGGCTGCCCCAGGTCTCCCAGGAAGCCAGTGCCCTGGAGGGCTCTGTGGAAGAGGTGGAGCGGCTGATCCAGAAGCATGGCACCTTCCAGAGGTGTTGAGCACACAGGAAAGTGAGGTGATGGCCGGGACGGTCATGGGCGTGACCCTGATAAGGCCGGGGTATCCAGATGTTGGGGGCACACGGGTGAGGTGTGTATGCACACCAAACCTGTGCTGGTGGGTGAGGGATTACCAAGGAGCCAGGGGCTCCAATCCAGGGCTGGTGACCAAGCCGAGGTGCCCAAGCACCCAGACGCGCATGGGGATGGGTTAGGCCACACTATGGGGACCACAGAGGGCATTTGGATCTGCCCATATCACATGGCCCCTGCTTCCTTCTGCCCAGGAGCCTGACCAACCCTCAATTGCAGAGCTGTTAGTGAGGGTTAGAAATTTATAGTGAGGGCTATGGGCTGTGAGTCAGCCCCAGCAGGGGTACACTCGGTACTCAGGGCTGGGTCCACCTCCCACCTCCCACTACGCAGGAGGCTGCGCTGAGAGAGCAGGCCAGGGTGTTGCCAGGTCCCTGGGTTCAGGGCCTGCTGGGCACGATATGAGAGCGGCCGGCTTGAGTGGAAGCCCTGGGAGAAGGTCAGCAACACAAGCTTCACACCTCTCTTTTTACTGCTGGCTTATTCAGGGGGCTAGCCAGGTCAGAGGGCACCCCACCTGAACCCCATTTTACCTTTACAAGTGACCTTCAGCCCCACTAGGGGCCAAGGGGCGGCCTGCGGTGGCACGGAATGTGGAGAGTTTAATTACTTTTCCAGGGGCAAAGCTAGGACTGGAGCCCAGGGCCCTTGATTCTCAGACCCGTGTGGACACCTGTCTACCTGATGGGCAGAGTAGACAGGGCCCCAGGGGTGGGTGAGGGGCACCCTCCACATGAGAACCCACCCATGGACCCTGCACAGCCACTTCCTAGATCTGAAGACTGATGGGCCTGGGCCCTGTCATCTTGGGTGAAAGAAAAATTATTGTGCTGTCCCTGAGCCTGGTCAGCATTTCACTCCTTGGCACAGCCCGAGGGGGAGACGGGGTCACCGCTTGGGGCCAAGGCAGTATGAACATCAGGGCACTCATGTCCCCACCATCACACAGGATGGCGACTGGATCCAGGGGTGGGGCCAGCAGCTGGAATAGCCTGACCCTCTTGGGGACAACAAAGAGAAGCTGATGCGGTTTCAGAAAAACCTGGCCTATGAGACAGAGACCACATGGAAGGGAGGCAGGAAGGGAATTGAAGGGAAGACCTGGGACCCCTGCTAGGTACTGGTTTTCCATCCAGCAGCCTTGTCCCCAACACCCGCAGTGTCACTGTGCAGACACTAATCAGACTCTGTCACCTGCCCGAGGCCAAGGCCAAGACCAACCAGGAAGAAAGGATCGAAGAGAACCCTGGGTAGAAGGGCAGAGGCCAAGCCTGTAATGTGCCCGTCCTCCACAGGGTGCCCTTGCTAGAGTCCTGGACCTTGCGAAGGATCTGGAGAGCATGGAGAGGCTGCTGCACAGACATGAGGCCTTGGAGCAGGAGATGGGCCTCCTCCAAGTTCAGCGGCAGGTATGCCACTGGGACTAGCATAGGGGCTAGGCCAGGGGACCTCTTCTGTGGGACCCTGCGAGGAAGAGCTGAGCCAGTACACTCCCATGCCAGGGGCTTCTTGATCACAACCTGATCCCCTTCCTCAGCCTCCGGACATCCCCCATATCCCGGAGCAGAAGGCAGCCCTCCTCTGCCAGAGAAGCCTGGGGTCAGCCCGCAGCCTCGGCCACAGGTGCCAACAGTTTATGGACAGCTGGCAACAGCTCCAGAGCAGAGCCCAGAAGTGGTATGGACACCCTTTGTGTCCATTTCTTCACTCCTGCCCCCCTTCAGCAATCAAGTCCCATGCATCTCCTTGACTCCTTGTTTTAGGGTACTAAAGAGACCTTCAGGACAAACAATGTAAAGAAAACATCGATCAAGTCTTAAAAGAGACCACGACCACACAATGACCCAGACACATCATACGTGAAACAAATCCAGGGAGACTCATATGTGTGTAAGAAAGAGGTCTACTGGCGATATCAAAAACAGATGGAAATAGAGTTACCATATGACCCAGCAACCCCCCCCCCCCACTCTTACTGGGCAAGAAACAAACCAAGATCAGATATCTGTGCTCCAATGTTCATTGTGGCACAGTTCACAATTGCAAGGAATTTGAAACAACCCAAATTTCCATCACCTGACAATTGGATTAAAAAGCTGGGGTACCTCTACCAGCAGGGATCAACGATGTAATGTTACACCGGAAGTTCTCGGCTCCCCAGCATGGGTCTCTGGGCTTCCTGCCTCGGAAGCACAGTAGCCGGCACGGTTGGAAGGTGAAGAGCTTCCCCAAGGATGACGCCTCCAAGCCGGTCCACCTGACGGCCTTCCTGGGCTACAAGGCCGGCATGACCCACATTGTGCGCGAGGTCGACAGGCCAGGCTCCAAGGTGATCAAGAAGGAAGTGGTGGAGGCCGTGACCATCATGGAGACCGCTCCCATGGTGGTGGTGGGCATCGTGGGCTATGTGGAGACACCTCGCGGCCTCCGGGCCTTCAAGACAGTCTTTGCGGAACACATCAGTGACGACGAGTGCAAGCCGCGGTTCTACAAGAACTGGCACTAGTCGAAGAAGAAGGCTTTCACCAAGTACTGCAAGAAGTGGCAGGATGACAAGGGTAAGAAGCAGCTTGAGAAAGACTTTAGTAGCATGAAGAAGTCCTACCCGGTCATGCGCGCCATCGCCCACACCCAGACGCGCCTGCTCCCCCTGCGCCAGGAGAAGGCGCACCTGACGGAGATGCAGGTGAACGGGGGCTCCGTGGCTGAGAAGCTGGACTGGGCCCGAGAGAAGCTGGTGCCAGTGAACCAGGTGTTCCGACAGGATGAAATGATCGACATCACGGGGGTGACCAAGTGCAAAGGCTACAAAGGGGTCACCAGTCGTTGGCACACCAAGAAGCTGCCCCGAAAGACCCACCGAGTGTTGCACAAGGTGGCTTGTATCGGGGCCTGGCATCCTGCCCGTGTGGCCTTCTCGATGGCCCCCGCTGGGCAGAAAGGCTACCACCACTGCACAGAGATCAACAAGAAGATCTATAAGATTTGCCAGGGCTACCTCGTCAAGGACGGCAAGCTTATCAAGAACAACGCCTCCACCGACTACGATCTCTCTAACAGGAGCATCAACCCCCTGGGCGACTTTGTCCACTACGGGGAAGTGATCAATGACTTTGTCATGCTGAAGGGCGGCATGGTGGGCACCAAGAAGCGAGTGCTGACTCTGCACAAGTCCCTGCTGGTGCAGACCAAGCGCCGTTCCCTGGAGAAGATCGACCTCAAGTTCATCGACACCAACTCCAAGTGGGCCATGGCCGTATACAGACCGTGGAAGAGAAAAAAGCTTTCATGGGACCACTCAAGATAGACCGGATTGCCAAGGAGGAAGGCGCATAACAGATGGTACTGCTGGTGGGATCAGAATAAAGACTTCTTTTTCAGTGGGGGGAAAAAACTGTGGCACATACATATAATGGAGTACTACGCATCGCTAAAAAGAAGTGATGAAAATTTGAAGCACATCACTGCATGGGAAGAACTGGAGGAAAGCATGCTAAGCGAAGTAAACCAAGCAAAAAAGGACAAGTACACATTGAGTCCACGGAGGTAAGCTTTAAAAAAAATGCAAAAGGGACATAGGGGAAAAGCTACTGTATGAATATTCCTGTGGTGAGGACCAGGTAATATGGCAGGGACCAGACCAAATTCAGGGATAAACATGGTAGACAGATAAAAAAGAGGCGGGGAAAGGAAAAGTAATAATAATAATAAATAAATGGGTCGCGGGGTCACAGGGCACTAACCCGCCCAAGGGTGCCACCGTGAACCCGTATATCTCTGATCTGCCTGCCTCTGTGCCTTTGCCTGTGCTCACCCTTTCTCTACTTGGCTCGGTCCTACACCTGTTCTTTTGTGTCTGGCTTATGTCATTACCAGCAGCCCTGTTGGCGTAGTGGTTACGAATTGGACTGTGATCTGCAAGACCGGCAGTTCAAGTCCACCAGCTGCGCCTTGTTTGAAAGATGAAGCTTTCTATGTCTGTAAAACAGTTACCATCCTGGAACCCGTGGGGGCAGTTCCACTCTGCCCTTTAGGGTTACCATGAGTCAGAGTTGACTGGATGGCAGTGAGTTGGGAATTTTATTTATTTCATTCCCAGCATGTCTTTTCAAGGTTCATTTGTGACCTGACATTTATCCCCCTATTTTAATGAAAGGACACCACTCCGTTCTAGAACTCGAACTCACTGACTTGGTCCATCCATCTGTCCACGGACTCAAAGGCGACTTCCACCTTTGGCTGTCGTAACTATAATGCAGTGATGTCCATAATTTAAAAGAAATCGTTTTGACATGATGTTTTTAGGGGACACAGTGAGACCAGAGCATTTGTCCCTGCCGGTGAATGGACTGGAGGTCAATCCTTTTTTTTCCTTCTTTTTTAAGTGTCTCTATTCCCATCTACAAAAGATGGGCCCCACTCAGGACTGTATATGGCTTCTCTCCTTGAAACAAAAAAATCCATTGTTGTGCCCATTACATAGAGGGGGGAAGGAAGCTTACAAGCTAGTGCCCAGAACCTACAGCCACAAGGCTGGTGGCTGGAGGAGGTCTGTGTGCCCATTGTGGCTGCAGGAGGGACAGAGGGGCCTGCAGGGGGGCCAATGGGCCTCAGGGACCTTCCAGGCGAGGCTACAGGAACTGCAGCAGCTCTGGGGCGAGCTGAGGGCCAACTGTAGGAGGAAAGAGGCCATGCTCCACGAGGCCTGCAAGGTGGGACTGTGCATACCCTGGGCCAGGTTGGATGGGACCCCAGGTTGCCCAGTGCCCACTGCTCACCCCACGTCCTGTCCCAGGCCCTGCATACGGGGGAGCATCTGGGAGCTGGAGAGCTGGCTGCAACCTGTGGAGGGGGAGCTGCGAGTCCCTGGCAGTGGATAGGACCGTCCTGGGGTGGATGAGCTCCAACTGGGGGCAAACAAGACTCGTTTCAAACACAAGCTCTGTCTCCTCTAAGGGCCCGTGTACAACTGCGACAACACAACAGTGGGTCCTGCTGGGTCCCCATTAGCATCTGGGAGGAAGGCTATTTATTACAGGGAATCCTACCTTTGTCCCTTGGTGTTAATTGCAGACTCACTGGGTGACGGATTGTATCTGACACGCACCACGTTTGCCGCAGCAAACACCAACACTTTGTCAAACTCCGTTTGGTATTGCTCCATCCCTCCATTATTCTCCCTAATGACAAAAATAATTAACACATTCATATAAAAGCACAGGATGAGGAAAGCTTTAATTTATGCACCCAGCTCAGGGTCATCCCTCTTATCAATATATGACAATCTAATGAGGCTTAATTAAAAAGTAGCAGTGAAGCAATTTAGGAACCTGAGGGATTGTCACGAATCCTGGTTGTGACAGCATGTTTTGTGCACCATGGAAGATAACAGATTTGTCTTCTGTGGTATCTCATATCCAACATCCCCAAACTACCTGCTGTTAGGGGTAGAGAGAGCGAGCTTGTCTTTGAAAAAATGCCTGGGTTTGGTAGCTGCTCACAGGATGGCAGGTGTAATGTATTATGAGAACTTAACAAGGCTCTGAGAAGATGGCTATTGGAAGGTCTGGATGGAGGGCAAGGTCATGGCCCTGAAGGATTCAGGATCCAGAAGTCAAGTCAGAACTGGATGCCAGAGACTTTCTCAATCCAGCCCTCTTTGCCCCTCCCCTAAGGCTAATACATTTCTATGGGTTATGGATTCTACTTCAGAATCTTTCTCAAACCCAGGGCCCTCTTCACCATTATTGTCTAGACATGGTCACCTCTTGCCTTATAAATAAAAATATGGGTTTATTGTAAGTCTGGGACTGTTAGGTTTCTCGGGTGGGAAATGTCTCGGTCCTTGGCTACACACTGGAAAAAAATTCACACCAAAGCCTGGTTGGTAATCCTAGTGGGTTTATATACAGGAGAGAAGAAGGTTCCGGCATTACACTAAACTGAACACGGGCACACTCATGACACTGCACACCCAGCCCTGCTGAGTGGAAGGCAGAGAAGCAGCTGAAGGGAAGGGGGGGTGGTCTCCAGATTCCAGCCTTTTAAGGGCTTTCAGCTGGGAGGCGTCAATTAAGCTCTCCTGGCTTGGGCTTAGCGCGCATTGGCTTCCAACCTCCCGTAGGGGGCCCCCTAAGCATGGAGAGGAACAACCCCTTGTCTTGCTACCTAACCGGTCTACATTCCTGCATGGCTACATTGAGATGGAACTAGCCCCTTTAGACAGCCTGTGTGGTTCACCAGGAGACACGGGCCCCAGTGTTCCCTGTGACCACCTTAAACTTTAAACTACTGTTGGAGTTTATATTACCTGTGTGGGTCTGTGGACATGGGACGTTTCCATGCCAGAGACCTGAAGTTACACAAATAGGCATCCAGAACAGAACTCATACAGGCTCTAATAAGATGCTCAGATGCTTCTCGCTAGGATGAGAATTTAACGAAGTGTGTGAGCAGTTCAGATCTTGCAAGGGAGAACAGGTCAGTAGGGTATCTAGAGAAGAGAGCAAAGGTCAGGGGAAAGGGAGGGGGCCCACAGACATCTGTGCTCTGTGTTTGGCCACAAGACAAGAAACCGGGTTTCCTTGCCAAAGAAAGCAGAACAGCAAGTCCCTCAGAACTACGACATTTTAAAACATGACCTACACAACACTCGGCTCTGGGAGGCACCTTGGAAAACCATAAAAGCCCTAAAAGAGGGGCAAGGAGGAAGCCCAAGTCTTTGATTTTCCCTGCTGTGCTTTCAGTGTTGAAATGTCTGTGCACGGAGCCTTTGAAATTTCAGAATCAGAGAGTGGATTCACAACCCAAGCTCCTGCTTTATTCTTCAATGCATTTTGGCCCAGCTTCTCCTTGGTGAGACATGTAACAGAAATTCTGGACTTAGGAGCCACTTGGTCCTTGGACACTAGGAGATTTCAGTGGAATCTGAAACAGGGCTCTAACCACCAGCTGGACTGGCCTAGGAAGCCCAAGTATTCAATCTCCCAAATACCAACCTCCCGTTGCTCTTCATCTGCCTCCACCTTGTTCAGCTTTATTGTTGTCCGTGGAAGCATTTGGCACCCATCTGATGCTTCGGAACCCAGAAAGGAGGAAAGGTAAAACTGGGATTCAAATGAAACAGACTTAAGCAGGACCATAGCCAAGATGTGCCCAGGGCTCCTCGCAGCATTTGTCACCTTCATTTCCCTCTTCGGACTCAGACGTGGCAAGGTTCAGAAACAAGCTTTACAAGAAAGAACAGCTGTGAACCCAGCCTGCTTCCAAGTGAGAAAAAGCCCTTTACACATGAGTTCCTGAGGTCAGCCCAGCCCTGTGCGTCCCCACCCCTCCCAGAGTCCCCGGCTCTCTGGCGAAGCATTAAAGCAAGTGGAAGCAGAGATTTGCTCAGAATAAAAAATCATTTTTTCACAATAGCACGGCACGTTCTGGATGGCAATCACGGCTGCACAAACCATATCCGTCCTCCAGCCAAAATGTTGGCGCCTCAGTGACCACGCACATACATTGTGTGGCGAGACTCAGAGCCTATTCCATTTGTGGTCAATTGTTTCCTCCCTCTCCATACTTTGCACTTAGGAGACATGCTCTCTGGAGGTGGTTGAGGCTTCTCTTGTCACCAATAATCATCTCCTACGCCTACCTTTACAGTCACTAATTTGATGTGTTCACTCAAAGAAATGCCAATAATATGAGGTTTCAGAGGAGAGCTCCTAGAGCTCCCCAGACAACAAGGAGGCCGAGTGTCACCGTCATTATCCTGAGCTGGGAGGAGGCACTAGTGTTCCGGAAGCTGGGGATCCGTCACTGCCTGCCCACCGCACAGACAGAGCAGGTGCTGGTTATAATTGCTTCAAGACGTCCTGCCATGCTGAGTTGAAAGTCAAACCCGTAAATGCTGCCCGACTACAATAAAACTGGAGTACACAGACATTTCTGCATCATTGCTGGGTGAAAATATACTGAGTGGAGTTGGATGAGATGGCAGCAAGTGCCTCATGAGGGGATGCTGTGGGAACACCAACAAGATGACTGTCAGTCGCCGTTTCCTCTTGTCGTCTGCTTCCCCCCCCCCCTATCTTTCAGGACCAAAAGACATGACAAATATGTAAGGAAACAAATTTGTTCATTTTTAGAGGAGTCTCCCACCCCACCCCACCCCACCGCACCACCATCCACCTCTGGCCTCTTTGAGCAAGTCAGTAGAACTTTTTTTTTTTTTAAACCTGGCTTCTACTATGGCAATTTCCGGAGTTGCTATGTGACTGTGTTTAAAAGTCGCCTTTGGGATCCAGAGCACAATCCTTGTCACAAAGGCATTCTCCCAGTCCCAAATAGCAATGCGACCTCATTTCAGAAGGTTGTTCTTGTTTCTGTAGACCCATAAAGGAGTTCAAGCTGTTGATCTTGACAGTGGTTGTCGAGTCAGCCTCTCATGGGCACCTCATGGGAAGCGGAGCAAACTATGCCAGTCTGTGCTATCACCAGGGCTGGGAGGGAAAGCCAACCGTGGCGGGCCATAAGTTGATGTGTGGATGGAGATAATCAGGTCTTTCGTCCTTATTCTATTTCTGTCTGGAAACATCACTGAAGCCTGCTCAGTGTCATAGCAACACACAAACTTTCACTGACAGTCTGGGGCACATTGGCTGCAAATCGAACCCGGGTCTCCACGGTGAAAGACGATGAGAGATCTACCACTGAAGCACCGTGGCCCTCACCTCAAACCAGGGCAGTCATTTCCCACAGATCTACCAGAGTTCAAACCAGACCACAATGCAGGATGACTGAGATTGCCACCAGAATCTGATACTGATGCAGAAAAAAACCTAACTACCATTTTATTGACTCCCACTCATACTGGCCCAATAGGACAAAGAACTGCCCCTATGGGTTTTGAGACTTTAAATCCTTACAGTAGCGGTTCTCAACCTGTGGGTCGCGACCCCTCTGGGGATCAAATAACCCTTTCACAGGGGTCAACCAATTCATAACAATAGCAAAATTACAGTTATGAAGTAGCAATGAAAATAATTTTATGGTTGCAGGTGTCCACAACATGAAATGTATTAAAGGTTGGGGGCATTATGAAGGTTGAGAACCACTGCCTTACAGAAATAGACAACCTCATATTTCTCCCACGGACGGGCTAGTCAGTTCAAACACCCGACCTTGCGATTAGCAGCTTAATGCACTGTCCACTACACCACCTGGGCTCCTAATGCTATAATAAGAGGTACTATTGTTAGATCTCTCCTGGGAGAGATATACCTCAGGCCTTGGCTTCGCGCGAGAAAGAATTCACTTCGAAGCCTGGATTGTGATCCAAGTGAGTTTTTTGAGAGAAGAAGTTTCAGGTTTACACAGGCACCTCAGGGCCCCTCACGGGGCACAGCCTACCTAGAAGCTGCTGGAGAGAAAGTCACTCAGTGGGCTCCGGGATCCTGCCTTTTTTCTTTTTTTAAAAAATCATTTTATTAGGGGCTCATACAACTCTTATCACAATCCATATATACATCAATTGTGAAAAGCACATTTGTACATTCATTGCCCTCGTTATTCTCAAAACATTTGCTCTCCACTTAAGCCCCTGGCATCAAGTCCTCATTTTTCCCCTCCCTCCCCGCTACCCCATCCATCAAGAAACCTTGGTAATTTGTGAGTGGTGATACTGACAGGGTTGTGGGAGGGTGGATTGGAAAGAGGGAACTGATTACAAGTATCTACATGTGACCTCCTCCCTGGGGGACGGACAACAGAAAAGTGGGCGAAGGGAGACATCGGAGCGGGCAAGATCCTGCCTTTTCAATTCCTCCATAGGGAGGTATGGTTGACGGTCATGGTCAACCCCAATGGCTGGATTGAATTCACCTGGCCCAGATGGGCCAATCCAGGTGTAATGCCCACCTAGGTGTACCACCCCTTCCTGGCCGGAAATTTGAATCTGAGCATAAGTAATGGATGACCCAGTCCCTATGCTAAACCACCTAATAGTATTTGCAAGATGCCAAGCACCGTTCTAAGTTTTTTGTGTATAATAATTCAATTATTCCACTTAACAAGCCTATGTGTGGACTCTATTCTGGCCTCATTTTACAGATGAAAAATCAGTGGCACAGGATGATGAAGTCATGAGCCTAGGACCACACAGTGAGGAAGTGGGAAGGAGAGATTTGGACCCAGGCTGCAGAGCCCATGCCTTGGGTGCCTACAGCTGCCATGTAGGACACAGAAAAGCATGGAGCAGACTCGGCGTAAGATAGGGAGTTGGGAGGACTGTAGCATGAATGTATGTGCTATGACTTCATGAGAGTAGTTGCTACTCAGATCCAGAAGAGAATACAAGCCTTTTGCAAAAATTATTTTTGCCAAGAGAGGTTGGAAAACTGCATCTTGTGCCAAATCCCCCCAACCTGCACATGTGCATAGCTATTTCAGAAGGTTCCAAAAAATGTGTGCTGTGCAGCAAAACCAAACTGAGCTCAGGGGGAGCTGGTCTGTGGGTTATGTTAGCCAGAAAGTGAACAGTTTGAACTCACCAGTCACCATTCCAAGGTAGAAAGAGGAGGCTTTCTGCTCTCATGGACTTACAGTCTTCGAAGTGGCAGGGAGCATTTCCATGCGTCCTATGATTAGGATCTCGGAGGGTGAGGGTGGAGTTGTTTGAGACCTGTCTTCAGGGCATTTCCCAGAAGGGCTTCCTGCAGTGGCTCTGCCTTCAGGAATGTCTGATGACCTTGAGGGCAGCAAAATCCTAAGCACACTAGGGCAGTGGTTCTCAAACTTCCTAATACAGCTCCTCTTGTTGTGGTGATGCCCCCTCCCCCAACCATTAAATGATTTTCTTGCTACTTCATTACTGTAATTTTGCTACAGTTATGAATTGGGTGAGCCCTGTGAAAGGGTCATATGACTCCCAAAGGGGTCGCAACCCACAGGTTGAGAACCACTGCACTAAGGGTTCCCCTCCCAGGCAGCCCTACCAGTGTCTGGTGTGCATAGTTCTGTGAGGTGAGAGAAATGGACTTAGTGTCTGCTTCTGGTGACAGTTGATGTGGGTGGGCTTTCTCCCTATGTCAAATCCCTCTCAAGCCATTTGTCACCACAACAGAGGGAGCCATGCACAAAAAAGCAAGAAGAGGATGCAGCACAGCAGGACAGCAAGCAGAACAATGATTGAATAAGCACAATTCACTTCAATCATGAATCGGGTGCCCTTGAGATGTGAGGAAGACCCTAGTCTAGTGACATTAGATCAGGTTTAGGGATTGAGTGAAGGGACCCCTCTTGGCTCCCCTCAGCCCCTATTTTGCTTTCCCATTGACACTGACCCTTGCATCTTGATTGGTCCTTATTCCAGCATGATGGTTGGTTTCATAACCACGGCATATGGGAATGTGTTAGTCGATAGGTTATACAGGCACAGCCTCTGGAATGGGTAAGTGAGGAGGCGATTTGGGCTCGCTCATGCAGACCTCTAGTTGTCCTTGACATGACTGGTAGAATGGATCATGTGAAGTGATTTGAGATCGGCGTTGAGATCTGATAGGTCATGCAGACTTCTAGCTGATCCTGGCAGTACCCTATTTTAAGGAAACAGAATGTTTGGCGTTTAAGTCGTATTTGAGCTTAAATTTTGAGCAATAGGCTGTGGCTCACAGTGAGAGTCTATGTGGAGACCCTTCATCCATTTTGAGGGGCCACCGATTCAGCCGCCATTGAGTTCTTTCCTACTGCTGACTGGCAGTGGAAAGCTTGTCCCTCAGGCAGTGTGCTTGCGTCCACTCCCAGGGCCAGACTCAACGATATACGGTAGTGTGCACATCCCAATGAAGGTTCCGCTCATGCTCTCACAGGCCCTCCTGAAACTCCATGAATTGATCTGTCTTCAGTCACAATTTTATGAAAAAATTGTTTGTTTTCTATGTCTTATTTAAGTTTTCAGGAGCCCAGGTGGTAATGCTGGATAGTGTTGGACTCTTAAGAGCAAGGTCACTGGTTCAAAGCCACTAGTCATTCCACAGGAAAAAGATGATGTTATTGCTTCCGGTAAAGGTAGCAACTTCAGGATCCCTACACAGAGTCACTATGAGTCAGAGTCAGCAGGACAGAATGGGTGTCATTCTATTTAAGTAACTGTGGCTTTGGGTACTTCTGATACCATTGTGGCCTCATGCGGATGCTCTCCTTCATCCAGAACAGCAGTTTGTGCCTTTTTCTTGTGTAAAACTTAGCAAAGGGGTTCCTAATAAAATATAGTTGAATTGGGAGTCTTTTCCCTCTAAAAACAAAGTAAATACATAAATAGAAACGAGACTATGGTACTAATAACCAGTTGGAGAGTTGAGAGAGATGAACTCTCAATCCTGATAGAAACCCATTGTGACTGAGCACCTGCTCAAGGTCATACACAGCCTATGAGGTTGAGCCTATGTGTTGGGGAGTAATTGTGTACATAAAGTTAAAAATTTATATTTCTAAAGATTCTGTCTAAAACTTACTTTAAATAATAAGTTTTCCCCTGGGCTAGGTAAAGTTCAGGGAGTTTAACCCCCTAGTATCCACCCCCTCTCAGCATTCATCATGTTAGGCCAGAGGAGGAAAATCACACCCACTACCCAGGGAGCACTGCTTCCAAAAGCACATTGCCTGTGCCGGGGCAGAGGGGAGGTACCCGGACCAGAAATGCTGACAGAGTGGAACCAGAGAGCTCAGCCCCCAGCTTCCCGTGGGGCAGCTGTGATGGTTCACTTCTGGATGAATATGTTTAAGCAAAGGCCAAGGGCATGACTTGGGCAACACAAAAAAAAGATATGCTGAGGTTGTTCACTGCATTCCAGAAGTTCACACACTCTCCGGAGTCTCCTTGGCCCAATGGCAGGAAGTCATTGGTGGCTTCCACCTTCAATCCCAAAAGGTCACTGCCGTCCAGTGGATTCCAACCACAGTGACCCTATATGGAGTGTTCAAGACTGTAAATCTTCATGGGAGCCAGCAGTCTCATTGTCCCCCTTGGGACAGGGAGCTAGCAGCCCGTTTTGCCACCAGGGCTCCTTCCTCTCTAATTCTGGATCCAGTCCCTCCGAATATCCTGCCCTGCCCTTGTCTAGGCTTCTTAAATGCGTTCCATGCAGCTTATGTTAGTCTGGGTGCATTCGAGAAACAAATCCACAGAAACACGTATGTATAAGAGAGTTGTATGTAAAGGGTGAGTTCACATAAAGAAAACATGCTCGCTTGTGCTTATGCACCTGCTTTGTCTTCAGCGATCATGTCGGTGTAGGCTGGTGTGCTTTTTCCATGTGGGCTTTGTTGTTTCTTAGCTAGATGGCCCCCTGTTTATCTTCCAGCCTTTAAGACCCCAGACGCTATATCCTTTGATAGCCGGGCAACATGGTGCTTAACTACTACACCACCAGGGTTCATTAGCATGTGACTTATCTCCTGTCATTCACACTAGATGCTCAAAGTAGCAGGAGACCAGGTTTCTCCTTTGTGGCCACACCAGGTACTGACAGAACCAAGAACAGAGACGCAGTTATATATCTTGACTATCATTTGCATATTATATGCCAGGAATCACTAGGAAGTGTCTTGGAATTGTTCTACTCTGGTTCAAATTTCACACACCCTCCCAGTTTCCATACTGACTCTGCCAAACCCCTAGTAACTGATTTGCACCTCCTATCAACTTGGGGAAAAGACCTTATGCCAGATATAGAAGTGGACATACTTGGTACCCAGAAAACCTCTTCAATGTTTTGAGGGCAGCTCAGCAAACACCCTATGTCAGACATAGAAGTGGACATACTTGGTACCCAGAAAACCTGTTCAGTGTTTTGAGGGCGGCTCAGCAAACAAAATGGGCACAGTGATTAAGCATTCAGCTGCTAACACAACGGTCTACTCTGTAGTGGTTCTGAAAGAGAAGGACATGGTAGTTGGCCCCCCAAAAGAGTTACAAACTTGGAAACCCTATGGGTATTTGTATAGGGTCGCTATGTGTTCCAATTGAGATGATTGTCATAGGTTGGGTTTGGTTTAACCCGTCTTACTGAGGAGACTCCTTCTTTACACGTGATCAGTTACATTAGAGGAAAAAGACATGCCTGTCCCAGAACAATCCAAGGACTGGTAAAGGCAACACCCACAAAGACACTCCCTCTGCCTGCCTAACTCTAAAATGCTGCCCATAAAACACTCTGCCTGGTAATATCTGGGCAGCACACTGGGGAGGTGCAGCAAATGTGTGTTGAATGTATGAGGCCATTTCATAGTTTGGCTGCACGATGAGGGTGTCTGTCATAAAGCCGATCTCTTTGACTCCACCTCTCAGCAGAGATGAACACAAGCTTCCCGTTTTTTTTCTCGGCAATGTCCTTGTCAAATAAAAGTTCCTTGTAGATCAGTAACTTGCCACAGAGCAAAAGATATGGGAAGAGGCTCATCTTTCTCCTGGATATGAAATAGAATGGCAAGCCCCTCCCTCCAACACACACACACACGCACGCACGCACACACACACGCGCACACACACCCCTGCCTTACAACTACATTCGGTTGATTAGCAAACAAAGCTCTACAACCCAACTATGTGTTTTTCTTCTCCAGAGGAATGACGGACTTACACACTCTGCATTGTCTTTTTTTAATGGAATTGCCCCAGTTCTCCTCACCTTTCCTTAGATAGTGCAGTGAACTATTAGATGACTGCAGGTATTAAAAACTAGTACTGATTTCCAGTTTGTGTCACCTTTGGCTTTGAGCACCCTCCACCTCTCTATTAAGCTTTCCATTGCCTTTGGGAAATGTTCTCTCTCTGAATTTATTATGTGAGGGGGGTAGGGTAATAATCAATGTGCCTATGGAGGACTACCCTTCATGACCTAAACTCATTAAGGGGCAGTGCCTGATGGAGCATCAGGTTGGAGGAAGCAAAGCTAGGACTGGAGCCCAGGGCCCTTGATTCTCAGACCCGTGTGGACACCTGTCATCCTGATGGGCAGAGTAGACAGGGCCCCAGTGGTGGTTGAGGGGCACCCTCCACATGAGAACCCACTCATGTCCCCTGCCCAGCCAATTCCTAGATCTGAAGACTGATGGGCCTGGGCCCTGTCAACATGGGTGAAAGAAAAATTATTGTGCTGTCCCTGAGCTTGGTCAGCATTTCACTCCTTGGCACAGCCCGAGGCGTAGACGGGGTCACCGCTTGGGACCAAGGCAGTATGAACATCAGGGCACTCATGTCCCCACCATCACACAGGATGGCGACTGGATCCAGGGGTGGGGCCAGCAGCTGGAATAGCCTGTCCCTCTTGGGGACCACAAAGAGAAGCTGATGCGGTTTCAGAAACACATGGCCTATGAGACAGTGACCCCATGGAAGGGAGGCAGGAAGGGAATTGACAGGAAGAGCTGGGACCCCAGCTAGGTACTGGTTTTCCATCCAGCAGCCTTGTCCCCAACACCCGCAGTGTCACTGTGCAGACACTAATCAGACTCTGTCACCTGCACGAGGCCAAGGCCAAGACCAGCCAGGAAGAAAGGATCGAAGAGAACCCTGGGCAGAAGGGCAGAGGCCAAGCCTGTAATGTGCCCGTCCTCCACAGTGTGCCCTTGCTAGAGTCCTGGACCTTGGGAAGGCTCTGGAGAGCATAGAGAGGCTGCTGCAGAGACATGAGGCCTTGGAGCAGGAGATGGGCCTCCTCCAAGTTCAGGGGCAGGTATGCCACTGGGTCTAGCATCGGGGCCAGGCCAGGGGACCTCTTCTGTGGGACGCTGCAGAGGAAGAGCTGAGCCAGTACACTCCCATGCCAGGGGCCTCTTGAGCACAACTTGATCCCCTTCTTCAGCCTCCGGACATCCCCCATATCCCGGAGCAGAAGGCAGCCCTCCTCTGCCAGAGAAGCCTGGGGTCAGCCCGCAGCCTCGGCCACAGGTGCCAACAGTTTATGGACAGCTGGCAACAGCTCCAGAGCAGAGCCCAGAAGTGGTATGGACACCCTTTGTGTCCATTTCTTCACTCCTGCCCCCCTTCAGCAATCAAGTCCCATGCATCGCCTTGACTCCTTATTTTAGGGTACAAAAGAGACCTTCAGGACAAACAATGTAAAGAAAACATCGATCAAGTCTTAAAAGAGACCACGACCACACAATGACCCAGACACATCATCCGTGAAACAAATCCAGGGAGAATCATATATGTGTAAGAAAGAGGTATACTGGCGATATCTAAAACAGATGGAAATAGAGTTACCATATGACCAAGCAACCCCCCCCCCACTCTTACTGGGCAAGAAACAAACCAAGATCAGACATCTGTGCTCCAAAGTTCATTGGCACAGTTCACAATTGCAAGGAATTGGAAACAACCCAAATTTCCATCACCTGACAATTGGAATAAAAAGCTGGGGTACTTCTACCAGCGGGGATCAACGATGTAATGTCACACCGGAAGTTCTTGGCGCCCCAGCATGGGGCTCTGGGCTTCCTGCCTCCAAGCGCAGCAGCCGGCAAGGCGGGAAGGTGAAGAGCTTCCCCAAGGATGACACCTCCAAGCCGGTCCACCTGACGGCCTTCCTGGGCTACAAGGCCGGCATGACCCACATTGTGCGCGAGGTCGACAGGCCAGGCTCCAAGGTGAACAAGAAGGAAGTGGTGGAGGCCGTGACCATCATGGAGACCCCTCCCATGGTGGTGGTGGGCATCGTGGGCTATGTGGAGACACCTCGTGGTCTCCGGACCTTCAAGACGGTCTTTGCGGAACACATCAGTGACGACGAGTGCAAGCGGCGGTTCTACAAGAACTGGCACTAGTCGAAGAAGAAGGCTTTCACCAAGTACTGCAAGAAGTGGCAGGATGACAAGGGTAATAAGCAGCTCGAGAAAGACTTTAGCAGCATGAAGAAGTCCTGCCCGGTCATGCGCGCCATCGCCCATACCCTGACGCGCCTTCACCTCCTGCGCCAGGAGAAGGCGCACCTGAGGAGATGCAGGTGAACGGGGGCTCCGTGGCTGAGAAGCTGGACTGGGCCCGAGAGAAGCTGGTGCCAGTGAACCAGGTGTTCGGGCAGGATGAAATGATCGACATCACGGGGGTGACCAATGGCAAAGGCTACAAAGGGGTCACCAGTCGTTGGCACACCAAGAAGCTGCCCCGAAAGACCCACCGAGGGTTGCGCAAGGTGGCTTGTATCGTGGTCTGGCATCCCGGCCGGGTGGCCTTCTCGATGGCCCACACTGTGCAGAAAGGCTACCACCAGTGCAGAGATCAACAAGATCTATAAGATTTGCCAGGGCTAAGTCATCAAGGACGGCAAGCTTATCAAGAACAACGCCTCCACTGACTACGATCTCTCTGACAAGAGCAACAACGCCCTGGGGGACTTTGTCCACTACGGGGAAGTGATCAATGACTTTGTCATGCTCAAGGGCTGCATGGTGGGCACCAAGAAGCGAGTGCTCACTCTGCACAAGTCCCTGCTGGTGCAGAACAAGCGCCGTGCCCTGGAGAAGATCGACCTCAAGTTCATCAACACCACTTCCAAATTGGGCCATGGCCGTTTCCAGACCGTGGAAGAGAAAAAAGCTTTCATGGGACCACTCAAGAAAGACCGGATTGCCAAGGAGGAAGGCGCATAACAGATGGTACAGCTGGTGGGATCAGAATAAAGACTTCTTTTTCAGTGGGGGAAAAAAACTGTGGTACATACATACAATGGAGTACTACGCATCACTAAAAAGTAGTGATGAAAGTTTGAAGCACATCACTGCATGGGAAGAACTGGAGGAAAGCATGCTAAGCGAAGTAAACCAAGCACAAAATGACAAGTACACATTGAGTCCACGGAGGTAAGCTTTAAAAAAAATGCAAAAGGGACATAGGGGAAAAGCTACTGTATGAACATTACTGGGTTCCTGGGGTGAGGACCAGGTAATATGGCAGGGACCAGACCAAATTCAGGGATACACATGGTAGACAGATAAAAAGAGGCGGGGAAAGGAAAAGTAATAATAATAATAAATAAATGGGTAGCGGGGTCACAGGGCACTAACCCGTCCAAGGGTGCCACCGTGAACCCATATATCTCCGATCTGCCTGCCTCTGTGCCTTTGCCTGTGCTCACCCTTTCTCTACTTGGCTCGGTCCTACACCTATTCTTTTGTGTCTGGCTTATGTCATTACCAGCAGCCCTGCTGGCGTAGTGGTTACGAATTGGACTGTGAGCTGCAAGACTGGCAGTTCAAGTCCACCAGCTGCGCCTTGTGAGAAAGATGAAGCTTTCTATGTCTGTAAAAGAGTTACCATCCCCGGAACCCGTGGGGGCAGTTCCACTCTGCCCTTTAGGGTTACCATGAGTCAGAGTTGACTGGATGGCAGTGAGTTGGGAATTTTATTTATTTCATTCCCAGCATGTCTTTTCAAGGTTCATTTGTGACCTGACATTTATCCCCCTATTTTAATGAAAGGACACCACTCTGTTCTAGAACTCGAACTCACTGACTTGGTCCATCCATCTGTCCACGGACTCAAAGGCGGCTTCCACCTTTGGCTTTCGTAACTATAATGCAGTGATGTCCATAATTTAAAAGAAAACGTTTTGACATGATGTTTTTAGGGGACACAGTGAGACCAGAGCATTTGTCCCTGCAGGTGAAGGGACTGGAGGTCAAATCTTTTTTTTCCTTTTTTTTAAGTGTCTCTATTCCCATCTACAAAAGATGGGCCCCAATCAGGACTGTATATGGTTTCTCTCCTTGAAACAAAAAAATCCATTGTTGTGCCCATTACATAGAGGGGGGAACGAAGCTTACAAGCTAGTGCCCAGAACCAACAGCCACAAGGTTGGTGGCTGGAGGAGGTCTGTGTGAACACTGTGGCTGCAGGAGGGACAGAGGGGCCTGCAGGGGGGCCACTGGGCCTCAGAGACCTTCCAGGCGAGGCTACAGGAACTGCAGCAGCTCTGGGGCGAGCTGAGGGCCAACTGTAGGAGGAAAGAGACCACGCTCCAGGAGACCTGCAAGGTGGGACTGTGCACACCCTGGGCCAGGTTGGATGGGACCCCAGGTTGCCCAGTGCCCACTGCTCACCCCACGTCCTGTCCCAGGCCCTGCATACGGGGGAGCATCTGGGAGCTGGAGAGCTGGCTGCATCCTGTGGAGGGGGAGCTGCGAGTCCCTGGCAGTGGATAGGACCGTCCTGGGGTGGATGAGCTCCAACTGGGGGCAAACAAGACTCGTTTCAAACACCAGCTCTGTATCCTCTAAGGGCCCGTGTACAACTGCGACAACACAACATTGGGTCCTGCTGGGTCCACATTAGCATCTGGGAGGAAGGCTATTTATTACAGGGAATCCTACCTTTGTCCCTTGGTGTTAATTGCAGACTCACTGGGTGACGGATTGTATCTGACACGCACCACGTTTGCCGCAGCAAACACCAACACTTTGTCAAACTCCGTTTGGTATTGCTCCATCCCTCCATTATTGTCCCTAATGACAAAAATAATTAACACATTCATATAAAAGCACAGGATGAGGAAAGCTTTAATTTATGCATCTAGTTCAGGGTCATCCCTCTTATCAATATATGACAATCTTATGAGCCTTAATTAAAAAGTAGCAGTGAAGCTATTTAGGAAACTGAGGGATTGTCATGAGTCCTGGTTGTGACAGCATGTTTTGTGCACCATGGAAGATAACAGATTTGTCTTCTGTGGTATCTCATATCCATCATCCCCAAACTACCTGCTCTTAGGGGTCGAGAGAGCGAGCTTGTCTTTGAAAAAAGTGCCTCGGTTTGGTAGCTGCTCACAGGATGGCAGGTGTAATGTATTATGAGAACTTAACAAGGCTCTGAGAAGATGGCTATTGGAAGGTCTGGGTGGAGGGCAAGGTCATGGCCCTGAAGGATTCAGGATCCAGAAGTCAAGTCAGAACTGGATGCCAGAGACTTTCTCAATCCAGCCCTCTTTGCCCCTCCCCTAAGGCCAATACATTTCTAAGGGTTATGGATTCTACTTCAGAATCTTTCTCAAACCCAGGGACCTCTTCACCATTATTGTCTAGAGCTGGTCACCTCTTGCCTTATAAATAAAAATATGGGTTTATTGTAATTCTGGGTTTGTTAGGTTTCTCGGGTGGGAAATGTCTCTGTCCTTGGCTACACACTGGAAAGAAATTCAAACCAAAGCCTGGTTGGTAATCTGAGTGGGTTTATATACATGAGAGAAGAAGGTTCCGGCGTTACACTAAACTGAACACGGGCACCCTCATGACACTGCACACCCAGCCCTGCTGAGTGGAAGGCAGAGAAGCAGCTGAAGGGAAGGGGGGGTGGTCTCCAGATTCCAGCCTTTTAAGGGCTTTCAGCTGGGAGGCGTCAATTAAGCTCTCCTGGCTTGGGCTTAGCCCATATTGGCTTCCAACCTCCCATAGGGGGACCCCTAAGCATGCAGAGGAACAACCCCTTGTCTTGCTACCTAACCGGTCTACATTCCTGCATGGCTACATTGAGATGGAACTAGCCCCTTTAGACAGCCTGTGTGGTTCACCAGGAGACACGGGCCCCAGTGTTCCCTGTGACCACCTTAACCTTAAACTACTGTTGGAGTTTATATTACCTGTGTGGGTCTGTGGGCATGGGACGTTTCCATGCCAGAGACCTGAAGTTACACAAATAGGCATCCAGAACAGAACTCATACAGGCTCTAATAAGATGCTCAGATGCTTCACGCTAGGATGAGAATTTAACGAAGTGTGTGAGCAGTTCAGATCTTGTAAAGGAGAACAGGTCAGTAGGGTATCAAGAGAAGAGAGCAAAGGTCAGGGGAAAGGGAGGGGGCCCAGGGACATCTGTGCTCTGTGTTTGGCCACAAGACAAGAAACCGTGTCTCCTTGCCAAAGAAAGCAGAACAGCAAGTCCCTCAGAACTACGACATTTTAAAACATGACCTATACAACACTCGGCTCTGGGAGGCGACTTGGAACCATAAAAGCCCTAAAAGAGGGGCAAGGAGGAAGCCCAAGTCTTTGATTTTCCCTGCTGTGCTTTCAGTGTTGAAATGTCTGTGCACGGAGCCTTTGAAATTTCAGAATCAGAGAGTGGATTCACAAGCCAAGCTCCTGCTTTATTCTTCAATGCATTTTGGCCCAGCTTCCCCTTGGTGAGACATGTAACAGAAATTCTGGACTTAGGAGCCACTTGGTCCTTGGACACTAGGAGATTTCAGTGGAATCTGAAACAGGGCTCTAACCACCAGCTGGACTGGCCTAGGAAGCCCAAGTATTCAGTCTCCCAAACACCAACCTCCCGTTGCTCTTCATCTGCCTCCACCTTGTTCAGCTTTAGTGTTGTCCGTGGAAGCGTTTGGCACCCATCTGATGCTTCGGAACCCAGAAAGGAGGAAAGGTAAAACTGGGATTCAAATGAAACAGACTTAAGCAGGACCATAGCCAAGATGTGCACAGGGCTCCTCGCAGCATTTGTCACCTTCATTTCCCTCTTCGGACTCAGACGTGGCAAGGTTCAGAAACAAGCTTTACCAGAAAGAACAGCTGTGAACCCAGCCTGCTTCCAAGTGAGAAAAAGCCCTTTACACATGAGTTCCTGAGGTCAGCCCAGCCCTGTGCGTCCCCACCCCTCCCAGAGTCCCCGGCTCTCTGGCGAAGCATTAAAGCAAGTGGAAGCAGAGATTTGCTCAGAATAAAAAATCATTTTTCACAATAGCACGGCACGTTCTGGATGGCAATCACGGCTGCACAAACCATATCCGTCCTCGAGCCACAATATTGGCGCCTCAGTGACCACGCACATACATTGTGTGGCGAGACTCAGAGCCTATTCCAATTGTGGTCAATTGTTTCCTCCCTCTCCATACTTTTCACTTAGGAGACATGCTCTCTGGAGGTGGTTGAGGCTTGTCTTGTCACCAATAATCATCTCCTACGCCTTCCTTTACAGTCACTAATTTGATGTGTTCACTCAAAGAAATGCCAATAATATGAGGTTTCAGAGGAGAGCTCCTAGAGCTCCTAGAGCTCCCCCAGACAACAAGGAGGCCGAGTATCACCGTCATTATCCTGAGCTGGGAGGGGACACTAGTGTTCCGGAAGCTGGGGATCCGTCACTGCCTGCCCACCGCACAGACAGAGCAGGTGCTGGTTATAATTGCTTCTAGACGTCCTGCCATGCTGAGTTGAAAGTCAAACCCATAAACGCTGTCCGACTACAATAAAACTGGAGTACACAGACATTTCTGCATCATTGCTGGGTGAAAATATACTGAGTGGAGTTGGATGAGATGGCAGCAAGTGCCTAAGGAGGGAATGCTGTGGGAACACCAACAAGATGACTGTCATTTGCCGTTTCCTCTTGTCGTCTGCTTCCCCCCCCACCTATCTTTCAGGACCAAAAGACATGACAAATATGTAAGGAAACAAATTTGTTCATTTTAGAGGAGTATCTCACCCCACACCACCCCACCCCCATCCACCTCTGGCCTCTTTGAGCAAGTCAGTAGAACTTTTTTTTTTTTAACCTGGCTTCTACTATGGCAATTTCCGGAGTTGCTATGTGGCTGTGTTTAAAAGTCGCCTTTGGGATCCAGAGCACAATCATAGTCACAAAGGCATTCTCCCAGTCCCAAATAGCAATGCGACCTCATTTCAGGAGGTTGTTCTTGTTTCTGTAGACCCAGGAAGGAGTTCAAGCTGTTGATCTTGACCGTGGTTGTCGAGTCAGCCTCTCATGGGCACCTCATGGGAAGCGGAGCAAACTATGCCAGTCTGTGCTATCACCGGGGCTGGGAGGGGAGGCCAACCATGGCGGGCCATAGGTCGATGTGTGGATGGAGATGATCAGGTCTTTCGTCCTTATTCTATTTCAGTCTGGAAACATCACTGAAGCCTGCTCAGTGTCATAGCAACACACAAACTTTCACTGACAGTCTGGGGCACATTGGCTGCAAATCGAACCCGGGTCTTCCCAGTGAAAGACGATGAGAGATCTACCACTGCAGCACCGTGTCCCTCACCTCAAACCAGGGCAGTCATTTCCCACAGATCTACCAGAGTTCAAACCAGACCACAATGCAGGATGACTGAGATTGCCACCAGAATCTGATACTGATGCAGAAAAAAACCTAACTACCATTTTATTGACTCCCACTCATACCGGCCCAATAGGACAAAGAACTGCCCCTTTGGGGTTTTGAGACTTTAAATCCTTACAGTAGCGGTTCTCAACCTGTGGGTTGCGACCCCTCTGGGGATCAAATAACCCTTTCACAGGGGTCAACCAATTCATAACAATAGCAAAATTACAGTTATGAAGTAGCAATGAAAATAATTTTATGGTTGCAGGTGTCCACAACATGAAATGTATTAAAGGTTGGGGCATTATGAAGGTTGAGAACCACTGCCTTACAGAAATAGACAACCTCATATTTCTCCCACGGACGGGCTAGTCAGTTCAAACCCCCGACCTTGCGATTAGCAGCTTAATGCACGGTCCACTACACCACCTGGGCTCCTAATGCTATAATAAGAGATACTATTGTTAGATCTCTCCTGGGAGAGATATACCTCAGGCCTTGGTTTCGCGCGAAAAAGAATTCACTTCAAAGCCTGGATTGTGATCCAAGTGAGTTTTTTGAGAGAAGAAGTTTCAGGTTTACACAGGCACCTCAGGGCCCCTCACGGGGCACAGCCTACCTAGAAGCTGCTGGAGAGAAAGTCACTCAGTGGGCTCCGGGATCCTGCCTTTTTTCTTTTTTTTAAAAATCGTTTTATTAGGGCTCATACAACTCTTATCACAATCCATGTATACATCAATTGTGTAAAGCACATTTGTACATTCATTGCCCTCGTTATTCTCAAAACATTTGCTCTCCACTTAAGCCCCTGGCATCAATCCTCATTTTACCCCTCCCTCCCCGCTACCCCATCCATCAAGAAACCTTGGTAATTTGTGAGTGGTGATACTGAGAGGGTTGTGGGAGGGTGGATTGGAAAGAGGGAACTGATTACAAGTATCTACATGTGACCTCCTCCCTGGGGGACGGACAACAGAAAAGTGGGCGAAGGGAGACATCGGAGCGGGCAAGATCCTGCCTTTTCAATTCCTCCATAGGGAGGCATGGTTGATGGTCATGGTCAACCCCAATGGCTGGATTGAATTCACCTGGCCCAGATGGTCCAATCCAGGTGTAATGCCCACCTAGGTGTACCACCCCTTCCTAGCCGGAAGTTTGAACCTGAGCATATGTAATGGATGACCCAGTCCCTATGCTAAACCACCTAATAGTATTTGCAAGATGCCAAGCACCGTTCTAAGCTTTTTGTGTATAATAATTCAATTATTTCACTTAACAAGCCTATGTGTGGACGCTATTCTGGCCTCATTTTACAGATGAAAAATCAGTGGCACAGGATGATAAAGTCATGAGCCTAGGACCACACAGTGAGGAAGTGGGAAGGAGAGATTTGGACCCAGGCTGCAGAGCCCATGCCTTGGGTGCCTACAGCTGCCATGTAGGACACAGAAAAGCATGGAGCAGACTCGGCATAAGACATTAGGGAGTTGGGAAGACTGTAGCATGAATGTATGTGCTATGACTTCATGAGAGTAGCTGCTACTCAGATCCAGAAGAGAATACAAGGCTTTTGCAAAAATTATGTTTGCCAAGAGAGGGTGAAAACTGCATCTTGTGCGAAGTCCCCCCAACCTGCACATGTGCATAGCTATTTCAGAATGTTCCAAACAATGTGTGCTGTGCGGCAAACCAAACTGACCTCAGGGGGAGCTGGTCTGTGGGTTATGTTAGCCAGAAAGTGAGCAGTTCGAACTCACCAGCCACCACTCCAAGGGAGAAAGACGAGGCTTTCTGCTTCCATGGACTTACAGTCTTCGAAGTGGCAGGGAGCGTCCTATGACTAGGATCTCAGAGGGTGAGGGTGGAGTTGGTTGAGACCTGTCTTCAGAGCATTTCCCAGAAGGGCTTCCTGCAGTGGCTCTGCCTTCAGGAATGTCTGATGACCTTGAGGGCAGCAAAGTCCTAAACACACTCGGGCAGTGGTTCTCAACATTCCTAATACAGGTCCTCTTGTTGTGGTGATGCCCACCTCCCCCTACCATTAAATGATTTTCTTGCTACTTCACTACTGTAATTTTGCTACAGTTATGAATTGGTTGAGCCCTGTGAAAGGGTCATATGACTCCCAAAGGGGTCGCAACCCACAGGTTGAGAACCACTGCACTAAGGGTTCCCCTCCCAGGCAGCCCTACCAGTGTCTGGTGTGCATAGTTCTGTGAGGTGAGAGAAATGGACTTAGTGTCTGCTTCTGGTGACAGTTGATGTGGGTGGGCTTTCTCCCTATGTCAAATCCCTCTCGAGCCATTTGTCACCACAACAGAGGGAGCCATGCACAAAAAAGCAAGAAGAGGATGCAGCACAGCAGAACAGCAAGCAGAACAATGATTGAATAAGCACAATTCACTTCAATAATGAATCGGGTGCCCTTGAGATGTGAGGAAGACCCTAGTCTAGTGACATTAGATCAGGTTTAGGGATTGAGTGAAGGGACCCCTCTTGGCTCCCCTCAGCCCCTATTTTGCTTTCCCATTGACACTGACCCTTGCATCTTGATTGGTCCTTATTCCAGCATGATGGTTGGTTTCATAACCACGGCATATGGGAATGTGTTAGTCGATAGGTTATACAGGCACAGCCTCTGGAATGGGTAAGTGAGGAGGCGATTTGGGCTCGCTCATGCAGACCTCTAGTTGTCCTTGACATGACTGGTAGAATGGATCATGTGAAGTGATTTGAGATCGGCGTTGAGATCTGATAGGTCATGCAGACTTCTAGCTGATCCTGGCAGTACCCTATTTTAAGGAAACAGAATGCTTGGCGTTTAAGTCGTATTTGAGCTTAAATTTTGAGCAATAGGCTGTGGCTCACAGTGAGAGTCTATGTGGAGACCCTACATCCATTTTGAGGGGCCACAGATTCAGCCGCCATTGAGTTCTTTCCTACTGCTGACTGGCAGTGGAAAGCTTGTCCCTCAGGCAGTGTGCTTGCGTCCACTCCCCGGGCCAGACTCAACGATATACGGTAGTGTGCACATCCCAATGAAGGTTCCGCTCAACTCTTACAGGCCCTCATGAAACTCCATGAATTGATCTGTCTTCAGTCACAATTTTGTGACAAAGTTGTTTGTTTTCTATGTCTTATTTAAGTTTTCAGGAGCCCAGGTGGTAATGTTGGATAGTGTTGGACTATTAAGAGCAAGGTCGCTGGTTCAAAGCCACTAGTCATTCCACAGGAAAAAGATGAGGTTATTGCTTCCTGTAAAGGTAGCAACTTCAGGATCCCTACACAGAGTCACTATGAGTCAGAGTCAGCAGGACAGAATGGGTGTCATTTTATTTAAGTAACTGTGGCTTTGGGTCCTTCTACAACATTGTGGCCTCATGTGGATGCTCTCCTTCATCCAGAACAGCAGTTTGTGCCTTTTTCTTGTGTAAAACTTAGCAAAGGAGTTCCTAATGAAATATCGTTGAATTGGGGGTCTTTTCCCCCTAAAAACAAAGTAAATACATAAATAGAAACGAGACTATGGTACTAATAACCAGTTGGAGAGTTGAGAGAGCTGAACTCTCAATCCTGATAGAAACCCATTGTGACTGAGCACCTGCTCAAGGTCATCCACAGCCTATGAGGTTGAGCCTATGTGTTGGGGAGTAATTGTGTACATAAAGTTAAAAATATTTCTTTCTAAAGATTCTGTCTAAAACTTACTTTAAATAATAAGTTTTCCCCTGGGCTAGGTAAAGTTCAGGGAGTTTAACCCCCTAGTATCCACCCCCTCTCAGCATTCATCATGTTAGGCCAGAGGAGGCAAATCACACCCACTACCCAGGGAGCACTGCTTCCAAAAGTTCATTGTCTGTGCTGGTGGTAGATGGGAGGTACCCGGACCAGAAATGCTGACAGAGTGGAACCAGAGAGCTCAGCCCCCAGCTTCCCGAGGGAGCAGCTGTGATGGTTCACTTCTGGATGAATATGTTTAAGCAAAGGCCAAGGGCATGACTTGGGCAGCACAAAAAGCAGATGTGCAGAGGTTGTTCACTGCATTCCAGAAGTTCACACACTCTCCGGAGGCTCCTTGGCCCAATGGCAGGAAGTCATTGGTGGCTTCCACCTTCAATCCCAAAAGGTCACTGTGGTCCAGTGGATTCCAACCACAGTGACCCTATATGGAGTGTTCAAGACTGTAAATCTTCATGGGAGCCAGCAGTCTCATTGTCCCCCTTGGGACAGGGAGCTAGCAGCCCGTTTTGCCACGAGGGCTCCTTCCTCTCTAATTCTGGATCCAGTCCCTCCGAATATCCTGCCCTGCCCTTGTCTAGGCTTCTTAAATGCGTTCCACGCTGCTTATGTTAGTCTGGGTGCATTCGAGAAACAAATCCACAGAAACACATATGTATAAGAGAGTTGTATGTAAAGGGTGAGTGCACATCAAGAAAACATGCTCGTATGTGCTTATGCACCCGCTTTGTCTTCAGCGATCATGTCAGTTTGGCTGGTGTGCTTTTTCCATGTGGGCTTTGTTGTTTCTTAGCTAGATGGCCCCCTGTTTATCTTCCAGCCTTTAAGACCCCAGAAGCTATATCCTTTGATAGCTGGGCACCATGGTGCTTAACTACTACACCACCAGGGTTCATTAGCATGTGACTTATCTCCTGTCATTCACACTAGATGCTCAAAGTAGCAGGAGACCAAGTTTCTCCTTTGTGGCCACACAAGGTACTGACAGAACCAAGAACAGAGACACAGTTATATATCTTGACTATCATTTGCATATTATATGCCAGGAATCCCTAGGAAGTGTCTTGGAATTGTTCTACTCTGGTTCATATTTCACACACCCTCCCAGTTTCCATACTGACTCTGCCAAACCCCTAGTAACTGATTTGCACCTCCTATCAACTTGGGGAAAAGTCCCTATGCCAGATATAGAAGTGGACATACTTGGTACCCAGAAAACCTCTTCAGTGTTTTGAGGGCTCAGCAAACACCCTATGTCAGACATAGAAGTGGACATACTTGGTACCCAGAAAACCTGTTCAGTGTTTTGAGGGCGGCTCAGCAAACAAAATGGGCACAGTGATTAAGCATTCAGCTGCTAACACAACGGTCAACTCTGTAGTGGTTTTGAAAGAGAAGGACATGGTAGTTGGCCCCCCAAAAGAGTTACAAACTTGGAAACCCTATGGGTATTTCTAAAGGGTCGCTATGTGTTCCAATTGAGATGATTGTCATAGTTTGGGTTTGGTTTAACCCGTCTTACTGAGGAGACTCCTTCTTTACACGCGATCAGTTACTTTAGAGGAAAAAGACATGCCTGTCCCAGAACAATCCAAGGACTGGTAAAGGCAACACCCACAAAGACACTCCCTCTGCCTGCCTAACTCTAAAATGCTGCCCATAAAACACTCTGCCTGGTAATATCTGGGCAGCACACTGGGGAGGTGCAGCAAATGTGTGTTGAATGTATGAGGCCATTTCATAGTGTGGCTGCACGATGAGGGTGTCTGTCATAAAGCCGATCTCTTTGACGCCACCTCTCAGCAGAGATGAACACAAGCTTCCCGTTTTTTTCTCGGCAATGTCCTTGTCAAATAAAAGTTCCTTGTAGATCAGTAACTTGCCACAGAGCAAAAGATATGGGAAGAGGCTCATCTTTCTCCGGGCTATGAAATAGAATGGCAAGCCGCTCCCTTCAACACACACACACACACACGCACGCATGCACGCACACGCACGCACACACACCCCTGCCTTACAACTACATTCGGTTGATTAGCAAACAAAGCTCTACAACCAAACTATGTGTTTTTCTTTTCCAGGGGAATGACGGACTTACATACCCTGCATTGTCTTTTTTTAATGGAATTGCCCCAGTTCTCCTCACCTTTCCTTAGATAGTGCAGTGAACTATTAGATGACTGCAGGTATTGAAAACTAGTACTGATTTCCAGTTTGTGTCACCTTTGGCTTTGAGCACCCTCCACTTCTCTAGTAAGCTTTCCATTGCTTTGGGGAAATGTTCTCTCTCTGAATTTATTATGTGAGGGGGGTAGGGTAATAATCAATGTGCCTATGGAGGACTACCCTTCATGACCTAAACTCATTAAGGGGCAGTGCCTGATGGAGCATCAGGTTGGAGGAAGGCTTATTAACAACCTGCATTATACAGATGACACAATTTTGCAGAAAATGAGAAGGACTTGTTTCACTTGCTGATGAAGATGAAGGATTAAAGCCTTCAGTTTGGATTATGACTCAAGGTAAAGAAAGCCCAGACCCTCACAACTGGACCTATTGATAACATCATGATAAATGGAGGAAAGATCGAAATTGTCAAGGATTTTGTCTTGCTTGAATCCACAATCAATTCTCATGGAAGCAGCAGAGAAGAGAACAAATGATACATTTCACTAGTCAAATCTGCTACACGAGACCACTTTAAAGTGTTGAAAAGCAAGAGATTACTTTGAGGTCTGGGGCGGGTTGACCCAGGCCATGGTATTTTCAACTGTCTCATATTCATGTGAAAGTTGAACACTGAATAAGGAAGACCAAAGAAGAATAGATCTATTTGATTAATAGTGATGTAAAAGAGTAATGAATGTACCATGGACTGCCAAAAGAACAAACCCATCTAATTTGGATGAAGTACAGCCAGAATGTTCCTCAGGGCATGGATAAGGAGACTTCGCCTTAACTTTGACATGTTGTCCGGAGTGATCAGTCCCTGGAGCAGGACATCGTGTTCTGGAAAGTAGAGGGACAATGGAAAAGAGGAAGGCCCTCAACAAATGGGATTGACACAGTGGCTGCAACAATGGGCTCAAACTTTTGAACAACTGTGAGAATGGTACAGTACTGGGCAGTGTATGATTATGTTGTATGTATGGTCACAATGAATCCAAACCCTCCCTATGACACTGAACAACAACAACAACAACAACCTGACTGAATCCTCTGGGAGGACTCTTGAATGTGAGAAAAATGGAACGAAACCAGCGGAAGGATTGGAGGATGTCTTAAGTTCCTGTCTTAATCTCCTTAACCAAAAATTATCCAACAAGTCAGTAGCCTTAAAACACTTTTCCCCCTGCTTTGGAGCTTACAGGTTCAAATTGGGGTGTGACTCTAGGTCAGGGTCCTTCTTTGTGGATAGCAGAAAGTTCCTTGGCATTCCTCGCTATCTTTTTCCCCGTACTGTGTGTTACTGTGTCTATCCTGGCATTTAACTCAGAAGTGTTTAGGTTTAGGCTCAAGCCTATTCTCATATGGCCTCATTTTTTTAAACATTTTATTAGGGGCTCATACAACTCTTATCACAATCCATACATATTCATACATCAATTGTATAAAGCACTTCTGCACATTCCCTGCCCCAATCATTCTCAAAGCATTCTACAAGCATTAAAGGCAACAGAGATAAATACTCCAATAATAACAATAACATACAAGGATAGCTAGAGAGATAAATAGATAGATAGAAAAACCACAAAATCTGAGCAGTTGTGGGAAGGAGAATGGGGCTAGCCCCTTGAATAAATATAGGTTTGCCAGAGAATAATTCTATATACATATTAGCATATACTACAAATATGTCCATGAATATATTAGTGCATCCAGGAGACATATTTATGAAAATGTCTTAGCTATAACAAAACCCCTTGAGGAAGCGTGTCCTAAATATGGGGGATCAGGAACATAGCACTGAGAGACCTCAAGATCAATTGGTACAAACTAGCTCACAAAGACAATGTTCTGTATCCATCAGGGAAGTGACTGGGGTCTTCAAAAGTTAGTGAGTAGCAAACTAAAAGTCGGTTCTTGGTCTCACTTTATGTGTTGGACAGGGTTCTCTAGAGAGACAAAACCATATTGCTAGTAATTATATATAAATATATTTATAAAACTAGATATACAATACAAGAAATGAACCAGTAAATTATATACAGATAGATAACACAAGAAACTAACAGTTAAATTATAAAACAGTGAGACACTAGCAGCCCTTTAAGGCTTGACAGCCGCCAGTTGCCAGTCCCTTTCTGTAGAGAGAGCTGGGCTATGTATACCCAGGCAGCAAACAGCAAGGCAAGTCACCAACTGTCACCAACTGTCGGTCCCCAGATCCAGAGACGAACATTCCAATCCTGTGGGATTAAATGGACCTCAACTTACAGTGACACAGTCCACAAGTTAGGCATCCCACAGGTAGTGTACCCCTTTACATTGAGGCACAGAACAAGCAAGGCGAGGCACACGAAGCCATTTATCCCTCTGCCCTGCGATTAGTCCTACTTGTGTTTATCGGCCTGGCTGGCACGATAAACTATTGCACCCTGTCTGGAGCAAATAACAGTGAAGAAAATCAAGATGCCTGGCAACAATTAGTCCAAATCAGTATTGGACTATGCGTACCTCAGCCTCTATGATGCTAAGGTCAGAAGAACTAAATGGTGCCTGCCTATCACAAACAGCTGCTCTTAAAGGGATCATGGTACATGATCCTAGATAGAGTGGGGAGTAATGTGTAAGAAAACTGAAAGTCATACTACTACTACCAATAGTAATAATAATAATGATAAAAGATGAGGTTTATTGGTTAGATAGACTAGTGGTCCTTCATCACCCTTCAGGTCTGGAACTGAATTCAAGCCCCTGAAAAATAGACAGGTTTATAAAGTGAACCTTATGAGAATCAAAGATTGCAGCCCTCAGTATGGATTACAACTCAATGTCAAGAAGACACACATCCTCACAACTTGATCAATAGGTACCATGATAAATGGAGAAGTTTGTTGTTGTTTTTATTTGTTGTTATTTGTTGAAGTTGTCACGGATTTTTGTCTTGATGAGGTCTATTATCAATGCTCTTGGAAGCTGCAATCATGAGATCAAATGACGCATTGCATATGGATACATTTGGTGCACAATACGTCTGTAGAGTGCTAAAAAGCAAGGATGCTACTTTGAGGACTAAGGTGCACCTTACCCAAGCCATAGTAATTTAAATTGCCTCATAAGTATGTGAAAGTCAGACATTGAATAAGGAAGGCTGAAGAAGAATTGATATGTTTGAATTGTGGTGCTGGTGAAGAATATTGAAAGTAACATGGACTGCCAAGGGAACAAACAGATCTGTCTTAGAAGTATGGTCAGAGGGCTCCTTAAAGGCAAGGATGGTGAGACTTCCTCTCACACACTTTGGTCATGTTATTAAGAGAGACTAGTCCCTGGAGAAGGACATCATGCCAGGTGAAGTAGAGGGACAGTGAAAGAGAGGAAGCCCCTTAAGGAGATGGATTGACAGTGACTGAAACAAGGGGCTCAAGCTTGGGAACAATTAGGAGAATAATTCAGGGCTAGGTAGTGTTTCTTTCTGTTTGGCATAGGGTCAATGTGGGTTGCAACTGGCTCAATGGCATCTGATAAGAACAACTACAACAAAATGAATCATAGAACTGAGGAGCACACATTCCTCAGAACCATCAACCATTCAAAAGCAAATAGGCAGTATTTGCCCAAGGCCAAATTCAAAAGGCAGGCAAGGTTAGGGGAGAAGGGTGAATGAAAACAGGAAGCAGAGTTTCAATGGCATGAGTGATATTACATTGCAGGAGATTGTCATCAATGTCACATAACAAAACGTGTATAAATTGTTACGTGCAAAGCTGATTTTCTCTGTAAATCTTAACCCACCTTACAATAAAAAGTTTCTTTTTTTAAAACAAAGACACCATCGTTCATATAATAGACACAGCCAAAGATCTCCTAGACAATCCTAAAATGATCTCCCAAATGATTTGGGTAGTTAGCCCTCCCCAGGGAGTTCTACCCATTGAAACACTGGGCGGTTATGGCTGCAATTATATTTCAGGCCAGAAGAGGCAGCAGAGGCCTGGTTGTTCAAATGCTGCAAAACTATCAGACAATGGGCAAACAGTTTCTTTCCACGGACAACTAGCGGCTCTGTCATATCCATGTCTGGTGTTCCACACTTGGCGACAGAATCCAGCCCCCTGGGTTTGGGTGGGGTCTGTTTCTCACCCATGCTTGGCTTGGGATTGTTCTATGGCATCCACAAAGTGGAGTCCTTTCCTTTCTGATGTCCCGAGAAAGCTGTTTACTCCTTTTTCTCGCTCCGGCCCTCTTCCCAAGAACTCTGGGGTTCACTCTGCTTTCCTCTGGTTGATGTTTCTCAGGCAGTTACTTGACCTTGGTTCATCTACTGCAGGTGACCATTAGCAAGTAACTGTACCGTCCTTGGATGGTATTGTTCATGAGCTAGGCTGCGAACTACGGGTTAAAGGTTTGAGTTCACCCAGAGGTGCCTACCAAGAAGGGCCTGATGATATGCCTCTGGAAAAAAACCCACCCCAGCCATGGAAAATTCTAGGGACCGGACTTCGCTAACACACTTGGGCTCTCCATGAGTCCGAGTTGACTCAATGGCAATTGGTTGCTGGTATTCCTGTAAGTAGAAGACAACAATCTTTAAGCAGTCCCTCTTGGATTCATGGGAGGAGGATGGCTTCCGCTGAGAGAACTTCTCAGGGCTCCAAGGGCTCAATGATCTTACAGAAAATGAGAGAAACGATGAGCCTGATGACAGATGATATTGCTATGCAGGCCCCGTTTCAGGATGCTCAAGTTTCCAGGTCTTTCCCTGACTCACAGTGGAGCCCTGTGAGGTTCCAAATGGAAGGGCACCCTTGCTCCCAGGAGCTGGAGCCTTGTAGCTGAGCAGAGCAGTCATGATGAGAAAGAGGACCCAAGGGGGAAGTCAGGGGGCTGCTTCACTTGTCTCAGTGTCAAGCAAACAAATGTTTTGGCAGGAAATTTCTCTTCAAGAGTGTTCTGATTTCTTGAAGGAAATCTTTTTCTGAACCATTTCCTCAGGGGAATACCACTCAACTACCTCGGGAAGGAAGATTTTTCTCCTGCCAAGCTTACCAGGCTGTGCTAACTCACAGAGGAGGTGTGACTAGCAGGCAATGAAACTGATTTCCTGACTCCTATGAAAATCAGCAAGTGCTTGGCTGCTGAGTGAAAAGTCGGCAGTTGGAAAATCCCAGCTGCTCTGCAGGAGAAAGTGGTGGCTGATTGTGTCTGACAAGATGACATCTTTGGAAACCCAATGGGGCAGTTCTCCTCTGTGTTCTACAGTTGCTTTGAGTTGGAGTGGACTTGACAGTGATAGAGCTGATCTTTTTCCCCATGAAAATCGGCTTTCACGAATACATGTGCATTCATGGATGTCTGTGTCTGCTTTGGCATGCATGTGCACATATGTGCCTATTTGCACGTGGATGGATACGTCTGTGAATGTGGGCGTCTCTATTTACTTTGCCATGTGTGTGCACATGTCTGCCTTTGTCAGTATGCATGCGGGCTCAGGCAGCATAAAGAGATCACAGAGAAACTTGGAGAGAAAGAGAAAAGTAACCTATTTTCTCATGGGTCTCCCATACCTGATGGTCTACTGGCATCCACCGCCACGAAGACCAGAGGTCACTTCATGCCATGTGTCCAGCTGCCCATTGCTGGTTGAGTTTAGTCACCAGGGAGGCTGCAGGAGTGATTCCCACCATCTTTCCTGGAGCCCCTCCCACCTTACTCAGCCTCCCTAGACCTTGAGTGAAAGGGGTTTCCAACGTTTTTACATAAAGATTTCTGAGATTGACTGAAGAAATGATTTCATTTGACAAAACATGAAGCTTTGAATTTAAAGATTTGAGGCAAGTGCCCTCCAGAGAGGGGGACACAGGACGGGGCCATGCTCCCTTCCGGTATGCACGGGGGTTGCTATGTGTTGGAACCAACTTGATGAGCACCTGCCAGCAACAACAACCAGAAGTTGTCCAAACTTCTGTGGCCTCAACTCAGAAATGAGAATATTAATATTGCCTCCTAGAAAGAACTCAAGGTATGTACAATTGGTTAATAGGTGTTTGGAAAGTGAGTACATTAAGTGGTCTGATGACATTGATAAGGCAATAAGAAACTGAGAAGGCTTCACTAACAGGTGCTTTCACATCTGTAACCAGTAGATACCTTCCTTCTTCATCTCTTGCCATCTTCATCAGCTCCCACACTTTCCAGGCAGCTTGAGGGATTAAATGTTCAGTCTGCTCCTATTATAAGCCTCAGCCTCAGAATCAGAGGCTTTACCTGAGGTTTGAGGAGCTATACTGGGAATGAGGGAGAGTAACCTGTCTTTTCTATTGCTCTCCTATCGCTCCCTCTTCCCTAGCCCTTCCCTGTCTCTGGGCCTGCCTATTCTCCCTAGAGCATTGGCTTCCCGGAGAAGGGGATGGAAACAATGAGCACATTCCTGACCAGGCCTCTTACTATGCTATCTTCCAACCCTCTCTTGGAAGGGCCTCCACGAAGTCTTCTTATGTCATCTAACAATAACTTGTTAGATACCATTGAGTGAGCTCCTGACTCATAACAAATGTACACACAAGAGATTGAAGCACCACCTGGTCCTGCACCGTCCTCACAATGGTCCTTGTGTGTGAGCCCATGGTTGCAGCAGTGTTGAGGAGATCCTGTCCAAGAAGGCTGCCAGTGGGTGGGAGCGGCTGCAGCATTCAGAGACTTTGGAGGATGCCAAGGTGGATAGTTCACGGCGTATCATATGAGGTCAGCCAGCGGGCCTTGGGGGCCCTTCCCATTATCCATAGATATATGAAATAAATGGAGGCCCTCAGCAAGATGGGCTGCAGACACCTCCAGGACTCACTTGATCCTTGGCAAGCTCCCTTAGCCTTAGGACACCACCTGCTGGAACTGTGGCTTTGCTGCCTCTCCTGGCTCTCAACTTCCCTCCTAGAGGACTCCAGCCACCCTTCTCCTTCCAGATCCTTCCAGCAGGAGGCAGATATTGGTCTCTGTGCTTTTGCATGTGGCCAGTTTTCTAGGGACAGATCAGCCTCTCCCAAGAATTTGGGTTCACCAGAGTGAGCGTGCCCACAAGTCTGCAGAGCGTATGGCCAGGCCTCTGAAGAGAGAACTGCTGGAAGATTTGCCCCTTTACAAAAGCGCTAATTCCACAGTTGAGAGCTCGTCTCCTGGGGACTCAGTTTGAGTCTCAAGGAGCACATCCCCTTTGACACTGCTGGCAACTCGAGGTGCTGTGGGTCACATTCTTGCCTTTGAGGAGTGCAAGGGAAATGCTACAATATGTCCCTTCACATGAACCACCAATCCTTATCTGGAGAATTCTCCGAGATGACAGGGATGGGAGGGAGATGTTTCTGGGGCACGCTTTCACCTGCACATCTCTGAGGTGAGTCAAACATTTGACCCCCAAAAGTTGAGTATGATGGTGAGAGTTCAGGCTGGGAGATAGAGTGTCTGGGTTCAAATCAAGAGCCTGAACATCTCAGCTCCCATGGTTCTCCTGCATAAAACCCAAGCCAAGCAGTTTATCACTTCCCTGCTGAGCATCCTACTGAGGTAAGCTAAACTCATGCTTTGCTGATGACAACGTTGCTTGTACAAAATGGCTTTGCCATGTAGCCCTTAGCAATGGCCAGAAGGGCTGCTCATCAAACCGCAGAGCAGGGCTTCTGGCGCACATGTTAAGAAGGGGGCTATTGACAACAATGTCGGTAGTTCAGAACCCACTAGCTGTTTCTCTGGAGAAAAACTGTGGCTGTGTGCTTCCATAAAGATGCCCAGCCATGGAACACCCCTGGAGAAGGCCATGATGAGCTGGAGTGAGCTCTACAGGAGTGGGATTTTTTACTGTGGATGTAATCCCACCTGGGCAGAGATTTTCTGTGTGACATTAAAGAGGTTGTACCTTACACCAATCACTTGGCTGATACAAAAGGATTCAATTCAACACTGAAGCAAACTAACTCCAAGGGAAGAAGGCAGCTGCCATGCAGAGAGCTCCAAGGACCACCAACCATGGAGGTTATTGAAGTCAAAACAAGAATACCTCCCACCAGCCCTCAGCCCCCAGGGATGGACAAAGAGAGCCTGCCCATCAAGCTGGTGCACTGGCATGATGCTGTCAGCCTCCGGTGCTGTGAGAACATTGACTTTGGTGTGTTAACGGCACCCACTTGCAGTATGTTTGTGATGTCAGTGTGTGGAAACTATGGCAAGCCCCCCTCCCGGCCTCACAGCAGCAAAGCCTCGGCATTAAAACCCCGTGCCTTCTGTGGTGCTTGCTAGCTGTGAGAGGGCAGGAAATGCTTTTGGCTTTTCTGCTCCTTGTTGCGACCTCCCTCTGAGGCAGGGAGCAGAGGATGTGAGCTTGGAATCTGTTTTGTTTCATCACTACCCTTTGTCATCTCTCTGAACACTGTCATGTGCTCCTCACCAGTGCTTCGCCCTCTCTATCACCAAGCCATGTGCTCTTTAAAACATGCACACACACACACAAACACACACACCTAATGTTCACATTTTGAGGCACATTTGTCTTTAATTCACTAATAATAACAATAATTATTCAAAGCCACTTTACCATCTGAAAAGAAATCTCTATGCATACACTTAGATCATGGACGCCAACTGCCTTCTTAACAACATTTCCCAATGAAATATTCAGCAGCGATTATATGAAGCCTGAAGCTGTTCATCCAGTTTGTGTTAATCAAAACAAAAACAAGAGACGAAGGGATCCAAAAGGACTTGTAAGATCATAGACTGAAAGTATCCCCATCGAGCACCAAAGGCTTGTCCAGAAGGGCAGAGCCACAGGTAAAAGCTACGTATCTCTGGAGTTGCTGGCATTTAACTAGATGCAAAATGTCAGCGCAGGAAATGGCTTGCCCAATGCAAATACTAACAAGGGAGGCTTGTGTTCCTGTGTAAATGGAGCTTCAGCCAATCCGGGCCTTCAGGATCCAGCTCCCATCGCAGCATCCACGGGAAGCACCAGGGGAATGTTCCGTTTGCTTATTTTCCCTCTCTTTGCTAAGAAGAAAAAGAGCCTTTGTGGCCTAGTGGCTACAAGTTGGGCTGCTAATTGCTATATCAGCAGTTTGAAACTACCAGCTGCTTTGTGGGAGAAAGATAAGGCATTCTGCTCCCATAAAGAATTCGAGTCTCAGACACTCCCAGGGGCAGTTCTACGCTGCCCTATAAGTTGGCTGTGAGTCAGTATGGATTCGATGGCAGTGAGTTTTCTAAGAGTAAGAAGTATCTAGGGGTGTAAACAGTTAATGAGCTCTGCTGTTAAGGGAAAAGTTGTCATTCCCAACCCACTTAGAGGAGCTGTGAAAGAGAAGGCTGGCAATCTGCTTCAGAATCCTCGGCCATTGAAAAGTTTATAGAATGTATTGACCTTGGTTGTTAAATAGATCCAGGTATATGGTGGAGCATACAGGGACCAATGTCATAAAACTGGGTGGGGGTGGAAAAAATCTCTGAGACAGATGCAAAAACTGTGAGGGAATGAGTTGTTGAGCCTGGGGGATCAGGACCATCGTCTCTGGGATTTTCAAAGTTCCTGAGCAATCAGGAAAGGGGCAACAGTTGGTCTCTCCCCATCCAGAGGACAGCAGAAGAGGAGAACTGATTGGGCACAATGAATCAATGACTAATGACTCAAGCAACGATCACCCTCCACCACTGGAGACCAGAAGAACTAAATGGTGCCTTGCTCCCACTATCGACTCCTATGAAAGAGATCACATTAGAAGGGCTTGATTAGAGTAGAAGGGAAATGTGGGGCAAAACTCAAAATCATGATAACACACCAAGCTTACTGTTTGGATAAAGGCTGGTGAAATTGCAAGACTATGGTGCTCAGTTACCCTGCAGATCTGGAACTGAACTCATCATGGCTCGATGTTCAACCAAACAATAGACAGGTCTATAATGGGAACAATGACATTAGAGACATACAAATACCATAGAATAATAGATCACATGAGATCAAAAGACAGCATTCCCCCAAGAACGAAGTTCAAAAAAGTTGAGAATGAAGGAAGCTTGGAGACAAGAAACAAGAAGATGTGGGGGAAGTGATGGTACATTGTGGGAATTGCTATCAATGACATGAAACAAAATGTGTATGCATTGCTCAATGGACAGCTGAGCTGCTCTTTAACCTTCACCCAAATCACAATAAAAATGTTTTTAATCAAAGAAAACATCATGGTTCACTTCTACTCTGACACACACGGGGTGATGAGGAAATAGTGTCAACCGGGTTTGCTGTGGTCCAGCCACCAGACATGTGCTTATTGGAGAAAGAGCATGCTGACGCTGGCAATACCGAGCGGGACCAAGATGGTTTTATTTGCCTGCATCATGAAGATGGTAGCCCTGGTGGTGAGATGATTCAGAGCTCAAGTGCTAACCAAGAAGCCACCCAGTTTTAACTCACCCAGCCCTACTGAAGGAGATTTCCCTCCTCAAAAGGGTTGTTGGTTGTTATGTGCCATTGAGGTGATTCTGACTCCCTGTGACGGGAAGGAAAGGCACACTGTGCTATAGTGTTAGGTTTTCAGCGGCTACTTCCTCTGAAGTGGGCAGTGGAACAATTCTTTGTATTCTGTTCTTAGCCTGGAAATTTCCCTGACATCTCTTCACTTGAGGTAACCCTGCTGGCATTTGAAATACCAGTCACGTGGTTTCAAGCATCACAGTAACACACAACTTACCACAGCACCACAAATGGACAGACAACAACAGGCTAGGAGTCTTCATGGGAGCAGGCAGTCACGTCTTCACTCTCTCAATGGGGATCAGTGAGTTCAAACTGCCAGTCTCTCTGTTACAGCCGCATGTGCAACCACTGTGCTGCTAGGTACATTTCCTTAAAATTCTGCCTAGAAAAATCTGTGGAACAGTTCTTCTCTGTCACAGAGGGTCACTGTGAGCCAGGATGGGCTCTGAGACACACAAATGCAACACCATGAAGCCACCTTACTCTGTCCTGCTCTTATTTAACTCTATTCTTTTCTGAGCTATCTTTTCCGTATATTCAGAAGAGACTGGCACTGAGCAGTGTTAATTCCACCAAGGCCAGGAAGGAGGTCAAAGAGTCACAAAGGACTATCTCTTTGCTCTCATGCCACTGCACTAAGGAGGCTTGGGTGGCAGCTGGGAGCTGTACATTTCCCTCCCTGTCCCTACACTCCTGGCTGAGTCTCCTCAGAGTGAGACTGCCCCTTTACCCAGCTCACTGCATTGGCTGTCTTCCTCTGAAAAGAGAATTCGCACATGTGAGTCTGACTGGGTGACAGATGGGAAACTTAATGCTGCTTTTTGGAATATGAAAGGCCTCGGATCAGAGTGCTGCAGGGGAGTGATGACTGCAGAAGACTTGCTGGTCTCCCAGTTAGAAAGAAGCCTTCCCCTTTGCCTCAGAGGTGCGTTCACTGTGGGTGGCAAGTCAGATCCTTGGGCTGGCACTCTCAGTAAACAGATCATATGGGCACCTTGAGAAGTGCTTGCTCACTGACCCAGCTCCCCAAGGATGTAAATATACCAACCAGGATGACTAAGGACACCAGTGCCAAGAATGATCACATTCTTTGCATGTGTACAAATGAGGTGGGCAGCCACCTTTGCTGATGGTGGCTGCACAGTGAGTGTCTGGAATCACACCTGGCTAGGTGGACCATTGAAAGAGTTAGTGATATGATAATAGGGAGTACACCCCGTTGCCAGTAAAGCTGAGGAAATGGCATTTGAGGAAGCAGGGGCAGCCGGGTCGCCAGCATGAAGGCAGCGAGAACCTTGCTTGTGCCTCCTGTGTTCACTGGTGGCTGCTGGCATCTGGGTAGTGAGGACACCATTCCTACTGCCAGAATTCTCCACGGTCCCTGGTTCCACTCTCAAGTCGCTGGCTTCATCACTACCACTGCCATCGAGTCGATTCTGACTCACAGCAACCCGAAAGGACAGAGTAGAACTGCGGCTGGTGGGTCTGGGGGGCTGTGGATCATTATGAGAGCATTTCTATCTCGCAGTAGCTAAAGGGTCCAAAATGCTGGCCTTATGGTTAGCAGCCCAACATAACCCACTTGGTCATGAACCCTTGCCAGCTGATCCAGGGAGTCCATTCCCAAGTGCATATCTAAAAGAATGAAAGACGAGTACCCAGATGGATGCTGCACTAATCACTATGGGCAAAAGGTAAACAATAAGCCAATAATACCCATCAGTAGAAGAATAGAGAAAATATGATCTACACTGAGTGGGATATACATATAGTCTGCCACAAGAAAACTAAGGCCTTTGATTCGGACAGACTCTGTAACACAGGTGAAGACAAGACATGAAGTGAAAGACGCCAAACACCAAATGCCATGTATTGTGAGTCCATTTAGAGGAAAAATGCTGGACAGGTAAATCCCGTAGAGCCATAGAGTAGATTGGTGGTTCCCAGGGTGGGGTGGGAGGGGTAATGGGGAATGACTGCTTAATGGCTGCGGGGTCGATGAAAATGTTCTGGAACTGGATGGTGGGAAGCTTTCACAGTGTCCTTAAAACTACTCTTAAAAAGGGGAGATAAAGAATCTGCAGAAAGCACAGTTCTGATTGACTCACATGAATGCGATCACCAAGAATTGGAATCCACTATAATTGGAATGGCAGCTAGACTATTGTTTCCTTGGGAGGTGCCTCCAGGAAGGACCAGTAGAGAAGGGTAATACTGATAGAGCAAAGGGAAGGGGCCGATAAAGAAATGTCATTGAGTAGGTTCCCAGAGACAGTATAAATCCTCTTGTACTTGTCCCACCCAAAGGCTGAGGGAACTGGAGTGTGGCTCCACCTATCCTCATGTGTCATTGGTTAAAGTGGCATTAGGTCCTGGAGGATGTCAACTCCCCTGTCTGCTCAATGACTGTTCCCTGTGTGGGGAGTTACATGTGCTTCCTGTGAGTCCATTGGCATTTATGGGAGTGGTGGGTGCTAAGTGCTAATACATGGGCACATTAGCAGATGCTACAGCAAGTGCTGTACATTTTTAGCTGCTTGAGTGACAGGTGGGCCCTACCTCCTGCCTATATTCAGTGGTAGGGTGTTCATATAGGGGCTTGCGAAAAATAATAAGGCCCTATTCTTTGAAAATAGACATTATTATTATTTTAATCTGTTCCAACCCCTTTTCTTATCTGTCCCTGTGAACTACCTCACTGGCTGAAACATCATTTCCCTGGGGAAGACACCACATTTCAATACGGTCACAAGGCTGTTTCATTGGCCCAGTGGAGACACTGACATAAGATGGGTCAACTAGACGCTTTTTCTGGAGCATTTCCAACCAAAAAACGAAAAAGAAAGTCCCGCTTTTGCAAGTGGCCTGGCATCTAAGAAGCATAATTCAGAAGCACATGTCCCGCCACGTGGAGGAGGCGGTCTATGTTGTGAGATTACAGCATGTGCCCTGAGAGACAGACACAAAGAACACAGGAACATGCCAGTGGTGGTGAGGAACCGTCGACAGAGCCAGCTGTCCTCTTGTTCTCCCCACCTTTCCATTTTCCTAGGATTCTCTCTTCCAAGTATTGGTCTCTTTCCCTGTTTACAACCAATTGAGCCCCAAATAAGGTCCAGATCATAGAAATAGAAGGAGGAAGTTGGACGGAGACTGCAGTTCATACTCCCCGGAAGCCATTCAGACTCCCTGGAAGAAGGATACACTGTGATGGAATTAACTCTGGATTCCTGACATTTATTGAGGAATGCTCAGGGAATAAGCACCTGTGGGGGGAATCAAGGAAGGTCACAGGAGGGAAATCTCAACAGAGGTCTCAGCCCTTCCTATGGAGAGTGTCATAATCAGTGTGCCCTAGAGAAACCAAACCAGTTATATAGCTGAAACTGGAGATATCGATATATCCACCAGGGCTCCTATGTTTAACCACTGCACCGGCCACTCATTGCCATCAAGGTGGACTCAAAGTGATGTGTAAAACAGTATAGAACTGACCTTTTGGGCGTTGGAGACTGTACCTCTTCAGGAGATTACGAAGCTTCATCTTTCCCTCAAGGAGCCCTTGGTGTTTTCAAACTGATGTCCTTGCTGTTGGATGCTCAATGGGCCACCCACTACGACACCAGAGCCCCAGAGAGTGAGGCTTATTTCTAGGAATTGGCTCACATAGGGGAATGGCAAGTTCCAAATTCATAGGTCAGGCAACAGCCTAAAGAGCTCTGTCGATGTTCATCTTAAAATCCATAGGTTAGGTGATGGGAAAAGACAAGAATAAGAATGGCCAGAACACACCCTAGGGAAACTCCCTTTCTGTGCTGAAGGCCTTTGGCTGAGAGGATTACCCCTTCCCACATTATGGAAAGTATTCTATTTTGCTTGAGACCAACTCCTTTATAAGAGGAAATAGATGAGGTGAACAAGCGGTCATCTAGCTCAGAAGCAATAAAGCCCACCTGGAAGAAGCACATCAGCCGGTGCGATCATGAGGTGCCAAAGGGACCAGGTATAATGCATCATGCAAAAAAAAAAGAATATATATATGTATACATATCTCTGTGTGTATATGGATATATATATATATATATATATATATATATATATATATATATATATATATATATATATATATATATATATATATATACCATAGAGAATGAAGGGGGAAGTGCAGAGTGGAGACCAGAGGCCCAAATGTCGACCACTGGAGATCCCCTCATAGAGGGCTTTAGGAGAGGGGATGGGTCAGTCAGGGTGCGATGTAGTACCGATGAACACAGCTTTCCCCCAGATCCTGGATGCTTCCTCTCCCCAACTACCAGGATCCAAATTCTACCTTGCAGGACTGGATAGGGCAGAGGATGTACACTGGTGCATATGGGAGCTGGAGGCACAGGGAATCCAGGGTGGATGATACCTTCAGGACCAGGGGTATGAGGGGTGATACTGGGAGAGTGGAGGGTGAGAGGGTTGGAAAGGGGGAACTGATTACAAGGATCCACATGTGACCTCCTCCCTGGGAGATGAACGGCAGAGAAGGGGTGAAGGGAGACTCCGGAAAGGGCAAGAGATGACAAAATAACAATCTGTGGATTATCAAGAGCTCATGAGGGAGGGGGAGCGGGGAGGGAGGGGACAAAAAAAGAGGACCTGATGCGGAGGGCTTAAGTGGAGAGCAAATGCTTTGAGAGTGATTAGGGCAAAGAATGTACAGATGTGCTTTATAAAATTGATGTATGTATATGTATGGATTGTGATAAGAGTTGTATGAGCCCCTAATAAAATGTTTAAAAAACAAGAGCAAATAGATGAATGCTTGTTTGACCCAAAAACTGGGCACCATAGCCTCGCCACATTGATATGCAAAAGGAGCCATCACAGGGAGCTCTGTAACTGGGACCTGGCCAAGTGGTGACCAGTAGCCTGGGACTTTGTAGCCTAATACGTTGCAGCGAATTGCTTACTAGTTCTCTAGCTGTAGTCTTTGTAACTCCTACCAATGACAGGGTGGAACTATGCCACCGAGGGAAGTAGACAGCATGCTAATAATATCAGTAAGGTGCATGGTATCCTCGAAGAGGTGAGACCATTCAAATAAGACCTGTAGACCCCTAATGTAGGGATTGGTCGGTTTGGTCATCCTGGGTGAGTTAGCTCAGAAACTGAAAGTGGAGTTTCAAGAGCACCGAGAAAGACGAGCCAGCAGTGGAGTGTGCTCTTTGGACCCAGGATTATTACTCTGAGCACCACCTCTGTCCAGGAGACAGAGATCCCTGACACTGGATGCATCAGGAGACAATGAAAAACAGTGGCAGATAAATAGCTCATGGAAGCAGAGGCAGCAGCACCAAGACCCCAGAACAGGGAGCTCACCAGCACACAGAATGAGAAAGCTGAGTGTCTTTGGGCCAAGGCTTCCAGACAAAGCGGGCTGCCTCAACGCACTTATCAGCAGAGCTGAAAGAACTTTGTACACGGTCCCAGGCAGAGCAGAGGTCAAGGAGCTGCAGGGCAGAGGCCAAGGACCAGAAAAAGTTCTGCCTCTGGGCACCACTGGGAAGAGACTGTCCTGACTGAAGAACTATATCCCCAGTCATTTCTGATCCTGAATTGTCACCTGCTAGTTCCCCAATTAACCCCAGAATCATAAGTATTGTTTGCGAGTTCTGTGTGGCCATTGCCACTTAAGGATTATCAAACCCAGCAGAGAAGAAGAGAGTGTCATGGTAGGGGTGGATGGTGTCAGAAACTGTGAAAAGAAAGGAGGGTGGAGGCATTTTGATCTCTGTCTCATAGGAATCAGCCTTGGGCTGTTTATCTTGATTTTCCTCCATTGCCTTTTTTGAAGTTACAGGGGGGTCAAATGCCTCCACTATGCCATTAATACCCCTACATTGACAAGTCGTTGGATGAAGGTTAGTTTGGGGAAGGAGCAGACCTTGGATGAGCTCTCATCAGTTGAGGCAATCCTAAAAGGGGCCAGACAGCTGGGACCTTTTCTATCAGTGGCTCTCTCAGCAGCTGGGGAAATCAGTCTCTTGGCCCTGAGAGGAATCTGGGTGACACACTCATCTATGACAATACCCTGAAGAACAAGCTCCCGCAAAAACCTGGCTGAGAACTCTCGCCTAGAAAACAGGAGTGCATGCCTAGCTAATAATAGCCATTTACTGAAGGCCCTATGATTGGAACTGTGCCTCATTTACAGATGGAAAACTAGAGGAAGGGATTTAAGGTGGCTAAGTTAATAAGTGACAGAGACAAGATTCAAACACAAGTTTGAAGCTGGTACTGTTAGCCTTTTTCCCAGGGCTGGGTTTTAGATGAGGCAAATGAGACACTTGTCAGGCACACAAGGTAAAGAGGCCTTCCCTCTCCAGTGTGACTTTCCCCATAAGTCTGAATCATGGGCCTGGTGTGTCTTATTTGCCTTCCCTGAGTCTCAGAACCTGGTCTAGTCTTATTTGCTATTTGGAGGAATAAGCCAGAATGCTCAAGTACTCTGAGTCAAGACCCATTCTCCCCTGGAATTGTTCAGTGGGACTTACCAGCCTCTTCCTTCGTGTTTCACTTTTCTAGAAACCTCCATGGAGGACTAGCTCTCATGAAGAGAGCTTCAAAAAGCTCATGGCAAAATTCCATTATTTTTTCATATCATTTTTCCACACGCTTTTGGAAGCTCCCTCCTCATCCCTTTCCACAGTTTTTCTCAAGGAAAGAGACTGTTGCTGGTTGATGTCACATGCCCCTGAGTCTGTTTTCTACTCAGAAAGCTCTGCACAAACTCTATCAACAAATGACGTAGAGTCAAACGTGCTGTGTGTCTTTAAGTTGATGTCAGCTCATAGTGACCTTACAGGACAGAGTAGAACTGCCCCCAAAGGTGTCCTAGGCTGAGATCGTTATGGGACCAGCTCGTCAGGTCTTTTCCCCTTTAGAGCCCATGGGTAGGTTCAAACTACCAGCCTTTAGTTCAGCCACCCAGTCCTTAGCCATTGTACCACCAGGGCTCTTTAAAACAGGGATTAGGTTGATTAATTGTATAATCTCCAGCCACATTTGAAAGCTGCTTCCCAGAACACCCTTCCCCAGATTGTTGATTAAGACGGGCATTTGGGGACTCATTTCTTTCTCATTTGTGTAAGTGCACTCTATGAGAGGGGTTTCCCTTCATAGATAGGTGATCACATACTATTTTTCCAAATTGAACCACTCTTGGGGGTATGTTGGGTTAAGAGATGGGCTGCTGCTAATGGCAAAGTTAATGGTTCAAACCCACCAGCTAATCCTTGGGAGAAAGATGAGGGTTTTCTGCTCCAGTAAAGATGTGCAGTTCTGAAAATCAGCAGAGCCAGTCTATTGTGCCATATATGAGGTCAACCCCATGGCAGTGGATTTGGTTTTGGTTTGGGTCAGTGGGGGAAGTCCTTAAGTCATTCTTTAGTCACATGGAGGAGTCCCTGGGTGGTGCAGTTGGTTAACATAGTGGGCTACTAACTCATAGGTTGGAGCTTCAAGCCCAGCCAGAAGTGTCTCCGAAGAAAGGCCTGGTGCTGCATTTCAAACAACAACAAAATCAGTTATAGAAAAAAACAACAGAATGTCGTTCTACTCTGGCCCAAAGGAGTCCCTATGAATCAGAGTTAACTTCATGGCAACTGGCATGGGTTTGGTCCATGGGAAAGAAGAACCCTTCATAATTGCCTCCATGCCCAATAGTATCTTTCCTGTATCCCTAGACCACCCCAGCACCCTCAGCATCTTGCCTTATAATTGCCATGGGTCCGTCTCTCTTCCCAATGGGCCAGGCTGTGATGCAGCCGCTGCCGACACAAGGAATTGTGCAGTCCCTGCATGATCTACAGTCCTTATGACATATATCTTGAATGAAGATTAAGTGATCCTCTCTAGAGCTTAGCTCAGGGGAATCCACTACCTCAGCTGGAACCAAAGTGGTTCCAGACCAATATCTGTTTTTAAAAGATAGAAGGACATTCCTAATCTTTGTGGAGAAACAGAGAGGATTTAGTGAAATGTTTCTGCAGTTGAGGCTACAGATGATCTGTTGACATGGTCTAAAAGGTTGTAGGTGGTTTAATGTCTCTCGGTACCATCAATTTTGCATTTTGTCCTGACTTAGCAAATTGGTTGGGATTTCGGCTTACTGACAAGGACCTTCAGAAAGAATGTGGTTGCAGGAGCAAGTTTAGAAAGGAAGGAGCTTTGAAGCAGCCCTCACTGAGTACCAATACAAAACTCTGTAACCCAGCACCTCAGAGGGCTTGATCTGGGATGGGCTATGGCAGCAGCACCATGAGCCACTTCCTCCAGTGGCTCTGACTGAAAGCTCAGAACCTGCCTCTGATTGGCAGCTGAGAGATACTAGGACCGTCACCTGCCAAATCGCCTGCATTTCTCCTGGCAGTAAGAAATCCCCAAAGTACACTATGTTCGGGCAATCTTTCCAGCCTACAAGCAGTTGTTGCTTATCTCTGTCAGCTTTGTGCAGGGGAACAATCAGGCTTTGAAATTGAAAGACTTGCATGTGTGTGACTCATGAGATTAAGAGCCCAACGCATAACCACTATATTACCAGGTTTCCTTCCTCTTGAAGGATAGGTAAGCAACAAAAGGACCATTTCTCTTAAAACCTCTGATCGAGAGTGGCACACAACTCCTTCCACTTGTATTCTATTGGCCAAGCCCTTCGCTGGCAAGGCAGGAAAGTTTACTCTTTCCTTGGATGACTAGGAAGTGAGTGAAATTTTGTCATCTCATACAAAGGGAAAAGGGAAACATGCTCTATGATCAAATAAGTTTAAAAAAAAAGTCAAAATATTCATAGAATCTGCCGAGTGTGGCAAAAGCATGAGCACTCCCATTGTAGAAGAAACACTGCTCTCGGAAACCACACTGTGCCTGGCAAGGGAGGCTGGGAGGATTTATGCTTGATCACTTTGGCCAAGTCATTAAGCAAGGCTGATCAGTAGAAAAGGAAATTGGGTTTTGTGCGGGGATGTGTCATTGGATATGCAGGCGATTCTCCTTGAGATGTATTGGCCCACAACTTTGGACTCACATACAGCAGTGACCATGAAGATGGCATCGGACCTGGCGACATTTCATTTTTGTATATAGAAAGTTGACACAAGCATCTCCTGGTGGTGTAGTGGGTTACACATTGTGTCCCTAACCTTAAACTCAGCAGTTCGAAAACATCAGCACTCGGTGAGGGAAAGATGAGGCTTTCTACTCCTATCAAGAGTTACAGGCTCAGAAACTCATGGGGGCAATTCCCCCTGTCCTACAAGGTCGTTATGCATCAGCAGTGACTCGATGGCAGGGAGATTAAGTTGATATTACCTATTTTAGAAAACGGTTCTGATTATTCAATTAAGTAAGGCAGGTGCAGCCCTGTCACACAGGGTTTGTTTAGATAGCACAGTAGTGTCCACTCACTCATTTGCTCAGTGTTTCTAGAAACCCAATGTGTATTTCCACATGGGACAAGTCAGGTTGAAGACACTGGGGATTCGTGCTTTGTTGAGCAAGCCTTGGAATTGCAAGAGTTCTAAAAAGAGGTCAAAGTTCCTGTTTTTATAACTCTCTCTCACACACACAGACACACACACACACGGAGAAAGTGGTGAACTTCACAGAATGTAGTGGGGACTTCACAGAAAGGGGGGGTTGATAGCCGTGAACAGGGTTGGGATGGGTCTTGTTCTATCCATTTGAAAGTCTCTAGGCTAAACAGAATGTCCTGGTAGTATAGTAGGTTCGGTGTTGGCCTGCTAACCACCAGGTCAGCAGTTCTGAATCCACCAGTTCCTCCATGGAAAAAAGATGAGGCTTTCTATTTGAGTAAAGAATTATAGTCTCAGAGAGTCACTGGGGCATGTTTATTCTTCCCTATAGGGGCGCTGCAAGTCAGAATGAACTCAGTACAGTGTGCAAATAACAAGCTGTGCTAATACCATTCCAGAGAGACAGTGGTGTTCCAGGGACATTGGTTTCGTCTGGCCCCTGACCCTGAGGAAACATGAGGTCTTCAGGTCCTCTCCTGCTGCTCTTCTTTACCATCCTCCCATATCCTCCTCTGCACTCCCAAGTGGTGGGCATGATTTATAAACACAGAAATCCACTTACTCCTTTGGAAAAGTGGTTTACTTCACCCAAAAATTCGGAGAACTGTGTCGTCTCCCTTTCAAAGTAAATTATACCATGAACATACAATATTGATTGCAGGCATGTGGATTCTTAATCCTCAAGTTCCCATGAAACCCTGCTTTCCATGGCAAATCAGCCCGCCATTTCAGCACGCCAGTATTGCCAGGAGAAAGGAGCCTCAGCAGCCACCACTGCTCCGCAGCCTGCTTTTCATGGTCACACGGGGATGTCAGAGTGCCCCACACCTCGTGCACTTGACTCAGTGCTTGCCTGCAGGGGTTGCATTTCGTTAGAGCCCAACAACTTCCGAGCATTGGCAAATTCCCTCAACCAAAGGTGGGCAGTGGCCTCAAAATGTCACCAGTCATTAACCACCAGCAGGGTTGCGTTATGCTCGTCAGTGCCGTCATGTGCAAGGGGAAAGACAATTCCCACAGGCTGCCCGCTGTGTTTGGGAGGGAATGCCAAGTGGGGAAGCTAGGGGTCCTCACCCCAGCAGCCACAGTTCCTGGCTCCAGGCCCTGCCCCAGGCTGTGCCAGGACGAAGATCCTGGACTCTCAGAGACTCCATAGCTCGATTTCCACTCAGGTTGTGTTGTGTTGATCATTCCTTCCCTAGGCTGCCACCCATCTGTCATTTTGTCATCATGTTGTCATTTGTCTATAGCTGTGATTGCTGTAAGCGGTGTCACCAGCTATGATTATAACCAGAGCAAGCCACTCTGGACACGCTTCACCAGAGCATCCAAGCTAGGACACACTGGGAAGAAAGACCTGATGATGTACTACTGAGAATGAGTCCATGGAACCCTGTGGATCAAAAGAGAATACCGTCCAAACAAGTACTGGAAGAGGAGCACCCTAGGTGGGAATACACTCACACTATTCAGTGGGAGGACTCCCTGGGTAGTGTTTGACTAGCACCCATGAGGTCGGCAGTTAAATCCCACCCAGAATCCAAGAGGTGCCTAAGGAAGGTAGGCCTGAAAATCTGCTTCCAAAAGGTCACAGCCTTAAAAACCCTATGGAACAGTTCTACTCTGAAATGCATGAGAGTCGCTATGAGTCCAAATGGACCGAAAAGCAGCTAATAACAACAACACTGTATAAAGAACAACACTGCAAGTCCTTAGGACAAAATACACAGCAGGCACAATAGCCTCAACCCCACAGGATAGGGCAAATTATTTTCCTTTGTACCAGAGACCGGAACTGTACAACGGAATGAAACCCTGCCTGCTCTTGTGTCATCACCACAGTCGTTGGTCCATGTTGAGTCCATTGCTGTAGCCACTGTGGACATCCATCTTATCAAGGGTCTTCTTCCCTCTTGCTGCCCCTGTACTTTAACAAGCATTATGTCCTTTCTTAAGAACCAGCCTCTCCTGATAGCATGTCCAATGGATGTGAGATGAAGACTTGCCATCCTCACTTCTAAGAGGCATTCTGGCCGTGCTTCCTCCAAGAGGGATTTGCTTGTTCTTCTGACAGCCCAGACGACTTTCGGTATTGTTTGCACATCATTCATATGCATTGATTCTTCTTCAGTTTTCCTTACTCACTGTCCAGTACTCACATGCATATTGACCATTGAAACTACTTACCTTGAATTCAGAGCTTAGGGTACACTACTCAAAGCCACATAGCTTGTGAGCAGCTGAAACATGTCTGCTGCCAGGATCTGTCCAATTCATTTTATTGAAACATCATACTCAAAAGATGCTTTAGGGAAACATATTTTGTCTTTTGACTACATGTCCCAATAATATAACCAGGCTCAGACCCTCACATTGTAATGATTCAGCTATATGTCTGAGAGGAAAAAGACCGCCAACCATAAAACTGATGGGAGAATAGGTACTGACTGTCACCTGCAATGCCATTCCTTCAACAAATATTTATTGAGTGTTATTCAAATGACAACATTTTGCAAAGCTTTAAGAAGACCCAGATGTAGAGAACACAGTCCCTGCTCACAGGAGACTCACAGATACTGCATCAGGGCATTCAGATCAGGGACACCACAGAGAGATGCTGAAAGAAAAATCATAAAAAAATAGCAACCACGCACGGAATCCAGGACAGATAAAATCCTCAGGAACAGTAATGGGAGTAGCGATACAGTGGTAGCTTTTTAATCTCCCATCATCTTGCATAGGGGTGGAGTCCAGACTGTCACTCAGGCCATAGCCAGTGAGGTCTCAATGTGGGCATGGTCTTCTCTTGAGGATTCTGGCAACTCCTGTATTCTTTCCTGGGGGTGAGAGACACCCATGACTTGATACTCCTGCTGACAAGATACATGGATCTACATTGATGGCAGCCAGAGCCTTGAATGGGGAGGAGTCATGTGGAGACCCATGCCACTTTCCACCTCTACTGGGTCCATAAGACATTCCACTGACTGCCCTGTGATCTTACATCACTTGGTTTCATTGCATGTGTTGCATAAGTCTGAAAAAAATTTACACACTGTTATTGAATATATGCATTAATTTCGTACTTATGGACGTTGTCTGGACTGGGCTGGGATGTTTTCTTAATATACAATTATTCTTCTATATAAAGCTTTTTTAAGACACATGAGTGTTTATGAATGTGCTTCTCTAGTCAACTCGAACTGAGTCAGATACCATGAGGGCACAGGGTGGCTGTGTAGGGAAGGGGAGGGAAAGGGAACTGATAACAATGATGGATTTAGAACACACAAACACACAGCCTAGGGGCCGAATAACAGAAATATGGGTAGAGGGAAACAGAAGACGGTGTGTATAAAGATATTAATTTATATATAATTTAGTAAGGGTGTGAGGGTTGAGGAAAGAGGGAAAAAACCGGAGCTGATATCAAAGGGGTCAAGTAGAATGACAGTGTTTAGAAAGTGATGGTGGCAGCATATGTACAAACTCGCTTGATCTAATTGATTTATGGATTGCTATATTATCTGTCAGAGCCCCCATTAAAATGTGTTCTTTTTTTGATAACAACATAAACTCACTGCCATGGAGTCAATTTTCACTCAGTATAGAACACCCCCTGTGGTTTCCTCGCTTGCTATTCTTTAAGGAAACAGAAAGCCTTTTCTTTCCCCTGCAGAGTGGTTTCAACTATTGACTTTGAGGTTAGCAGGCACCATAGAACCATGATTCCTAAGGATGCTGATACAAAGGAAGAACCTTGTGGAACATAATTTAAAATTCTTTAATTATCTAGACTTACTTAACTGGAAGAGTCCCAGAGACTATGACCCTGAGTTACTCTTCAAACCTTGAATTGAAACTGTCCCTTGAAATCATCTTTAAACTAAATAACAATTTAGCTCTTAAAGGATTGCAACCTTGAGTATTGCAGTCTTTAAAAATCAGCACAAATCTAAATGGGCTACAGATAATTCAAAATATATGTGAGAGGGTTGTGGCAGAGAGATTCAGTAAAAAGAAACACCTAGAATAGAAAGAACAAGAATGTTAATTCAATATGAAGAGTGTGACCAATGTCACTGAACATTGTGTCCAGAAAGGGTTGAAATAGAACAGATTTTGCTTTGTATGTTTTCACATATCAAAATTAAATATTAGTAGAAAAAGAGAGAGACTGGCATCTGTTTGAGGCAGACTACCAAATACTGGGTTATATATAATGCTAAGTATTGAATATTATCCCATTTTCATATGGAAAGTATGGAAAGCCAAGGATGGAGTGAGGCATTCACAGGGGAGATGGCATTTGAATGATCCAGGAATATGGCTAAAGAAGATGCTCATTCCCAAGTGTTTCCACTGGGTTCGCAAACACATCAGCAAATGAATGTCAAATAACCCGTCTCACCCTCTAACTTAGAGCTGTGCAACCGAACTCTCTTCTATGATGAATATGTTCCAGAGCAGGGATTCTCAACCTGTGGGTCGCGACCCCATGGGGGGGGTCGAACAATGCTTTCACAGGGGTCATCCGATTCATCACAGTAGCAATATTATAGTTATGAAGTAGCAACAAAAATAATTTTATAGTTGGGGGGAGCACCACACATGAGGAAATATATGAATGTGTCAACATTAGGAAGGTTGAGAACCATTGTTCTAAAGGCATGACATCCAGTCTGGTAGCTTCTACATTTTATCAGGAAAGACCAGTCCATGGAAAGGGACATCATGCTTGGTAAAACTGAAGGTCCACAAGAAAAGAGACTGACCATCAAGGAGATGGGCTGACACCATGGCTGCAACAATGGACTCCAACCTAACAACCATGGCGAGATTTGGCACAAGATCAGGCAGTGTCCTCAAAGTAACATCCTTGATCTTCAGTATTTTTAAAAGATCTGTTGTAGCACATTTAGCCAATGCAACGTGTCATTTGATGTCTTGACTGATGCTTCCTTGAGCATTGATCTGGCCTCGGGTTTAAAAATTCCCCTTGGCTTCTCAATCATACAGGAGGTCCACACAGTGATCATCTTTCCTCACTACACAGAGTGTCATGCCCCACTCACATTGGTCTCCTTGCTTTTCCAGGAAGAAGCTTGGAGAACCCAATCACAAGGCCTTTTGCACTGACTGTCTCCTACCTGGAACACTTTCCCCACCGCCACATGGCCACTCCTGTGTCTTCCTGCCTTATTCAAGTACTGCACTGTCAATGAGATCTTCCTTGGCTGCGGTGCACTACTTGCCCCAAGTTTCCCATCCAGCGCAGTTTAGTGAGAAAAATCTCACTGCTACCTGCAGGGGGGGAGCCTCGGCACTGGCATCTCAGAAAATGGAGCATAATCAGAACAGAAATGTGACCCTACCTCTCATGCTAAAAGGCTGCTAACTGCAAGATCTAAACCACCACACAACCAGCCACTTCTCAGGAGAAAGGCTGAAAGTTAGTCTCAGAAACCTACAGGGAAGTTCTACCCTGTCTTATAGGGTCATTATGAGTCAGTATCAACTCTATGGCAGTAAATTTGCATTTAGGGGGGGGCGCGTTCTAAGGAGCTCTGGGTCACATACCCTGATCAATCCAACTGGCAGCTGCATCAGCTGGCTAAGGCTTCAAAAGACTGAGTAGGTAACCCAGAGCTCAGTGCTGTTGGCAGAAACTTGTGGGGGGTCAGAAGGACTTGAGGTGATGGTGTCCTTCTCAGTGGCCTCAGATAATCTTCTCCCCGGTCTGGGCATCAGCATCTTCTTTGCAAAATGGGATGATTGCATTAGAGAACCACTAAACTCCTACATACCTGAGCAACCAGGAAGCAATTGTGAATCCTGGAGAGGAGCAAAGACTATGCTGGTGGCTCTGCAAATCTTGGGAAGCTTGGATCCGATGCGGCTGGAACTGTCCACTGCGAGGCACCAAGAATCCTGAGAGCTGTAGTTCAGGTCTCCCCCTTGCCTGTGTACCATGGAAGATTTAATAAATGTTCTCCTCATGCTACCTTTAGGATCCTTGGTGGCAAAGTGGCAAAATCCCTTCACATTGGCCTGTTAACTGCAGGGTTGGCAGTTCAAACGCACCTGCTCCATTCCTGTAGGAAGGGCAGCTTTCAACTCCCACAAAGAATTGTTGTTTCAGAAATCCACAAGGACAGTTGTATCCTGTAACTATGAGTCAGAACTGGCACAATAGCAGTGCGTGAGTGAGCTTTAAACTACATTTGAGACTGTGGTCTAATTTGAATTCCCCTACCTGTCCATTGGGTGTCATGGGAAGAGAATAGATAGGAGAAAAAAGGGTAGAAGGCAGTGAGGGAGGAGGGTAGAATGTACGGGAGTAACACGTTCTGGCAGAAAATTGTGTGTGTCTGTGTGTGTGTGCGTGTTCTATTGTAATTCACACAGATTATGGGTGGGGGAGGGAACTGAAAAAGTAAATATCCATGAAAAAGAAAAATTTTTTTCTTTGGTGATTTTCCTTTTGTTGAGCTAAGGGATGGAGAATGTACTGCATGGGCGTAACCAGCCACTGGACCAGTGTGCTGTTAACACACCCTCCTGCCTTTGCATTCTGTGGGCCTCTCTGTAAACAGAAGTGACTTGTGACTTCTGATTTCCTGGGGCTCTAAAGAGAACCCGAGAATAGAAGTTCTAAATCGTGAACAAAGGAGAGACAAAGGGTTAATGAGAGGACAGAAGTTTGAAGTTTCATTGGATGAACACAGCGCCAGCATCCAACAAACATGCCAAAGGCTGAACTCTGCCCGGAAGTAATGAATGAGCACTGCCTTTAGCCCGTGTCCTCACTCTCCCCGTCTCCTGCACTCCAAGCCAGCCTCACTAAGAGTAGTCAAAGGTGACATGGTGGTCCTTTCATCTCTCTCATACCCCTCACGCTGCCTTCACCTCTATCCAAGTTGCTTCATCCTTCCCCCTTCTCCCTGATTTTCCTCGTGGAAAGATCTAATTCCTACTAACTGGTAAAAGTCAGATAGCACACAAGAAAGAAGACATCTCCTTCCTCAGCCTATGCTGCAGAAAAGGAAACTCGGGCTTGAGCTCATTTGCCCAACTGTCAAAGGTCCCATCACGGGCAGGGCCATGATATGAAAATTCAAGCAAGCAGCCCCAGAGCCAGAGTTCCCAACCCTCATCCACTGCAGTTCAAGTTCATGGGGTGAAGTGGTGAAAAGCTAACCAGAAACTGAGAGTTAATGTAGATACCCAAGCCTTACTAGCCAGGGCACCCACTCATTGCCATTGAGTCAATGCTGACTCATAACAACCCTATAGGACAGGGTAGAATTCCCCTGTGAGTTACTGAGGATGTATCTCTTTATAGGAATAGAAAGCCCCATCTTTCCTTTGTGGAGTGGCTAGTGGTTTTAAACTGTTGCACAAAGCATAACCATGACACCATCAGGACTCCAAAACATGCCAGGGCAATCAATGGTTTTGTGAGATCTCTCAGGATAGAGATATACCTTGCTCCTTGGCTACACACGAGAAAGCATTCACCTCCAAGCCTAGTTTGTGATCCAAGTGAGTTTTATGAGAATTAGAAGAAGTTTCATGTTTATAAAGGCACCTGCATGGCTCTTCAGAAATGTGCATCTCCTTAGAAACTTCCCTGAAAGTCACGAGGTCTGCTCTGTGCTCCTGCCTTTTAAATTACTCCCAGAGGTGGGGCGTGCTGGTGACCCTGGTTGAACTCATTGGCTGAACTGAATTCACCTGGCCTTGGTGGGCCAATTCAGGTGCAGAACACACCCAGGTGTACCTCCCCTTCCTGGCTGGGAACCTGAGCCTTTGAGCATGCGCAGTGTACCACTCGTTCATGGGACAAAAGCTCAGACTGCTGAGCATGCGTAATGGATGCCTCAGTCCCTAAGCTAAACTACCTAGCAGTTCCAAAACCCCACTGTTGTGTAGTGTTCATGAACTTTGGCAGGAACACATCCTTACCCCGAAGAATCCTGGTGGCCCAATGGCTAAGCAATTGGGCTTTAGACCGCGGTCAGTAGCAATACATGAGAAAAAGGTCTTGCCATTGTAAACATTCCACCCCACTGCCATCAAACGCAAAGGACCTCTGGTGACATGGCGGGCTACTCACAGAGTTACTAAATGCAAAGTCAACAGTTCTAACCCACCAGCTTCACTGTGGGAGAAAGATGAAGCTATCTATTCCTATAGAGACATAATATCTCAGAAACCTATAGGGAAAATTCTACCCTGCCATGGACTACTAAACGAACAACCTAATCTGTCTTGGAAGAAGTCAGGCCAGAGTGCCCTTAACATCATATATGGCAAGATTTTGCCTCCCAAATATGTTGGACATATTGCCTGGAGAAGGACATCCTGCTTGGTAAAGTGGAGGGGCAGCACAAAAGAGGAAGGCCCTCAACGAGCTGGATTGACACCGTGGCTGCATCAATGGACTCAGGCAGAGAACAAATGTGATGATGGTGCAGGACCTGGAAGTGTTTGGTTCTGTTGTGCATAGGGTCACTTTGGGTCAGAAACCACTCAATGGCACCCGACAGCAACAACAACAAGTATATAAGATCACCATGACTTGGAATCAACTCGATAGAAAGTGGGCTTTGGGTCTGTCATGGAACCAACCCTGGCTCATAGCGACCCAATCATGGGATTCTGAGGCTGTAAATCTTCATGGGAGGAGAGGGTCTCATCTGTCCTCTGTGGAGAAGCTGGTAGGTGTGAACCCCTGACTTTGGAGTTGACAGTCCAACACTTCCCTTAAAGTACCCCCCGGGGCTCCTTTGGTAATGATGACAGACTAGGAAACCCAATGGGGACATTTCTACTCTGTCACATGAAGGCATCCTATGCAGAATGGGCTCAATGGGAACTAACACCAACCACACCACTTTTAACACCATCCCAACCTTACAGACTGTGCTAGGCTCTTGAAGGAATTGACTTTTTGCACTTCCACTGAGCGAGATATGAGCATGATGCCAACACGTAACTCCCGGTCCTGAACTAGGGATCAGCTGCACATGTAAGGATGTGCTTCTAATGTGGAAGGAAATAAAGAGAGGGGATCTGGAAGCAGGAAAAGCCAGGAAGCAGGAGTCACTAAGGCAGACCCCTTTCCTAAACCAACTTAATTAGCATATCACAGATCCTGGCTCAGAGGTGATGTTCAAAGAAGAATTGTTGACTGAATTCACAAGGGAAGGAACAGAATAAGTAAACACAGAAATGTGTTAATGACCAAATTGACTCACAGTTCTGACCCTGCTCTTCTTCTTCCAGGTTCTTCTCTAGTTGCTAATGGTATTTGCTCGAACTCTCACAAGCACAAAAGGAGCCCTGGTGGCCTAGCAGTTAGGCAGTGGGCTGCTAACCACCAAACTAGCAGTTCTAAATTAGCAGGCATTCTGAAGGAGAACAACAAGCTGTCTGATCCTGTAAAGAATTACAGTCTTGGGATTGCACAGTGGTAGCTCTACCCTGGCCCATAGGGCTGCTCTGAGTCTGACTCGACTGGACAGCAGTGAGTATGGGTTTGGTTTGGTTTTCACAGGTACCCCGATCCGTTGGTGGTCTTGGTAAATTGCACACGCTGGTTCAGTGGACCTTGTGTAGGGCTTGAGAATTTGCACTTCTATCAAGCTCCTGATGTTGCTAGTCTGTGACCATATTTGGGGTGGCAAGGCTCTGGACTACCCGGGTCTTCCTGGTGGCTGCTGTCACAGCGCAAGTTACCAAGAGTGCACCGCAACTCATTTCTTTGGAATGATTTGGACTGAGTTTTCCCAGCCATTTCATCATGGTTTTTGGCTATTTGTTCCATGACACTGAAAAGTTTGGACCTGACATACTCAGCTCAGGCTGTATTATCTATCTTCTCTGCCCTCTTGGATTGGAGATGGATCACCTATGAAGCGATGAGGGAAAGAAGGGTTGGGTGTCCCCGGGTAATGTGAACAGTTAGCGCGCTCAACCACTGCTGATTAAAAGGTTTGCGGTTCAAATCCAAGGCCCCTCAGGAGAAAGTCCTGCTGATTGACATCGGAACGACCAGCCTTTGAAAGCTCTGTGGGGTCCCGTGGTGCTTACCCACACGGCATCACCGTGAGTTGGAATGGACTCCTCAGAAACGGGTTTAGTAAGCAGCACAAAGAGGAAACTCCTTGGTGAACTGGAAGCCACGGTAGCTAAAACCATGGGCTCCAACATACTACCCCTGAGGCTGGCAAAGGACCGGGCAGTGCTGCCTTGTGTTGAAAAGAAGGTCCCTGTGATGTCAGAATGACTGGACAGCACTAACAACAACAAAGAATGTCAGAGCCCTTCACTTCCCCAGACCACTGACCAGGTTCAAAGACCCGCATGCGAGTATAGTTTCACAGTTAGACGTGTTTAGAAAAAATAATGTTTGCAAAAGTAAAATCTTGGTTTACATTTTACAGAGCATGCACAATTAGTAGAACTCTTAAGGTCCACCGGAACCTCTTTAGGGTCCCCTCCACTTGCTCACCACCGATAAGTCGATTCTGACTCATATTGATCCTACAGGAGAGGATAAAATTTCCCCTGTGGGTATTTCTGAAACTGTAGCTCCTTATGGGAATAGAAAGCCTCCTCTTTCTTTGCAGCTGGTGGGTTCAAACTGCCAACCTTGTCTTTAGCAGCTCAGGACTGACTTGTATCTCTATGAAACCAAAATCTACCTCACTGCCAGGGAGGTGATGCTGACTCATAGTGACCCTACGAGGCAGAGTAGATCTGTCCCTGTGAGTTTCTGAGACTGTAATTCTTTATAGGGGTAGACAGACTCTTCTTCACACGGAGTGGCTGGTGGTTTCAAAGTGCTGACTTTGGTGTTAGCAGCCCAACATGCAAACACTATACCACCAAAGCTCCTTTTGTACCCCTATAAATAGATAAATATTTCTCTTATATCTGTGTTTCAACCAAAGGCATGGCTATAGAGGAAAAAAAGGCCATGAGTGTCAAGAATGATTTGAAAATGTGGAGTTCTTTTGGGAAAGGATATATATATACTTGTGTATATAAATACAATTCTGACGGCAAGAGTGGTCAGGAGTTGGACTACTGTTAATCTCAAGGTCAGCAGTTTGAATGACCAACCGCTCCTCTGGAGAAAGAGGAGATTTTCTACTCCTCTAAAGAATCACAGTCTCAGAAACCCACGGGGGCCATTTTACTCAGTCCCATGGGCCTGTGAGTTGGAATGGACTTGATGGCAGTGAGGGCATGTAAATATGCAAACACCCACCTCGGACTTAGGGTTTGACCTGCTCCCTCAGCCCCATGAGCATCTGCATCTGCAGCCATGGACTTGGCCTTCTGTGACAACCCATTAATGCACTGCCACAAAGAGAATGAGTTTCTTCTGTGTCAGTCCATTACCCTGCCAACGTTCAGGATGGAGCCAACACCCTTGGTCTTCCAGAGAAATTGGCTCAACATCCCCCTGATGTGGTTGCATGACATAGGCCACTCATGCAATGCACTGCATGTGCTCTATTTAATGCACTATCACCAACAAGTCTACATGGGTGGTAACTCTGAAAACCTTGCCCAAACAGCTGGCTTCACCAAAGTATATGTAATCCTGTGGAGTCGTCGACCAGTTCGACTCTGCACTGGCTGTACGTTGGCATTGCCAAGGGGGCTTTCTCACTGACCGTGACCTGAATCCTGCTTCCACTAAGCCTTGCTTCATTGGCCTGGGATGGCGCCAGGCCAATGGGAGGCTGGAAAGCTCCTAAGGGATTCCAAAGTATGACCAAGGGTGAACACTACTGCTTTTGGCCATCACATCCGGGAAGGCCCTTGGGACTTTGCCACTCAAAGTATCATAGGTCAAGAAACCAGCAACATCAGCATTAGCTTCTCCCACGCTAATGCCATCGAGTTGATGCTGACTCATAGTGACCCTACAGGACAGGGTAGAACTGCCCTTGTGGGTTTCCCAGACTGTCACTCTTGCCCGGAGTCTACAACCTCATATTTCTCCCAAGGAGTGGCTGGTGGTTTAGGACTACTGTCCTTGTGGTTAACAGCCCAAGAGTACCAGGGCCTCTAGAACTGCTGGATCCTAGACCCCACCCTGAACCCACAAAATCAGAATCTGCCAATCCCCAGCCTGATTTCCAGGAACCTGGGTAAGTGCATGCATGTGAAAATTTAAGAAATACTTCCTTAGAAACCATTACTTTCCAGAACAAACTCCTCCTGACAGAGGTGCAGAAATGGAAGCCCATTAGGCCATGCTCGCCTAGAAGCAATTGGAGGTCTCAGTGCTCCTATATCCTGGCTGTCATCCAGATTTCCTTATTCTCACCTGGACTGTTGTCACTGCAGCAGGTATTGGTGAGTCCTCAGCACGAACAGCCCCAAATTCGGTCTAGAGACACAGCTCCCATTTCAGAGTAGTACAATCCACAGTTTACTGTAGAGTTTCTGGCTTTTACTGGCTTGGGGTAGGGTCTAGTGGGAAACGCATCTTAGCAACAGCCATTATGTATTCTGGATGTGCACAATGAGTTTGTCTTGAGGCATATTTAAGTCTGATGTTGTTATGTATTCTCTTTCTATCCCATGCAACGTTATTTCTTTGAAAATTTATATTTGCTTTTAATTATCCAGACTTATAAGTGATTTATAGCTAGGTCTGATCGATTGGAATCAGATGACCACGCCTGGATTAACCATGGGTCCTGGTGACCATTAGGCACTTCTTTCCATGAATGATATTTTCACCTGAGTGAATGCATTCACGACTTTCCTTCTCTTAAGATAAATAAGCAGGTGGGTATCATTTTGCTATGCTGGCACTTCCTTGTGCTGTTTTAAGTTCACCCAGCAATTTTTAAAAAGAGAAACATATTACAACTGTCACACACTTAAAAATTCATGTGGAAAAATTTGGGGGAGAGCTAAATAGAGGTGACCCGTGGTGCAGTCTTACTTACTGCTTGTTAGAAGGTACTGAAATCTTATATACATAAACACTAGAAACCAGGAGAGAAGAAATGGTGGTTCCATGGCAGAATTCTCACTAGCCATGCAGGAAATTTGGGTTTGATTCTTGGCCAGTGCGCCTCCTGTTACAGCTACCACCTAACTGCTAGTGGAGGCTGGCATATTGCTATGATGCTGAACAGATTTTAGCGATGTTTTCTGCCTACCGACAGACTAGGAGAAAAGGCCTGGTGAACTCCTTCAAGCCATCAGCCACTGAAAACCCCCCAGCTGACAAGGGGTCAAATCTACAACCCATTGAAGGAATGGGGCAGGACCAGTGGGCATTGAGTTCTGTAGCGCATGGAGTCCGCATGAGTCAGGAGCTGGCTGACTTGAAGGCAATTGTCCACAGCACTCTCTAGGAAGGCAGTGGTTGGAGCACATAGGCGTCCTTCATGTGGCCCCATGATCATCAAGCCTTAAGTCATGCAACCAACTCTGGGAAATGAATGATGCCCGGGGTACCAGGGATATTTGAAGGACCTGGTGTAAATTGGTTCAGCCCGAGGGATTCTGGAAACCACCGAGGTAAGCTTCCTGCTGAAACCACTAACTGAGCACCAGTGCGAGTGGATGGGTGTCTGCGCATGTACCCAGCCACCATTAGTGCGTTTTGTTGTTGTTGTTGTTGTTGTTGTTGTTGTTGCCGTTCACGTCTGTAGAGTCGATGCCGATTCACAGTGACCCTATATGACAGGGTAGAATTCCCCCTGTGAGTTTCTCACACTGCGACTCTTTACGGGAGTAAAAAAGCCTCATCTTTCTCTTGAGGAGTGGCTGGTGGTTTTGAATGGTTGATCTTGCCATTAGTCCATTGCGTAACCAGGTGCTGTCAATTTGGTTCCAACTCATGGCCACTCTATGTACAGCAGAACAAAACAACACGCTGCCCTGCGCATTTCTCACAGTCATTCCTACATTTGAGCCACTGTGTCAACCCATCTTGTGGAGGTTTGTCCTCCTTTTGGCTTGACCAAGCATGCTGCCCAACTCCAGGGACTGGTCCCTCCTGATAACACCCAAAGTACATGAAGCCAAATGTCACCATCCTCGCTTCTAAGAATCAATCTGGCTGTAGTTCTTTCAACATAGATTTGTTTGTTCTCCTAGAAGTTCCTTGGTGTATTCAATATTCCTCACCAGGACCATATTTCAAATGCATCAGTTCTTCTCATGGGACTTCCTTATGCATTTTCCAGCTTCCACATGAAATAATCATGCCTTGGGATAGGATATTCCTGAGTTTTTAAGGTGGCAAAGTCACCTTGGTTCAAAAAAATGTTTAAAAGAACTTTTGCAGCAAATTCACTGAAAGCAATTTATCCAGTGATTTATTTACAGATATTTCTATGAGCGTTGGTTGTGGATGGGTCCAAGTAAGATGAAATGCTTCATCATTTAAATCTTTTCTCTGTTTCTCATGTTGCTTATTGGTTCAGTGGTGAGGATTCTTATTCTTTTAACCTCGAGTTGTAATCCATACTGAAGACTATCATCTTTGAACTTCATCAGTAAGTGCTTCAACTCCTCTTCCCTTGCAGCAAGCAAGGCTGGTCGCCTGCATATCTCAGGCTGTTCTCAAATCTTCCTGCAATCCTGAAGTCTCCAATTCAGCCATTCAAAACTCAAAACAGCTCAATGCCATGGAAGTCAAGTCAATTCTGACTCCAGCAACCCTGTAGGCCAGGGAAGAACCTCCCGGAAGGTTTCCAAGGCTGTAATCTTTGTGGCAGCACATGGTCACATCTTTCTCACTCGGGATAGCTGGTGAATTCCAAGTGTTGCTCTTTTGGTTAACAGTGAAGTGCTTAAACATTGCCCTACCTGGATTCCAAGTGTGAGCTAGCAGCCACAATTTTCTTCTGAGACCAAAGGGGTTGTTAGGTGTGAATTCTCGACCAAGGGTGGTCCAGCAGACCTGCTCAGTATTCGCCCAGGTGCAAAATCCATCAAGAGGATGCATTGTCATTATTTTTAATCACATAACACACCTAGGTGTAGCAGCAACCCAGCTTTGTAATATCACCCTGGTTTTGATAAATATGTACCATTCCTTGATAACGCTTCCAAATCCTTTAATATCCTGCAGCTCAGTCCCTGATGTCTGGCTGTAACAAAATGTGTGAAGGGAGACCATATATCAATAAACTCTCCCCGTCTGCCTCAACTCAGCGCATAATCAGCTCCAAGGTAAAATGCATGGTAAGTAAGTCAGTTATGCGCTGGCGGGGAGGGCAAGGGGCCCCTTTCAGGTTTGTCTTCTGATGAAGCTGACCAAAAGGACTTCTTATTTCAGCCTATTAGGAGAGTGAGAGTTGCCCCCCCTCCCTCGCCATTTTTCTTTTCTTTTCCCTTTTTGTCCCTTCCCCCTTGGAGGGACAGCCTGCTCTGCTATTCTGAAAGGGTTGTCTGTTATTTGCTGCGCTCTCCACTCCATTAAATCACCTTTACTCACATTAAATACAGGTCTTCAGCGTGGTCAGAGAGCTTTGCTCTGAGGGATAATGATATAATGAGGATGACGTGCATGAAAAATCATTTTTCAGCTCAATCCCAGGCAGACCACGGGAAAGCATGAAATGGGAAGGGAGAGAGGTGTACCTCACTTTAGACAAGAGCCAGGATTCTGAGGGGGGCAGTCTCAACCTGGAAGGCTGCAGAAGGCTTCTTTACATCACTCACTCATTCACTCATTCATTCAACCAGCTTGCTACTTACTTATTAAATGCCAGACCTTGGGGCTCTCTCACTGAACAAAAGAGACAAAAATCCCCCTTCTGTCAAGAAGCTTCCATAAACAGAGGCATTCAAACACTTCCTAGAGAATGTGTTTAAAGTCCAATTTACACAAAAGCAGAAGAAGAGACTGATGCGAGGGGTTTCACATACACACATGTTCATATATGACTCCCATTGCAGCAACAAAGTGTAGTACTCTTCCAGGAGACACTATTCATTGGAGTTAAATTGCTCCCCCAAACCCCTGAGCTCTCTCTCTCTTTTTTTTCTTTCTTTCTGAGAGCAATTGCCCTTGAAAGGGATTAGCTGTTATCACTCTCTAGCACCTTAGTGTGAAATTATTTATTGGCTCCTTTTCCTGCCTAGATAGGAGGGGCCTCCAGGGCTGCTAAAAGCCAGAAAAATCCCAAAAAAGGCAGCAACAAGAGAGGCAGAGGACAATTGGGGCCAGTGTTTCTCATTTGAGTGGGGGGGCATTTGTTAAAGATGCAGATTACACACACATACAGCACACACACACTTCCCTGGCGCCCCCCCCCCCAATATGGCCCTACTAAATAAGGTTCCTACCCCACCATCTGTCCGGGAGCCCCTGAACTGGCCTTTCCCATGAAACAAGCCAGGACCATTGAAAGTGACTCTTTAGGCAAAAGACCCGTGACTTAGGTTTTCCAAACCAGGATAAAGCCCATTAGTTAAGCACTTGCATATTAACCAAAAGGTTGAGGCTTCAAACCCACCCACAGGTTCCTAGGAAAGCAGGCCTGGTGATCTGTTTCTGAAAGGGCACAGTCTTGAAAAGGATCCCTGGTAACATATTGTCCTGCTAGCCATAAGGTCAGCAGTTCAATACTACCAGCTGCTCTGAGAAAGAAAGCTGAAGCTTTCTACTGTACAGATATATAGTCTCAGAAACCTACCAGGGCAAGTATACTCCGCTGCCATGAGTCAGAATTGACTCAATGGCAGCAAGTGAGTGGATGTGCAGGGATTGATTGGGCACCAACTAACACTAAGAACAACTATTTTGGGTGGCAGTGACATTCTTCTGCTTTATCTAGAATCTGAACTCTCAGCGCCATTAACAATGGAGGCAACAGACAAATAATTATAAACTACAGAAGGGAAAAGAGAAGCTAAAGAAGTTACTTCTGTTTGGGGTTTAGTTGTGTGTTTTTTTGAGCAGAAAATATGAACTATGAAGGAGCAGGGACTTGCTGGACTTAAATATAAACTGTAAGATCTCTCTCCGGGCTAGAGTTACATCTCAGTTCTTGGCTCTGCATGAGAAAGAATTCATGCCAAAGCCTGGCTCGTGATCCAAGTAAGTTTAATGAAAGTTAAAAGAAGTTTCAGGTTTTACGCGGCACCCCTAGGATTCCTCCCCACCTTGCAGCCTGGCAGAGACTGCTCGAGGTCACGCAAAGATCTCTCTCCTAAGTTTTCCTCCAAAAAAAAGACCTGTCTCATGTTCTTTCTCAAGTTCTCTCCCCAGTTCCTGTCCCCAGTTTTTCCTTTCTCCCCCTCACTCCTGCCTTTTCAAGGATTCCCGGGGGGAGGCATGGTGAATGACCCCAGGTCGATCCCATTGGGCTGATCCAGGTTTAACGCCCATCCGTACCCACCAGCGGGAAAACCTAGGCTTTTGTTCTATGCTTGGTTCTCCTGGGCATGCGTCAATGGACATCTCATTCCTGCCTATCTGCCTAACAAAACCTATTTTTCAACCCCAAGTCTTTCTTGCCAAAAAATAAAGTCCCTTAATAGGAATGGCATGAGCATGGCTTCTGCATTGGATCAGATCAAGAAGATAGCTTTCATGCCCTGTACTAAGATCACAAAAGAATGTAACCCAGTGCCTTGTGGACAGACTCGTGTACACAAAAGGTTTACTAAGAGTCTAGATAGGCTGAATTGCAGCCTAAAACAGAGAGGGACCCATTTCAAAGAGATGTGGGGACACGGCTTTCATAAAATGGAATGCATCATGGAATCCAGTGCAAGGGAAACCCAGTAACGTTGGGAAGGAACTGCATTGGCTTGGACTAAACAGCCAGAGATAGTGCTACATAAAAAGAAAGAAGATGATTGATAAAGCAACCCAGACATTATTGTGGAAAAGGAAAAGGGACTTAGAAGACAATCAAAAGCTACAAGGTACCTCTCTTAGGGAGAAGTCTTGTGGTTTCAACTTGTGTGCTCTGGGGGATATTTGGCAGTCACGTATTAACTTGTGCATTCAATTTAATCCCTTTAAGGGATTTTGTCACTGGGCCTACAGCCCAACTATCCTGACAAAAAAATCTATCTTGAAAATTACACTGCTGTGAGGAAGCTAAAGGCAAGCACATGATACGATCACATGGAGGGAAATTGGGGAGCCAATGCAACAGCAAGAACCCAGGCCCTAGACCTTGGCCCTAGACCTATGAACCAAAGCAAACCCATCTTGCCGGGTTTCGCTGCTTGAGCTGGTTTGGCCAATGTCGCGTGGAGTGGAGATGTGCTGCCCCAGCCAAACCTTCCTCAAATTACAAAATTATGAGCAAATAATACACCGAGTGGGATTGAAAGTCACTAAGCAGCAATAGGTAAGTAAAACATATGGGCCTACCATTACCTATCTGTTAAGAGTCTTTGGCAACTGGTTTATGGAAGACGCAGGCCCTGATTACCTCCCATAACACGTATTCTTTATCATAGCCACGGACACTCATGGAAACATTAAAGCTGTGCTTGAGAGAGGAAAAGGTGAGTTAAGAACTGAGACAGATGGTCATGTGGCCTGGATATTGCTCAAACACTCCATTCTCCTTGGTCTCTTGGAAGAAGTAGAGGGATGAGAACCCAAAGCTGTAAACATTGTGTGGATTAGAAACGTGTTAAGTTTGGCGTGAGGGCTGAAGGCCCAGGTTGGTAAAATTATTTCTGTAGGATTTTCTAGAACCAGAGCTGCTCTGAGGCCCACACTGGAGAGAATGCCATGGTCATTACCCTTGTATGCTTTATTTTGGCTGAGTCCCTCCCCCATCATGTGTCAGGCTTTACCCAGTGCCCCTTCTCAGCCCTGATACACGGTGTTGCCAAAATGGCTCAGAGATGTTAAGAAATCTGATCAAGGTCATGTGACTTAAGGTCAGTTACAGAGCCAGACACTGAAATGCAAGAAGACTGACTCCTATGCCCAGACCTGGGACAAATCTCTCTGACAGAGCTGGGTAGATGCCCCTAAACATCCGTCTTGTGTGTGTGTGTGTATTTGTTAGTGTGTATGTGTGTATCCACATATATATGTTTGGTTTATTTGTCATCAACATAATTAGAGTACTTTCTATCCAATTAAAAAATGAATTAAGCCAAGGTTGGTGGTTTACAATTTGCACAAGTGCCTTTATGAACTATCATGGTTTACTTTCTTTCATTGGGAGGCAGCTCCAAGCTTCAGACCTCTTCACTCCCCAGGTGAGGTGCTACATCAGACCAGAGTCAGAGGAAAGGATTGACCAGAAAGAGTCAGTTCACTGAATGAGGTTCCTTTGAAAAGGAAGCCAAAATGGCCCTTAAACTCATGGCCATCAAGTCAATACTAGCTCATAGTGAGGGACCCTGTTGAACAGGATCCTATGGTACAGGGTAGCTTTGTCCCTGTGACTCTCCAAGACTAACTCCATGGAAGCCGAAAGCATCATCTTTCTGCCACAGGGATGATGGTGGTATCAAATTACTGGCCTTTGGGATGTCAGCTCAACTTGTAACCACTGTGCCACAAGGGCCCTTAGTCAATCTAACAGGTCTGGCAAAATGTAGAGCCAGACATTATATACTGAAAATGGCTCACCACCACCACCACCACCAAAGGCTGGCTTTCTGGTGGGGTCTTCTGCTATTGACTGGTCCTCTGTTGTGGCCCTCCTCCTTTCAGGGATGCACATTCTGGCACTTTTATCAACCACATCTTGGTGCCCCAGATTTCATGCTGTGTTCTTGTCTTGGACCCCAAACTCGAGGCTATTAGGTAATTGTGAGCATAATATGAACATTCTTCCCCCAGCCATTTCATTTGCTCCATTATTTTGGTTCTCATCCATCGCGTAAGGAAATGCGTCTTAGTCTGCCCTTCCCCTTCCTTTGTGCTGAGGAGGTACAAAGGGAAAACTTGTCTCTACTTCTCTTTTGCAGGACAACTTCTACCATATCCCTCCATTATCACCTCATTGCCCTTTGCCAGTCTCTGAGTAGCTAAAACTTTGCATCATTATTAAGGAGCTTTAGTGATATAATGGGTTACTGCTACCACCAGGCAAGTAGTTCAAACCCACCAGCCTCTCCACAGGAGAAAGATGAGGCTTTCTGCTCCGCTAAAGAGTTACAGCTCCAGAAACCCACGGAGGCAGTTTTACTCTGCTCTGCAGGCTCACTATGAATTGGAAGCAATTAGATGGCAGTGAGTTTGTTGGGTACGGCTTGGTTTGATTTGGTTTTCTACCATCGTGTTATCAACTCTAAGATGGGAAAGAGTAGACCACAGACCCCAGAGCTCTCTCTCTTGTGTCCCCCAGATTTCACACTCAACAGTGACTTGTCTTGCACTGCTTCTGCCCGCAGCTCTGCACTTTTACTTGATACCCCAGGTACTACTGCTGATGAACAAAGTACCCCACCGCAGTGACTTAAAACACCAGTCATTTTCTCATGCTGACAGAGTCTTTGGGTCAGCAATTCAGACAGGCTCCAGCGTATACTCTCAGCTGGGAAAACACAGAGACTGAGGTGGCTTGATAACTGGGCTGATTTGTTGAAGAACTGTGGGAAGAACAGATTTTCGTATGTGATAGTGATTTGATGGTTGCATCATGAGGGTTCCTTCATTCACATATCTGCCTCCCCTCTGCCCACCTAGGTTGGGAGGACTGTCAGCTGCGTATCTACAGGTGGTCTCTCTATGTAGCTCAAGCTTCTTCTTCGCAGCAGCATAGTGAATGCAGGATCATTGGATGTCTTACAAGGCAGCTCAAGACTCAAATACAAGTGAATAACGCAACAACTGCACAGCCTGGCCATCAGCCTCACTTACATTGTATTCTATTGGTTGAAGCAGACATCAGTTTACTTATATACAAATAGAAAGGACCCAGATCCCAACTTGTGGTGGGAGGAGTATCTAGATTAGGTGGAAAAGAGTCGACTGGTTGAGAGAGATGACTGGCTACCATCTTGGAAAATTTGATCTCACCCAGTCTGGCCTCTGGTACAATAATTTATATCCTCCCTGCTACCCTTCAATGGCTGATTCCTCCCCAAGCCGCCTTCTAAAACCCCTTCCTCCAGGAAGCCTTCTCTGATTACTCCAGTTCACCTTATCCCCAATTTTATCTCCATCATTTCTATTTAACATTACAGAGTATAATAGTGGTTGTGGTTTTTAGAGGGGGTAATAGTTAATATTATGAGGCAGAATGACTATGCTCACCTAGCAGTTATCAACGTCTGGGTCACAACCCCTTTGGGGGTCCAACAACGCTTTCACAGGGGTTGCCCAATTCATAACAACCCCAGAACTGACCATGTTCCCAAGAGTCTGCTGACCTCAGCCTCTGCCAGTCCATAACTATGCTCTTAGAAGGGCTTTTAAAATCGCTTCCAGAGATTCTTCCCTGGCAGAGGGCCTGAAGCAGGGCAGGTACTGAGGGAAGATGTCAAGGCGTGTTGTGATTACGTGCCCTCCAGTTGATTTTCTATGCATGGTGACCACATGTGACAGAGAGGACTTTCTCATTGTGGGGAGAGGGGTTAGGCTGTTATCTCTATGGGAGCAAATCTTCCTCCTGAGTGGGCTCAAATCATCACAACATCAGGGCTCCTTTAATTGGCTGCATAAATACTCACCAAACCCTCTGCCAGCAAGTTGATACCGATGCACAACAACCCTATAGGACAGGGTAGAACTGCCCCTGTGGGTTTCTGAGCCGGTAACTCTTTATGAGAGTAGGAAGCCCAGTCTTTCTCCCTAAGAGTGGTTGGTGATTTTGAACTGCTGATCTTGCCAGTTAACATCTTACCTCGTAACCCCTACAATACCATGGCTCCCTTAGATACTCCAAATAATCCAGGGTGATTCCGGTGCTAAAAGGGAAGAACAAAATGAGATTTAAAAATGGTTTTCATTGTAGGCTCTTAGAGTCCTAAGGACTGAGTTGAGAGTAAGGGGGTGGCCGGGATGGAAAAAGGGAGGAGAGCAGGAGCAGAGAGGAGACACACACACACACACAGAGAAAGAGAGAGAGAGAGAGAGAGAGAGAGTGAGAGATGATTTAGAACTGTGGGAATTTTATGGGCAAGCAAGCCTTTTTCAGCCTGAACAGGCAGATTGAGAAATCCATAAACAACCAAGGAGCAAGCCTGAAGATAGAGCTGCACGGTCTTACAGACATGGGGATAATAGCACTCAAGTCGAAGGAGACCCTGGGCCACATGTAAATGATTCAAGTCATAAAAGGCTGCTCCTGGGTGCTTCGTAGCAGAACAAAAGCATTCCACTGACACGCAAAAGTGGTTTTGGAAAAACCTACCGATTTTCCTGACTTGCCTCTCTGGCCTATAAATTAATGCTTCAGACCTCTACCTTGAAACAGTTGCCCCTGTCAAGAACCAATCTGGAAGGTGAGGTGGGGCCATTCAATATTCACAGGAATATTGGCAATTCTTGGCTGCCAACTGCTTCAAAGCACGTCTTCCAGAAGCTTTCAGCAGTCCACTCTACTCAGAAGCAGGGAAGGGCAGTGGGGGCAATCACCATGGCCTAGGACCATGGAAGCAGGAAGAAATGCTGAGGTGGGCAGATAACTTTACCATCCTTAATGGGCTACTTAACTCCTTGGGGGAAGGGTAGAGGTGGCGCCAGTGAGGTGCCCCAGGCAGCAGATGGCACTGTTAGCAGCCTTTTAGAAGGGAGAGTGTCTGAGTTTAGGGTGCCCAAGAAGCAGACCTGACATAAGGAAGGAGGCAAGTGCAAGGTGTTTTTTTGGGAGATGCAAGAAACATTGGTAGGGGAATGGGGAAGGAAACCAAGAGTTGGAAGGCAGCCAATATAGGGTGTAGTAGTGAGCCAGCTGACTCTGTGGGCAGCTGGAGAGTAATTCCCCTGGGGAACGTCTGGAAAACCAGGACAATGGTGCTTCCCCAGCTTTCTGTGATGAAGGGCCAGGCTGTTGGTTACCTTTAAAAAAGACTCTTAAAACATCCTAGTGATGTCAGATTCTGAGATCATAGAGGCTTCCTCTTCCTTGCTTGGTCTTGTTGGTATGTGCTATCAAGTTGGCCTGCCTCAAAGCAACCCCCATGTACAACACAAGGAAATGCTTCCAGTCCTGGGTCACCCTCACAATCATTCTGATGTTTGAACCCATCGTTGCTGCCTCCGAGGCTATCCATCCTGCCAACGACCTGCCTCTTTGTCGCTGGCCCTCCCCTTACTTCTGACCAGATGGGTTCGTCCTCTGGCCCCCTCTCTGACAAGGTTCTGCCTTGACTTACTAGGCCTCCACCACCTGACAGTGTTTCCATGCCGAGCATAAGGTTTTCAGTGGCGAATTCCTTTGCAGTGGGCAGCCGATTTTTCTTCATTCTTAGCTTGTCCTCAGTCTGGAAACTCCGAAGCACCCTTTGCCCTTTGGATGACGTTGCTGGCATTGGAAATACCAGTGACATGGCCTCCAGCTTTCCTTTGTGTACCTAGCTGAAAATGGACAGATAATAAACATCTCACAGTTTATCACCGGTTCATGTACCACCCTTGGAGCAGCACTGGTGTAGATCATACATCACTGAGTTCTCCTGCACAAGGAGATGGAGCCCTCGTGGCTGAGTGGTTATACACACCAGCTGCTCCAGGGGAGAAAAGGTGGCTTTCTATTCCAGTAAAAAGTTAACAACCTCAGAAACGCACATGGGCAGTTCTACCGTGTCATATAGAGTCATTATGAGCTAGAATCAACTCAATGGCAGGAGTCTGACTTTTGGCTGTCATGTTAGCCAGTGCGGGAAGGTTGGTGGCCAGGGTGTTGGTTTGACTGGGGCACAAGTGGGGAGGGATAAATTCCTCTGTGTGCATTGCACTAGAAAAGTGGCCATTTCCTCTTTCTAGCATGCGATTGAAAAAGAACTGCAGTTAGTGGCAGTTGATAGTCAGCCTGAAAACACTGTTGGACAAAGTGTAGGGTGCCCAAGCTTATGCTCCTGAGGGGTCCACCAAGGTCTTTGCCCATCCCGTCACAGTTAGTGACACTCTGGGCACTTAAGGGAAACGCAAAGACTAGACGAAGTGTCTGGAAAAATGTCCCAGTGTCATGACTTCACTCTGACTAGTTTTAAAGACGGAGGCATTGTGAGGTGGGCCCTACTTTACCTGCTGTGATAGTTAAGGTTTATTAACTATCCAGGCCAACAAACACATGTGGGATTAATTGTAGGGCAGGGAGATAAATGCCTCAGTAATAAGCCTCGCCTTTCTCTTTCTCTGGTTTCTTGTTCTCTGATGGTCAGACCAGTGTGCCTTAGCAGTAAAGCCTTAGACATTCTTTACCTCAACTTGTAAGGCTCACTTTCTGTGAGCCATCCCTGAGGAGAAGCCACATGGACCTACCCTGATGCAGCCCTGGGTGCTGGAGAAGCCAACTGAAGAACCCTGCCAGTGCTGATACGCTTACGCGCTCACTGATTCGGCTTTTCTCCTGCACCCGGCATCACTGCGTGTGCTTGGTAAGATGGAGGAGGACTTTGTGTATTGGTGGTGACATACAGGCTAATGTTGGACTTGTGGACTTGGGCAGCACTGGGTTGGGATGTTTTCTTGGTGTGCATTTACCCTTTATTTAAAACTCTCTTATACATATGAGTTTCTGTGGATTTGTTTCTCTAATGTACCCAGAATAATACACCTGCCTACCCCAGTATCAGAGTTCAGTTTTCCTCAAAGTAGTGATACCACTATTGAAATAGTTAAAGTTTATTCTGACAACCTGGCCAACTAACACAGGTGGGGTTAATGGAAGGGCAGAGAGATCAATGGCTTGGTGAGCCTCGCCTTTCTTGTTCTTGGGTCCCTTGCTTTCTGATGGTCAGATTCAGTTGCAGCTGTCTTAGCCAGTTCTCTGCTTCAGGTGGCAAGGCTAACTTACTGCAAGACATCCCTGAGGAGAAGCCACATAGACCTGCCCCGATGCTGTCCTGGGTCCTAGAGAAGCAGACTGGAGACCCCTGCCAGCGCTGAGAGATGCTTACATGTCCACTTATTTGGCTTTCCTCCTGAAGCCGGCACCACTGTGTTTGGTAAGATGGAGGAAACTTTGTGGATTGGTGTGGGACATATGGGCTAATGTTGGACTTGTGGGTTTGGGCAGCACTGGGTTGGGATGTTTTCTTGATGTGCACTTAACCTTTATCCAAAACTGTCTTTTATACATAAGATTTTCTGTGGATTTATTTCTCCAATGTACTCAGACTAACACAACCAGTATAAGAAAAGCCAGGACACAAGTTAGCACCCTTGTCAGTTTGGGAATGACACTAAATACAGAAAAGCTATTCTCCCCCATGGCATCTCTGGGTGGCATCCCTGGATGGCACAAACAGTTAAGACCTCAATTCCTGACTATAATATACTTCTGAATCTATATGGTGGTGCCTCAGAAGACAGACCTGGTGGTCTGCTTCTGAACACTCACACAGCCTTGAAGCCCCTACCTAACACGGTTCAGTTTGGCTCTGCACACATGGTAGTTCTGTGACTTGGAATCAACCTCACAGCAACTGGTTTGGATGACAGGTACTCAGTCCCTGAGTTATGACCGGCACCATTCTGATGATTCTGTTATGAATCAGTCCTGACAGAGTCAAATATCTCATTATTCTTACCTTTTATTTTCATCTTTACACATCTGACCATCATTAGTTTGTGGGGGTTGAAAACATTGGATATAAACTTACAGCTAGAATGACATCAGAGATATATGCTATAGCATTACATGTAATGCATGCTACTTATGGGAAATTTTCTAAAAAAGAATGAAAAGCAGATGATCATAATGCAGCTTATCTCAACTTGAATACAGCACAAATCAGAGATTGTGTTTTCTGGGTCTTTGAACTGATATGAGCCAATTCAGTTGTGGGCTGATGAAAAGAAATGAAGTAGACCTGTTTTTAAAAGCTTTAACGATCTCGAAGGCTAAATGGAATGGGGGCAAATATGGTTTAAATCCCTGGAATAGAGATTTGGGAACCTTTCACAAACCTGTTTCTTGACACCAATTTACTTCCAACACTGTGGAGAGCGACACACTTTCAATGCAGCAAGTGGTTTGCTGCCATCTTTGAGCAGGCTCTATTATTTTCTACTCAGCCTATCCAACATTTACTTGCATGGTGGCCTTATTTTTTTTTAAGCGAAATACGTTTCTAATGGCTTAAAATTTTTAAAATTTCTGTAGACCACATCATTTAATAACAAAGAAATTAAATAAAAACTGAACAAAGGAAGAGGTGGCTATAAAGTAGAATCAGCAGGGTTGTTGGGTAAAAGACAGGGACTGCAGGACACAGGGTTCTAGGAACTTCAGAAGCTTAGGGATTTGGGTGGAGACACTGATTTAGGCCAAAGTGACTTAATCCTGGCCACGACTAAACCAGGGTGAACCACTTTGAGAAGCTCTAGTGTTTTCTCCTCTTCTCGGTTGTCTGATCTTCTCTCACCTGAAGCTATTGATTCTATGTCTCCTCTTCTCCAGGCTAGTTTTTCAGGGCATTGACAGCTCTTTCTAGACTTGTGACAAACTCTTAGTCTGCAGGTTTGGAGTCTGGGGCTGGCTGCAGTTTTGTCTATGGGAGTGAGAGGGCCATCGAGATCAAAGGGTCTATTCAGATGGTCTCTGTGTCCTACTGGAGAAGTCAGACAGAACAGTCTGGTCACTGTAGTTGCCATCGCCCCTGGGACAGAGTTTTGGGTGCAGGAGAAGAAAGATAGGGATAAAAGTGATGCAAACACAAGCAAGTATCTTTAATACATAGATCCCTTCAGACTCCAGCCTGGACACTGTTCCTTTCTTGGTCTTTACATACACTCTCCCCTGATTCGAGAAACAGTTCTGAGTAGTCGGTGATTGTGACTGAGTAGGAGGGCTCACTGCCTAGATGTCACATTTCCTAGGTCTGCCTGATGGCTGTTCCACCACCAGTGCTCTCTTAGTGTGCCTCCGTTTCCTTGTCTGGAAAATGGGGTTGATAGTTCTCCCCACCTCATCCACTTAGTGGTTAGTCAATTAAATAACTAATCATGCCAATAGGTTATTTAAAGTTAAGGGGCTTGCCTGCTAACCCAAAGGCTGGCTATTTGAATCCACCCAGAGGTGCCTTAGAAGAAAGGCCTGGTGTTCTACTTCCGAACTCTCAACCCTGGGAAACCTATGGAGCAGAGTTCTATGACAGACAGATTGTCGCAAAGGGTGGGAGCAGGTAGATTTCCACTCCTCAGAACCCTAGGGATCAGTTCTGCTCTGTTCACGTGATCACTATATATCAGAATCGATTTAATAGCAGTGGATGGCTTTAAAATTCACATTGAATCCCTATCGGGGTAGGGATTTAAGCATCTGGATGCTAACTGCAAGTTTGGTGTAAAGTTGAAGCTCTCTGCTCCCATAAAGACCCACAGCCTTGGAAACCCCGGTGGGGTTTCCTACTCTGTCCTGCAGGGTCACTATGAATCAGAGTTGACTCTACGGGAGTAAGTGTGCTTTTGATGGCCTGTCCTTACATAGTTGGCTGGACAAGTTGCCCAAGGAGACCATGGGATGCAAACACTCCCCAGATGAAGTATGTTAAAGCTTCAAATTAACAGATCTATGTAGCCTAGCGTTACCAGTCACCCAGGCGTCTGTCACTATTCCCAGTTTCCCTATTAATTCAGACTTCTTTGCAACTATGGTTCAGGTGTAAGGCTTCCAGGTAAAACACAGGCTGCCCAGTTTAAACTGAATCCAAAATAAACAATGACATTTTCTTAGTACACACATCCCCCATAGTTATACTAAATATGACACATACTAAAAGCCTATCTATTGTTTACCTGAAATTCAAATTAACCAGGAATTCTATATTTTCATGTAAAGAATCTGGTAGGCAGGGCCACAGAGGGCTCTTTTAGTAGCATTAAAGAACACCAGCCCCCTTTCTGTAGCAGTATAGGCATCTCCCGAAGCCAACATGGGGAAGCACTTGGGCACAGGTGGTTTGAATGAGAGGTGGCCCTGAAAAACACAGTGCAAGAACAGCAAGGTGAGGCCAGGAAGGGAGGGAAACCAGTAAGAGGGAGTCACTAGGACTCAATCCCCTAGGAGGCTTCCCAGCAACCACGGAACTTGTCTTAGCATCAGGGCACAGGAGGAGTGAGGAGCTGGGGCTGAGCAATATCCTTGGGGCGTTCATGCCTCTGCACTTCCGGGTGGCACTTGTGCTTGACTGAGCATGCCCATGGCAGAGAAGCAGAGAGCCTCAGGCACTTGAGGTGGAAAGCCTTCAGTGTACTGGAAACTGTCTCCCACAGGTGCTGAGTTGCAGTGCTACACCCGAGCAGAGAGTAAGGCGGATGTCTAGAGCCCCAGCCTGATTTGCCCGAAATCAACCTCTCAATCTTAGTTGGATGAAAGAAGTTGCTCAGTTGACCACAGAGGGTTGCTATGAAGATAAAATCCGAGAATGTGTGGAAGAGGATGTTAAAAATTGATAAGCACTACCAAAATGGAATGTATATTAAGCATTATTCAGTTAAGAATGAAAGGGAGAGAAAAGAGGGAAAGAGGGAAGGGCAGAAGAAAAGTGGGGGAGGGAAGAAGGAAATAGCCTCATAAAAATAACGTCCAAGTAACAAAATTATTTGGTAAAAAATTTTTATTGAGTGCCTTATTTTTTTACCCGGTAATGTAAATAGGTAATAAGGAATAAATAGTGACTCAAACAAACCAAATGCCTGCCCTCACAGTGGTTACATTTTAGGGGGAAAGTAAAATGGATAACAAATTAGAAAAGTACTATTAAAAGAAACCAGACAAAGGAGCTGGGGTGGGAGTTGAGAGGGGGTGTTTGGGGAGAATGATAGGGTTTCTGTTTTGAATGGGATGGTCAGCCAGGGGAGGTGTCACAAAGGTGACTTTGAGATCAAAACCTGAAGGAGATGAGAGGGAAAGTGACACAGATCTCTGGAGGAGAGGGTTCCAAACAATGAGATCCTGTGGGCAAAGGTCCTCAGATGGATAGGTGCCTGGTCTGTGGCAGGAGTGGCAAGGCCACCAGCTTGGCCATATCACAGAGAGCAATGGGGAGGGAGGGAAGGAGGGAGGAAGGAAGGAATAGAAGACCCGTGGGCTGAAGGGATACTGAGGGAGATGTATACAGAATATACAGATCTCTACAGGGCATTGTGAAGAATTTGTCTTCCTTGGGGGTAGATGAGCCATTAGAAGGTAGTGCGTGGGCATGACATGGCCCACCGTGCATTTTAAAAGGGCATTAGCTTCTGTGTTAACAGCAGGCTTTAAGGGAACAAAGATGGAAAGCAGTCAGTGAATTGGGAGGTTAGGAAAGCAGTGCAGGCATGAACAGATGGTGGTAGGGCAAGGGCGGTAGGAGTGGAAAGGGTGGGACAGAACAGGATTCTGAATCTACCATAATAATGGATGGAAAGAAAGAGGCAAGTTATGGATGCATCTACAGCACTTGACCTGAGCAACTGGAGGTAAGGAGCTGCTAACACTGAGCTACAGAAGTCTAGGGGAGGAACAATCTTGAGTAAGGGGTGACGGAGAACGTGGCTAAGTTTGAGAGGCTGTGAAGGTCCAAGTAGAATAGCAATGGGTGGAGTCTGTGTCGTAGTCATGAATCTGGCAATCCTCAGTATAAGAGAATATTTCAAGTCACAAAATGGGATAAGGACATCTACATGGAAGGGTGTAGGCAGAGAACAGAAGAAATTCAGAGTTAGTCTTTGGGTAACACAAGAATAAGAGGTCAAGGAGGCCAGAAAGAACCAGCAAAAAAGACTCAAAAGGAGTGGCTAGAGAGATGAAGAAAACCCAAGAAGCCAAGTGAAGCATGAGATCATTGTAGAAGTGAGGCTCTGTGGACGAGCCGGGTGATACAACGAAAAAAAGTTCTCCTAAGGAGAGCATATTCCAATGGGTTTTCTACTTGACACAGTGCTTGCCTTTTAAGACAGGTGTTTGAACTGTCCACCATTTCCATCCATGCCTGGCCTCTACCCTGCCCTGAGCCGCCTCTGCCTTGTGGTATCACATCCCCTAGCATCTAGCCCAATCCTTGAAGCACTGTGAGCCCCAGACTACATGTGTCTGAGCTATCCCTATTTAGATCACACCTAGTTCCAGACCCATCATCTGTCCCCTAAAATCAGCAGTGGCCAGGGTTTGCGGCTGCGGCTGCTACTGCTGTTACACAGAGTCTCAGTGAGAGAGTTGGGTAAGCATTGGGCTGAAATTGTAAGGGCAGCGGTTCATACTCATCAGCCCATCCGCTAAGAACAATGTGCCTGGCTGCTCCTGAAAAATGCAGTCCCAGAAATTCCAGGGAGTAGGCCTACTCTGCCCTAAAGGGTGGCTATGAGTCAGAATGGATTCCCTGGCAGTGATGTTTGTTTTGGAGTTAGGTGGTTGTTGTTAATGTCCTTGAAGTAGGCTCCCCTCATGGTGACCTTATGTACAAAAGAACAAAACATTGACCATGACTGTACCATCTTCAGAGCACTGGTGTGCTTGAGTCCTTTGCAGGGATACTGTGTCCATTGGTTTCATGGATGAGCTCCCCTGGTTTGTTTACCTAATTTGTGAAGCATGATGTCGTTTTTTAGCTATCAGCCCTTTGTGATGACATGTCCACAGTATCAAGCCACAACCTTGCCATCGTCATTTCCTAATAGGGTTCTGGTTGTATTTGTTCGAAGATGGATTGTTCATTCTTTTGATAGTCCACTGTAAATTCAATATCTGAAATATACCTGGGCCAACCTCTAATGTTCTATCACCACCCCTTATAAAATAGCACGACTTCCTGGCAATCAGCTTGCTTGTTATTTGTGTACTAGGTTAGCCAACAGGCTAGTGTAAGTCTTCTGGAACTTTCCAGGGAGCATAACTTCTTTCCTCCCACTTGGCCAACGCCAAAGTAATCCAGTATTACAAAGTCTTGATCTGCAGAACTGATTTGAATTTAACGGAACACACACACACACACACACACACAGACACACACACACACACACACACACACACACACACGGCCATCATCATCCTTTGTAAGTAGAGCCATTGCCGAACGACTCAGCTGTCCGTAGTTATTGGGAATCATGACTGAGTGATCCAAACTGTGAACATCGCATCTCTTCTTGCCACTCTGAGGCAGCAAGGACCCTTAAATACCCATTAGAACATCCTCCCCTTCCAGAATAAATAAATGCAGGTCTCTGACATTGGAGCCAAAATGGGAGGCTCTGAAGCACTGGGTGGGTTTTTCCCTTGCCACAGCAAGCTCTTCACTCATCGGAGGCTGACTCAGGTTTTAGAGAAAGGTAGGGCAATGACTCCTGAGATTAAAACATGCCTGCTTCTCAGACATGTATTCTAAATGAAAATGTGGTTTATGGGCATCAGGTTCTAAATCTAAAGGCCAAGCAATTCTACTTATGACCATCAATCATGGAAGTTACACTCGCAGAGAATGAAAATGTACACAACCACTGTTAGCCCATACCCAGCCAAGGAGCGTCTTCTACCAAGGAACCAGGTTTCCCTGACAAAAACTATCTGCCCTGTGTTTACTCATTGGTACCCAAACTAGTGGCATTGACTCTCAAACAACGGGATTTATCACGAGATGCTCTCATGGCCAATCTCTTCTGATTTGTAGAGAGGGCATTATATTAGGAGTCAGAAAAAAAGGGTTTGATTCCCGCCTTGGCTGTTTACAACTCATGTAGAACTTGGCCATTCCCTCTCTTTGTCTCAGTTTTCTCCTCTACCTAGAAGTACCTAAGAGGCTGTGAATCTCCTTTGCATCAGTTGCTATTAGAATTGTCTTAGTTCAGAATAGAATAGTGGTTAGTGAAGATCTCACAAATCAGATTACTCTTGGAAATCTAACTCTTCTTCTTTTTTTTTGAGCCAAGTCTTTTTTTTCTTTCTCTCATCTCTTAATTTTTTTTCATTTCTTTTTTTTTATTTTTATTATTGTATTTTATTGGGGGCTCTTACAGTTCATCATAATCCATACATATATCCATTGCCTCAAACACATCTGTACATATGTTGTCATCTTTTTAAAAAAATATTTTTATTGGGGCTCATAATGTTCTTATCACAGTCTGCACATACATCAATTGAGCAAAGCACCCTTATATATTCGTTGCACTCGTCATTCTCATAATTCACCTTCCACTTGGGTTCCTGGAATCAGCTTGGTATCCCTTTTTCCCCCTATCTCCCTCCCTCCCCGATCCCACCCCTGGTCCCTTAATAGTTTATCAATAATTTTATATCTTATCTTACACTCCCTGGCGTCTCCCCTCACCCGCCACCCCATTGCCATCTCCCAGAGAGGAGGTTACACATAGATCTCCGAGATAGGTTCTCCCTTTCTACACCCCCTTCCCCCCTGTTGTCGCCACTCCCACCGCTGGTGTTGAGGGGTTCATCTGTCCTAGATTCCCTGTGCCTCCAGATCCCCACTGCACCGCTGTGCATCCTCTGGTATAACCAGGTCCGCAAGGCAAGGTAGAATTGGGGTCATGATGATTGGAAGGGGAGGAAGCGTTCAGGAACTAGAGGATGGTTTTGATTTTCATTGTTGCTACACTGAACCCTGAGTGGCCCATCTCCTCCACACTACCCCTCTGGAAGGGGTGTCCAGCTGTCTCCAGATGGGCATTGGGTCTCCATCACGCACTCTCCCTCTTTCATGGTGATGTGATACTCACCACCACCCCACCTTTGTTGTCGGAGACCTGGTCTCCTCTGCCCTTCACGATCACCTATGTTGGTGTGCTGCTTCCGTGTGGGCTTGGTTGCTTCTAGACTAGATGGCCGCTTGTTTGCTTTCAAGCCTTCAAGTCCCCAGACGCTATATCTCTCAGTAGCCGGGCACCATCAGCCTTCTTCACCACACTTGCTTATGCACACTTTTGTCTTCAGCGATTATGTGAGGAAGGTGTTCACACAATGATTGTTTTTGTTCCTTTGTATCTGCTACATGGTCCATTCAACACCTTGTATTCGCTTAGGCTGCGTGCTTCTTCTCGGTGGGTTTTGTTGCTTCTGAGTTAGATGGTCGCTTATTTGCCTTCAAGCCTTTAAGACCCCAGACGCTATATCTTTTTGATACCCGGGCACCATCAGCTTTCTTCACCACGTTTGCCTACACACACACGTCTGTCTTCAGTGATCATGTCGGGAAGATGGGTATCCTGCAATGACTGTTTAGCAGGGCGAGGTGCTATTGTATTGGGGGATTATGTATGAGGAGGCCCAATGTCCATCTGCTACTCTACTACTGAACCTATAAATATATGCATATAAATCTATTGCCCCCATAATCATAAATATATTTACATATGTACATGTCTGTATTTAGGCTTCTCTGTATGCACTTTGCCTCCTACTCCTTTCCTCTATTTCCTTTCGCTTTCCTCCCGACCCATTACCATGTTTAGCCTTCATTCTGGATTCAGTAGTTCCTCTCAGTTACCTTGCTCTTGGTCACTCCCTACCAGTCCTCCCCTCCCCTCCCTCCTCTGGTTTTGAACCACTTGCTGTTCCCTTGTCCCTCTGTAGGGCGACACCTCCTCCCTTCCCCTAACTCCCACGCTCTCATGTCCCTCCAGGACCGTTGGTCCTGTTGTTTTCTTCTCTCATTATTTGTCCAGCCTATCTTGTCTAGGTGGACCTGCTGACATAGTAATATGTGCATACAAATGCATATGACTTTGACTGCGCCCAAGTGGCACATAAGAACATGGCTTTGACAGAAGCAACATCGACACGCTGATAAGCAGAAAAGCCACTAACATACAAAATTTAGAAGGTAAAAAACAAAACCAATTAAAAAAAAGACTAAACAAAAAGATAGCAAATATTAAAAAGAAAAATTGCTAGTAGTTCAAGGTGAGTTCGTTGGCCTTTAGGAGTGTTTTCTAGGTGTAGCTTGTGAGGCGCCACGTCCTGGCCCGGAAGACCATCCTTTATACTCCCTCGGGATCCCTTTGCTCTGCTTCCTCCACTGCTCCATTGCACGCCCCCAGTGTTTGCCTCAGTGTGGCGGGGTCAGCTCAGTCGCACATCCCCCATTGTATTTCAGGTGCTGTCCCGTGTAGGGCCATGTGTTGGTGCAGGATGTTGCATCTCATAGTGTGGCCAGCTGAATGGTGGACCCAGGTGTACTCCACTAAGACCGTTCTCCTTCTTTTGTTTCAGCTTCCTTCTGGATGTGGTGTGGTGGGTCAGTTCCTTTCCCACTTCAGACGATCTATTTTAGTTTTCTGTGGTATTCCCTTCAAGTGTGGGGGTCGGCCTAATTCTGGTTTGGGCCAGCGTGTCGTCCAGCCTCTTTGTGTAGACCTCTGTACTTTGCATTGCCCTCCTTGTTTGGTGTGTCGTGGTGGGTCCATATTCATGTTCCAGATCTGAGGGGACACAACCGATACTCTCCCCCAGGTGGGTTAGTACCCTGCCCCACCCCATACCATCCATTCGGATTCTCCCCTTCCAGGTTCTCCCTCTCCCTGCCCCACTACTCCTTCTTTATGCTGGGCTCTCATGTACCTCCCTAAGTGTGGCCTGCCCTCCCTCCAACTATCTATGCTTTCCCCCGTTTATTGTGGGATGGATGTTTATTCTTCTATTTCTGTCATGCTGATTGTACTTACCTCAGGGGACTCATGTTGTACCTGTCCCTTTGGGTGTGGCTTACCTCGCTTAGCATAATTCCTTCCAGCTCTTTCCATGAAATAACGTGTTTCATGTGCTCATCGGTGCTTTTCAGTGCTGCATAATACTCCATTGTGTGTATGTGCCAAAGTTTGCTAATCCACTCGTCTATCGATGGAATCTTAGGTTGTTTCCAAGTCTTTGCTATTGTGAATTGTGCCGCAATAAACATTGGAGCGCATATGACTGGTCGTGTTTTATGTGCTGCTTCAACCGGGTATATGCCCAGTAGAGGGATGGCTGGGTCATAAGGTAGATCAATTTTCATTTTCTTTAGGTATCGCCAAATTGCTTTTCACAGTGGCTGTACAAATCTGCATGACCACCAGCAGTGGAGGAGGGTTCCTGTTTCACCACAGCCCCTCCAACACTTGTTGCTCTCTGATTTACTGATCTGGGCTAGCATCAGGGGTGTTAGGTGGTATCTCATGGTTGTTTTGATTTGCATTTCTCTTATTGCAAGGGACTTCGAGCACTTTCTCATATGTTTATTGGCCATATTGATCTCCTCTCTAGTGAAAGTTCTTCTCAATTCTTTTGCACACTTCCTTAGGGGGTTAACTGTTTTCCTCTTTTTGCAGGTCACGATGGTGTTTCAGATTTTAGTAATGAGCCCTTTGTCTGATGTGTCATTACTAAAAATCTTCTCCCAGTCTGTGGGTTGCCTTGTCACACCCTTGGCGTAAAATTTCGAGGTGCACAGGTGTTTTATTCTTATTAGATCCCATTTGTCGATTTCCAGTTCACCTGTGTGTGTCCCCTTCCCTGTTGCAGTGAGTCATGTGCTCCCTGGGCCAGTGCTCTGAGATTAGTCCCGATTCCCTCCTTAATGGTCCTGATGGTTTGGGGTTTGACTTCTAGATCTGTGATCCACCTTGAGTGTATTCTTGTGCATGGGGTGAGGTAAACGTCTTGTTTCATCTTTCTACATGTGGATATCCATTGTTTCCAGCACCATTTATTAAAGAGGGCATCTGCTTCCCACTTGACGTTTTTGGGACCCTTGTCGAAGATCAGTTGTCTATATGCTGATGATTTTACTCCTGGGCTTTCTAGTCTTTCCCACTGGTCTGAGTGTCTATCATTGTGCCAGTACCATGCTGTTTTGACCACTGTAGCTGTGTAGTAGGCATTAAAATCAGGTAGGGCGAGTCCTCCAATTGTGTCCTTCTTCTTGAGGAGTTCTCTGCTAATTCTGGGTTTCTTCCCTCTCCATATGAAGTTGGTGGTCAGTTTTTCCAATTCTTTGAGGAAGGTTGATGGTAATTGGATTGGTATAGCATTGAACTTGTAGAGTGCTTTAGGAAGAACTGTCATCTTTACTATGTTCAGCCTACCTAACCATGAGCAGGGGAGGGTCATCCATTTGTGAAGGTCACTTTTGGTTTCCTGTAATAGGGTTTTATAATTATGCTTATAAAGGTCTTTAATATTTTTTGTTAATTATATTCCTAGGTATTTCAGTTTGTTCTTGGCTACTGTGAAGGGTACTTCCCTCTTAATCGCCTCTTCCATGGCCCTGTCCGATGTGTACAGAAACCCTACCGACTTCTGTTTATTGATCTGGTATCCTGCTACTCTTTCATATTCCTCTATTGCTGTAAGCCAACTGTGGAGTTTTGGGGGTGTTCAATGTATAGGATCATATCATCTACAAATAGCGATAGTTTCTCCTGCTCCTCTCCCAACTGGATCCCTTTGATGTCCTTCTGCTGTCTTATGTTGTTAGCCAGACCCTCCAAAACGATATTGAATAGAAGAGGGGACAGGGGGCATCCTTGTCTTGTACCCTTTTTCAGTGGGATTGTTCTTGTCTTTTCTTCATTGACTATGATGTTGGCTGTTGGTCTTTCATTGATAGCTTGTATGAGCTTAAGGAACTTACCTTCCAATCCTATCTTCATGAGCGTTTTGATTAGGAATGGGTGCTGGATGTGGTCAAATGCTTTTTCTGCATCTATGGATATTATCATATGGTTTTTATCCTTTTTCTTCTCGATGTGGTGTATGATATTGATGGATTTTCGGATGTTAAACCAGCCCTGCATCCCTGGGATGAAACCTACTTGGTCGTGGTGGATGATATGTTTGATGTTCCTTTGTATTTTATTGGCCAATATTTTGTTAAGGATTTTTGCATCTATGTTCATTAGAGATATTGGTCTATAATTCTCTACACCTGTGGGGTCTTTTCCCTGTTTGGGTATCAAAGTAATGCTGGCTTCGTAAAATGAGTTTGGGAGCTTGCCGTTCTTTTCTATGTTATGGAATACTTTGTGGAGGATCGGTGTCAGCTCTTCCCTGAATGTTTGGTAAAATTCTGCTGTGTAGCCATCTGGCCCTGGGGCCTTTTTCCTTGGTAGGTTTTTGATGACACTCTCTATTTCTTCCTTCGCTATGGGTTTGTTGAGGTTCTTGATCTCTGTCTCAGATAATCTAGGGAGAGATTGTTTTTCTAAATATTTATCCATGTCTTCCAGGTTTCTGAATTCATTAGAATACAAACCTTCATAGTACTTTTTGATTATCCTTTTTGTCTCATTGGGGTCTGTTGTTATTGCCCCCGATTCATCCCTCATCCTGGCTATTGATGTTTGCTCCTTTCTATCTTTGGTAAGCTTTGCCAGATGAGTGTCAATTTTATAAATTCGTTCATAAAACCAGCTTCTAGTTGCGTTAATCCTTTGCATTGTTCTTTTGTCTTCCCCCTGGTTTAACTCCGCCCTGATTTTTATTATTTCTTTTCTCTTGCTATTGGAGGGGTAGTTCTGTTGACTCTGTTCTAGATGTTGGAGGTTTTGTGTTAACATGTCTGTCATATGCCTTTCTTCTTTTTTCATATATGCATTCAGTGATATCAAGCTACCTCTGATAACTGCCTTTGCAGTGTCCCATAAGTTTTGATATGTTGTATGCTCGTTCTCATTAGTTTCTAGAAACTTCCTAATATCCTCTCTGATCTGGACCTTAACCCATTCATATCGCAGGAGATCGTTATTTATTCTCCAATTGGTTGTTATTGCTTTTCTGGGTCCCTCTTATTAATCTCCAGCTTTATGGCATGCTGGTCTGAGAAAGACATCTGGATAATATCTATGTGTTTGAATTTACTCAGGCTGGCCTTGTGTCCCAGCATGTGATCTATTCTTGAGAAAGATCCGTGTGGATTGGAGAAGAATGTGAAACCTTTTGCTTTTGGATGAAAGGCTCTATAGATGTCTATCAGGCCCTGTTGCCTAATTACATTGTTTAGCTCTCTGGCCTCTTTGCTGAGCGTCTTCCCCTGTGACCTGTCTTTCTCTGATAGTGGAGTGTTGAAGTCCCCCACTATTATTGTTGTTTCCGTGATTTCTTCTGTCATTTTTTTTAATAGTTTGTTTGACGAAATTTGCCGCGCCATTATTAGGTGCATAAATATTCAGTATGCTAAGTGCTTCCTGGTTTACTGAACCTTTGAGCATTATGTAGTGTCCCTCTTTGTCTCTTTTTATGTTTTGCATCTTGAAATCCATTTTGTTGGAGATTAAGATAGCCACTCCTGCCTTCTTGGAGTTACCATTTGCTTGGTAAACTTTCTGCCAGCCCTTTATTCTCAGCATATGCTTGTCTGCTCGCTTAAGGTGTGTCTCTTGCAGGCAGTAGATTGATGGGTTATGTTTTCTAATCCAGTCCTCCAGCCTCTTTCTTTTAATGTATGAATTGAGCCCATTTGTATTCAGAGTGATTATTACTATCTCTGGCTTCATAGTTGCCATATTCTGGTTTGTGTTTTGGGTCTTTACCTATCTTCCTTTATATCAGTGTACTGCGTTTGAGTGGAGGGTTTCCATCATGCCCTCTTTTCCATCTGAGACCCTGTTGTCCTGGTACGTGTTGCTGGCATGTTGGCTTCTAGATGGAGATGGGCTATATGGTGGTCTCCTGATGGTTCTAGTTGGAGCTTGATCTTCTTGCCATAGTGAGTCAGCCAGTATGTTCTGCAGGGTCGGGTGACTTGCAGCATATTTTTTGAGTTCTTCCTTGTCCTGGAAGACCCTTATCTTACCCTCTATCTTAATGGATAACTTGGCAGGGTATAGGATTCTGGGGGGGGCATTTTTATCTTTCAGTTTTTGGAAGATGTTGCTCCATGCTCTCCTCCTATTCATGGTTTCTGCTCATAAGTCTGAGCATATTCTTACCTGCGCTCCTTTTTATGTGACTGTCTTCCTTTCTCTTGCTGCTCGTAAAATTTTCTCTTTTTCCTCTAAGTTGGATGTTTTTACTATTATATGTCTTGGCGTGTTCTTCTTGGTGTTTAGCTTAGCCGGCGTCCTCTCTGCGTCCTGTATGAGAGTCAGATTCTCCTTTGTTAGGTTGGGAAAGTTTTCTTCCAGAAATTCCTTTGCTATCTTGGCTGTCGATTTGTGTGTTATGTTGTGTTCCGGTAGACCGATTATTCGAATATTATTCCTCTTCATAGCATCTGTCATTGATATCAAGCTGTCTTCTGTTTCTTTAATTTTCCTATCTGATTGTTTTTCTCGCTTGCTTCGTTTGTTTTGAGTGTCCTCTAGTTTACTGATATGGTTCTCAGCCTCCTCAAACCTAGATGTAGCTTCTGTGACCTTTTGTGTGGCCTCTGCTACGTCCTCTGTTAGTTTCTGCAGTTCCTTTTGGTGGGTAGAATTCATCCCCTCTATTGTGGACTTAATCCCCTCTATTGTGCATTTCATCCCCTCTATAGTTGCATCCTTATTCTGGTTTGCTTCTCTTAGCTCCTGTATTACTGCAAGCAGAGTTCTGAAGATTTCCTTTTGTGGCTGATCTATATCTGTTTCTTCTATGAGTGACGTTAGGTATGTTAAAGTGCCTCATTTCTCTGATTTTTTGTTGGGAGTGATGTGGTCTATTGATTTTTTCTTGATCCTTTCATAGGCCCCATGCTTCTGGGAGACAGGAGTAACCTTATCTATGTTATTGTTAAGGATTCTTTCAGGTAATTGCCTATGCCCTCCTGTAAGGGTGGGTCAGACTGCTGTGTAGACCGAGTTCCCTGTCGGGTTGGTGACCCGCAGTGCCGAGATGTTTCAGCAGCTGGAGTGGTTGCTGGGGCCTCAGTGAGTGTCCTCAGGCTGCTTTGACCAGGGGTGACAAGGTACCCTTAGCAGCCCCCTTTATGGGAAGGGGGGGTTAGTAATAAAAGGATTTAAAAAGTTAATGATATAAAAATAGTTTTTGACGGAATATTGGGCAGAGGAAGAAAAAATTGGAGGGAGGGGGAAGAGAATCTATAATAGAAGAGGGACAAGCTGTGATACTAGTAGAGGTGGAAGGAGAAGAAAAAAGATAGTGAAGGAGAATCTATAGAAAAGGGGCAGAAGAGTAGTACAAGCATTAATGAAAAAGTAGGAAGGAAAGAGAGAGAAAATACAGCACAGAAAGTAAAAGAAAGGGAAGAAGGAATAAAAAAACAAACCAAAACACATAAAAGAAAAAAACACACGCACACACACAAAAACCTATGCTAGATGGAGGATGGGTGAATGTGAATGTCTGAAAATTTCCCCCTTTCCCTCTAAGCGCCGGTGATGCCTAATAGAGCGCAGAGGTGGCTGAGTTCATATTGTCCCACGATGTGGTGCTGATCTATGTGTTGTTGGTAATGCTCTTCAGCTCAGCAAGACCTCCCAGGTGAGCCGCTCCCCACTGGCGGTCCTTGTGTTCTAGCTGGGAAGTGCTAGGGCAGCTAAGGGTACTGTGTGGAGGCACAGGCCACCGTGCCCGTCTCCTGTGGTGGCTGGGGAGGGCTGCAGCAGGCTTAGGGCTGGCACTGGGGACCCCACAGGGCCCCCAGGTGGTGAGAGCCGGCTGGAGCTCACCGACGGTTCCGCAGGGACTGCAAAGTCGAGTCCCAGGCTCCGCTGCAGGTGGAATGTTAGATCTGCCCAGGCTGTGAGCGGGCGCGGGAAGCCCCTTGGACAGCCACGCAGACAGCGGCGTGAAACTGCAGGGGACAATGGTGCCCGTCCTCCGCCCCGGCTCAGAGCTCAGAACCGCATGGACAGCGGCGGTTTGGCGCGAAACTGCAGGGGGCAATGGTGCCCGTCCTCCGCGCAGGCTCAGAGCTCGGCCGCCTGGGTCTCCGCAGCATCCTGGGGAGGGTACCTACTCTTGTGCCTGGCGCTGGTAGGGACCCTCGGCGGGCTGACTCAGCAGCGTGGGCCGCGGCGCTCCGCGGGAGCGCAGGTTCCGGGACACGCGTGGGTTTGGCTATGGCTCCCGCCGCCAGGAAGTGCTCAGCGCAGGGGCACAACCTGGAGTGGAGCTGGCACTAGGCTGCCGGGGGTCGGCGGGGTTGGGCGGCTAGCACACGGAGGGCTGGTGGAGAGGTCCGCGGCAGCGGTGGGGGTGGATGGTCCCCCGTGGGGGTTGCCAGATAACCCGCGGGTCCGCTCCCCGGAGATTGGATGAATGGCAGGAGGGACGCGGGCCCTAGGGCAGATCGTTGCCCTGCGGGGAGAGGGGAACCGTGGGAGAGGAAAGCTCTCCCAGTGGGGATCCGCGAGTGGGCCGCTGGTGTAGGGGAGCGCGTGACCTGCTGCACCTGTCTAGGCAGGGCAGGCAAGCGATTGTGGGCTGGGGTCTGGTTTGGGGATGGAGCTTAGGCTAGTCGCCAGTGAGCTCGCGGCAGCTTAGTGACCAGAGATGTCCCACAAGTCCGGTCCTCTTTCACCTAGACCCCTGCTCAGGACAAATGTGTGGGGTGGGACTGGGGTGCTGTCCCAGGGGGATATTTCACTCACCAGACTCCTACTATTCAGCTACCTGGTCACCAAATCCGCTTTGTTTGGAGGAGCTCTCAGTGTATGCGGGTGTCCCCGTTGGTCATCTTCCCGGACTCCTCAAACTCTTCTATTTACTCACTGTGTAACCTTGCGCTGATCATTTGACCTCTCCATGCCCTGACCTCCTCTGCCAAATAACAATAGTACCTGCCTCATACTAGCATTTGTTGAGTTGGAAGAATTAATAATTTTGCAGGATTGACCCTCATTGCAGCCACTGGCCCCAAAAGGGATACAGCTGCTGTGCTGTGGGTCAAAATGCCACAGCAACGCATGGTGGTAGGGCCCATGCAGGGCTGCGCAGCAGGCGCGGGAGCGCATGAGGCAGGCAAGGAATCTGGAGCTTGCACAGGGGGCCCTGGTCGGCAAGCCCCGCTGCGCCACTGAGCGCGGGAAGTCTGCACACAGCAGGCCCGCTGCATTGTGGGCAGTTCAAGTGTAGAGCCCAGCGTCCTCAGGCCGCGCATTGTACAGTATTAGCTGCCTGATGCTGGTGACCACCACATTGCCTTACATCTGGTCCAGGCGCAGGATCAGGTTCTCAGGCTGCTCACCCTGCTGCTCCCAGGTGATGGCGGGCAGGGGGCGCCCGAACTGAAATCAAAGTGCAGGCTGGCCATGCCCCCAACAGCCACAGCCTGCTGTGAGGAGGGGTTGCTGTAAAGCATGGCAGTTCTGGCGCGTCAGATGACGTCCCTTGTGTGGTGCAAGCATGTGGTCTTAGGCAGCTCCTGCGTGGTCCCTGGGTTGGGTGTACTGTGGGGTCTGGAGGTTGGGGCTGCTGGGGGAGCAGCCCAGCACTGCCTTGCAGGGCATGATGCACAGGCACAGGCCGCACAAGCACGCGATGAAGTTGGGCTCCTTGCTCAGCGCTCGAGGCAGAGGCACATAGCTGCCAGTCCCAGATGCAGCAGTCGGAGCCCTGCTGCGTGAACACTAAGCCCTCACAAGAGGCAGTGGCTGTTGCTGTGGGCCCCTGGGACTGAAGTGCAGCACCACGCACCTCCGCAGGCCACACACTTTGGGGCAGCCTCGCTCTAGTCCTGCGCAGTCCTGAGGATAGAGGGGGTGGCTCAATGTGGGCCCACTGCTGCTGTTCTGCTCCTGCCAGGACCGGTCCACACACCTAGCCTTCCAATCCAAGACTAGGATTCTAGTGATACATGCGCTCCCGAATCAGCCTCACTATTCTATTTACAAGCTTGTCTGCTATCTGGAAAGCTGATGAGTCATGCTCCTCTTGTTGGGTGACCAGACTTACTGCCCCCCTTTTTAGGACCACCTCCACTCCCTCACCCAGTCAAGTTTCATTCTTCCAGGCCCAGAGCCTTCACCCCACTGCTCCCAGGATGCCTGTCTCACTCCCTAGACCCACTTTCAGAGGCCAGAGTGCAGCACTAAGAGGTCTCGGTGTTCAGGTTGGAAGGGGTGGGATCCCAGAGTACGGGGATCCAGGGGTAGAGCCTGCATGGTACCCCCGAAGACCTATCCCCTGATGATCTTCTGTTGCTCTCCTCCCTTAAAAAAATGTGTAGGACTTACGACATTGTCCGGCAAATGGTAAGTGCTAAATTCTACTTCCTTACATAAAATTCATTCATTCAACATTTATTGAGCACTTATTATGGGTCAAATACTCAACCAGGCAGTGAGAATACAAAAATTATGGAAATGTGGCCACCCTTTAGGGAGTTCATATTGGAATGTGGGAAGCGGGCTTATGAGCCATTAATCCAAATAAATATTGAATCAGGGAAGTGCATAAAACATGAAGGCAAAGGGAACATGGACAGTGGAGCCAGAAGACAGACTTCCGAAGGCTTTACAGAAGACGTGGCCTTTGTGCTGGCTCTCCAAGCAGGGGCTGCATTGGCACTCCCGACAGGCACAACGCCTCATCAGAGCCACGGGAGTGTGGAAGCACACGAAATGTTGTGGGAATTCAAGGTCTACCTGTTATTGTCATGTCAGATGGGACACAGGAATGATAGATCCAGAAACATTGCTCAGAACCGATTTTGAAAGGCCTTGAATTCCAAGTAACTAAGTTTGAATTTTACCCTATAAAATCTTGCCTTAGATCAAGGTCCCCAGAAGGCAACTATGAGCATGATTCTTATGAAAATGATTTATTAGGTGTTACCAGGAAAATCTAGAAAGGGATAGAAAAAAAGGTATACGGCAAACAAACCAAATAAGTCAAAGTGTGCTACCAAGTGCTATGAGAGACAATTTAGCTCAATCTTTCAGGGTCACTCTGGAGACTGGAAAAGTGACTCCTCAAGCGTGGTCTCCATGGAAGTAAGAGAATAAGAGACTTGTAGCTACTCACCCCTCAGTCACTGTTTCTGGGCTCCCCTGGGCACTCTATGGAATAGGGAGTTGTTCAGGCAGCCTGGGGTCATCAGAGGGTCTGAGAGGAGCATCTGCAGAGCTATGAAGAATCATTGACATTTTAAAACAAGACAATGATACAGTCTAATCCCTATGTCGGAAATATAACTGGTAATGGCACACAAAAGTGGAGATGCATCTAAGGGTGAGAAAATCACTCAGACAGCCATGGTCATTGTCCAAGCAAGAACTACTGCAGGTACAAACAAAGGTTACAGGTCAGGATGAACTAGAGAGGAGGAAGCGAATTGGAGAAGCATTTATGGCTAGGACCTGATGATCATTTGAATTTCAGGACGAGGTAGCTAACTTGTGTAGCCATCAAGGACGAAGGGACACAAAGTACATTTGCCAAGAAAGATGGGAGAATGATGTTGAGCATGTTGGATACCTGGAGGACACTCAGCTAGAAACACCCAGCGGATTGGTGTAAATGTGGGCCTGGACATCAGGAGAGAGGCCTTGGCTAGAGCCATACATTTGGAAGGCATCGACAGGTAGATGTCAGTTGTTGTTCTTGTTAGGTGCAGTTGAGACACTTCTGACACATTGTGACCCTATGCACAACAGAATAAAACCCAACCCAGTCCTGCACAATGCTTACAATTGTTCTTATCTCTAAGCCCATTGTTGCAGTCGCTGTCTCAATCCATGTTGAGAGCCTTCCTCTTTTTCACTGCCCCTCCACTTTACCAAACATGATGTCCTCCAGGGACTTGTCTCTCCTGACAATATGTCCAAAGTACATGAGATGAAGTCTTGCCGGGCTTGCCTCTAAAGAGAATTCTGAGTGTACTTTTCCCAAGATCTGTTTGTTCTTCTGGCAGCCTATGGTACTTCCGAAAACTTTTCCATAATTTGAATGTATCACTTATTCTTCCATCTTCCTTATCCAATGTCCAACTTTCACATGCATATGAGATGATTGAAAATACCATGACTTGGTCCAGGAGAACTTTTGTCCTCAAAGTAACATGCTTTATTTTCAAACTTTAAAGAAAATTTGTGCAGCAAATATTTCCATCGTAATGCTTCATTGGATCTCTTGATTGCTACTTCCACGAGCATTAATTGTGGAGCCAAGAAAAATGAAATCCTTGAAAAATTAAAACTTTTCCCCATTTATCATGATGTTATCCATTGGTCCCGTTGTGAGGATTTTGGTTTGCTTTATATTGAGTTATAATCCACACTGGAGCTTGCTATCCTTGATCCTCACCAGTTGTTATTTTTAGGTCAAGTCAGCTCTGACCCAAAGCGACCCAATGCACAGCAGAACAAAACACTGCACTGTCCGCTGTTGCCTTCACAATTGTTCCTATACCTGAGTCCATGTTTGTAGCTATAGTGTCAATCCGTCTCAGGGGAGTCTTCCTTTTTTTCACTGCTCTTTTACTTTATCAAACATGTCCTCCTGCAGGGACCGGCCTCTCCTGGCTATATGTCCAAATTGAAGTCTTGCCATCCTTTGCCTCTACGCAAGTGCTTCAAAGTGTAAGGCACCTTGCTTGATCTTAATTCTTATAACATAAATTGTTTTGTCTTTTTAGGAGTCCATTTACCTTTCTATATTCCTCCCCAGCACCACAACTCAAATGCTTCTATTCTTCTAAAATCTTCCTTATTCAATGTCCAATGTTCCCAAGTGTATGATGGGATAGAGAAGACTGTGACTTTGAGGACTAAGGTGTGCCTAACCCAAGTTACGGTCTGATCTTCATTCTAAAGCAGTGTTGAGCAGCAGATTTACCTAAAGCAGTACGTCTTTTGGGCTCTCAACTGCTGCTTCCGTGAACATTGATTGTTCATCCAAGTAAGACACAGTCCTTGACGACTAAAATCTTTTCTCCATTTGTCATGGTGTTACCTATTGGCCCAATGGTGAGGATTTGGGTCTTCTTTACAATTATTTGTAACCCACACTGAAGGCTGTAATCCTTGATCTTCATCAGCAAGTGCTTCAAGTCCTCCTCCCTTTCAGCATGCAAGGTTGTTGAATATCTGTATATTTCATGTTTTTAGTAAGCCTTCCCTTCAATCCTGATACCACATTCTTCTTCATGTAATCTAGCTTCTCTGATGATTTGCTCAACATACAGATTGAAAAAGCATGGTGAGAGGATTCAACCCTAACACCTTTCGTGGCTTTAAGCCATTCAGTTTGTCCTTATTCTGTTAACAGATCTACCTCTTGATCCATGTACATATTCTGAACATTGTATCATGTTCTGGAAGTCCATTCTCCTTAAAGTTATCCACGGTTTATTATGAATCACAGAGTTGAATGCCTTTGCATAGTCAATGAATCACAAGTAAACATCTTTCTGGTATTCTTTGCTTTGAGCTAAGTTCCATCTGACATCATCAAGAGTATCCTGTGTTTCACGTCCTCTTGTAAATCCAGCCTGAACTCCTGGAAGCAGTTCCCTGTCAATATACTGCTGCAACCATTGTGGGATGATCTTTAGCAAAATTTTACTTGTGCGAAATATCAATGATATTGTTCTATAGTTGGAGCATTTTGTTGGATCACCTTGCTTTGGAATGGGGACAAATATTGATCTCTTCCAAGCAGTTGGCCGAGTAACTCTCTTCCAAATTCCCTAGCATTGATGAGTAAGTGCTTCCAGTGCTTTTCCAGCTTGCTGAAACATTTCAATGGATATTCCATCAATTCCTGGAGCTTTGTGCTTGGCTAATACTTTCAGTGAAGTTTGAAATTCTTGCTTCAGCACCATTGGTCTTGTTCATATGGTGCTTCCTAAAATGGTGGCATGTTGACTAGTGCTTTTATGTACAGTGACTCTGTGTAGTCTTTTCATCTTCCCTTGATGCTTCCTGTATCATTCATTATTTTGTTTACAGAATCTTTAAAGATTCCAACTTGAGGCTTGAATTTTTTTCCTTGACCTTATGCAGAGCTTCTTCATCAGTAGGAACCAGAAAAAAGAGAACACCAAAGAGTGCCAGCTATTGAGATGAGGAAGTGCGATTGATTGACCTGTATACTTCCCCACATAAAAATATGTTGAAGTACGAGCCCACTTAAAACTCATTGTCATCAAGTTGATGCCGACTCATAACGACCCTATAGGATAGGGTAGACTTCCCCGGTGGGTCTCCAAGACTGTAATTTTTTATGAGATTAAAACAGCTCCATTTTTCTTCCTAAGTGCAGCTGGTGGTGTCCAACTAATGACCTTGAGGATTGCCGCTCAAATAGGCATGGTGAACATGACCTCATTTGGACGGGGGATTTAAACATGCCTAATTAGTTATACAAGGAGATCATTAGACTGAATCCAAATCATGTATAACAGATGCCCTCATGGGAAGAGAAGGGACACAGACCAATTCAAATGGAAAACTGTCAAGTGAAGAGAGAGGCAAAGATTGGAGTTGTGCTGTCATCAGCTAAAATTTTGCTGAGGCTACAAGAAGAAACAAAAAATTCTCTAGAGCGTTTGTAGTAAGCATGGCCCTGCTAACACCTTGACTTCAGTCTTCTAGCCTCCAGAACTATGAGAGAATTAAGTGTCTCTTGTGAACTGGTGGTGATTTGTTACCATAGTCCCAGGACACTCATGGAGCCTGGAAAAAGTGAGTATTAAGGAGCATACAGCACTAGAAGAGGCATGTTTCAAGAGGCAAGGTAAAAGAAGCACCAAATAGGAAAGCATGCTCCCTTGGCATTTAATGATACACAGAGGTCACTGGAGGTCAAAGGATGAGCAGAGGTCATTAGGTTAGACTATATTCCGAAGCATTGACACCCCCCCCCCAGAGAAACCATGATGAAGGGGGAAACCATATTGTAAGAGGTTTAACAGGAGGGGGAAGAAGAATACAGGTGGCAAGTGAAAGCGTGATCTGTGGACCTGCAGCCTCAGCATCATCTGGGAGCTTGTTAAGCACAAACAGAGCATTCTTGGGCCTCACTCCAGAACTACTGTATTTAGAAATCTGAAGGTAAAGTCCAACAATCTGTCTTAAGAAATCCTCCAGGTGATTCTGATGCCTGCTCATGTTTGAGGCCCACTAATGTCTACCACCTTAAAGAAGTTTGGGAGCACAAAGCAATATGACAGCTACCTACAGGGGAGCCAGAAACCGGTACTCATCACCTGTCACTTTGTTGTACTGCAGTGGCTTGTGTATTGCTGCGATGCTGGAAGCTATATTATTGGTATTTCAAATACCAGCAGGGTTACCCAAGGTTAACAGTTTCAACAGAATGTCCAGACTAAGAGCAGACTACATAGAAGAAATAGGCTGTCCACTTTTGAGGACTTAGCCACTGAAAACTTTATGAATAACAAAGAATAGACAACCAAAAAATTATCAGATGACATAGATAAAACTGGCATCCACCCGCAAAAGGCTAAGATGAGTGCCCACTGGATATGTGACTTCTATTTCTTTGGGAGCACAGACTCATCACATGGGCTAAAATTGTGAATTGTCTCTCTCCATCACAGCATGTTATAATAAAATAGTGACCGATGATTGCCGTGTGTATCCAGCATGAAATAAACCATCAACTAGGTCACAAAAACCAATTGAACCTCTGTGTTTACACAGGCAGAGAAGTTGAAAAGCTAAAATGAGTTTGTTGCCACAAATGGTGCAATAGAACCCAAATTCTCATTCCTAATGCCCAGCATCACTCTAGTTTGTTGTTATTATTTTTGTTGTAAACCATCCACCCCAAACTAGTGCATAAAATATAAGGGGTGGGGAGTGGGAAGTGATCCTGGAGACGAATGGCAAGAAGTAGCTCTTTGGGTTGGAGGGAACCTGTGAGCAGCTCAAGTACCTGGTGAGCCAGGAGTGCCTGGCTTCCCAGATTCCTGAACAGGACAAAGAGCCAGTTCAAGGTCTGGTTCCAGAACCACTAGACCAGGTGCTGCAAGTGCCACATGGTGGAGATGTGGTTGGTCAAGAGGAGGCAGCCCTTTGATACAGAGAATCTGAGGTGGGTAGCTCAGGCACAAAGGGTGGTGATGAGTAAATCAGCTTCTGAGACCCCAACTTGAGCGATGGAAAGATTCTGTGGGTGCTGAAGTGCAAAGGTTGCCCTGGTTAGCCCACATGGCAGCTTCTAATCAAAACTGTGGCTTCTGAAGGGATCTGCTGGGCCAGTGAAATTCAAAACAGGGAGGGCAGCTCAGAAGGTGATGGTGACTTTTTTAGTTTGGGGATCTGACAGGGATCATCTGGATAGATTCTCTCAAGGGACACAGTACGATCAAAGAACGTGTCAAAGCAAGTGATCCAAGTCCCCCAATGATGCCAAAACGACCCTGTTAGACATGGTATGTCGTGTGACTAGAAGTGTATTGAGCAGAGAAAACCTCAGAGAATAATTACAGAAGTCTGTAGAGCAGTGGTCAGGGATACACTGCGGGTCTCTCGGTCCATGCATGAGGCTCTGAAGTAAAATGGAAACCTTTCAAGGACAGTTATTATTCAGATACCCAAGCACTCCCTCAATGCATGAATACTTTCTTTTATTAAAGTTTCACTGTATGATGCTCACTCTCCCGACACAACTGCTGAAGCCAAAGTGGGTGAACAAGTAAATGTGGCAAAGAAAGCCGATGCTGCCCGGCTATCAAAAGAGATAGTGACTGGGGTCTTAAAGGCTTGAAGATAAACAAGCGGCCATCTAGCTCAGAAGCAACAAAGCCCACATGGAAGAACACACCAACCTGTGTGATCGCGTGGTCCCAAAGGGATCAGTTATCAGGCATCAAAGAACAAAAAATCATATCATTGGCTGCACCCCTCCCTGATACGATCACCGAAGACAAACAGGTACATAAGCAAATGTGGTGAAGAAAGCTGATGGTGCCCGGCTATCGAAAGAGATAGTGTCTGGGGTCATAAAGGCTTGAAGGTGAACAAGCGGCCATCTAGCTCAGAAACAATAAAGCCCACATGGAAGAAGCACACCAGCTGGTGCGATCACGAGGTGCCAAAGGGACCAGGTATAAGGCATCATGCCCCGCCCCCCAAAAATATATATATGTGTGTGTGATATATATATATATATATATATATATATATATATATATATATATATATATATATATATATATATATATATATATATATACCATAGTGAATGAAGGGGGAAGTGCAGAGTGGAGACCCGAAGCCCAAGTGTCGACCACTGGAGATCCCCTCACGGAGGGGTTTAGGAGAGGAGACGGGTCAAGCAGGGTGCGATGTAGTACCGATGAAGAACACAGCTCTCCCCCAGATCCTGGATGCTTCCTCCCCCCAACTACCATGATCCGAATTCTACCTTGCAGGACTGGATAGGTTAGAGATTGTACACTGGTGCATATGGGAGCTGGAGGCACAGGGAATCCAGGGTGGACTATACCTTTAGGACCAGGGGTGTGAGGGGCGATGCTGGGAGAGTGGAGGGTGAGTGGAGGAGCTGATTAGAAGGATCCACATGTGACCTCCTCCCTGGGAGATAGACGGCAGAGAAGGGGGGGGGGAGGGAGACTCTGGATAGGGCAAGATATGACAAAATAGCAATCTGTGGATTATCAAGGGCTCAGGAGGGAGGGGGTAGCGGGGAGGGAAGGGAATAAAAGAGGACCTGATGCAGAGTGCTTAAGTCGAGAGCAAATGCTTTGAGAATGATTGGGGCAGGGAATGTGTGGATGTGCTTTATACAATTGATGTATGTATATGTGTGGATTGTGATAAGAGTTGTATGAGCCCCTAATAAAATGTAAAAAATATTAAAATATATTTTTATTTCTTTGAAATAATTTTTCAATTGTTGTGAGGGACAAATTTGGCTCTTCTATCTCAAAACTTTGCCTCCTGGATGTAGACCAAGAAGGAGGCTATGTCTAGACACAGTCGCCTCACATATTGATATTTTTGCTTAAGAAGTGTCTGTGGTTTTGGAGCAATGCTTTCTGACTTACCCGCACATACTTTTACAGAATAAGTGATGAACCAGCTGCTTTGAATGGTGAACACATGGAAGCTGGGAAGGGTGAGGACCAGAAAGAATCACTAGAAAATAAATAATGTAATACATCTGCGTCAGGACCTTGGCTCCAGAGCTACAACTTCAGTGTTGTGCAGCACATGTCTTCTGTTTTGAAACACAATTGCAGTCAATTATTATCTTCCTCATGAGTCATTATTTCCTATGGCTCTGGGGATTGGCAGTACTAAGCTAGCAGATTCTTCTGTGGGCTTGACCTCAGGCAATGGCTTATGATGGAGACATCTCACACAGCTTCCCCACTGGTAAGTACCAGACAATGGCCACTGGTGTTTGCTGGGACATTAAGGGGGACTATTGTCAGCATCTGCATGTGGCCTCTACATCACACTTCCTCACAGCAAGGCGTATGGACTCCGAAGGTCTTGGGCAGAGAAGGAGCCAGGTGGGAGTTATATTACCTCAGAAGTCACAACGCACATCAACTGCCATATTTTACTCCTGGAGAGCCATAAGGCCGGCTGCGTTCAAGGGAAGAAACATAAACTCCAACTTTGGATGGGGAATGACAAGATTCTGGAAGACCTTGTAGGGAAGAAGCAATGCCTGGAAGGCATTTTGTGAGCTACAGTCTGCCCCAGGACATAAACCTTAACTGGGAAGCTCAATGATAGCCTTGCACACTCTGGCTGGTGAGTTCCAGTGACTTTCTTTGAAGGAAGGGAAGGCAAATTTGGAAGGGAACCCTCAGAAGGCCCCAAGTGACCTGAATCCGCACCTTGGCAGACATCCACTGAGCATTCCTTCTTCCTTCAGGGATTAAGCTGGGGGAGAGAATGGTTGCTGGGAAGACAAAAGGAATTGACTAACACTCTGGAATTACATCACTCCCTCTCTTTGTTCATTTTTCACTATTCTTTTCTTGTGTTGAATTTATCTTGTCCTTACTCTCCCCTAGGACCTTCCACTTAGATATGGGGTTGGGGTGAGGGGTTGATTGATCTTTGCTGAAATCAGGGAGGTTGGTAGTAATAGAAGGATCAACTTACTCCCCCATAGTTTCCATAGCAACCGGGACCAATTGGTGGGAGCAATGGGCAGATAAATGCCGCATTGTGGGGTTCGGTGCTTGGTGGAGGTGAAGGCTGACGTATCTAGAGTGGAGAGAGGAAAACAGCCTGGTGGGCAAATGTTGTTGGAGATGGCTTTGAGACTAGCCTCTGCTGGTCTCTTGCTCCTCACTCTCCCCTTGGTAGTGGCATGTGTGTGTGTCCCCACCTGCCATCCCTTCATCCCCACTTGGAGCCCTTCTGGCTATTATTTCCTCATGGCAAAACTGTCAGCTCATCATCCTGCTTTCTTCCATCCATGCTTCTTTAGCTGTGTGTTGACTTCTAACTGGAGAGAATCGGAAAAGTCAAGTCCCCTCCCCACAGGGCCTTTGCTGAAGGAGACAGCCCAGATCTGTGCTGCAATCTGGGTACGGAATCTCTCCTAGCTCACTCTCCCACTTCTCCTTAACAGGTTTTTCCTGCCACTGCTCCTGGCTGGACGGGATGGAGTGTTCAAGTGGTGCCACAGAAGTCACAGCAAATGAACCAAGGGACTCGGCAAAGACCATTCATGAGGTGGAATATGCTATAAGCTCTTGAATGGGAAGCCACCATTCTGGCAGTGAACATGGTCCTATGGACCCTCCTCGTTCTAAGGCTTTAGTGCAGTCCTACCTGACTGAGTGCTCCCCAAGTGAGTTCCTCCTGAAAGTGAAAGAAGGCTTATCCTTCTTTAGCTTTGAAACTACTCCTTCTTCACCTGGTGGATTCATATATTGAGGAACTTCGCTTCCTGATTCCTGAGCTCAACTGTGCTGACTGATAGCTTCATGGCCAAGGACACTGACACAGCTCTGTATTCTCTATTCACTCTCTTTGCTTCCCATTGGTTTCCTTTTGTCTAATTGTGGAAAAGAAATCCCTGGGGATGGTTTGTTCTAGAGTAAAGTTCTTCCAATTCCCTAAAGGAGGGTATAGAGAAATGCAAAGTTAACTGGAGTCTCTCCAGCATGCACTGGCACCCCAAGGGGGCTGCATAGGTCTCAATCAAAGGTGGAGGTCTGCTGCCTCACCCCTAGACAGGGAACACATCATGGGCAGGAGCGAAGTGCTGTTTCTATCTGGACCTTCAGGGTCTTCACAGTGCCTGGCTCATAGAGGAAATGAAAAATGCTTGTTTCTTCTTAACAAGTCAGAGATTTACTATTGTTGTTAGGGTCGGTCCTGTTGGTTCCCACTCATAACAACCCTATGTCAAACAGAACACAACGCCACCCGGTACCATCATCACAATTGTTCTCATGTTTGAGCCCATTATTGCAGCCCCCATGTCCATCCATCTCATGAGAGCCTACCTCTTTTCTATTGCCCCTCCACTTTACCAAGCACGATGTCCTTTTCCAGGGCCTGGTCTCTCTTGACAGCATGTTGAAAGTACATGTCCAAAGGGTGGTAAAATCTGGCCATCCTTACTTCTAAGGAGCATTTGGCCTGTGCTTCTTCCAAGACAAAATTCTTGGTACTTCTGGTAGTCCATGGTACTTTCAATGTTTTTTTTTTCTTTCCCTAGCACCATAATTCAAATGCATCGATTCTTCTTTGGACTTCCTTATTTAATCTCCAAATTTTACATGCATAGGAAGTGTTTGAACATACTATGGCTTGTGTCACATACACCTTAGTTCTCAAAACAACATCCCTGCTTTTCAATACTCTAAAGAGGTCTTGTGAATATTTACCCAATACAATGCTGTACATTTTTTAAGCTCTTGACTGTTGTTTGCATGAGTGTTGATCAGGATCCGAGGAAGAGGAAATCCTTGACCACCTCACAATTCTACATCTAAGCATATACCTCAAAGAAAAACAAACAGAAACTCAATGAGATAGTGCTATACAAGTTCACTGCAGCACTACCCACAAGAGCTGAAAGGTGGCTATTACCAAAATGCCTGGCCTCCAAACAATGGATAAACCAAACAATATCTAAGTCATACAATGGAATATTATTCAGCCTTTAAAAAGGAATGATGCTTTGGAACATGCTACACCATGAAGAACCTTGAAAATCTTCTGCTGAGTGAAACATGTCAGACCAAAATGAGACATTGATATGAAATATGCAGAATCCATAGCCAATCCGTAGAGACAGCAAGCATAGTCACTGTTGATAAGGGCTGGGTGACGAAGGCAATGGAGAGTGACTGGTTAATGAGCACTGACTGCGTCTCCATGCAGAGTGATCCAAATGTTCTGGAACTAGATGGGGGTGATGGTTGTACATCATTTTGAATGTTCTTCACTGGATTGTACAGGGAAAAAGAGAAAATGCTCGGCTTATGTCACTGCCAGAAAAGAGGAGGTGTGGGAGCAAGGTTATGTGTCTTTGTAGTCAGAACTCCAGAGCCTCGGAGCACTCTGCTGATTTTCTTTAGATGCCTTTCCTCCCACATACCCAACAACCCGTTCCCCTATTTTAGCATTGAAAGTCCCTTCACCCAGGAAACTGGTTTGATCATGTATTCGATTTGCATGCAGCCCCTCCCCTCTCCTGAGGGGTAGCCTCAGTGAAGGCACTGACAGGCTCAGAATCTTGGTTTCCTGACCTGTGCGTGTGCTGGAAAGTTTACATGGGATGATAAATAATAACACGGATCGCAATGAACAATTAGAAGCACTTACTATGGGCCAGACGTTGTTCCTCAGTGCTTCTAGCAGGCACACAAATGCCATGTCCTTGGGGCCTACAAGAACTCAGATTCCACTTCAGCAGATCTGAAGCAAGCTGTGAGAAATGGAATTTCTAACTGTGACAACAGTGAGGCCCAGGATTCTAAGAAGGACTGAGGCATTCAAATGACCGTGATGGCAAAGACCATGTATTGAGTATACTGTGGGTGGCCAAAAGAATGAGCAAATCAGTCCTGGAGGAAATCGAACCAGGACATTCTTCGAAGAGTGTTCCTAGAAGATAGAATGGCAAAATTTTGTCATGCTGATTTTGGACATATCGTTAGGAAAGAACAATTGGGAGACGAGTACATCATGTTGGTAAAATAGTGGATCTGGGGAAACTCTTCATGACACGCACTGGCACAATAACCGCAACAATGACCTCACAACTGCCAATGGGCAGGAAGATTGCATAGGATCTAGCAGTAATTTGTCCTCTCCGGCATAAGGTCACAAGGAATCAAATTTTCTTTGCTGGCAACTAACAACAACAAGGTCTTTCTATCATTCAATCTCAACCTCGAACACACAACTAAGAACTATTTTTCACTTCCCTTGTACACACAGCAGAACAAAGGGGGTTCAATGATTTTTCCGAGGTTATAGAGCTAGAAGGACATAGAGCCAAGACTGGACAATGGAGCGATTTGACACCAGAGACATTAATCTTAAGCAGGACCTTTGTCTCCCACAATGATCATAGGCATAACCATAGCGGACTTGGCACAAGCTCTTCCACATGGCAACCTTTCAGCAGATAGTTGCTATCTTAGTGCCATCCAGTTGACACCAAATCAGCGACTGTATAGGGCAGGGTTTGAACTGTCAATGTGGGTTTCTGACACTAAATATTTACAGCCGTAGAAATCCTCATCTTTCTCCGACAAAAGTCTGTATGATTGTTATTAATTGGGTCAGAAGTCACTTTAATGGTGACCAAATCCTTCTTTTTTTGGGATTCAACATTATACCCCACTGCTTCTAATAGCTCCTCTACCCAAACCAAAACAGGCACGAGAGCGTTGATTCTGACTCATGGTGCCTTATGTGTGGATTCCATAGGACTTTCAAGACTATAGGCTTTAAGCAGGTTTCCAGGCCTTTCCTCCATGGTGCCCCTGTGTGGGTTCCAACTGCCATTGATTTGTTGAATAGTTGAGTGTGGAAATCTTTGCACTCCTCCAGGAACTACAATACCCTTGAAGCTCTCTATTCACAAAGGACTGTCCTTCCAACCTAGGCTCAGAGTGCTTGTCTTCACTCTCTTGTTTTCCTTTTCATCAAGTTGTTTGGAACTCCCCAGGAGTTGGGTCCCAGGGACATATTTATATGTAATTATGTCCCTGTCATCTACAACATGATCATGATAAATGGAGAAATTACTGAAGTGATCAGTGCTATCTTCTTGCTGCGATCCACAATAAATGATCACGCGAGCCCCAGTCAAGAACCCAAAGGACGTATTGCATTGGGTAAATCTGCTCTATGAGACCTCTTCCTTTTTAAATTTTTTTGCAGCTGGGAAAGAGAAAGGGGAGATGGGCTCTTCTCCCAAGTTGGCATCCCTGCCAGGGCACACCCTACTCAAATCTTGCCAACTTCACTCCCGAATATAGTTCCCTGCTACTCCTGTAGAACTGACCCGTGGAAGGACCAATGGTCTAAAGATTAAGAATGGAGAAGACAAGTGCCAAAAGCCATAGCCTAGCCTTTCACAGCCAGAGTGTGACCCCACAAGGGCCCCCACAAAGAGACACTTTCTAGGGATCTTAAGTTGTTGGGGCTTAAGGGGAGGGGAGTGGGGCTCTAGCAAGCTAGGATCCCATTCCAGGCTGTGGGAACATATCCTGAGCCTTTGATGGGGAGGCCTCACGTACCCAGTGGGTCCAAAGGAGTTCTGGGTATATGGGCCTGTGGGAGGGAAGCCACGTTGGGGGCTGGACCAACCCAGAGCATCCCAAGTTGGATGGAGTGCAGGGGCCTGGGCAGGGTCCCTCCTCCTTTCCATCCCTCATGACCAACCAGACTATCAAAGTCTTGGGCAGGGAGGGGGCCTGGAGCAGGACCATGGTTGGGACACGGGGCCTGGAGTGAGGTCTCAGGTGGGTGGGCCAGGCAGGGCAGGGGTTCTGGTGCCTGGGCAGGCACCAGGTGGGCTGCAGACCTACATCAGGGGTTATGGTGGCAAGGCCCGGGTGGGCAGGAGTCTGGGATAGGGCGGGGAGGCCGCAGGAACCACACCTGGTCTGTGAAGCCCTAGGCCTTGCCCATCAAGTCATTTTGGCCCATGGAGGTGGTGTGGCTCTGAGGCTGGCTCACTCAGCACTCAGAGCTTGGCCTGCTCTTGGCCTCCACAGGAAGTGCTGGCTGGCCTCTTGCCTTGTCCTCAATAGTGGCTCCAGCTGCTGCCAAATAGGCCAAGGCTTAAAGGGGCCATGGGCTTCCACCTGTGCACCCCGTCTCTTCATCCTGAAAGGAGCCACTCGTTGCAGCCAGAGACCTCTTTCAAAAGTGTTCTCCAAAGTTTTTAAGAGCAAGGATGTTACCTTGAAGCTTAAGGTGTACCTGAATAAAACCATCTGAGTCATATATTCAATGGCCTTGTATGCACGTGAAAGTTGGACATTGAAAAGGAAGATCAAAGAAGAATCAATGCATTTATATTGGGATGCTGGTGAATAATATTGGAAGTACTATGAACTGCCAAAAGAACAAACAAATGTGGGTTAGAAGTACAGCCAGAATACTCCTTAGAAGCAAGAATGGTGAGACTTCCCCTCACATACCTTGGACATACTGTTAGTGAGAGATCAGTCCCTGGAGGAGTAAGGACATCCTGCTAGATGAAGAGAGATAAGCGAAAATGAGGAAGACCTTCAGTAAATGGATTGACACAGTGGCTGCAACAAGGGGCTGAACCATAACAACTATTGAGAGGATGGTGCAGGTCTGGGTGGTGTTTCGTTCTATTGTTCATAGTGTGGCTAGGAGTTGGAATTGACTCAATGGCATCTAACAACAGAAACAAAATCTACACCCACTACTAACAGGACAGGAAGTTTTCCAACGCCTCGCATCTCGCAACCCCAGGAACAGAGATGCCACCTTCCTTCTAGCTGTATAACCAGTATCTAGAACAGAGCTCAACGACAAAGTGCCTAACAAACCTGAAGTAGCTGTTACTTAGCTCCATGCCTCATAGGTCTCAGTTCCCCAGCCCCAAAACAATAACATCGGTGTTGTTGTTTGTTGCCATCAAGTTGATTTCTACTTACACCTGCCTCACACCTGCCTACCTAGTAACCCACCTTATGAAAATAAGGCAGAAGAATGATTCTTTCCCACGGTGTCTGCAGACTATGACTCACCACTCTGAAGGCACTGTCATGGAAATGTTGAATGGCTAGCTGATTGGTTGACAGTTGAAACCCACCAGCTGCTTCAAGGTAAAATAATGGGGCTGTCTGTTCCAGTAATGTTGTACAACCTTGGAAAACTTACATAAGGAATTGACTGGACTGCAATGAGTTTGCTGTACCTGGAATGATGATGCGACCAGAGAAAGAATGAGAGGGAAGTCTGAAAAGAAAGCACTGCCCTGCCCTCCATCTGGCAGTTTTGTGATTTTTTGCAGCAGTTGGTTCGAATGGAACAAGGAATAAAGAGGCGGAGGGCATGGCAGTCGAGCGCTATTTGCCATTCTGACCAAGTGCCACTGTGAGAAAAGGGGGAGGGTAGGGTTGATCTTGGTCTTGATCAAAGTCCAAGAAAATATTTGCATTTCCAGAAAGTGGGAGGTTTCCCAAGCCAGGGTAGTAACAGGAGCTGCTAGCTCTCACATCTGGCCCTGTGGACCCTGTTCAAAGAATCTCCTGCACTGGGTAAGAGGTTGGTGGTTAGGCAGAGAGACAAAGAGAGAGAGTTGAACTTCCTCTGGTTGTGTCTGGTCTGAAGGGGTTTGTCGACAGGCATCCTGGCTCTTTCCCAGCCTGAGCCCTTGAGCCTCCTCAAGTCCACTCTCCCGCTTCCCCGGCCCCCCACAGGGACACCTTCCAGAGGTCTTCCTGTACCCATATGTGGATTTTGGCTTTTCCTTCTTTTGGCTCTGCTCAGTGGAAGGGCATTTGAAGGGTGGTTGTGGGCTTTGTACAGTTGTCATTAGCATAAATGCGTGATAATTTCCTAAATTTCTCCTCCCGCAGCTTTAGGCTGTGTTTCCAAACTCCCGGTCCTCACAGAGGCTCTGGAGAGGGGGCAGTGGCTCTGATTCCACCTGGCAGTTCCTGGTTGAGCACATGGATGTCCCATCCCAGTCTAGCCATGGCACCAGGGATCACGGTGCTAGGAGAGTGGCAAATGAGTCCTCCAAAGGAGATGTGTACTGACCACAAAAGTGACACACTTATGGTTATCTACTAATTGTACATGGTGGTGCTTGGCCCTCTCAAGGTGGAAACATACAAATTAGCCTATGCCTCTTCTCTAAAAGCAAGGGTACCTGCTTGTGACATGAGGTTTTGGAAAGTTATTTCATGGGCACAAAGAAGGGTGGCTGATCCAACCCTTCAGCATCTTAGAGTAGTGTCCAGAGATCTAGTGGTGAAATGGGGTAGAAAGCTGCGGGGCGCTAGCTAGGGAGAGAATACGGAGTAATTTGAGCCAGAAAGAGTTATGAATGTGAGGCAGAATGAATATAGAAGGGATCTGGGAAATGAGTTTGGATCTATCTACCTCTTGAAGGATCTCACCCTTCTCTTTTCTCAACTGCTTCCATTGCAGCCTCGATCTGCCTGCTCTGGGCTTCCAAACCACACAAGCAACAATGTAGACACACGCACTCACAGGCACGCATACGCACATGTACACATACATGTACAAATCCACTCCGAAGAAGCAAAACCTACTTCTGGTGAATCCAGCCAATTCAGATGCATAGCAATCCCAGAGGAAATAGTAGAACACTCTGTGTGGGTTTCTGACACCATAAATTTGTCCATTGTCAGACGGCCTCATCTTTCTCCCTCTCAGAACAGCTAGTGGGTTTGAACTGCTGATCTTGTGATTAGTAGTGAGATGCTTAACCCACAGCATCACCAAATCTCCTTAGCAAGAAGGATATTACCACAATCACCACCACCATTTTCCTACTTTTCTGGGGGTTAGGGAAGGAAAGAGTACTGTTCAGCATTCGACTCCCTTTAAAGAAAATGGGAGGTCCAGGGTGATGACAGCAGATGGCTGGAACATTCCAGCCTGGCATCCTGGGTCACCCGGAAAGATTCTCCCTTGTGGGCTCTATGAAGCAGTCACACTCAAAGACCACCGAACCTCGTTCTCAGCTGTCAGCCTCGGGTCTTGGGTTTTTTTGGACCTGCTGGTTGGAGAGGGGCTGCTCGATGGAGAGCCTCATCACCTAGCATCATGGCTGCTCCGACATGATACCTCTGAGTCATGTAATTTATATTTCATGCACAATTGAAGCAGCTAATGGTGTCATTCTCCAAGGGGGAAACAAATTGTTACAGTGTGAATTACATTTCAGGCGTGTGCCCTTTCCTTTGTCCCCAAGTGCCCCAGGGGAAGTTCCCAGGTAGCCATCTTGTGAGTGTCCAAGAGAGTGGACAGGCCCCAAGGTGTCAGGGCTAAGGAGTGGTGGCAAGGCCAAAAATGCTTTCTCTGACTTCTTTTTGTGTGCATTGAGGTGGTGGAAGTAGAGGTGGCAGCTAAAACTTCCCAGTGGTCTCACCATTTTTTTCTCACCTGTACGTGTGGGATTAGGCAGAGCTAGAGTGTGACTCTTCAGTTCTCATGCTAACATTGATTGATATTGGACAGTGGAGATGATGTGTAGGGGAAGGGATGCAAAATCCAACCACTTGTAGTCAAGACATCAGCAGAGTGTGGAGCTAAGCCTGTAGTCTCTGAGGTTGGTCTGCTGGGATATGAATTCTAGCTCCCCCTTTGATAACCTGGTCACCTCTGGGCTAGATTGTTTCACTTTTCTGTGCATTCATGTTCTCACCAATAGACGGGAGCTGATGCACTCACTACCAATGGGTCAGTCAATTCCAATTCATAGTGAGCCTGCAGGACAGAGTGGAACCATTCTAGAGTTGTTCCTATAAGCTGTGACTTGTCCTGGAGAAAATTGATGCATCATTCTCAGGGGAAGCTGCTGAGGGTTTTTCTGAGCTTGTGGTAAATAGTCAAGGGCTTCTCTATTGCCCCACCAGCGCTCCTCTTAAAAGAGTTACAAAAGCCACCAAAACCCCACTGCTCTTGAGTTCATTCAGACCCATAGCAACTCGGCAGGATAAAGTAATAACTGTCCCGGCAGATGTCCAACCCTGAACACCTTTATGAGAGCTGACAGCCCAATATTGATCCCGAAGAACAGCTGGTGGATTTGAACCAACGACATTCTGGTTAGCATTTCTAATGCTTCACCCACACCACCACCAGTGGGATGAAATGAGTCAATGTACATGCAATGCTTAGAACACTGGTTCATAACATGCACTTAGTAATTGTGAGCTATTGTGGTAGGAGGGGAGTCCAAAAACCAAACCAACTCACTGCCATCAAGTCCACTCTGACTCACCATGACCTGAGTTCTACCCTATAGGACAGGGTCCAACTGCTCCTGTGGTTATTTGAGACTGTAACTTGGTAGGAGTGGAAAGCCTCATCTTTTTCCCTGAGAGTGGCTGGTCGTTTTGAACTGTTGACTTTGGGATTAGCAGTCCAATATGTAATCACCCACGCCACTATTAAATGAGAGCAACGAGTTTCTGACATTTTCTGTGAGGTGGTAGAATTATTTGTCATTTCTATATTTGAATACGGTAAATCGACTGAAACACAGCAATGATCATGACTTTACAAAGAGAGGAGAGATGTCAATTTTAAGGGTATATAGAGCTGGAAGTCAATCCTGGATAGTACAAATGGTGAAAACACTTGGCCATTAACAGAAACGTAGGAGGCTCAAGCGCACCAAGAATACCTTGGAAGAAAGTCTGGCCATCTGTTTCTGAAAGGATATGCCCATTGGAAATCCTATGAACTGCCATGAATCACAATCAACTCAGTGTCAAATGGTCATTTTAAATTTCAGGATGGTTCCTGGGATGAAAGAAAAAATCTAAGTTGTCTATTGAAGAGGTGGTTTGTGAGAGCACCTGGCCCATTTAAACACAAAAATGGATGAGGAGCCTCGCTGGGGTCACTGTACACAGACCAGGCCATGCTTTCTCCACATCTAGTTTTGTTGGATGCTGTCAAGTTGGTTTCAACTCGCAGCGACTCTTTGTACAACCAAAAGACACACTTCCTGTTCCTGTGCCATCCTCACAATTGTTATGTTTTAGACTATTGCTGCAGAAACTGTGTCCATCCATCTTGGTGAGGGCCTTCCTCTTTCTGGTGCCCCTTTACCAAGCATGATGGCCTTCTCTATGATGTTGCTCCTCATAACTCCTGATGTTCAAGTATGTGAGACGAATTCTAGCCATTCTTGCCTCTAAGGAGCATTCTGGATACACTTCTTTCAAGACAGATCTTGCTCCTCAACTGAAATTCTTGCACAGAGAGTGAAAGCAAACCTGATTTACCTAGAGTCACGTTTCCCACAGTGGGCAACACCACCATCTGTTTGGCATGGAAAAATCCAGGGATCTACAAAGCAGATATCTACATTTTATCCTGGATGGTGTACTATAGTACAAAATTCTTTCATTACCAGGGGTCCCTGAGTAATTTCTTTTTCTGAAAAGAGGGCAGTAGGCAGAATAAGTTTCGGAACTTTTGGTCTAGAGCAGGAGCTGGAAACTTGTTTTTCTGCTAAGGATCATGTGATTTATAAAGTCATTCATGGGGCCATACAGGTCAAATATTTAATGAACTCACCCCTAAGGTGATGGCTACAAATGCTTCTCTTTGGTGAGATGTGTGATGCTGGCAGGTATTGATGATTTGGGGAGCCATATACAGCACTCGGGCCAAACGTTGTTCTAGGGTAGTGGATCTCAACTGGTGGGTTGCGACTTCTTTGGGGGTCGAATTAGACTTTCACGGGGGTTGCCTGATTCATCACAGTAACAAAATTACAGTGATGAATTAGAAATGAAATAATTTTGTGGTCAGGTGTCACAACAAACTGAGGAAATATATGAAAAGTCACAGCATTAGGAAGGTTGAGAAACACTGGTCTGGGGAATAGTTGGGATCTCAATGTAGGAAAACATGAACTTCATAGGCATTCAGGCAGTGTAGCACTTGGGTTTCATTGGAGAGGAAAGAATTATTGATCTTGTTTCAAGGACAAACAAATCTGGAAGTAAATGCTTTTGTGGATGAAAACAAAACATAAAACAAACTCTTGAAAGATTTCTGTATGCTAGAGATGAATTGCAATCAAGAAAATTAAATGATATCTGTTAGGGGTCCAGCAGAAAACAAACCATTCAGAAGTTTTATTTAAAGAGAGTTTAATGAAGACTGTTCACAGTGATGCAGATGGGGTTAAGGGAACCAACAAAAGATAGGGAGGCCCCAAGGGGTTAACAAGAGCATAAAGCTGTTGCCACGTGTCCTATGGAATTTCCTCTACAGCTCTTTGACTTCATATCTTCCCATTGTCTTAGCTACTCTATGATGTAGAGCAATTCTGCCTCATAGGAATTTTATACTACTGTCCTCTCCCAATTTCCATTACTTTCCAACATCATTCGTGTTAAAATATGTAGTATTTAATCAGATTTACTATGCTCTAAACCAGTGGTTCTCAAACTTTGTAATTCCTTAACACTATAGTGAAGTCCCTGATGTTGTGGTGAACATCCATTCATAAAATTATTTTTGCTGCTACTTTATACCTGTAATTTTGCTACTAATAAGAAGAGGCCAACCCCTGTGAATGGGAAGCTCAAGCCCCAAAGAGGTCCTGATCCACAGGTTGTGAACCGCTGCTCTAAACTAAGAAGTGTTTCTTTAAGATGTAGTTCAGCATATTGTTAGACGCCCAAGTCATATTGTTGCTGTTGTTAGGTGCAATCGAGTGGGTTTTGGCTCACAGCAACTCTATGTACAATGTACTGAAACACTGACCCATCCTGTGCATTCCTCACAGTGGTTCTTTGCTTGGGCTCTATGTTGCAGCCACTTAGCTATTCCAAATTGTAGGGGCTGCCTCTCCTTTGCTGCCCTTCTACTGTACCAATATTTGTGTCATCCTCTAGGACAGTGATCTCAACCTTCCTAATTCCACAACACTTTCCAATGTAGTGGTAGACCTTCAATCATAAAATTATATTCTTTGCTACTTCATAAGTCTAGTTTTGCTACTGTTATGAATAGTGCCACCCTGTAAAAGGTTCGTATAAGCCCCAAAGGGGTCACGACCCACATGGTGAGAACTGCTGCTCTAAATTCAGAGGTGTTTCTCTTAAGGTCTGCTTCACCATACTGTTAGAAGCTCAAGTCCATTTGTTGTTGTTGTTAGGTGCCGTAGAGTGGGTGTGTCTCATAGCAACTCTATGCACATTATAATGGAACGCCGCCCTGTCCTGTGCCCTCCTCATAATGGTTCTTTGATTATGTTCACCCACTGTGCTAATGTATCTTGTTGGGGACTGCCTCTCTTTTCTTGCCCTTCTGTACCAAGATTTGGGTCTTCCTTTAGAGCAGTGGCTCTCAACTTTCCTAATGCCATTTTCTTTTCATACTGATTCTCATTTAGTGGTGACCCCCAACCATAAAATTATTTTCATTTCACCTTCCTAAGTGTAATTTTGTTACTGTTATGAATCATGACAACCTTGTGTAATTTTCATTCCACACTACAAAGGGGTTGTGACACGCAGGTGAAGATCCTCTGCTATAAACTAAGAGGAGATTCTCTTAAGCTAGAATTCAGCATATTTGTAGATGCAGCAGTTCTGTTGTTAGGTACCATTGACTGGGTTTTGGCTCATAACAACTTTATGCACAATGCAAAGAAACACTTTCCCGTCGTATGCCACAGTGGTTCTTATACTTGCGCTCATTATTGCAGCCACTGTGCTAAACCAACTTTTGGGTAGCTGCCTCTTTTTTGTGGCCTTTCTACTGTACCAAGAATTGTGTCTTCCTCTAGGGCAGTGGTTGTCAAATTTCCTAATGCCATGACCCTTTCATACAGTTCCTCATGTAGTGGTGACTCACATCATAAAATTAATTTCATTGTTACTTTGTAACTGTAATTGTCCTACAGTTATGAATCGGGTCATACTTGTGAAAGGGTCATTTGACCGCCAAAAGCGGTCGCGACCCACAGATTGAAAACTGCTGGTCTAAACTAAGAGGAGTTTCTCTTAATATCTATTTCACCCTATTGTTAGAAGCACAAATCCCGTAGTTATTGTTGTTAGATTCTGTCGCATAGCTTTCGACGTAAAGCTACTCTAAGAACAATATATGGAAAGGTGTCCTGTCCTGTGCCATCCTCACAGTGGTTCTTTTGCTTGCTCAGATTGTTACAGCCACTGTCGTATTCCATCTTGCTCTGGGTTGCCTCTTTTTTGCTGCCCTTCTACTGTACCCAGATTTATGTCTTTCTCTAGGGCAGTGGTTCTCTACCTTCCTAATGCCACGACTCTTTCACACCATTTCTCTTGTACTGGTGACACCCCCAATCATCAAATTATTTTCCTTGTTATTTCATAACTATAATTTTACTACTGTTATGAATCAGGCCACCCATGTGAAATGGTCATTCCTCCCCATTAAAACGTTGTGATCCACAGTTTGAGAGCTGCTACTCAACACTAAGAGGAGTTTCTTTTAAGGTCTACTTCAGCATATTGTTAGAGGCACAAGTCCTGTTGTTTTTGGCTGCCTTCGAGTGGGTTTTGGCTCATACCAACTCTATTCACCGTGTAATGAAATGCTTTCCTGTCCTGTGCCTTCCTCACAGTGGTTTTTTTGCTCATGCTCATTGTTGCAACCACTGTGCCAATCCATCTTGTTGGTCACTGCCTCTTTTCCTGCCTCTGTACACAGATTTGTGTCTTCCTCTAGAGCAGTGGTTCTTAATTTTCTGAATGCCTCTACCATTTCACACCGTTCCTCATGTAGTGGTGACATCCCAACCATAAAATATATTCATGGCTACATCATAACTGTAATTTTGCTTCTGTTATGAATCAGGCCACCAATGTGAAAGGTTCATTAGTCTCCTCAAAGGTGTCACGACACACAGTTTGAGAACCAATGTTCTAAATTTATAGGAGTTTCTCTTAAGGTCTACTTCAGAATATTCTTAGAACCACAAGCCCTGTTTTTTATTGTTAGGTGCCTTTTAGTGTGTGTTGGCTCATAGCAACTGTATGCACAATATAATGAAACCCTGCCCCATCTTGTGCGATCCTCACAGTGGTGATTTTGCTTGTGCTCATTGTATCAGCCATTGTACTAATCCAACTTTTGGAGTGCTGCCTCTCTTTTGCTGCCCCTCTACTCTACCAAGATTTGTATCTTCCTCTAGGGCAGTGGTTCTCAAATATGCTAATGCCATGACCCTTGCATACATTTCCTCATGTAGTGATGAACCCCCAATCATAAAATTATTTTCATTCCTACTTCGCAACTTTAATTTTGCTGTAGTTATGAATTGGGCCCCAACTGTAAAAGGGTCATTTGACATCCCCCCGCAAAGGGGTCGCCACCCACAGGTTGAGAATCGCTGCTCTAAACTAACAGTAGTTTCTCTTAGGATCTACGTCACCATATTGTGAGAAGCACAAGTCCTGTAGTTATTGTTGTTAGGTGCTGTCCAGTAGTTTCGGCTCACAGCAACTCTACGCACAATATAATGAAATGCTGCCGCCACTTATGCAATCCTCACAGTGGCTCTTTGCTTGCGCTCATTGTTGTAGCCACTGTGCTTATCCATCATTTGGGGGTCTGCCTCTCATTTGCTGGCTTTCTACTCTACCAAGATTTCTGTCTTCCTTTAGGCCAGTGGTTCTCAACCTCCCTAATTCCACAACCCTTTCATACCATTCCTGATGTAGTGCATACCCCCCAATCATAAATTTATTTTCATTACTACTTCATAACTGTAATTTTGCTACCGTTATGTACTGGGACACCCCTGTGAAAGGGTCATTCATCACCTAAATGGGGTCCTGGCCCACAGGTTGAAAACCGCTGCTCTAAACTATGAAGAATTTTTCTTTAGATATATTTAAACACATTGTTAGAAGCACAAGTCTTTTGTTATTGTAGTTAGGTGCCATAGAGTGGGATTCAGCTCACAGTAACTCTATGCAAATATAATGAAACACTGCCCTGTGCCATCCTCACCGTGCTTCCTTGCTTGTGCTTTGTGTTGCAGCCACTGTGCTATTCCAACTTGTGGGGGCTGCCTCTCCTTTGCTGCTCCTCTACTATACCAACATTTGTGTCTTCCTCTCAGACAGTGGTTCTCAACCTTCCTAATTTCATGACCCTTTCATACAGTTCCCAATGTAGTGGTGGACCCCCAGTCATGAAACTTTTTGCTGCTGAAATCAGGGAGGTAGGTAGTAATAGCGGGAACCACTTACTACTCCCATAGTTCCCATAGCAACCTGGACCATTTGGTGGGAGGAATGGGCGGTTTCGGTGCTTGGTGGAGGTGAAGGCTGACGTGTTTAGAGTGGAGAGAGGAAAACAGCCTGTTGGGGAAATGTTATTGGAGATGGCTTTGAGACTAGCCTCTGCTGGTCTCTTGCTCCTCACTCTCCTCTTGGTAGCAGCACGTGTGTTCCCCTCCCCACCATGCCTCATCCCAACTTGGAGCCCTTCTGACTATTATTTCCTTATGGAAAAGCTGTCGGCTCATTATCCTGCTTTCTTCCATTCATGCTTCTTTAGCTCCGTGTTGACTCCTATTAGGAGAGAATCAGAAAATTTAAGTCCCCACCCCACAGGGCCTTTGCTGAAGGAGACGGCAAGCTGTGTACGGAATATCTCCTAGCTCACTCTCTCACTTCTCCCTAATAGATTTTTCCTGCCACTGCTCCTGGCTGGAGGGGATGGAGAGTTCAAGTGATGCCACAGAAGTCACAGCAAAAGAACCAAGGCACTTGGCAAAGACCATTCATGAGCTGGAATATGATAGAAGCTCTTGAATGGGAAGGCACCATTCTGGCAGTAAACATGCTCCTATGGACCCTCCCAGTTCTAAGGCTTTAGTGCAGCCCCACCTGATTGAGTTCTCCCTGGGTGAGTTCCTCCTGAAAGCGAAAGAGGGCTTATCCTTCTTTATCTTTGAAGCTATGCCTTCTATACCTACTGGATCCAGATATTGAGGATCTTCGCTTCCTGATTCCTGAACTCAACTGTGCTGATTGATAGCTGCATGGCCAAGGACCCAGACACAGCTCTGGATTCTCTGTTCGCCATCTTTAGCCACCATTGGTTTCCTTTTGTCTAATTGTGCAACAGAAATCTCGGAGGATGCTTTATTCTAAAGTTCTTCCACTTCCCTAAAGGCGGGTATAGAGAAAGGCAAAGTTAACTGGAGTATCTCCAGCACACACTGGAACCCCAAGGGGGCTGCATAGGTCTCATCCAAAAGTGGAGATCTGCTGCCTCACCCCTAGCCTGGGAACCCATCATGGGTAGGGGCCAAGTGCTGTTTCTATCTGGACCTTCAGGGTCTTCGCAGTGCCTGGCTCATAGAGGAAATGAAAAATGCTTGTTTCTTCTTAACAAGTCAGAGATTTACTATTGTTGTTAGGGTCGGTCCTGTTGGTTCCCACTCATAATAACCCTATGTGAAACAGAACGAAACGCCACCCGGTACCATCATCACAGTTGTTCTTCTGTTTGAGCCCATTACAGCAGCCCCCATGTCCATCCATCTCATGAGAGCCTCCCTCTTTTCCATTGCCCTTCCACTTTACCAAGCATGATGTCCTATTCCTGGCCCTGGTCTCTCCTGACAACATGTTGAAAGTACATGTCCAAAGGGTGACAAAATCTGGCCATCCTTACTTCTAAGGAGCATTTGACCTGTGCTTCTTCCAAGACAAGTTTATTGGTGCTTCTGGTAGTCCATAGTACTTTCTATGGTTCTTTTTTCCTAGCACCATAATTCAAATGCATCGATTCTTCTTTGGCCTGCCTTATTTAATCTCCAAATTTTGCATGCATAGGAAGTGTTTGAACATACTATGGCTTGTGTCAGATGCACCTTAGTTCTCAAAATAACATCCCTGCTTTTCAATACTCTAAAGAGGTCTTGTGAATATTTAGCCAATACAATGCAATGCATTTTTTAAGCCCTTGACTGCTGCTTGCATGAGCGTTGAACATGGACCCAAGGAAGAGGAAATCCTTGACCACCTCACAATTCTACATCTAAGCATATACCTCAAAGAATAACAAACAAAGACTCAAAGAGATAGTGGTATACAAATTCACTGCAGCACTACCCACAATAGCTGAAAGGTGACTATTACCAAAGTGCCCAGGGCCCGAAGAATGGATAAACCAAACAATATCTAAGTCATACAATGGAATATTATTCAGCCTTTAAAAAGGAATGATGTTTTGGAACATGCTACACTATGCAGGGACCTTGAACACCTTCTGCTGAGTGAAACAAGTCAGACCATAATGAGATTGATATAAAATATGCAGAATCCATAGGGAAATCCATACACAGCAAGCAGAGTTACGGTTAATAAGGGTTGGGTGACGAAGGCAATGGGGAGTGACTGGTTAATGAGCATTGACTGTGTCTCCATTCAGAGTGATCCAAATGTTGGCCTGATCCTATATTCGGTTTGCATGGAGCCCCTGCCTCTCCTGAGGGGTAGCCTCAGCAAAGGCACTGACAGGCTCAGAATCTTGGTTTCCTGAACTGTGAGTGTGCTGGAAAGATTAGATGGAGTAATAAATAATGACACTGATCACAACCAATAATTATAAAGCACTTACTATGGGCCAGATGTTGTTCCCCAGCCGTGCTTCTAGCACGCACACAAATAAAATGCCCTTGGGGCCTAACAGAAACTCAGATTCCACTTCAGCAGATCTGAAGCAAGCTGCGAGAAATGGAGTTTCTAATGGGGAAAACAGTGAGGACCAGGATTCTCAGAAGGATTGAGGCATTTGAATGGCATTGATGGCAAAGACCGTGTGTGTAGTATACTGTGTGTGGCCAGGAGAATGTGCAAATCTGTCCTGGAGGAAATTGAGCCAGGACACTCTTCACAGAATGTTCCTAGAAGAGAGAATGGCAAATTTTTGTCATGCTGATTTTGGTCATGTCGTTAGGAAAGACCAGTTGCGAGAAGAGGACATCATGTGGATCTGGGGAAACTCTTCATGACACGGACTGGCACCATAACCGCAACAATGACCTCAAACCTGCCGATGGGCAGGAAGATGGCATAGGATCTGGCAGTGATTTGTCTTATCAGACCTACGGTCAAAAGGAGTCAAATTTGACTTACTGGAGACTAACAACAACAACAAGGTCTTTCTATCTATTGATGCATTCAATCTCAACCTCAAACACACAACCTAAGCACTATTTTTCACTTCCCTTCTACACACAGCAGAGCAAAGGGGGTTCAATGATTTGTCCCAGGTCATGGAGCTAGAAGGACATAGAGGCAGGACTGGACAATGGAGCGATCTGACAACAGAGACATTAAACATAAGCAGGGCTTTGTCTCCCACAAAGATCATAGGCATAACCATAATGGACTTGGCACAAGTCCTGCCGCATGGCAACCTTTCAGCAGATAGGTGCTATCTTAGTGCCATCCAGTTGACAGCAAGTCAGCGACTGTATAGGACAGGGGAGAACTGTCTGTGGATTTTTGACACGAAATATTTACAGCAGTAGAAATCCTCATCTTTCTCCCATAAATGTCCCTATGATTGTTAGTAATTTGGTCAGAAGTCACTTTAATGGTGACCAAATCCTTCCTTTTATGGGATTCAACATTATACCCCACTGCTTCTAATAGCTCCTCGCCCCAAACAAAAACAGGCATGAGAAAGTTGATTCTGACTCATGGTGCCCCTATGTGTACATTGCATAGGACTTTCAAGACTATAGGCTTTAAGCAGGTTGCCAGGCCTTTCCTCCATGGTGTCCCTGGGTGGGTTCCAATGGCAAATGATTTGTTAAATAGTAGTGTGTGGAACTGTTTGCCCCCCTTCAGGAACTCCAATATCCTTGCAGCTCTCTATTCACAAAGGACTGTCCTTCCAACCAAGAGCTCAGAGTGCTTGTTTTCTCTCTCATATTTTCTTTACATCAAGAAGTTTGGGACTCCCCAGGAGCTGGGTCGCAGGGACATATTTATATGTAATTATGACCCTGTCATCTACAACATGATCATGATAAATGGACAAAAGACTGAAGTGATCAGGGCTATCTTCTTTCTGGAGTCCACAATAAATGATCATGCGAGCCCCGGTCAAGAACTCAAGGGATGTATTGTAATGGGTAAATCTGCTCTTTGAGATCTCTTTCTTTTTTTGCAGTTGGGAAAGAGAAAGGGGAGATGGGCTGTTCTCCCAAGTTGGGGTCCCTACCAGGGCACCCCCCACACAAACCTGGCCAACTCCACTTGCCACTACTGTAGAACTGCCCTGTGGAAGGACCAATGTCCTAAAGGTTCAGAATGGAGAAGACAAGTTTCAAGAGCTACAGCCTAGCCCCTTACAGCCAGAGTGTGACTCAACAAGGGCCCCCACAGGCACTTTCTAGGGATCTTAAGTAGTTGGGGCTTTAGGAGAGTGGCATGGGGCTCTAGCAAGCTAGGAGCCCATCCCAGGCTGGGGTTACATATCCCAAGCCCTTGATGGGGAGGCCTCAGGTAAGCAGTGGGCCCAATGGAGTTCTGGGTATGTGGGCCTGGGGGAGGGCAGCCACCTTTGGGGCTGGACCATCCCAGGGCATCCCAAGTGGGATGGGGTGCAGGGGCCTGGGCAGGGTCCCTCTTCCTCTCCATCCTCCATGGCCAGTCAGGCTAACACAAGGTCTTGGGCAGGCAGGGGGCCTGGGGCAGTGCCCAGATGAGCCAGGGGCTAGCTGGGCAGGGGGTGTTTCCTGGGTAGGCAGAGGGCCTCGGGCAGGGTCTTTGTGGCAGGCCCAGACCCAGGTGGGCAGGGACCTGGAACAGGGATCCCAGGTGTGTGCCGGCCTCGACTGGACCCAGGGTTGGCAAGGGCCCTGATGCAGGTTCCTGGGTGGGCAGCGGGCCCAGGGCAGAGTCTTGGTGGTGAGCAGGCCCAGGGTGGGGGCAGGGGGTCTGGAGTGTGTCCTGGGTGTGTCAGCTAGGCAGGGCGGGGATCCTGGTGGCTGGCCAGGTGACTGGTGAGCTGCAGACCCACATCAGGGGTCATGGTGGCAAGGCCCTACCTGGGGGGCAGGAGTCTGGGAAGGGGCAGGAAGGCTGCACAGACCACACCTGGTCTTTGAAGTCCTAGGCCTTGCGCATCAGGTCATTATGGCCCATGGAGGCAGTGCGGCTCCGAGGCTGGCTCACAGCATTCAGAGCTTGGCTCGCTCAGTTCCTGAGCCCTTGTCCTCTATAGGAACTGCTGGCTGGCCTCCTGTCATGTTCTCAATAGGCTCCAGCTGCTGCCAAGTAGGCCAAGTCTTAAAGAGGCCATGGGCTTCCACCTGTGCGCCCCTCCTCCTCACCCTTAAAGGGGCCGCGTGTTGCCGCCAGAGACCTCTTTCAAAAGTGTTCTTCAAAGTGTTTAAGAGCAAGAATGTTACATTAAGGTGCACCTGACTAAAGCCATCTTAGTCATATTTTCGGTGGCCTTCTATGCACGTGAAAGTTGGACATTGAAAAGGAAGGTCAGAGAAGAATCAATGCATTTGAATTGGGAGGCTGGTGAAGAATATTGAAAGTACTAAGAACTGCCAAAGAACAAACAAATGTGGGTTAGAAGTACAGCCAGAATACTCCTTAGAAGCCAGGATGGTGATGCTTCCCCTCACGTACCTTGGACATACTGTTAGGGAGAGACCAGTCCCTGGAGGAGGAAGGACGTCCTGCTTGGTGAAGCAGAGAGGCAGTGAAAATGAGGAAGAACTTCGGCCAATGGATTGACACAGTGGCTGCAACAAGGGGCTCAAACATAACAACAATTGAGAGGATGGTGCAGGACAGGGTGGTGTTTCGTTCTATTATCCATAGGGTGGCTAGGGGTTGGAACTGACTCAATGACATCTAACAGCAGAAACAATGTCTACACCCACTACTAACAGGACAGGAAGTTTCCCAACCCCTCTCATCTCTCAACCCTAGGAACAGAGATGCCACCTTCCATCTAGCTGTATTCCCAGTATCTAGAACAGAGCTCAACGACGAAGTGCCTAACAAACCTGAAGTAGCTGTTACTTAGCTCCATGCCTCATAGGTCTCAGTTCCCAAGTCCCGAAACAATGACATCAGTGTTGTTGTTTGTTGCCATCAAGTCAATTTCCAGTTACACCAGCGTCACACCTGCCTACCTAGAATCCCACCTTATGAAAATAAGCCAGAACAATGATTCTTGCCCACGGTGTCTGCAGACTATGACTCACCACTCTGAAGGGATGTCATGTAAATGTTGAACTGCTAGCTCAAAGTTGACAGTTCAAACCATCAGCTGCTTCAAGGAAAACGATGAGGCTGTCTGTTCCAGTAATGTTGGACAATGTTGGAAAACTTACATAGGGTCTCCATGAGTTGGAATTGACTGGACAGTAATGGGTTTGCTGTACCTGGAATGATGATGCGACCAGAGAAAGAACGAGAGGGAAGTCTGAAAAAGAAGCACCGACCTGCCCTCCATCGGGCTGTTTTGTGATTTTTTGCAGCAGATGGTTCGAAGGGAACAGGGAATGAAGAGGCGGAGTGCATGGCACAGTTGAGGGCTATTTGCCATTCTGACCAAGTGCCTCTGTGAGAAAAGGGGGAGGGGAGGCTTGACCTGGGTCTTGATCAAAGCCCAAGAAAATATATGGATTTCCAGAATGAGGGAGGTTTCCCAAGTCAGGGTAGTAACAGGAGCTGCCAGCTCTCACCACTGACCCTTTGGGCCCTGTTCAAAGAATCTCCTGGACTGGGTGGGAGGTGGTTGGTTAGGCAGAGAGACAAAGAGAGAGTTGAACTAGGAACTCTGGCTCTTTCCCAGCCTGAGCCTTAGCCCCCGAGCCTCCTCATCTCCACTCTCCCCCTTCCCCGGCCCCCCACAGGGACACCTTCCAGAGGTCTTCCTGTACCCATATGTAGGTTTTGGCTCTTCCTGCTTTTGGCTCTGCTCAGTGGAGGGCATTTGAAGGTTGTTTGTGGGATTTGTACAGTTGACATTAGGGTAAATGCGTGATCATTTCTTAAATTTATCCTACTGCAGATTTAGGCTGTGTTTCCAAACTCCCTGTCCTCACAGAGGCTCTGCAGAGGGGACAGTGACTCTGATTCCACCTGGAATTTCCTGGTTGAGCAGAGGGATTTCCCATCCCAGTCTAGCCATGGCACCAGGGATCAGGGTGCTAGGAGAGGGGCAAATGGGTCCCCAAAGGAGATGTGTAGTGACCACAAAAGTGACACACTGGTGGTCACCTACTAATTGTACATGGTGGTGCTTGCCCCTCTCAAGGTGGACACATACAATTTCGCCTATGCCTCTTCTCTAAAAGCAAGTGGAACTGCTTGTGACATGAGGTTTTGGAAAGTTTTTTCATGGGCCACAAAGAAGTGTGGCTGATCCAGTGTCTCAAGCTGGATTAGAGTAGTGTCCAGAGAGTTCGTGGTGAAAGGGGGTAGGGAAATGTGGAGAGCTGGCCAGGTAGTGAACACGGAATAATTTGAGCCAGACAGAGTAATGAATGGGAGGCAGAATGGATATGGAAGTAATCTGGGGGACGAGTTTGGATCTGCCTCTGTGGGTTTCTGACACTATAAATTTGTCCATTGTCAGACGGCCTCATCTTTCTCCCTCTCAGAGCAGCTAGTGGGTTTCAACTGCTGGCTTTGAGATTAGTAGCGGGATGCTTAACCCACAGCATCACCAAAACTCCTTAGCAAGAAGGATATTACCACAACCACAGCCACCTCCCCTTTTTCCTAATTTTCTGAGAGGTAGAGAGAAAAGAGTGCTGTCCAGCGTTCGACTCCCTTTAGAGAAAATGGGAGGTCCAGGGTGATGACAGCAGGTGGTTGGAACATCCCAGCCTGGCATCCAGGGCCACCTGGAAAGATCCTCCCTTGTGGGCTCTGTGGAGCAGGCACACTCAAAGACCATAGGACCTCGGTCTCAGCTGTCGGCCTCGGGACTTGGGTTTCTTAGTTCCTGCTGCTTGGGGAGGGGCTGCTTGATGGAGAGCCTCATCACTTAGCATCATGGCTGCTCAGATGTGATACCCCTGAGTCGTGTAATTTACATTTCATGCACAATTGAAGCAGCTAATGGTGTCATTCTCCAAGGGGGGAACAAGTTGTCATGATGTTAATTACATTGAAGGCGTGCTCCCTCTCCTTTGTCCCCATGTGCTCCAAGGGAAGTTCCCAGGTAGCAGTCGAGTGGGTGTCCAAGAGAGTGGCTTTGGCTCCCTCCAAGGTGTCAGGGCTGAGGAATGGTTGCAAGGCCAAGAATTCTTTCTCTGACTTCGTTGTGGGTGTGTTGGCGCAGTGGGAGTAGAGGTGGCAGCTAAAACAGCCCAGTGATCTCCCCTTCCTTTTCTAACCTGCGCGTGTGCAATCGGGCAGGGCTGGAGGGTGCCTGTTCAATGCTCAAGCTAATTTTGCTTGATAGGGGACAGTGGAGATGATGTGTAGGGAAAAGGAGGCAAAATCCAACCACTCTTAGTCCAGATATCTGCAGACGGTAGAGTTAAGCCTGTAGTCTCTGAGGCTGGTCTGCTGGGATTTAAATTCCAGCTCCCCCTTGGATAACCTGATTACCCCTGGGCCAGATGGCTTCACATCTCTGTGCATTCGTGTCCTCACCTATAGACGGAAGCTGATGTACTACCAATGGGTCACTCGATTCCAACTCATAGTGATCCTGGAGGACAGAGTGGAATCATTCTATAGGTGTTCCCATAGGCTGTGACTGATACTGGAGTAAATTGACGCATCATTTTCATGGGAAGCTGCCGAGGGTTTCGCTGAGCTAGTGGTAAATAGTCAAGGGCTTCTCTATTGCCCCGCCAGCGCTCCTCTTAAAGGGGTTGCAAAAGTCACCAAAACCCCACTTCTCTTGAGTTCTTTCAGACTCATGGCAACTCAGCAGGATAAAGTAATAACTGTCCCTGCAGACATCCGACCCTGAAAATCTTTATGAGCTCAGACAGCCCCAACTTGATCCCGAAGAACAGCTGGTTGGTTTGAACCACCGACCTTCTGGTTAGCAGTTCTAATGCTTCACCCACACCACCACCAGTGGGATGAAATGAGTGAATGTACATGCAATGCTTAGAACACTAGTACATAACATGCACTTAGTAATTGTGAGCTATTGTGGTAGGAGGGGATTCCAAAAACCAAACCAACTCACTGCCATCAAGTCCACTCTGAGTCCCCATGACCTGAGTTCTACCCTATAGGACAGGGTCCAACTGCTCCTGTGGTTATTTGAGACTGTAACTTGGTACGAGTCGAAAGCCTCATCTTTTTCCCTGAGAGTGGCTGGTCGTTTTGAACTGTTGGCTTTGGGATTAGCAGCCCAATATGTAATCACCCACTCCATTATTAAATGAGAGCTACGAGTTTCTGACATTTTCTGTGAGGTGGTAGAAGTATATGTCATTCCTATATTTAAAGAAGGTAAATCTACTGAAACAGAACAATTGCCATGGCTTTCCAAAGAGAGGAGAGATGTCACTTTTAAGGATAAATAGAGCTGTGAGTCATCCCTGGAGAGTACAAATGGTTAAAACACTTGGCCATTAACAGAAACTTAGGAGGTTCAAGCGCACCCAGAAATACCTTGGAAGAAAAGCCTGGCCACCTGTTTCTGAAAGGTTATGCCGATTGAAAGTCCTATGACTTTCAATCACAATCAACTCAGTGTCAAATGGTCATTTTAAATTTCAGGATGGTTCCTGGGCAGAAAGCAAACATTCTAAGTTGTCTATTGAAGAGGAGGTTTGTGAGAGCACCTGGCCCATTCAAACACAACTGATGAGGAACCTCGGTGGGGCCACTGTACACAGACCAGGCCATGCTTTCTCCACATCTGGTTTTGTTGGATGCTGTCAAGTTGGTTTCAACTCGTGGCGACCCTACATACAACCGAAAGAAACACTGCCTGCTCCTGTGTCAGCCTCACAATTGTTATGTTTTAGTGTGTTGTTGTAGAAACTGTGTCCATCCATCTTGGTGAGGGTCCTCCCCATTTGGGCGCCCCTTTACCAAGCATGATGGCCTTTTCCATGACGTTCCTCCTCATAGGTCCTGATGCCCAAGGATGTGAGATGAAGTCTAGCCATCCTTGCCTCTAAGGAGCATTCTGGATACACTTCTTTCAAGACAGATCTTGCTCCTCAACTGAAATTCTTGCAGAGAGAGTGAAAACACACCTGATTTTCCTAGAGTCTCGTTTCCCAAAGTGGGCAACACCACCCACCTACTGGGCACAGAAAAATCCAGAGATCTACAAAGCAGATATCTACATTTTATCCTGGATGGTGGGCTATAGTCCAAAATTCTTTCATTGCTGGGGGGTCCTGAGTAATTTCTTTTTCTGAAAAGAGGGCAGTAGGCAGAATAAGTTCGGGAACCTTTGGTCTGGAGCAGGAGCTGGAAACCTGTTTTTCTGCCAAGGACCATGTGGTGATTTATAACATCATTCATGGGGTCATACAGGTCAAATATTTAATGAACTCACTACTAAGGTGATGGCTCCAAATGCTTCTCATTGGTGAGATGTGTGATGCTGGCAGCTATTGATTTTTTGGGGGGCCCTATACAGCCCTCGGGCCATACGTTGGTCTAAGGTAGTGGATCTCAACCAGTGGGTCACGACACCTTTGTGGGTCCAATGACACTTTCACAGAGGTTGCCTGGTTCATCGCAGTAGCACAATTACAGTAATGAATTAGCAATGAAATAATGTTTATGATCGGGGTAAACACAGCATGAGGACCTGTGTGAAAGAATCATGGCATTCGGAAGGTTGAGAAACACTTGTCTAGGGAATGGTTGGGATCTCCAAGTAGGCTACACATGAACTTCATAGGCAGTCAGGCAGCGTATCACTTGGGTTTCATTGGAGCGGAAAGAACTATTGATCATGTTTCAAGGACAAACAAATCTGGAAGGAAATGCTATTGTGGATGAAAACAAAACATAAAACAAACTCTTGAAAGATTTCTGTATGCTAGAGATGAATTGCAATCAAGAAAATTAAATGATATCTCTGAAGGTTCCAGCAGAAAACACCATGCAGAAGGTTTAATTAAAGAGAGTTTAATGAAGACTATTCACAGTGATGGGGATGGGCTTAAGAAAGCCAACAAAAGATAGGGAGGCCCCAAGGGTCTAACAAGAGCATAAAGCTGTTGCCACGTGTCCTATGGAATGTTCTCTTCAGCTCTTTGACTTTGTCATTTCTTCTCATTGTCTTAGCTACTCTATGATATAGAGCAATTCTGACTCATAGGAATTTGATACTACTGTCCTCTCCCAATTTCCATTACTTTCCAACATCATGTGTGTTAAAATATGCAGTATTTCGTCATATTTCGTATGCTCTAAACCAGTGGTTCTCAACCTTCCTAATTCCTTGGCACTATAATGAAGTTCCTGATGTTGTGGTGAACATCAATTCATAAAATTATTTTCGTTGCTACTTCATAACTTTAATTTTGCTACTATGAAGAAGATAGCGACCCCTGTGAATGGGTAGGTCAACCCCCAAAGAGGTCCCGATCCACAGGTTGAGAACCGCTGCTCTTAACTAAGAGGTGTTTCTTTAAGATGTAGTGCAGTATATTGTTAGACTCCCAAGTCCTATTGTTGCTGTTGTTAGGTGCCGTCGAGTGGATTTTGGCTCACAGCAACTCTATGTACAATGTACTGAAACGCTGCCCCGTCCTGTGCATTCCTCACAGTGGTTCTTTGTTTGCGCTCATTGTTGCAGCCACTGAGCTATTCCAAATTGTAGGGGCTGCCTCTCCTTTGCTGCCCTTCTACTCTACCAATATCTGTGTCTTCCTCTAGGACAGTGCTTCTCAACTTTCCTAAATCCACGGCACTTTCATACAGTTTCCTTTGTAGTGGTAGACCCCCATTCATAAAATTATATTCTTTGCTAATTCGTAACTCTCGTTTTGTTACAAGTTATGAATAGTGCCACCCTGTAAAGGGTTCATCTAAGCCCCAAAGGGGTCACGACCCACATGGTGAGAACCGCTGCTCTAAATTTAGAGGAGTTTCTCTTAAGGTCTATTTCACCATACTGTTAGAAGTTCAAGTCCATTTGTTGTTGTTGTTAGGTGCCGTCGAGTGGGTATGTCTCATAGCAACTCTACACACAATATAATGAAATGCCGCCCTGTCCTGTGACATCCTCACAGTGGTTCTCTGCTTGCGCTCATTGTTGCAGCCACTGTGCTAATGCATCTCGTTGGGGACCGCCTCTCTTTTCCTGCCCTTTCATACCAAGATTTGGGACTTCCACTAGAGCAGTGGTTCTCAACTTTCCTAATGCCATGATATTTTCATACCGATTCTCATTTAGTGGTGACCCCCCCAACCATAAAAATGATTTCATTGCAGCTTCATAACTGTAATTTTGTTACTGTTATGAGTCACAACACCCCTGTGAAATTTTCATTCCATACCCACAAAGGGGTCGCGACACACAGGTGAAGATCCCCTGCTCTAAACTAAGAGGAGATTCTCTTAAGATAGAATTCAGCATACTGGTAGATGCACAAGTTCTGTTGTTATTGGTGTTAGGTATCATCGAGTGGGTTTTGGCTCATAGTAACTCTATGCACAATATAATGAAACGCTTTCCCATCTTATGCCATCCTCACTGTGGTTCTTTTGCTTGTGCTCATTGTTGCAGCCACTGTGCTAATCCAACTTTTGGGTAGCTGCGTCTTTTTTGTGGCCTTTCTGCTGTACCAAGACTTTTGTCTTCCTCTAGGGCAGTGGTTGTCAAATTTCCTAATGCCATGACCCTTTCATACAGTTCCTCATGTAGTGGTGACCCCATCATAACATTATTCTTACTTCATAACTGTAATTTTCCTACAGTTATGAATCATTTCACACCTTGAAAGGGTCATTCAATCGCCAAAAGTGGTCGCGAACCACAAGTTAAAAACCGCTGGTCTAAACTAAGAGGAGTTTCTCTTAATATCTACTTCACCCTATTGTCAGAAGCACAAATCCTATAGTTATTGTTAGATTCTCTTTTGTAGCTTTCGACGCCTAGCAACTCTAAGCACAATATGATGGAAAGGTGTCCTGTCCTGCGCCATCCTCCCAGTGGTTCTTTTGCTTGCGCGGATTGTTGCAGCCACTGTTGTATTCCATCGTGCTGTGGGCTGCCTCTTTTTGCTGCCCTTCTACTGTACCCAGATCTATGTCTCCCTCTAGGGCAGTGGTTCTCAACCTTCCTAATGTCATGACTCTTTCACACCATTCCTGATGTACTAGTGACCCCCCCTCAATCACAAAATTATTTTCCTTGTTACTCCATAACTATAAATTTGCTATTGTTATGAATCAGGTCACCCATGTGACCCACAGTTAGAGAACTGTTACTCTACACTAAGAGTTTCTTTTAAAGTCTTCTTCAGCATATTGTTAGAGGCACAAATCCTGTTGTTTGGTGCCTTCGAATGGGTTTAGGCTCATGCCAACTCTATGCACCATGAAATAAAATGCTTTCCCGCCCTGTGCCTTCCATTAGTGCTCCCACTCATTTTTGCAGCCACTGTGCTAATCCATCTTGTTGGGCACTGCCTCTCTTTTCCTGCCCTTCTGTACCAAGATATGTGTCTTCCTCTAGAGCATTGGTTCTCAACTTTCCAAATGCCACAACCACTTCACACCATTCCTCGTGCAGTGGTGACATCCAACCATAAAATATTTGCATTGCTACATCATAATTGTAATTTTGCTTCTGTTATGGATCAGGCCACCCATGTGAAAAGTTCGTTAGTCTCCTCAAAGGCGTCTCGACAAACAGTTGGAGAACCAATGGTCTATACGAATAGGAGTTTCTCTTAAGGTCTACTTCCGCATATTCATAGAAGCACAGTCCTGTTGTTTTTGTTTGGTGCCTTTGAGTGTGTGCTGGCTCATAGCAACTCTATACACAATATAATGAAACGTGACCCCATCTCGTGCCACCCTCACAGTGGTTATTTTGCTTGTTGTCATTGTTGAGCCATGGGCTTATCCAACTTATGAGGGGCTCCCTCTCTTTTGCTGCCCCTCTACTGCCCTTTCATTCATTTCCTCAGGTAGTGATGAACCCCCAATCATAAAATTATTTTCATTGCTACTTTGTAACTTTAATTTTGCTACAGTTATGAATCAGGCCTCCACTGTGAAAGGGTCATTTGACCCCCCAAAGGGCTAGCGACCCACAGGTTGAGAACCACTGCTCTATACTAAGAGGAGTTTCTCTTAGGAACTACAGCACCATATTGTGAAAAGCATGAGTCCTACAGTGATTGTTGTTAGGTGTTGCCCTGTGGGTTTCGACTCTCAGCAACTCTACGCACAAGATAATGAAATGCTGCCCCGTCCTGTGCCATCCTCACAGTGGTTTCTTGTCTGCACTCATTGTTGCAGCCACTGCGCTAATCTATCATTGGGGGTCTGCCTCTCATTTGCTGCCTTTCTGCTCTGCCAAGATTTCTGTCTTGCTCGAGGACAGTGGCTCTCAACATTCCTATAATGCCGCAGGCCTTTTATACCACTCCTCATGTAGTGGGTACAATCCCAGTCATAAATTTATCTTCATTGCTACTTCATAACTGTAATGAAGCTACTGCTATGAATTGGGCCACCCCTGTGCAAGGGTAGTTCATCACCCTAATGGAGTTGTGGCCCACAGGTTGAGAATCTCTGCTCTGCTCCAAACTATGAAGAATGTCTCTTAAGATATATTCAGCACATTGTTAGAAGCAAAAGTCCTGTTGTTATTGTATTTAGGTGCCTTCAAGTGGGTTTTGGCTCATAGCAACTCTATGCAAAATGTAAAGAAACGCTCCCCCATCCTGTGCATTCCTCACAATGGTTCTTTGCTTGTGCTGGTTGTTTCAGCCACTGAGGTATTCCAACTTGGAGGGGCTGCCTCTCCTTTGCTGCCTTCTACTCTACCAACATTTGTGTCTTCCTCTCGGACAGTGGTTCTCAATCTTCCTAATTCCACGACCCTTTCATGCAGTTCCCAATATAATGGTGGACCCCAGTCATACAAAATTTTCGCTGATATTTCATAACTGTAATATTGCTAATCTTATGAATCAGGCAACCCTTGTGAAAGGGTCATTAAACCCACTCACTCCCCAAAAGGGTTCGAGATTCATAGGTTGAGAACCCTGCTCTAAACTAAGAGGAGTTTCTCTTAAGATCTACATCAGCATATTGTTAGAAGCTCAAGTCCTTTTTGTGTTGCTGTTAGTTGCCATCGAGTGGGTTTTGACTCTCAGCAACTCTACGCACAATATAATGAAATGCTGCCCCGTCCTGTACCATCCTCACAGTGGTTTGTTGATGGCACTCATTGTTGCAGCCACTGAGCTATTCCATCTTGTAGGGTCTGCCTCTCACTTGCTACCCTTCTGCTGTACCACGTTTTGTGTATTCCTCTTGGGCAGTGTTTCTGAACCTTCTTAATGGCATGACTCTTTTATACAATTCTTAATGTTGTGCTGATCCTCCAACAGTAATTTTTTTTCATTGTTACTCCATTACTGTGATTTCTCTACTGTTATGCATTGGGCAACACCTGTGAGAGGCTCGACTGAAACCCCATAGTGGTCGCGACCCACAAGTTAAGAACCACTGCTCTAAATTTAGAGGAGTTTCACTTAAGATCTAGTTCAGCATATTGTTAGAAGTACACGTCCTGTAGTTATTGTCGTTAAGTTCCGTCGAGTGGGTTTTGACTTTTAGCAACTCTATGCACAATATCATGAAACGCTGCCCTGTCCTGTGCCACTCTCACCGTGCTTGTGTGCTTGGCCTCAGTGTTGCAGCCACTGTGCTAATGCAACTTGTTGGAGATTGCCGCTCTCTTCCTTCCCATCTGTACCAAATTTGTGTCTTGCCCTAGAGAAGTGGTTCTTAACCTTCCTAATGCCACTACCCTTTCATATCGATTCTCATTTAGTGGGGACCCACAACCATAAAATTATTTTCATTGGTACTTTGTCACTGTAATTGTACTACAGTTATGAATCGGGCCACCCCTGTGAAAGGGTCATTCTACCCTCCCAAGGGGCGCGACCCACAGGTTGAGAACTGCTGCTCTAAAGTTAAAGGACTTTCTCTTAAGTCCTACTTCAACACATTGTTAGAAGCACAAGTCCTGTAGTTATTTTTGTTGAGTGCTGTTGAGTGGGTTTCTGGTCACAAGAACTCTATGCACAATATAATGAAATGCTGCCCAGTCCAATGCCATGCTCAGAGTTGTTCATTTCCTTGTGCTCATTGTTGCAGCCACTGGGCTAATCAATCTTGTAGGGGCTGCCTCACCTTTGCTGCCCTTCTACTCTACCGAGAATTCTGTCTTCCTCTAGGGAAGTGGTTCTCAACCTTCCTAATGCCACGACTCTTTCATACCATTCCTCATGTAGTGGTGACTGCCAAATCATGAAATTATTTTCATTGCTACATCATAACTCTAATTTTTCCACTATAATGAATGGTCCACTGCCGTGAAAGGGTCATTCGTCCCCCAAAAGGGGTCACAACCCTCAGTTTGAGGACCGCTGCGCTAAACTAATAGGAGATTCTCTTAAGGTCTACTTAGGTACATTGTTAGAAAAACAAGTCCTGTTTTTTTTCTTGTGGGTTTTGACTCATAGCAACTCTATGTCAATATAATGAAACACTGTCCCGTCTTGTGCCATCCTTGCAGTGTTTCTTTGGCTTGTGTTTATTGTTGCAGCCACTGTGCTATCCCATCTATATTGTGGCTGACTCTATTTTGTTGCCCTTCAACTGTATCAAGAATTGAGTCTTCCTCTTGGACAGTGGTTTTCAACATTCTTACTCACGACCCTTTCATCCAGTTCCTCATGTAGTCGTGACCAACCAACCATAAAATTAGTTTTGTTGCTACATCATAGCTGTAATTTTGCTACTGCTATAATTCAGGCCACCCCATGAAAGGGCTGTTTGACCCCCCTAAGGAGACACGACCCACAGGTCGAGAGCCGCTGCTCTAAACGAAGGGGAGATTCTCTTAAGGTCTTCTTCAGCAAATTGTTAGAAGCACAAGTCCTGTTGTTATTGTTGTTGGGTGCAGTCGAGTGGGTTTGGCTCATAGCCACTCTCTGCACAATATAATGAAACTCTGGGGGTCTTAAAGGCTTGAAGGCAAACAGGCTGAAATCTAGCTCAGAAGCAACAAAGCCCACAGAGAAGAAGCGCACAAGCCTAAGTGAACACGAGGTGTTGAAGGGATCAGGTAGCAGACACCAAAGAACAAAAACCATTATTGTGTGATCACCTTCCCCACATAAACGCTGAAGATGAATGTGTGCATAAGAAAGTGTGGTGAAGAATGCTGATGGTGCCCGGCTATCAAGCGATATAGCGTCCCGGGTCTTAAAGGCTTGAAAGTAAACAAGCAGGCCCAGAAGCAACAAAGCCCACATGGAAGCATCACACCAACATGTGTGATCATGAAGGGCTGAGGGGACCAGTTTTCAAGCAACAAAGGCGGGAGGTGGGATTATATCATCGTGAATGAGGGGAGTGCATGACGGGGGACCAATGCCCACCTGTAGACAACTGGACATCCCTTGCGGAGGGGTAGTGGGAAGGAGATGAGTCACTCAGGGTTCAGTGTAGCAATAATGAAACTCACAACCTTCCTCAAGTTATTAAACGCTTCCTCCCCCCACCTCTCATGATCACAATTCTACCTTGCAAACCTGGTTAGACCAGAAGATACACAGCGCGACAGAAGGGAACTGGAAACACAGGGAATCCAGGACCAGCGGTGAGAGTGGCGATACTGGGAGGGAAGTGGGTGTAGAAATGGGAAACCGATCACAAGGATCTACATATAACTTCCCCCCTGGGAGATGGGCAACAGAAAATTGGGTGAAGGGAGACGCCGCGCAGTGTAAGATAAGAGAAAATAATAATTTATAAATATTAAGGGTTCATGAAGGAAGAGGAGCAGGGTGAGAGGGGGAGAGGGGAAAGAGGAAATGAGCTGATTCCAGGAACCCAAGCGGAAAGCAAATTTTGAGGATGATGAAGGCAAGGAGTGTATAAGTGTGCTTTACACAATTGGTGTATGTGTGGATTGTGATGAGTTGTATGAGCCCCAATAAAATGATTTTAAAAAAGAAAAAGAAAGAAATGTCTATAAATGAATGAAGGCAACATATGTACAAAATGCCTGATGCAATCAATATGGATTGCAACAAAAGTTGTAAGAGTCTCCAATAAAAGATTTTTAATAAAAATGTATATATAATAAATATTTTCCTAACTTATATAAATGATTAATAAGAATAACATTAAGCAGCCTGGGTTTTCTATAGGAAAAAATAATGATAAAAGAACAAATGAGAGATTCAGCAGGAAGCAATGGATAGGATAATATTATAAGGAAAGTTTTCTCTTATATGGAATGTACATTCTCTTACATGACAACAATCAGAATATGCCGTAAGAACCTCAGACCAAATACTAGAATAAAATAGAGGAAAACATTCCCAACCCATCAATAAAATGCTATATGCTTTTGATGATTTTCACAAAAGGTCAAATTCTTTAACAAAATATTTTGTTCATTCAAATTTTTAATTATGCATAAATTTAGGTCTACTTGCATTACATCTCATAAAAAGGCATAAGAATTGTTTTTGCTCTATCTAAAACTACATAGAAGATAGTGAAGGTGAAAAAATAGCTTTCGTGAATGTTGCTTTGAAATACAAATGGCATTGTCCTAAGAAATTATAATGATTTAATTTTTAAAAATCATTTTATTAGGGGCACATACAACTCTTATCACAATCCATACATACATCACTTGTGTAAAGCACATCCGTACATTCATTGCCCTCATCATTCTCAAAATATTTGCTCTGCACTTAAGGCCCTGGCATCATGTCCTCATTTTTCTCCGCCCTCCCTGTTCCACCCTCACTCATGAACCCTTGATAATTTGTCAGATCTTACATATTTTGTCTCCCTTCACCCACTTTTCCGTTGCCCATCCCCCAGGGAGGAAGTTATACGTAGATCCTTGTAACTGAGGTCTCAGAGCAGCTGGGTGTGATGCAGGGGAAGCTCTGGAAGCAGCTGCAGACACTGCGGGAGTTGGCAGCCAACAGTGAGGGTCACTGCATCCGTGGGTACCAGAAAACTGGCTGGGGTTGCTTATTCCCCTAGATGCTACCCCTGCCTTGAAGAGAACCATGACAGAGGCCTGTAGACATGTGTCAGGAAAAGATGAGTCCTTCACTGTTTCCTCTTCCCACAAACTTTTGAGGAGAGCCTGCAGGGCAGGGGCTCAGCTCCCTGGCTCCAGTCACCTGCCCTTCCCCACAGACACACCCTCGCCAGCCCCAACTCCCCCTGCCCTGGGTTTGCTTCTTGAATCCAGAGGAGCAGCCTGGGGAAAGACCAGGAAGAACCTTGTCCTTCAGGCAGCCCCTTTGATTGGGTCCCTTGACCTGCAAAGTGTGGACACATGCACACTAACTGTTGGGGGTCTCAGGCTGTCACCACAGGGGCCAGGATCTGAAGAGGATCCTGGCACTGCAGGGCTTCCTGAGGGAAGCCAAGGACTTGCAGAGCTGGCTGAGCAGCCAGCAGCAGGTGGCCAGAGGAGAGAGGACTATGAGCACACCCTAGTGAGGAAGGGACTAGGGGCAAGGAAGGTGCCCTGGAGCCGAATGAAGACGGGTAGTGGAGGGGGGCTGCATGCACAAGGGGCTGATGGGGAACATCAGTCTGGGCTGAGGACAGCTGTGGCTTCCTATTCCCCTCTCTGCATAGAGGGGCAAGTTCTGTGGCTGTCCAGTCCTGCCCTGCCCAGTCACTGACTGAGGTGTCTCACAGCCCACCTGCCAGGGCCCATGTGTTACCTCTCCTATCTTCTCAGCTCCTCTTAACTAAGTTTGCAATGTTTCGGTACCAAGAGAAGATGGGTGGCCACCAGGGGGCAGCCTGCCCCACTAGCGGAGAGCCTGCTGGAGTGGCGGCCCAGCACTGCCCCCAGGGCCCAGCAGTGGTGACAGGACCAACAGTGAGTACCTGCAGCCTGGAGCAGGGGTGAGTTTGGGGGGAGGTGCTGGGCATGGGATAAAGAGGCTTCCAGGGAGAACCTTGCTGTGCTGCGGCTCTGCAAACCACTGTCTCTAGAGAGGGCCCGAGTTCAGGGAACCCAGGGCAGCCCCTGCTGTCTGCAGCCTGTGGAGGAGGCAAAGCTGGGTCGGTGGATCAGGGAGCCTGGTCACAAAGCCCACTTTGCAGGGTCACTTTCCCAAGCCACGGGCTCCCTGCACCTGCAGGGGCGTTCTGGGAAGAGTTGAGCTGGGCTGAGGATGTCCTGCACAGCCCCAGGCTGACCCAGGTCACAGTACAAGCTACTGCGTTTCCAGCCCAAATGGAGCTTAGGCGAGATCCCGATTTGCCCATGATCCTAGCCCAGAGGCTGGCCCAGAGTCTCAGGGGCCGGGCATTTGCTGCGTGGAAGAAACATGGAGGGGTGCAGCTTCTACCTTTGAAGGGTGAGCAGTCTCCTCCAAACACACAGCATGCCTGGGTGGCACACAACGTGCCTACCTGCCGTTTGCCGGGCTTTAGAATGACTCCACCTGCTGACTCATGGGGATCCTCCAGAGGGTGTGCAAGTCAGTAAATCTTTCCAGGAGCAGGGAACCTCTTATTTCTCCCGAGGAGCAGTTAGTGGGACTGAACCAGGCAACAGTCCAACGCTTCCCAAGCAGGCCTCCTGGAGCATCCTTGGAGCAAGGGGTAAACTGCTAGTGATAATGGGCTCCTGGGAGGAGAGTTTGCAGAAAGGCCTGAAGCGCCGAGCAAGATCTCAGGACGGTGGCCCTCTGGGAGCTTAGGACAAGTTCTAAACCCAGCCAGGAAGCTGAAGGGCAGACCAGACAGAAGCTGAGGGGGAGGAATGAGCATGCTGGGATAACTGCTGACCCCCGCCTCGGGGCAGGGCTGCCTGGTTGGAGCTGTGGGAGCTGACTCAGGCCAAACCCCACCTGCTCTGAGACGCTGAGGCCACCCTCAAAGTTCACAGCCAACTGTCTCACGTGCTCGTCCGTATCCAGGTGGGTGCCTGGGGGAGGGGGTGGCTTCTGCAAGTGCTGCTACCCCAGGCCCGGAGTCCCACATTCAATGCCCGGGCCCTTGGCCACCATGCTGTCTCAGGAGAAAGCCACAAGCCTCCCAGATGCTGTGTCCCACTGGGTGGAGGCCCCCCTGAGGAGACATGGATCGCACCAATGAATCACACAATCTGCTTCTGACGCCTTGAGGCTTCCTCACCCCCCACTGTCATCACCCCAGTGCCGCTTCCCACTCTGTACTAGAGTCCATAAGTATAAGCAAGAGATAAAACACACAACACATGGAACCCAGGAACAGGAATGGGAATAGAGATACCAAAAGGGTAGTGGGAAGGGGGGGTCGAGGATGGGAGGAAGGGGAACCGATAGCAATGAATGACATATAACCACACACCCATCGCAGGGAGAAGAGCAACAGAAACCTGAGGCTAAAAGAGACAATGCTCAATGTGAGATATGAAAATAATAACAATCTATAATCTATCAAGTAAAAACGAGTGGGGGAGGTGAAAAAAAAAGGGAGCTGATGCTAAGGGCTCAATAGAAAGTAAATGTCTAGAAAAGAATGATGGCAATATACGTATGACTATGTCAGATACAATTGGTGTATGGATTGTAACAAGAGTTGTAAGAGCCACCAATAAAATAAATAAATTTAAATTTAAATTTAAAAAAACACACCAAAAATCTCCACCTGCACAGTGAGGCAGTGAAGGGACAAGAGTCCCGAGTCCCTCGGCTCTCACACAAGGACACCAAAGGCTACCTCTAAGTGGGGGTCTGGCAAAGTTGTGGATGGGTGGGCAAAGCTATCAAACGGCCCATGAGGGACTTCATTTGCCCTTGAGAACTGGGTGGGCAGGAGGGGTGGCGGCAGAGCTGAGGCCGAGTAGACACTTGGTAAGGCTGTGGGATTGAGCGGCAGAAACATGGAGGTTTGGACATGAGTGGTGGTGGACTCAGGCCGGCTGTGACGCTGCCTCGGTGCCAGGTCCCCTCACCCCGTGCTCTCCCGTGCTCTCCCAGGCACCAGGTGCAAGACTATGCCTCCTGGGCAGCCAGTGTGCAGTGAGATTTGCAGGTGGTGGAGGAGCCCCAAGACCACGGCAGTGGAGCCCAAAGCCTCAGTGTCCACCAAGAGCTGCGGGCCAAGCTGGAGGCCCAAAGGAGCTGCACCAGTGCGCCACCCAGCGGGGACAGCAGGTACTCCAGGCTACAGGGACGTCCGCCGTGGAGGTCGGCTCCCCTTTCTGGCCCTGCCCCAGCCCACTGGACCACCGCACACTGGCCCCACAGGGACAAGCACCTTTCTTTTCTATTTTTTTAATCATTTTATTGGGGGCTCGTGCAATTCTTATCACAATCCATACATACATGCATTGTGTCAAGAACATATGTACAGGCTCTTCCGCTAACTGTAGCGGCCTGAGGTGACCTGCTAAAATGGTTCGCTACTCATTTGACCCAGAAAACCCTACAAAATCCTGCAAATACAGAGGGTCGAATCTACGGGTCAACTTCAAAAACACCCGTGAAACTGCCCAGGCCATCAAAGGCATGCACATCTGGATAGCCACCAAATACTTGAAAGACGTCACTCTGCAGAAGCAGTGTGTGCCTTTCCGACGGGACAATGATGGTGTTGGTAGATGTGCCCAGGCCAAACTGTGGGGTGGGACCCAGAGTTGGTAGCCCAAAAAGAGTGCTGAATGTTTGGTTCACATGCTTAAAAATGCAGAAAGTCATGCTGAACTTAAGGGTTTAGATGTGGATTCTCAGGTCATCGAGCACATCCAGGTGAACAAAGCCCCCAAGATGCACCACCGGACTTACAGAGCTCTTGGCTAGATTAATCCACACAGGAGCTCTTCTGCCACATTGAAATGATCCTGACTGAGAAGGAACAAATCGTTCCCAAGCCAGAAGAGGAGGTTGCACTGAAGAAAAAGATTTCCCAGAAGAAACTGAAGAAGCAAAAACTCATGGCTTGGGAATAAATTAAGCTTAAATAATAAAAGGTTTTTTTTTTTTTTAAAAGAACATATGTACATTTGTTGCCATCATCATTCTCAAAACATTTGCCTTCTACTTGAGCCCTTAATATCTGCTGTTCATTTTCCCCCTCCCTCCCCACTCCTCCCTACCTCACGAAACCTTCATCATTCATAAATTAATATTATTTTATCATATGTTGCACTGTCCAAAGTCTCCCCTTCCTTCTTCTCTGCTGTCCCTCCCCCAGGAAGGAGGCTATTTGTAGATCCTTGTAATCAATTTCCCCTTTCCACCCCACATTCTCTCCACCCTCCAGGCATCGCCACTCTCACCACTGGTCCTGAAGGAGTCATCTGTCCTGCGTTCCCTGTGTTTCCAGTTCCTATCTGTACCTATGTACACCCTCTTATCTAGCCAGATTTGTAAGGTAGAATTGGGATCATGAGAGTGGGGGGAGGAAGCATTTTAGAACTAGAGGAAAGTTATATGCTTCATCGTAGCTACCCTGCACCACGACTGGCTCATATCCTCCCCACAACCCTTCAGTAAAGGGTGTCCGGTTGGCTACCAATGGGCTTTGAGTCTCCACTCTGCACTCACCCACATTTTAAATGATATGATTTTTTGTTCTTTGATTCTTGATACCTCATGATCCTTTCGACAGCTCGTGGTCACACAGGCTGGTGTGTTTCTTCCATGTGGGCTTTGTTGCTTCTGAACTAGGTGGCCACTTGTTTATCTTTGAGCGTTAAAGATCCCAGATGCTATATTTTTGACAGCCAGGCACCATCAGCTTTCTTCACCACATTTGCTTATGCACACGTTTGTCTTCACTGATCGTATCAGGAAGGTGGGCACCCACTGATACGATTTTTAGTTCTTTGATGTCTGATAACTGGACCCTTCTACACCTCGTGGTCAGCCAGGCTGGTGTTCTTCCTCCATGTGGGCTTTGATACTTCTCAGCCAGATGGCCGCTTATTTATCTTCAAGCTTTTAACACCCCAGACGCTATATCTTTTGATAGCCGGGCACCGTCAACTTCCTTCACCACATTTGCTTATGCACACATTTTTCTTCAGCAATCGTGTCTGGAAGGTGTGAATCCTGAAATGCCAATTTAATAGAACAATGTGCTCTTGCATTGAGTAAGTGCTTGAGTGGAGGCCCAATGTCCATCTGCTGCCTTAGTACTAAACCTATAAATATATGCACACAGATCTGTTTCCCTACACTCATATAAATATATTTACATATGTACATTAGTCTTTGGACCTCTATAAATACCCTTTGTCACCTAGTTCTCTCCTCTATTTCCTTTTACTTTCCTCTTGTCCCACTATCATGCTCAGCCTTCATTTGGGTTTCAGTAATTTCTCTCGGTTACCTTGCCCTTGCTGAATCCCTACCAGACCACTCACACCCTCCTTATTGCTCCCCTGTCCCTGGGTTGTTCAGCACTACACTTTTGCCCCCTTCTCTCCCACTCCCCTATTCCCCCGGAACTATTGGTCCCCTTGTTTTCTCCTCCAAACTATTCATGCAGTCTATCGTATCTAGATAGGTCTGTAGAGATAATAATATGCACCAAAAATCAAGTCATTGCAAGTTAGGCAATGAGTGAGAACACAGCAATGACAACAAAAAGGAAACCAATTACCCATAGAAGAATAAATTAATTTTGGAAGGCAAATGCTTTGAAAATGATGAGGGCAAAGAATGTACAGATGTGCTTTATACAACTGATGTAAGTATGGATTGTGATAAGAGTTGTATGAGTCCCTAATAAAATGCTTTTTTACCACATTTGCTTATGCACCCATTTGTGGTAAAGCTGATGGTGCCCGGCTATCAAAAGAGATAGTGTCTTGGGTCTTAAAGGCTTGAAGGTGAACAAGCGGCCATCTCGCTCAGAAACAAATAAGCCCACATGGAAGAATCACACCGGCCAGTGCGATCACGAGGTGCCCAAGGGACCAGATATAAGGCATCATGAAAAAAAAAAAAGATATAAGTGTGTGTATTTATGTGTATTTATGTGTATATGTATATATGTATGTGTATATATATATTATATTAAATGAAGGGGGAAGTGCAGCGTGGAGACCCAAGGCCCAAGTGTCAGCCAATGGAGATCCCCTCACAGAGGGGCTTAGGAGAGGAGATGGGTTAATTAGGGTGTGAGGTAGTATCGATGAAGAACACAGCTTTCCCCCAGATCCTGGATGCTTCCTCCCCCCAACTACCATGATCCGAATTCTACCTTGCAGGGTTGGATAGGACAGAGGCTGTACACTGGTACATAGGAGGGTTGGAGATACAGGGAATCCAGGGTGGATGATACCTCCAGGACCAAGGGCGTGAGGGACGATGCTGGGAGAGTGGAGGGTGAGTGGGTTGGAAAGGGGGAACTGATTACAAGGAGCCACATGTGACCTCTTCCCTGGGAGAGGGACAGCAGAGAAGGGGGGAAGGGAGACCCCGAATAGGGCAAGATATGACAAAATAACGAGGTATAAATTACCAAGGGCATATGAGGGAGGGGGGAAAAGGGAGGGAGGGGGGGAAAAAAAGGAGGACCTGATGCAAGGGGCTTAGGTGAACAGCAAATGCCTTGAGAGTGATTGGGACAGGGAGTGTATGGGTGTGCTTTGTACAATTGATGTATGTATATGTATGGATTGTGGTAAGAGTTGTTGGAGTCCCTAATAAAATGTAAAAGAAGAAAAAAAAAACTAAATAAATAAATAAATAAATAAATACTAAAAAAAATGCTTTTTTAAAAATAAAAGAAAAGAAAAAAATTTTAAAGAAAGAAAAACCTATACATAGATGAAGGTCTGATTTTTAATCTCTAGGCATGTCCTTCAGTCAGGTCCAATGGGGTACCATACTTTGGCCCCAGAGTCTGTCCTTTGTACTACCTCAGGGGCTCCCTGCTCTGCTCCCACGGTTCCTCTGCCACACAATTTTAGTGGTTTGCCTCAGTGCCATAGGATCATTCTGGGCCAGTTCTAACCCTGAGTCTCCAGTGTTGTCCCCCTTAGGGCCCTGGGTCATCAATGGATGGTGTGTCTCGTGGTGGGATCAGCCACATTGTCCACTCTGTCCATTGGCTGTTCAGAGCCGGGATATCGTCCTCCAGGCCTGATGGGCAGGATGTGCTCCACTCTCTCTTCCTCCCCCTTCTTTGCTCCCATTTGCTCTGATCAATCATGCCCCTCTCTCCTAGATGCAGCTTCAGTGCTGTCCTCTGAAGTAAATTCTTCTGGGGGCAGGGGCAGTTGTCCACATAGCTGGTATGGGAGCCCAGCCCTCAGGCCCCTCCACTGGCTCCCCACTCTGTGCGGGCACACTGCATTCATCTGGCACTGGCTTTATATCTGGTCCCTCTTTCCCTGTGGAAACACAAACAATACCCTCCCCTTGGGTGGGACAGTCAGGCACCTTTTCTCTGGAGCTTCCCTCAGCACCACCTTCGGTTGTGTCCATGACCATGCCCAGGTCCAGGAAAGGCTATGCGCCATGCAGGATGCTTGGGAGCAGGTCTTTCAGGCCTGGGAACGGAAGAAAGGGAGACGGCAGGCCATGCACCACAAGCAGCTCTTCCTCAGACAGTGTGGCATCTGGACAAGATCCTGCAGCCCAGGAGACAGCTCCCCTCACCACACACAGACACACTGACCCCAGGACCTCCAGTCCTCCTGTAGTGCCACTCCAATCTCCCTTGCTTCCTGGATCACTGGCTGCTATTCTGATACGGAGCTAGATAGTGTGTCTTCCCAAGTGGCCAAGGGGACACCTGAGCCTCAGGTCACTCAGGGCCATCTCCTCCCCACACCTGGCCCCGGCCAGCAAAGCCCTACGCGGTTTGGTTGGAAATTGATGGGGCTCCTCCCCACCTCGTCAGAAGTTGGGATGTTCCTAACGGCCCCCAGGTTGGAGTGCTCTTCTTCCTCAGGTTCCTTCCCCTCCTGCTCAGCACCTACCTCCCCACCCCCAGCCGCAGGCCCCTTGATGCACCCCCAGAGAGCCCAGGCTGTAAACCAAGGTTCTGGCAGATGTTGCTGTCTAGGGTTCCTTTTGAACCACCATCTGTGCCCCCGATCCCCCCCCACCTCTGTGTCACCTCCATGGCTGCCCCAGGTCTCCCAGGAAGCCAGTGCCCTGGAGGGCTCTGTGGAAGAGGTGGAGCGGCTGATCCAGAAGCATGGCACCTTCCAGAGGTGCTAAGCACACAGGACAGGGAGGTGATGGCCGGGACGGTCATGGGCGTGACCCTGATAAGGCCGGGGTATCCAGACTATTGGGGGCACACGGGTGAGGTGTGTATGCACACCGAACCTGTGCTGGTTGGTGAGGGATTACCAAGGAGCCATAGGCTCCAATCCAGTGTTGGTGACCAAGCCGAGGTGCTCATGCGCAAGGGGATGGGTTAGGCCACACTCTGGGGACCACAGAGGCCATTTGGATCTGCCCATATCACGTGGCCCCTGCTTCCTTCTGCCCAGGAGGCTGGCCATCCCTCAACTGCAGAGCTGAGGGGAGGCCCCCGGGACTTATAGTGAGGGCTATGGGCTGTGAGACAGCCCCAGCAGGAGTACACTCAGTACTCAGGGCTGGGTCCACCTCCTAACTCCCTCTACGCAGGAGGCTGCACTGAGAGAGCAGGCCAGGGTGCTGCCAGGGCCCTGGGTTCAGGGTCTGCTGGGGACGAAAGGAGAGCGGCCGGCTTGATTGGAAGCCCTGGGAGAAGGTCAGCTACACAAGCTTCACACCTCTCTGATTACTGCCGGCTTTCTCAGGGCTGCTAGCCAGGTCAGAGGGCACCCCACCTGAACCCCATTTTACATTTACAAGTGACCTTCAGCCCCACTAGGGGCCAAGGGGCGGCCTGCGGTGGAACGGGATGTGGAGAGTTTAATGGCTTTTCCTGGGGCAAAGCTAGGACTGGAGCCCAGGACTCTTGATTCTCAGACCCGTGTGGACACCTGTCATCCTGATGGGCAGAGTAGACAGGGCCCCAGGAGTGGGTGAGGGGCACCCTCCACATGAGAACCCACCCATGGCCCCTGCCCAGCCACTTCCTAGATCTGAAGACTGATGGGCCTGGGCCCTGTCATCTTGGGTGAAAGAAAAATTATTGCGCTGTCCCTGAGCCTGTCAGCATTTCACTCCTTGGCACAGCCCGAGGGGTAGACGGGGTCACCGCTTGGGGCCAAGGCAGTATGAACATCAGGGCACTTATGTCCCCATCATCACACAGGACGGCGACTGGATCCAGGGGTGGGGCCAGCAGCTGGAATAGCCTGTCCCCCTTGGGGACCAAAAAGAGAAGCTGTTGCGATTTCAGAAACACGTGGCCTATGAGACAGAGACCCCAAGGAAGGGAGGCAGTAAAGGAATTGACAGGAAGGCCTGGGACCCCTGCTAGGTACTGGTTTTCCATCCAGCAGCCTTGTCCCCAACACCCGCAGTGTCACTGTGCAGACACTAATCAGACTCTGTCACCTGCCCGAGGCCAAGGCCAAGACCAGCCAGGAAGAAAGGATCGAAGAGAACCCTGGGCAGAAGGGCAGAGGCCAAGCCTGTAATGTGCCCGTCCTACACAGGGTGCCCTTGCTAGAGTCCTGGACCTTGGGTAGGATCGGGAGAGCATGGAGAGGCTGCTGCACAGACACGAGGCCTTGGAGCAGGAGATGGGCCTCCTCCAAGTTCAGGGGCAGGTATGCCACTGGGTCTAGCATCGGGGCCAGGCCAGGGGACCTCTTCTGTGGGACCCTGCAGAGGAAGAGCTGAGCCAGTACACTCCCATGCCAGGGGCCTCTTGAGCACAACCTGATCCCCTTCTCAGCCTCCGGACATCCCCCATATCACGGAGCAGAAGGCAGCCCTCCTCTGACAGAGAAGCCTGGGGTCAGCCCGCAGCCTCGGCCACAGGTGCCAACAGTTTATGGACAGCTGGCAACAGCTCCAGAGCAGAGCCCAGAAGTGGTATGGACACCCTTTGGGTCCATTTCTTCACTCCTGCCCCCCTTCAGCAATCAAGTCCCATGCATCTCCTTGACTCCTTGTTTTAGGGTACAAAAGAGACCTTCAGGACAAACAATGTAAAGAAAACATCGATCAAGTCTTAAAAGAGACCACGACCACACAATGACCCAGACACATCATCCGTGAAACAAATCCAGGGAGACTCATATATGTGTAAGAAAGAGGTCTACTGGCGATATCTAAAACAGATGGAAATAGAGTTACCATATGACCCAGAAACCCCCGCACCCTTACTGGGCAAGAAACAAACCAAGATCAGACATCTGTGCTCCAATGTTCATTGTGGCACAGTTCACAATTGCAAAGAATTGTAAACAACCCAAATTTTCATCACCTGACAATTGGATTAAACTGGGGTACCTCTACCAGCGGGGATCAACGATGTAATGTCACACCGGAAGTTCTCGGCGCCCCAGCATGGGTCTCTGGGCTTCCTGCCTCGGAAGCGCAGCAGCAGGCACGGCGGGAAGGTGAAGAGCTTCCCCAAGGATGACGCCTCCAAGCCGGTCCACCTGACGGCCTTCCTGGGCTACAAGGCCGGCATGACCCACATTGTGCGCGAGGTTGACAGGCCAGGCTCCAAGGTGAACAAGAAGGAAGTGGTGGAGGCCGTGACCATCATGGAGACCCCTCCCATGGTGGTGGTGGGCATCGTGGGCTATGTGGAGACACCTCGCGGCCTCCGGACCTTCAAGACGGTCTTTGCGGAACACATCAGTGACGACGAGTGCAAGCGGCGGTTCTACAAGACCTGGCACTTGGCGAAGAAGAAGGCTTTTACTGCAAGAAGTGGCAGGATGACAAGGGTAAGAAGCAGCTTGAGAAAGACTTTAGTAGCATGAAGAAGTCCTGCCCGATCATGCGCGCCATCACCCACACCCAGACGCGCCTGCTCCCCCTGCGCCAGGAGAAGGCGCACCTGATGGAGATGCAGGTGAACGGGGGCTCCGTGGCTGAGAAGCTGGACTGAGCCCGAGAGAAGCTGGTGCCAGTGAACATGGTGTTCGCGCAGGATGAAATGGTCGACATCACGGTGGTGACCAAGGGCAAAGGCTACAAAGGGGTCACCAGTTGTTGGCACACCAGAAGATGCCCCGAAAGACCCACCGAGGGTTGCGCAAGGTGGCTGGTATCGGGGCCTGGCATCCTGCCCGTGTGGCCTTCTCGAAGGCCCGCGCTGGGCAGAAAGGCTACCACCACTGCACAGAGATCAACAAGAAGATCTATAAGATTGGCCAGGGCTACCTCATCAAGGACGAAAAGCTTATCAAGAACAACGCCTCCACCGACTATGATCTCTCTGACAAGACCATCAACCCCCTGGGCGACTTTGTCCACTACGGGGATGTGATCAATGACTTTGTCATGCTGAAGGGTGGCATGGTGTGCACAAAGAAGCGAGTGATCTCTCTGCACAAGTCCCTGCTGGTGCAGACCAAGCACCGTGCCCTGGAGAAGATCGACCTCAAGTTCATCGACACCACCTCCAAGTTGGGCCATGGCCGTTTCCAGACCGTGGAAGAGAAAAAAGCTTTCATGGGACCACTCAAGAAAGACCGGATTGCCAAGGAGGAAGGCGCATAACAGATGGTACAGCTGGTGGGATCAGAATAAAGACTTCTTTTTCAGTGGGGGGAAAAAACTGTTGTACATACATGTAATGGAGTACTATGCATCGCTAAAAAGTAGTGATGAAAATTTGAAGCACATCACTGCATGGGAAGAACGGGAGGAAAGCATGCTAAGCGAAGTAAACCAAGCACAAAAGGACAAGTACACACTGTGTCCACGGAGGTAAGCTTTAAAAAAATGCAAAAGGGACATAGGGGAAAAGCTACTGTATGAACATTCCTGGGGTGAGGACCAGGTAATATGGCAGGGACCAGACCAAATTCAGGGGTACACATGGTAGACAGATAAAAAGAGGCGGGGAAAGGAAAAGTAATAATAATAATAAATAAATGGGTAGCGGGATCACAGGGCACTAACCCACCCAAGGGTGCCACCGTGAATCCCCTATATCTCCGATCTGCCTGCCTCTGTGCCTTTGCCTGTGCTCACCCTTTCTCTACTTGGCTCGGTCCTACACCTGTTCTTTTGTGTCTGGCTTATGTCATTACCAGCAGCCCTGCTGGCATAGTGGTTACGAATTGGACTGTGATCTGTAAGACCTGCGGTTCAAGTCCACCAGCTGCGCCTTGTGAGAAAGATGAAGCTTTCTATGTCTGTAAAAGAGTTACCATCCCCGGAACCCGTGGGGGCAGTTCCACTCTGCCCTTTAGGGTTACCATGAGTCAGAGTTGACTGGATGGCAGTGAGTTGGGAATTTTATTTATTTCATTCCCAGCATGTCTTTTCAAGGTTAATTTGTGACCTGACATTTATCCCCCTATTTTAATGAAAGGACACCACTCCGTTCTAGAACTCGAACTCACTGACTTGGTCCATCCATCTGTCCACGGACTCAAAGGCGGCTTCCACCTTTGGCTGTCATAACTATAATGCAGTGATGTCCATAATTTAAAAGAAAGCGTTTTGACATGATGTTTTTAGGGGACACAGTGAGACCAGAGCATTTTCCTTGCCGGTGAAGGGACTGGAGGTCAATCCTTTTTTTTCCTTCTTTTTTAAGTGTCTCTATTCCCATCTACAAAAGATGGACCCCACTCAGGACTGTATATGGTTTCTCTCCTTGAAGCAAAATATTCCATTGTTGTGCCCATTACATAGAGGGGGGAACGAAGCTTACAAACTAGTGCCCAGAACCAACAGCCACAAGGCTGGTGGCTGGAGGAGGTCTGTGTGCCCACTGTGGCTGCAGGAGGGACAGAGGGGCCTGCAGGGGGGCCACTGGGCCTCAGAGACCTTCCAGGCGAGGCTACAGGAACTGCAGCAGCTCTGGGGCGAGCTGAGGGCCAACTGTAGGAGGAAAGAGGCCACGCTCCAGGAGGCCTGCAAGGTGGAACTGTGCACGCACTGGGCCAGGTTGGATGGGACCCCAGGTTGCCCAGTGCCCACTGCTCACCCCACGTCCTGCCCCAGGCCCTGCATACGGGGGAGCATCTGGGAGCTGGAGAGCTGGCTGCATCCTGTGTAGGGGGATCTGCGAGTCCCTGGCAGTGGATAGGACTGTCCTGGGGTGGATGAACTCCAACTGGGGGCAAACAAGACTCGTTTCAAACACCAGCTCTGTCTCCTCTAAGGGCCCGTGTACAACTGCGACAACACAACTTTGGGTCCTGCTGGGTCCCCATTAGCATCTGGGAGGAAGGTATTTATTACAGGGAATCCTACCTTTGTCCCTTGGTGTTAATTGCAGACTCCCTGGGTGACGGATTGTATCTGACACGCACCACGTTTGCCGCAGCAAACACCAACACTTTGTCAAACTCCGTTTGGTATTGCTCCATCCCTCCATTATTCTCCCTAATGACAAAAATAATTAACACATTCATATAAAAGCATAGGATGAGGAAAGGTTTAATTTATGCATCTAGTTCAGAGTCATCCCTCTTATCAATATATGACAATCTAATGAGGCTTAATTAAAAAGTAGCAGTGAAGCAATTTAGGAAACTGAGGGATTGTCACGAGTCCTGGTTGTGACAGCATGCTTTGTGCACCATGGATGATAACAGATTTGTCTTCTGTGGTATCTCATATCCATCATCCCCAAACTACCTGCTCTTAGGGGTAGAGAGAGCGAGCTTGTCTTTGAAAAAAGTGCCTGGGTTTGGTAGCTGCTCACAGGATGGCAGGTTTAATGTATTATGAGAACTTAACAAGGCTCTGAGAAGATGGCTATTGGAAGGTCTGGGTGCAGGGCAAAGTCATGGCCCTGAAGGATTCAGGATCCAGAAGTCAAGTCAGAACTGGATGCCAGAGACTTTCTCAATCCAGCCCTCTTTGCTCTTCCCCTAATGCCAATACATTTCTAAGGGTTATGGATTCTACTTCAGAATCTTTCTCAAACCCAGGGCCCTCTTCACCATTTTTATCTAGACTTGGTCACCTCTTGCCTTATAAATAAAAATATGGGTTTATTGTAAGTCTGGGTCTGTTAGGTTTCTCGGTGGGAAATGTCTCGGTCCTTGGCTACACACTGGAAAGAAATTCACACCAAAGCCTGGTTGGTAATCCGAGTGGGTTTATATACATGAGAGAAGAAGGTTCCGGCGTTACACTAAACTGAACACGGGCACCCTCATGACACTGCACACCCAGCACTGCTGAGTGGAAGGTAGAGAAGCAGCTGAAGGGAAGGGGGGGTGGTCTCCAGATTCCAGCCTTTTAAGGGCTTTCAGCTGGGAGGCGTTAATTAAGCTCTCCTGGCTTGGGCTTAGCCCGCATTGGCTTCCAACCTCCCGTAGGGGGCACCCTAAGCATGCAGAGGAACAACCCCTTGTCTTGCTACCTAACCGGTCTACATTCCTGCATGGCTACATTGAGATGGAACTAGCCCCTTTAGACAGCCTGTGTGGTTCACCAGGAGACACGGGCCCCAGTGTTCCCTGTGACCACTTTAAACCTTAAACTACTGTTGGAGTTTATATTACCTGTGTGGTTCTGTGGGCATGGGACGTTTCCATGCAGGAGACCTGAAGTTACACAAATAGGCATCCAGAACAGAACTCATACAGGCTCTAATATGATGCTCAGATGCTTCTCGCTAGGATGAGAATTTAACGAAGTGTGTGAGCAGTTCAGATCTTGTAAAGGAGAACAGGTCAGTAGGGTATCCAGAGAAGAGAGCAAAGGTCAGGGGAAAAGGAGGGGGCCCAGAGACATCTGTGCTCTGTGTTTGGCCACAAGACAAGAAACCGGGTCGCCTTGCAAAAGAAAGCAGAACAGCAAGTCCCTCAGAACTACGACATTTTTAAACATGACCTATACAACACTCGGCTCTAGGAGGCGCCTTGGAAAACCATAAAAGCCCTAAAAGAGGGGCAAGGAGGAAGCCCAAGTCTTTGATTTTCCCTGCTGTGCTTTCAGTGTTGAAATGTCTGTGCACGGAGCCTTTGAAATTTCAGAATCAGAGAGTGGATTCACAAGCCAAGCTCCTGCTTTATTCTTCAATGCATTTTGGCCCAGCTTCTCCTTGGTGAGACATGTAACAGAAATTCTGGACTTAGGAGCCACTTGGTCCTTGGACACTAGGAGATTTCAGTGGAATCTGAAACAGGGCTCTAACCATGAGCTGGACTGGCCTAGGAAGCCCAAGTATGCAGTCTCCCAAATACCAACTTCCCGTTGTTCTTCATCTGTCTCCACCTTGTTCAGCTTTAGTGTTGTCCGTGGAAGTATTTGGCACCCATCTGATGCTTCGGAACCCAGAAAGGAGGAAAGGTAAAACTGGGATTCAAATGAAACAGACTTAAGCAGAACCATAGCCAAGATGTGCCCAGGGCTCCTCGCAGCATTTGTCACCTTCATTTCCCTCTTCGGACTTAGACGTGGCAAGGTTCAGAAACAAGCTTTACCAGAAAGAACAGCTGTGAACCCAGCCTGCTTCCAAGTGAGAAAAAGCCCTTTACACATGAGTTCCTGAGGTCAGCCCAGCCCTGTGCATCCCGACCCCTCCCAGAGTCCCTGGCTCTCTGGCGAAGCATTAAAGCACGTGGAAGCAGAGATTTGCTCAGAATAAAAAATCATTTTTCACAATAGCACGGCACGTTCTGGATGGCAATCACGGCTGCAAAAATCATATCCGTCCTCCAGCCAAAATGTTGGCGCCTCAGTGACCACGCACATACATTGTGTGGCGAGACTCAGAGCCTATTCCATTTGTGGTCAATTGTTTCCTCCCTCTCCATACTTTGCACTTAGGAGACATGCTCTCTGGAGGTGGTTGAGGCTTGTCTTGTCACCAATAATCATCTCCTACGCCTTCCTTTACAGTCACTAATTTGATGTGTTCACTCAAAGAAATGCCAATAACATGAGGTTTCAGAGGAGAGCTCCTAGAGCTCCCCCAGACAACAAGGAGGCCGAGTATCACCGTCATTATCCTGAGCTGGAAGGGGGCACTAGTGTTCCAGAAGCTGGGAATCTGTCACTGCCTGCCCACCGCACAGACAGAGCAGGTGCTGGTTATAATTGCTTCTAGACGTCCTGCCATGCTGAGTTGAAAGTCAAACCCGTAAACACTGCCTGACTACAATAAAACTGGAGTACACAGAAATTTCTGCATCATTGCTGGGTGAAAATATACTGAGTGGAGTTGGATGAGATGGCAGCAAGTGCCTAAGGAGGGGATGCTGTGGGAACACCAACAAGATGACTGTCAGTCGCCGTTTCCTCCTCTCGTCTACTTCCCGCCCCCCCTATCTTTCAGGACCAAAAGACATGACAAATATGTAAGGAAACAAATTTGTTCATTTTAAAGGAGTCTCCCCCCCCCACCCCACCGCACCCCCATCCACCTCTGGCCTCCTTTGAGCAAGTCAGTAGAACTTTTTTTTTTTTTTTAACCTGGCTTCTACTATGGCAATTTCCGGAGTTGCTATGTGGCTGTGTTTAAAAGTCGCCTTTGGGATCCAGAGCACAATCCTTGTCACAAAGGCATTCTCCCAGTCCCAAATAGCAATGCGACCTCATTTCAGAAGGTTGTTCTTGTTTCTGTAGACCCAGAAAGGAGTTCAAGCTGTTGATCTTGACCATGGTTGTCGGGTCAGCCTCTCATGGGCACATCATGGGAAGCGGAGCAAACTATGCCAGTCTGTGCTTTCACCAGGGCTGGGAGGGGAAGCCAACCGTGGCGGGCCATAGGTCGATGTGTGGATGGAGATAATCAGGTCTTTCGTCCTTATTCTATTTCAGTCTGGAAACATCACTGAAGCCAGCTCAGTGTCATAGCAACACACAAACTTTCACTGACAGTATGGGGCACATTGGCTGCAAATTGAACCCGGGTCTTCCCGGTGAAAGACGATGAGAGATCTACCACTGAAGCACCGTGGCCCTCACCTCAAACCAGGGCGGTCATTTCCCACAAATCAACCAGAGTTCAAACCAGACCACAATGCAGGATGACTGAGATTGCCACCAGAATCTGATACTGATGCAGAAAAATACCTAACTACCATTTTATTGACTCCCACTCATACCGGCCCAATAGGACAAAGAACTGCCCCTTTGGGGTTTTGAGACTTTAAATCCTTACAGTAGCGGTTCTCAACCTGTGGGTTGCGACCCCTCTGGGGATCAAATAACCCTTTAACAGGGGTCAACCAATTCATAACAATAGCAAAATTACAGTTATGAAGTAGCAATGAAAATGATTTTATGGTTGCAGGTGTCCACAACATGAAATGTATTAAAGGGTGGGGGCATTATGAAGGTTGAGAACCACTGCCTTACAGAAATAGACAACCTCATATTTCTCCCACGGACGGCTAGTCAGTTCAAACCCCCGACCTTGCGATTAACAGCTTAATGCACAGTCCACTACACCACCTGGGCTCCTAATGCTATAATAAGAGATAGTATTGTTAGATCTCTCCTGGGAGAGATATACCTCAGGCCTTGGCTTCGCGCGAGAAAGAATTCACTTCGAAGCCTGGATTGTGAACCAAGTGAGTTTCTTGAGAGAAGAAGTTTCAGGTTTACACAGGCACCTCAGGCCCCCTCACGGGACACAGCCTACCTAGAAGCTGCTGGAGAGAAAGTCACTCAGTGGGCTCCGGGCACCTGCCTTTTTTCTTTTTTTAAAAATCGTTTTATTAGGGGCTCATACAACTCTTATCACAATCCATATATACATCAATTGTGTAAAGCACATTTGTACATTCATTGCCCTCGTTATTCTCAAAACATTTGCTCTCCACTTAAGCCCCTGGCATCAAGTCCTCATTTTTCCCCTCCCTCCCCGCTCCCCCAACCATCAAGAAACATTGGTAATTTATGAGTGGTGATACTGAGAGGGTTGTGGGAGGGTGGATTGGAAAGAGGGAACTGATTACATGTATCTACATGTGACCTCCTCCCTGGGGGACGGACAACAGAAAAGTGGGCAAAGGGAGACATCGGAGCGGGCAAGATCCTGCCTTTTCAATTCCTCCATAGGGAGGCATGGTTGATGGTCATGGTCAACCCCAATGGCTGGATTGAATTCACCTGGCCCAGATGGGCCAAACCAGGTGTAATGCCCACCTAGGTGTACCACCCCTCCTGGCCGGTAGTTTGAACCTGAGCATATGTAATGGATGACCCAGTCCCTATGCTAAAGCACCTAATAGTATTTGCAAGATGCCAAGCCCCGTTCTAAGCTTTTTGTGTATAATAATTCAATTATTCCACTTAACAAGCCTATGTGTGGACTCTATTTTGGCCTCATTTTACAGATGAAAAATCAGTGGCACAGGATGATAAAGTCATGAGCCTAGGACCACACAGTGAGGAAGTGGGAAGGAGAGATTTGGACCCAGGCTGCAGAGCCCATGCCTTGGGTGCCTACAGCTGCCATGTAGGACACAGAAAAGCATGGAGCAGACTCGGCGTAAGACATTAGGGAGTTGGGAGGACTGTAGCATGAATGTATGTGCTATGACTTCATGAGAGTAGCTGCTACTCAGATCCAGAAGAGAATACAAGCCTTTTGCAAAAATTATTTTTGCCAAGAGAGGGTGGAAAACTGCATCTTGTGCGAAATCCCCCAACCTGCACATGTGCATAGCTATTTCAGAAGGTTCCAAACAATGTGTGCTGTGCGGCAAACCAAACTGAGATCAGGGGGAGCTGGTCTGTGGGTTATGTTAGCCAGAAAGTGAGCAGTTTGAACTCACCAGCCACCACTCCAAGGGAGAAAGAGGAGGCTTTCTGCTCCCATGGACTTACAGTCTTCAAAGTGGCAGTGAGCATTTCCATGCGTCCTATGATTAGGATCTCGTAGGGTGAGGGTGGAGGTGGTTGAGACCTGTCTTCAGGGCATTTCCCAGAAGGGCTTCCTGCAGTGGCTCTGCCTTCAGAAATGTCTGATGACCTTGAGGGCAGCAAAGTCCTAAACACACTCGGGCAGTGGTTCTCAACCTTCCTAATACAGCTCCTCTTGTTGTGGTGATGCCCCACTCCCCCAACCATTAAATGATTTTCTTGCTACTTCATCCCTGTAATTTTGCTACAGTTATGAATTGGGTGAGCCCTGTGAAAGGGTCATATGACTCCCAAAGGGGTCGCAACCCACAGGTTGAGAACCACTGCACTAAGGGTTCCCCTCCCAGGCAGCCCTAACAGTGTCTGGTGTGCATAGTTCTGTGAGGTGAGAGAAATGGACTTAGTGTCTGCTTCTGGTGACAATTGATGTGGGTGGTCTTTCTCCCTATGTCAAATCCCTCTGGAGCCATTTGTCACCACAACAGAGGGAGCCATGCACAAAAAAGCAAGAAGAGGATGCAGCACAGCAGGACAGCAAGCAGAACAATGATTGAATAAGCACAATTCACTTCAATCATGAATCGGGTGCCCTTGAGATGTGAGGAAGACCCCAGTCTAGTGACATTAGATCAGGTTTAGGGATTGAGTAAAGGGACCCCTCTTGGCTCCCCTCAGCCCCTATTTTGCTTTCCCATTGACCCTGACCCTTGCATCGTGATTGGTCCTTATTCCAGCATGATGGTTGGTTTCATAACCACGGCATATGGGAATGTGTTAGTCGATAGGTTATACAGGCACAGCCTCTGGAATGGGTAAGTGAGGAGGCGATTTGGGCTCGCTCATGCAGACCTCTAGTTGTCCTTGACATGACTGGTAGAATGGATCATGTGAAGTGATTTGAGATCGGCGTTGAGATCTGATAGGTCATGCAGACTTCTAGCTGATCCTGGCAGTACCCTATTTTAAGGAAACAGAATGCTTGGCGTTTAAGTCGTATTTGAGCTTAAATTTTGAGCAATAGGTTGTGGCTCACAGTTAGAGTCTATGTGGAGACCCTAAATCCATTTTGAGGGGCCACCGATTCAGCCGCCATTGAGTTCTTTCCTACTGCTGACTGGCAGTGGAAAGCTTGTCCCTCAGGCAGTGTGCTTGCGTCCACTCCCAGGGCCAGACTCAACGATATACGGTAGTGTGCACATCCCAATGAAGGTCCTGCTCATGCTCTCACAGGCCCTCCTGAAACTCCATGAATTGATCTGTCTTCAGTCACAATTTTGTGACTAAGTTGTTTGTTTTCTATGTCTTATTTAAGTTTTCAGGAGCCCAGGTGGTAATGCTGGATAGTGTTGGACTATTAAGAGCAAGGTCGCTGGTTCAAGCCACTAGTCATTCCACAGGAAAAAGATTAGGTTAATGCTTCCTGTAAAGGTAGCAACTTCAGGATCCCTACACAGAGTCACTATGAGTCAGAGTCAGCAGGACAGTATGGGTGTCATTTTCTTTAAGTAACTGTGGCTGTGGGTCCTTCTGACACCATTGTGACCTCATGCGGATGCTCTCCTTCATCCAAAACAGCAGTTTGTGCCTTTTTCTTGTGTAAAACTTAGCAAAGGAGTTCCTAATAAAATATAGTTGAATTGGGAGTCTTTTCCCCCTAAAAACAATGTAAATACAAAAATAGAAATGAGACTATGGTGCTAATAACCAGTTGGAGAGTTGAGAGAGCTGAACTCTCAATCCTGATAGAAACCCATTGTGACTGAGCACTTGCTCAAGGTCATCCACAGCTTATGAGATTTAGCCTATATGTTGGGGAGTAATTGTGTACATAAAGTTAACAATTTATCTTTCTAAAGATTCTGTCTAAAACTTACTTTAAATAATAAGTTTTCCCCTGGGCTAGGTAAAGTTCAGGAGGTTTAACACCCTAGTATCCACCCCCTCTCAGCATTCATCATGTTAGGCCAGAGGAGGCAAATCACACCCACTACCCAGGGAGCACTACTTCCAAAAGCACATTGCCTGTGCTGGGGCAGAGGGGAGGTACCCGGACCAGAATAGCTGACAGAGTGGAACCAGAGAGCTCAGCCCCCAGCTTCCCGAGGGAGCAGCTGTGATGGTTCACTTCTGGATGAATATATTTAAGCAAAGGCCAAGGGCATGACTTGGGCAGCACGAAAAGCAGATGTGCAGAGGTTGTTCACTGCATTCCAGAAGTTCACACACTCTCCGGAGGCTCCTTGGCTCAATGGCAGGAAGTCATTGGTGGCTACCACTTCAATCCCAAAAGGTCACTGCCGTCCAGTGGATTCCAACCACAGTGACCCTATATGGAGTGTTCAAGACTGTAAATCTTCATGGGAGCCAGCAGTCTCATTGTCCCCCTTGGGACAGGGAGCTAGCAGCCCGTTTTGCCACCAGGGCTCCTTCCTCTCTAATTCTGGATCCAGTCCCTCCGAATATCCTGCCCTGCCCTTGTCTATGCTTCTTAAATGTGTTCCACGCTGCTTATGTTAGTCTGGGTGCATTCGAGAAACAAATCCACAGAAACACGTATGTATAAGAGAGTTGTATGTAAAGGGTGAGTGCACATCAAGAAAACATGCTCGCATGTGCTTATGCACCCGCTTTGTCTTCAGCGATCATGTCGGTGTAGGCTGGTGTGCTTTTTCCATGTGGGCTTTGTTGTTTCTTAGCTAGATGGCCCCCTGTTTATCTTCCAGCCTTTAAGACCCCAGACGCTATATCCTTTGATAGCCGGAAACCATGGTGCTTAACTACTACACCAGCAGGGTTCATTAGCATGTGACTTATCTCCTGTCATTCACACTAGATACTCAAAATAGCAGGAGACCAGGTTTCTCCTTTGTGGCCACACCAGGTACTGACAGAACCAACAACAGAGACACAGTTAAAAATCTTGACTATCATTTGCATATTATATGCCAGGAATCCCTAGGAAGTGTCTTGGAATTGTTCTACTCAGGTTCAAATTTCACATACCCTCCCAGTTTCCATACTGACTCTGCCAAAACCCTAGTAATTGATTTGCACTGCATATCAACTTAGAGAAAACACCCTATGCCAGATATAGAAGTGGACAACTTGGTACCCAGAAAACCTGTTCAGTGTTTTGAGGGCGGCTCAGCAAACAAAATGGGCACAGTGATTAAGCATTCAGTTGCTAACACAACGGTCAACTCTGTAGTGCTTCTGAAAGAGAAGGATATGGTAGTTGACCCCCAAAAGAGTTACAAACTTGGAAACCCTACGGATATTTGTATAGGGTCGCTATGTGTTCCAATTGAGATGATTGTCATAGGTTGGGTTTGGTTTAACCCGTCTTACTGAGGAGACTCCTTCTTTACACGCGATCAGTTAATTTAGAGGAAAAAGACATGCCTGTCCCAGAACAATCCAAGGACTGGTAAAGGCAACACCCACAAAGACACTCCCTCTGCCTGCCTAACTCTAAAATGCTGCCCATAAAACACTCTGCCTGGTAATATCTGGGCAGCACACTGGGGAGGTGCAGCAAATGTGTGTTGAATGTATGAGGCCATTTCATAGTTTGGCTGCACGATGAGGGTGTCTGTCATAAAGCCGATCTCTTTGACTCCACTTCTCAGCAGAGATGAACACAATCTTCCCATTTTTTTCTCGGCAATGTCCTTGTCAAATAAAATTTCCTTGTAGATCAGTAACTTGCCACAGAGCAAAAGATATGGGAAGAGGATCATCTTTCTCCTGGCTATGAAATAGAATGGCATGCCCCTCCCTTCAACACACACACACACGCACGCACGCGCACACACACCCCTGCCTTACAACTACATTCAGTTGATTAGCAAACAAAGCTCTACAACCCAACTAAATGTCTTTCTTCTCCAGAGGAATGACAGACTTATATAGCCTGCATTTTCTTTTTTTTTAATGGAATTGCCCCAGTTCTCCTAACCTTTCCTTAGATAGTACAGTGAACTATTAGAGGACTTCAGATATTGAAAACTAGTATTGATTTCCAGTTTGTGTCACCTTTGGCTTTGAGCACCCTCCACTTCTCTAGTAAGCTTTCCATTGCTTTGGGGAAATGTTCTCTCTCTGAATTTATTATGTGAGGGGGGTAGGGTAATAATCAATGTGCCTATGGAGAACTACCCTTCATGACCTAAACTCATTAAGGGGCAGTGCCTGATGGAACATCAGGTTGGAGGAAGACTTATTAACAACCTGCATTATACAGATGACACAATTTTGCTGAAAATGAGAAGGACTTGATTCACTTGCTGATGAAGATGAAGGATTAAAGCCTTCAGTTTGGATTATGACTCAAGGTAAAGAAAGTCCAGACCCTCACAACTGGACCTATTGATAACATCATGATAAATGGAGGAAAGATCGAAATTGTCAAGGATTTTGTCTTGCTTGAATCCACAATCAATTCTCATGGAAGCAGCAGAGAAGAGAACAAATGATACATTTCACTAGTCAAATCTGCTACACGAGACCTCTTTAAAGTGTTGAAAAGCAAGAGATTACTTTGAGGACTGGGGCGGGTTGACCCAGGCCATGATATTTTCAACTGTCTCATATTCATGTGAAAGTTGAACACTGAATAAGGAAGACCAAAGAAGAATAGATCTATTTGATTAATAGTGATGTAAAAGAGTAATGAATGTACCATGGACTGCCAAAAGAGCAAACCCATCTAACTTGGATGAAGTACAGCCAGAATGTTCCTCAGGGCAAGGATAATGATTCTTCGCCTTAACTTTGACATGTTGTCCGGAGTGATCAGTCCCTGGAGCAGGACATCGCGTTCTGGAATGTAGAGGGGCAATGAAAAAGAGGAAGGCCCTCAACAAATGGGATTGACACAGTGGCTGCAACAATGGGCTCAAACTTAAGAACAACTGTGAGAATGGTACAGTACCGGGCAGTGTATGATTATGTTGTAAGTATGGGCACAATGAATCCAAACCCTCCCTATGACACTGAACAACAACAACAACAACAACAACCTGACTGAATCCTCTGGGAGGACTCTTGAATGTGAGAAAAATGGAACGAAGCCAGCGGAAGGATTGGAGGATGTCTTAAGTTCCTGTCTTAATCTCCTTAACCAAAAATTATCCAACAACTCAGTAGCCTTAAAACAATTTTCCCCCTGCTTTGGAGCTTACAGGTTCAAATTTGGGGTGAGACTCTAGGTCAGGGTCCTTCTTTGTGGATACCAGAAAGTTCCTTGGCATTCCTCGCTATCTTTCTCCCCGTACTGTGTGTTACTGGGTCTATCCTGGCCTTTAACTCAGAAGTGTTTAGGTTTAGGCTCAAGCCTATTCTCATATGGCCTCATTTTTTTTAACATTTTATTAGGGACTCATACAACTCTTATCACAATCCATACATATACATACATCAATTGTATAAAGCACATCTGTACATTCTTTGCCCTAATCATTTTCTTTTTTTTATATTTGATTAGGGGCTTATACAACTCTTATCACAATCCATACATATACATACATCAATTGTATAAAGAACATCTGCACATTCCGTGCCCCAATCATTCTCAAAGCATTTGCTCTCCACTTAAGCCCTTTGCATCAGGTCCTCTTTTTTTTTCCCTCTCCCTCCCGGCTCCTCCTTCCTCATGTACCCTTGGTAATTTATACATTGTTATTTTGTCATATCTTGCCCTATCCCTAGTCTCCCTTCCCCCCCCCTTCTCTGCTGTCCCTCTCCCAGGGAGGTCACATGTGGATCCTCGTAATCAGTTCCCCCTTTCCAACCCACTCACCCTCCACTCTCCCAGCATCGCCCCTCTGACTGACCCATCTCCTCTTCTAAACCCCTCTATGAGTGGATCTCCAGTGGCCATGCGGCCTCATTTATATTACAAAAGAACTCCCTTCTTTTCAAACAGGATCATGTCCACCAAGGCTCAAATTTCTCACATATTTTTAGGGGGCTACAGTTCAATCCATAATGGTTTTTTTGGGTAGCTGTAACAAATGGCTACCAATCGAGTGACTTAAAGAGCAGGAATTTGTTCTCTCACTTTTCTGAAGGTCAAAGGGTTATAATTAAGGTGTGGGCAAGATTCATTCCTTCTGAGAGCTCTGAAGCAGAATCAAAGTAGCCTCTCTCTGCTTCTGGTCACTGCTGCTAATCCTTGATATTTCTTGGCTTATAGATGCACTGATCCAATCTCTGCCAGTGTCTTCACACGGGGTCTCTGTGTGCCCACTCCTCTTCTTATAAGAACACACCAATCAGTGCATGTAGCATCCATCTGAAATCTAAACCCAGAAAGATGGAGCTCTTGAAATCCTTAAGTAAGCACATCTGCCAAGACCTCCTCTCCAAGTAAGGCCATAGCCTCAGCTTCCATGTGAACATGAATGGGTGTGTGTGAATGTGATTTAATGTACTACAGAGGGCACGCTTTGGCCTCAGGAGGAGTGTTTCGCCAGTACCTGCTTCACAGCCCTGAGATTGCCCAGGCATTTGCCACATTTTCTTGTCTTCCCACCATTTATCCACCATTAGGCCTTTTTCCCTATGTTAGTCAAGCGTCAGTTTCTGTCACTTGTGATCATCACCCTCCCTCCCGCCCAGGTCACAAATTTAAACTGATACAGGCAGTTTCTTTAATGAGCACTATGTTAACCTGACTAGCAAGCATTGCTAAGGAGGGAGGATGAATCAGCGAGAACCCGCTTGCTTCATCTAGCTTCGGGGCAGTCCACAGAGGATTGATCCCTGAGCCACTAACGAATTTTGCAAGTGTCACAGAACAATGCAAATAAGTAAGATCCACATCTGCTGAACACCATCATGAGGTCAAACTGTGTGTAAATAAATGCCTGTTTCAAGGAATGAGTATATCCTAAGGTAAGGAGTGACAGGGCTTTGTTGGCATAAACCCAGCAAGGCATTATGGGTCGGATATTAATGAACTCATGCTCCTGGGCCTCACAGAGCCCCAGCTCAACTACTTCAGCTTGTTTACAAACAAGCACTACCCGGAGAGAGCACTACCATTTTGATGAACAGGGTTGGTTGGGGATGATGCTTCCTAACTTGCATTTTAATACAAATTTGATGCTTCATCTGAGCAATGTGAAAGAGCATTCAGATAAAATAGAGGGACAAACATCAAGTGACCAGAGGATGAAACTTCTATCTAATCTGTGCCCACTGGAATTGCTTCGTGGGAAGGTATTTTTTGGTGGTGTGGGGTTGTTCCCCTACCCTGCTCCAAGCCTTCCTCCTCATGCCCACCCCCACCCCTGCATACATCCTACTGGGAGAATGTCTCTGAAGAATGAAGTTTTAATAAATGAAGCTTTAATGAGCCTGATAGTCTGCCTAAGACCCCATCAAACTGTAGTCTTCCATTTGTATTCTTCAATCCTTTTTGAAGAAATGAACCTGATGGCAGGTAGTATGTTTCCTTTCCAGGATGAGCTGATAGAGCCTCTCGCTGCTGTAGTGGGAGGTGAAACATTAAAAGGCCCTCTGTGGCCATGAGACATGCCCACTCTCCAAGAGACACTGGGCAGGTTTGCTGAAGCTCCTCAGAATTGACTAGTGGCCCTGGTCCACCCATCTTAACCAACCCAGTCTTCATTTGCACTGCATGCCCTCTCTGAGCTCCAACTGCATGCTTCATTTGAGGATGACAAAGCCTCTATTGTCTGAGAAGATGCGCAGACATATGAACTAATCAATACTCCCCCTGTCCCCGGGGAGTGTGAAATTCTCCCATCATGACCCACCAGCTTCCCTGGAAATTCCTGTCTTAACTCAGGCACTTAATATCATTGGTGTCTCTGCTTCCTTCCTTCTCGCACAGCCCCCAGGCATTAACTGTCATCCTTCCGCTCCCTAAAATATACTTTGAATCTATTCACTTCATGCCATCCCTACTGCCCCAAGGTGTGTCTTGCATTGACTATGAAACTAGATTCTGTATCCATTTTCCAGGGCTGTCAAAGCAAAGCATCGTAAATCAGGGGCTTTTAAGAACAGTCCACCACCTGTCTATCATTTCGTGGTGCAGTGGTAGCTAGAGTGTTGCTGTGAAATTGGAAGCCGTGCCACCGATATGACAAACCCCAGAAAGGTCAGCAATGATTGGCAGGCTTCAGTGGAACCTCTATCCCTGTGGTGCTCAACCTTCCTTTAATACAATTCCTCATGTTGTGGTGACCCCCAACCATAAAATCATTTTCCTTGCTACTTCATAACTGTAAATTTGCTACTGCCATGAATCGGGTGACTCGTGTTAAAAGGTCGCTGGACCCCAAAAGGGGTCACAACCCACAGATTGAGAACCACTGCTCTAGCCTAAGGCAGACTAGGAAGAAAGACCTGGTGATCTACATCCAAATATTAACAAATAAAAGCCTTATGGGTCACAACAAAATATAGTCCTATAGAGTGCTGGAAGATGAGCCACTGACCTGCACACAACAGCTACAAAAATAGACTCAAACACACCAACAAATGCCTGCTGAACTCCAAAGCCCTAACAAACCCACTGCCCTCAAGTCCATGCCAACTCATAGCGGTCCTATAGGACAGGGGCGATATGTGTATTAGACTGGGTATGCTAGAGAAAACTCGAGGGGGACTCATGTGTATGACAGAGAGTTAGTGGTTTTTAAAAATCATTTCCTTATTATTTAATCATTATATGAGGGATTCATACAAATCTTATCACAATCTATCCATCCATCCATTATAAAGCACATTTATACATTCATTGCCCTCATCATTGTCAAAACATTTGCTCTCCACATAAGCCCCTGGCACCTGCTCCTCATTTTTCTCCTCCCTCCCCACAGCCCTCTCCTTTGAATGCTTGATAATTTTATTGGGGACTCATACAACTCTTATCACAGTCATTCCATCCATCCATCCATCCATCCATCCATCCATCCATCCATCCATCCATCCATCCACCCATTGTGTGTCAGGTACATTTGTACATGTGTTGCCCTCATCATTCTCAAAACATTTGCTTTCTACTTGAGCCCTTGGTATCAGCTCCTCATTTCCCCACTTCCATCCTCCACCCCTCCCTCATAAATCCTTGATAATATATCAATTATTTTATCATCTCTTACACATCAAATATCTCACTTCCCCCACTTTTCTGTTGTCCGTCCCCCAGGGCAGAGGTTTTATGTAGATCCTTGTAATCGGTTCACCCTTTCTACCCCAACTTCCCTCCACCCTCCTGGTATTGCCACTCTCACCACTGGTCCTGAAGGGATCATCTGTCGTGGATTCCCTGTGTTTCCAGCTCCTGTCTGTACCAGAGTACATGTTCTGGTCTAATTCTACCTTATAAATCCAGAGAGAGAGTTTTATATCAAACAGTAATTGTACATTAAACAAACGTCCTAGCCCAGTGCAGATCAAATCCATAAGTGTGATATTAGCCCATATGTCTGATACCAATTTATAAATTCCTTTTCAGACCCATAAAACATGTGCAGTGATGCTGAATGCAGGATAATCACAGGCCAATGGGTGGAAAGTCTTGTGGATCCAGTGGCATTGTAAGCATCTCAGTGCTGGCAGCGATCTCTCTGAGGCTTCTTTGGCTTCAGAGGTCTGGTCGCATCCATTTGGCTTGCCTTCTGCAATGTCTCCCAAGGAGTAGCAGAGAGAGAAAGAGAGAGAGAGAGGTGTCTTCCACCTCCAAGGAGGAAGTACCAGATTTCTCAGAGTTCTCAGGAGAAGGCTATGCCCACATAAAAATCTCACTGACTATCTCCAGATTGGCAGCCTAGACTCCACGCCTACACTCCTAATCCTTAACTTGACACAAGATTAGGTGACTACCACAGGCTCCTAATCCATAACAAGCCCATTTATTTTTTCCCTGCATACCGACACCAATCCAATACCCAAAGCTTTACCCAATGGGTGGAGATCTACTTCTAAAACATGAATATAGAAAAATCGCTTTTGCTAGAAGGCTCTCAAGGAAATGCTCACTGAAAACTCCATTCCTATTATCTCACCTCCCCAAAATTAGTCTTCTTCTGGGCTTTCAGTCACACCAAGATCTCTCCTGCCTCAAGGCCTTTACATGCACTGTCATCTCTTCCAAGCCCTGAAGTGCCAAGTTCAAAGTTCCAGTTAATCTCCCTGATCCTGAATTTTAAGAACTGTGTGTGTGGGAGGGAAGGGGTTGGGCTGTTTGTTGAACTGCTTTGTTTTGGAGCCATTTGTTATGCAACCTCATTTTGTCAATGACTGGTTCATTAATGCAGCATTCATTTGCCCTTCTTCCACGCACAGCACATGGCTTGTATCTTTGGGATCACTCTTCCACCATGCTCCATCTCCATGCTTCTGCTGGCATTGACCCAATATGCCAGCTCCAGGCCTGGCTAGTCAGGGCATGACTTTCCTCTGTCCAAAGGGACTGGGTCAGACTCAGTAGGTGACTCATGCTAGGTTAATGATATCTAACCCTAAAAAATGCCCCAGAAACAATTGCCCCATTACCAATGAGTCCATTTTGAATCATAGAAGGTCCCTGTGGGGTTTCTCAGGCTGTAAATATTTATGTGAGCAGAAAGTTCCATCTTTTTCCCTATGAGGTAGCTGGTAGGGTAGCACTGCCAACCTTGCAGTTAGCAATCCCATGCTTACCTGATAGTACCACCAATGATTAGAAAACAAAAGAGACTCTCTCTAATAGAATTCCTGAGCTTCTAGATAAAATTACAGCTGTCATCAGGAAGCCTGCGTGAAACTCAAAAGGAAACAGCACTGAAAGGAAAAGGTTCAAACACTGATGGTATCAACTGAGTGCCAGAACCCAGCTATTCCTGATGCTCTGTCCCCAGACTTACAAATTCCATAAACCAACCCATTAATTTCTTCTCCTGCTCCTTCCCTTCTCATGCCCCAAGGTACTTTGACTTAGCTTTGAAGGCACTCACAACTTCATGGGTTCTGCCTTGCACAGGTGTCTGCTGGCTTCCAGTTCAGTCCTGACATTGTCCCTATCTTTAGCCGTGTTAGGCTTGCGTCCTAGAGCTTTCCTTTGCTTGTATCCCTATTGCTCTTGTCCTATGAAGTCTGTGGCTTTATCTTTAAGTCTAAGTCCTGCCCTTTCGCTTTCGTAGAAATCTGTCTCTGTATCTTGGCTCGTGGCAGGTTGTGTCCTTCAAAGATGACTGTCCTAATGTTTCACATCGCACATTCTCTTGTGACAAGATGAGTTTGTGTTCACTTTTCCAGAAACAGGGCCTGCTTTCCCTCTTCCTTGCATCTTGGCAGGCCTTTGACTATGGCAGAAGTGTTGCTCTGTGACTTCCACCTGGTCGTATTGGGTTGTTCACCATTGGGACCCTGTCAGGATGTTGCAAGGAAGACCAGGCCAAATGCAAATGTCACATATAGGGTTCTTCTTGAGCTCCAACCAATAGAAGTATCAGTCGTGTGAGGGAGTGAGTCTTAAGAGAGCTGCAGCCTCTGTCCTTTGAGCTACCCCAGCTAATGCTTGATGAAGCCAAAACTAGTGTCCTCACTGAGCTCTGCCCAGATTGCAGATTTGTGAGCAAAATTGATATTATCATTACTTTAAGATGTTATTTGTGGGGATACTTTCTGTTAGCAGCAGATCATCAGAGTACTGCCTAATCAGACCTGCATTGCCAGTTTTACTCTCTCTCTCCATATATATATAGATATATAGATATAGATATATAGATATCCTCCTCTCATCTGTCAGTTGGTTGTACTATAATGGTTTGTGTATTGTTATGATGCTGGCAGCTCTGTTCCCAGAATTTCAAATACCAGAAGGATTGCCCATGGTGGACAGGTTTCAGTGAAGCTTCTAGACTATGACAGACAAGGAAGAGGGGCCTGCCAGTCCACTTCCAAAAATTACTGAAAGAAAACCTTATGGATCACAAGAGAACACTGACTGACTAATATGTTTTGGACACATTATCAGTGGACAATTGCTAGAGGAAGACATCATATTTGATGAAATAGAGGGACATGGAAGATCCTTATTGAGGCAGATTGACCTAATCGCTGCAACAATGGACTTCAACATTCAGGAATGTGTGACAATGGTGCAAGATCAGACAGCACTCCATTCCATTTCATATAAGATCTCCATGGATCACAGTAGACTTGATGGCACTCTCTATATGTTTGTCTTCAGTGACTTCCCATAGGGCTTCTCTGCCTGGCAACCTCTATTCCTCGTGCTTCCAAATGGGGAGCACAACAGGTCCATAGTCACTGATATTCCCCTCAATCCCCAGATCAAGTAAGGAGGCATGAAACTAACTATGTTGTTTTCTTTGCCTTGTCTCTCTTCCTTTTCCCCTCCTCCAACAGGGCTAGAGGGTGTAAATACTTACCTTGCAGTCTAGAAGAGAATTTCTTCCACACCAAAATCTTCTCCTTCCTCAAAAGGCACATACATGCTTTTCTCCTTGTTTTGAATTAAAATGGCAGATGGGATGGTAGGAAAGAAAATGAACTAGTCTAACGGAATGGCCAAACAGATTTACCTTCCACATAAGAATGCAAATAACTCCTCAATCTTGTTATAGAGTCATGATATGATGAGCTCCATCCAAGCAGAGTAGAACACCACTGAGGTCAGACAAGAAAGACCATATTGAGTTGATTTTGTATGAGACATTCTAGTTGCTAATTATACTTTTCATAACAGACAGATGGCAGGTATAGAAGCCCAGACTTAAAATGTCTTTATCTTATTGCCTGCCTAAATATATATTTGCAATATGGTCTTCAAAGGGAATACTTTCTTTACCTTAAATTCCATTTCTTTTTCCCCTCTTTTATGTAATTTTATTGAAGTATCATTGATGTACAATAAACCATAGTGTGTTTTGCTCTTTGAGGTTTTTAAAAAGAATCATTTTATTGGGGGCTCCTACAACTCTTATCACAATCTATACATACATCCACTGTGTACATTTGTTGCCCTCATCATTCTCAAAACATTTGCTTTCTACTTGAGCCCTTGGTAGTAACTCCTCATTTCCCTTTCTTCCCCCTCCCCCTCCCTCATGGACCCTTGATAATTTATAAATTACTATTCTGTCCTATCTTACACTGTCCGACATCTACTTCAGCCACTTTTTTTTTGTCCCTACCTCATGGAGGAGGTTATATGTAGATCCTTGTAATCAGATCCCTCTTTCTACCCCACCTTTCCTCCAGCACTGGTCCTGAAGGGGTCATCTGTCCTGGTTTCCCTGTGTTTCCAGTTCCTATATGGACCAGTGTATATTCTCTGGTCTAGCCAGGTTTGTAAGGTAGAATTGGGATCATGATAGTGGGCGCGGTAGAATTTAGGAACAAGAGGAAAGTTATATGTTTCATCGTTGCTACACTGCATCCTGAATGGCTCATCTCCTCCCAGCGACCCTTCTGTAAGGGGTTGTCCAGTTGCCTACAGATAGATATTGGATCGCTAACTGTACCCCCCCTCATTCACAATGATATGATTTTTTTGGTCTTTCATGCCTGATACCTGATCCCTTCTACATCTTGTGATCACACAGGCTGGTGTGCTTCTTTCATGTGCACTTTATTGGTTCTGAGTTAGATGGCCACTTGTTAACCTTCTAGTCTTTAAAACCCTAGACTCTTTATCTTTTTTTTAATTAATTAATTAATTTTTTACATTTTATTAGGGGCTCATACAACTCTTATCACAATTCTTACATATACATATACATACATCAATTGTATATAGCACATCCGTACATTATTTGCCCTAATCATTTTTTAATCTTTTTATTGGGGCTCATAAGGCTCTTATCACAATCTGTACATACATCAAATGAGCAAAGCACCCTTATACATTCGTTGCACTCGTCACTTCATAATTCACCTTCCACTTGGGTTCCTGGAATTAGCTCGATTTCCCTTCCCCCCCCCATTCCCCTCCCTCCCCGATCCCACCCCTGGTCCCTTGATAGTTTATAAATAATTATTATTTCTTATCTTAGACTCCCCGGTGTCTCCCCTCACCCGCCTCCCCCTTGCAAATCTCCCAGAGAGGAGGTTACACATAGATCTCCGAGATCGGTTCTCCCTTTCTACATGCCCTTTCCTCCTGGTGTCACCACTCCCACCGCTGGTGTTGAAGGGTTCGTCTGTCCTAGATTCCCTGTGCCTCCAGATCCCCACTGCACCGCTGTACATCCTCTGGTACAACCAGGTCCGCATGGCAAGGTAGAATTGGGGTCATGATGATTGGGAGGGGAGGAAGCATTCAGGAACTAGAGGAAGGTTTTGACTTTCATTGTTGTTACACTGAACCCTGTGTGGCCCATCTCCTCCTCACTACCCCTCTGGAAGTGGTGTTCAGCTCTCTACAGGTGGGCATTGGGTCCCCATCATGCACTCCCCCTCTTTCACGGTGATGTGATTCTCACCAACACCCCACCTTTGATGTTGGAGACCTGGTCTCCTCTGTCCTTCATGGTCACCTATGTCGGTGTGCTGCTTCCGTGTGGGCTCGGTTGCTTCTGGGCTAGATGGCCGCTTGTTTGCTTTCAAGCCTTTAAGTCCTCAGAGGCTATATGTCTCAGTAGCCGGGCACCATCCGCCTTCTTCACCATACTTGCTTATGCACACTTTCGTCTTCAGCCATTATGTGAGGAAGGTGATCACACAATGATTGTTTTTGTTCCTTTGTGTCTGCTACATGGTATATTCAACACCTTGTATTCGCTTATGCCGTGTGCTTCTTCTCTGTGGGCTTTGTTGCTTCTGAGCTAGATGGCCGCTTATTTGCCTTCAAGCCTTTAAGACCCCAGACGCTATATCTTTTTTTGATAGCCAGGCACCATCAGATTTCTTCACCACATTTGCTTACACACACGGCTGTCTTCAGTGATCATGTCGGGAAGATGGGTATCCTGCAATGGCTGCTTAGCAGGGCGAGGTGCTATTGTATTGGGGGATTATGCATGAGGAGGCCCAATGTCCATCTGCTACCCTACTACTGAACCTATAAATATATGCATATAAATCTATTGCCCCCATAATCATAAATATATTTACATATGTACATGTCTGTATTTAGGCTTCTCTGTATGCACTTTGCCTCCTACTCCTTTCCTCTATTTCCTTTCGATTTCCTCCCGACCCATTACCATGTTTGGCCTTCATTCTGGATTCAGTAGTTCCTCTCAGTTACCTTGCTCTTGGTCACTCCCTTCCAGTCCTCCCCTCCCCTCCCTCCTCTGGTTTTGAACCATTCGCTGTTCCCTTGTTCCTATGTTGGGCAACACCTCCTCCCTTCCCCTACCTCCCACGCTCTCATGTCCCTCCAGGACCGTTGGTCCTTTTGTTTTCTTCTCTCATTATTTGTCCAGCCTAGCTTGTCTAGGTGGACCTGCTGACTTAGTAATATGTGCATACAAATGGATATGACTTTGACTGCACCCAAGTGGCCCATAAGGACATGGCTTTGACAGAAACAACATCGACACGCTGATAAGCAGAAAAGCCACTAACATACAAAATTTACAAGGTAAAAAACAAAACAAATTAAAAAACACTAAGCAAAAAGATAGCAAATATTAAAAGAAAAATTGCTAGCAGTTCAAGGTCCTTTCGTTGGCCTTTATACCATTCTTTATACTCCCTTGGGCTCCCTTTGCTCTGCTTCCTCCGCTGCTCCATTGCACGCCCCCAGTGTTTGCCTCAGTGTGGCGAGGTCAACTCAGTCGCACATCCCCCATTGTGTCTCAGGTGCTGTCCCATGTAGGGCCATGTGTTGGTGCAGGATGTCGTATCTCCTAGTGTGGTCAGCTGAATGGTCCTCTCGGTATGACGGGCCGTCTAGCTGGTCTATCGACTTTGGGCTTGGTGGACCCAGGTGTACTCCACTACGTCCTTTCTACTTCTTTTGTTTCTGCTTCCTTCTGGATGTGGTGTGGTGGGTCAGTTCCTTTCCCACTCCAGATGATCTATTTTTGTTTTCTGTGGTATTTCCTTCGAGTGTGGGGGTCGGCCTAATTCTGTTTTGGGCCGGCTTGTCGTCCAGCCTCTTTGTGTAGACCTCTGTACTTTGCGTTGCCCTCCTTATTTGGTGTGTCGTGTTGGGGTCCGTATGCATGTTCCAGATCTGTGGGGACACAACCGATACTCTCCCCTGGGTGGGTTAGTACCCTGCCCCCCCCCATACCATCCATTCAGATTCTCCCCCTCCCGGTTCTCCCTCTCCCTACCCCACTACTCCTTCTTTATGCTGGGCTCTCTTGTACCTCCCTAGGTGTGGCCTGTCCTCCCTCCAACTATCTATGCTTCCTCCCGTTTATTGTGGGATGGATGTTTATTCTTCTATTTCTGTCATGCTGATTGTACTTACCTCAGGGGACTCATGTTGTACCTGTCCCTTTGGGTCTGGCTTACCTTGCTTAACATAATTCCTTCCAGCTCTTCCCATGAAATAACGTGTTTCATGTGCTCATCGGTGCTTTTCAGTGCTGCATAATACTCCATTGTGTGTATGTGGCAAAGTTTGCTAATCCACTCGTCTATCGATGGAAACTTAGGCTGTTTCCAAGTCTTTGCTATTGTGAATTGTGCCACAATAAACATTGGAGCGCATATGACTGGTGTGTTTTATTTGCTGCTTCAACTGGGTATATGCCCAGTAGAGGGATGGCTGGGTTGTAAGGTAGATCAATTTCCATTTTCTTTAGGTATCGCCAGATTGCTTTCCACAGTGGCTGTACAAATCTGCACGACCACCAGCAGTGGAGGAGGGTTCCTACTTCACCACAGCCCCTCCAACATTTTATCTTTTGATAGCTAGGCTCCATAAGCTTTCTTCACCTCATTTGTTTATACAACCACCTTTTGTCTTGAGTGATTGTCTCGGGAAGGTGACCATCATGGAATACCAGTTCCTTAATTCCATATCTATAGGCTTAAGTCTTACCCACAGGAAGCCTATTTTTATTTTATCCCTTGAACAAAATCTTGCAATAATTTTCTCTTTTTGGGTAAGTCCATCCTCAATCACTTATCCTTTAACAATTACAAGAATTTATCTGTAACCAACCCCATTTACATAGTGCCATTCATGCTATTTCCACAATAATTGCTAATAACCCTATTTTTTAGAATCGGCAGAAAGCATCAGCTTCAATATCCCATTGCCACTGAGTTGATTTCAACTCATGGGTACCCTATAGGACAGAATAGTATTGCCTCATGGGTTTCCAAGGCTGAAAAAAAAATCTCTTTATTGTGAGTTGGGTGAAGGTTTACAGAATACATTCGTTTTCCATTTGACAGTTCACACATATTTTGCTTCATGATATTGACTGCAATCTGCTCAACGTAATATCACTTATCGCACTTCCTCCGTGTATTTCCTGTTTCCATTCCCCCTTCTTTCCTGACCCTTCTGAACTTTATCTTTGAATAAATTATATCCTCTTGATTCAAATAGTTGATTAGTGATACTTTTTACCTTATAGATCTACCTTTGTTTGGCTGAAGATTGAGAAAAGGGAGTGAGTTCAGTTCCAGATCTGAAGGTGCCTAAGGACAACAGTCTGTGGGTTCCAAGAATCTCTCCCTGAGCAATACCCCTGAACTTTTAAAATAAGTTTAAACTTTGCTGCACATATTTCTCCTATTCTATCCCAAAATTCAAAAGCAAACTCATTATCATTGTGTTGAAGCTGACTCATAGAGACCCTACAAGATAGCATAGAACTTCACCCTTTGATTTTCCAAGGCTTAAATCTTTACCAGCGCAGACAAACTCATATTTCTCACATGGAGCAACTGATAGGGTAGAATCACTTACTTTGTGGTTAGGAGCTCAATGAGGAGTCCACTCTGCCATTAGAGCTCATTTAGAATGCTATCCAGGATTCCCTAATGCTATCCCTCTCAGATCAGTTGGTAGTGGTAATAAATGTAAATCTTAAGGGGGTCAGACTGCCACATCATAACTCCTCCTTGGGGAAGATGGTGGGTTTGAACTGCTGATTGATTAGCCCTTAAGTGCTTAATTACTGCCTCACCAGGGTTCTCTTTAACATCAGAACAGTGGACACTTATTGCTTTATCTTGCTGGTCTTTGTTCCCTAAACATTGTACTTCATCCACAGGGTTTTCTTCCACAACACACAGCTGCTAGTGTTTTTGGTTTCTTTTTCCTCATGACTTCACCTTCCTGGTCAAAGCTGATTTGTCCAGGGCTAAACACACAATGAAAACATAGCCATATTTGCACACTACAAAATTTGAAGTGAGACAACAAGCCATTTGTTGAGTTTTTTGAATGACAGAAGTCTAAAAGGAAGTGTTATGATACAGGAAACAGTGAATTTTGATGTCCAGGATCTATGCTGGGGACCCAGTTGGCACTCCGAATAACTATTCAAAGTGATGGTATGAATTCTCCTCTTCCATGAACTACACATAAAATAGATATAACCACTAAGTCCATGATTTGACTAATGTCTTGTGTGATTGAGTTTGGGTTCCCCATAGGATTAGATCCTGAGACAAAGGTTTTAATTAAGCCATTTTGGGGGAGATATCAATAAGGAAATGGGAAATAGAAAAGGGAAAGAAGGCAGCCAATGAAAAGTACATTATCAAACAATTTAAAATTGTGAGCAACTGGAGGTTAATCTTACTGGAGACACTGTAGAAAATCCACTAGTTATTCTGCCCAGAATGTGAGGGAGTGTGGCTATTTGTCCAACAACTCCTAAGGGTCATTGGTTAAGGGTTACTCCAGGAAGCAAGAATTAACTCCACAACCACCTGAGCCATGCATGCTCAGGTACAGTGGTCCACAGAAACAAGAGAAAGCAAGAAGAGAGATGTGCTGGCCATTCGGAATTAGGCTAGCATGCCAAGTTGTCAGACATGTCAGGTGCTTGCACTATCATAACTTGTGAGATATACCACTGGTATTTCAAACACAAGTATAGTTACCCGTGGTGGAAAATTTTCAGAAAAGCTTACAAGCTAAATAGACTAGAAAGAATAATCTGCCAATCTACATCTGAAAAAAATAGTCGTGTTTGTGGAGCACATTGATAGCAGTGGAATATTGTTTCATATAGTGCAGGATGATGAACCCCTCAAGTTGGAAGACACTCAAAATATAATTGGGGAAGAGCTGTCTCCTCAAAATAGAGTTGTCCTTAGTGATATAAAGTTTTCAGGACCTATATTTGTTTATGTGGCAATGACTCAAAATGAGAAGAAACAGCAGTACTGCAATAACCACTTACAAGAAGATGGGATGCATGAAATATGGATGTAGAAAAATTGGAAGCCATGAAAAAATGGAACACATAAAGATCAAACACTCTATGTGTAATTGAACTGAAATAGACTGGTATTGGGCATTTGGAATGTCATAATATTATGGTTTACATACCAGAGTAACAAATTTGAAAGGAATGGATGACTTTCATGTTAAAAAAGAGAATGTTTCAACATCGATTCCAATGTTCACCATTATTAGGTGTAGGATACATTACACCTACAAGGATGAATAATTAATAAAGTTATTATTCAAATTTACACACCAACCACTAATGCTAACAATAAAGCCTTTGAGGATTTTTACCAACCTTTTCAGTCTGAAATTGATGAAACATGCAATCAAGATTACTGATGACGTGAATGCAAAAATTGGAAACTAAGGAGGAGGATCACTAGTTAGGAAAATATGACCATGGGGATGGAAGCCACATGGGAGATCTCATGATAGAATTTTCCAATAAGGATGGCTTATTGATTGAACATTTATTTTTCAGTGATGTAAACAGTAACCATAGACATGGATCATGTATATTGGATAGAAATGCACAGGAATTAAATCAACTACATATGTTGAAATAAACTACTATATATACTCGAGTATAATCCAAGGCAACTAATTTAACCCCCCAAAGCTGGGGTGCTTTTTCAGCATAAAAAATGTGCTGAAAAAAACTAGGCTTATACTCAAGTATTTATGGTATAAAGAAGTTTAATATCATCGGTCACGAGACTGGAGACCAACTGTGGAACAAACCATCAATGGCAAATTCAACTCGAATTCAAATAAAATTAAAACAAGTCCCCAAGAGTCAAAGTATGAATTTTAGTATATCTCATCTAAATTAGAGGATACTTCAAGAAGATAGTTCACACATTGAACACAAATCACCTGAGATGATATGAGTTCTGCAATAATATCAAGAATATCATAAATAAAGAAATTCAAAGATAATTAAAAAGATAGGAACTAAAGAAAAGACAAAATGGATGTCACCTTGAATGTGGACTAGCTGAAGCCAATGAAAGAAATGATGAAATACGAAAAAGATAGAGAGAGAAATATAGAAATAATTAATGAAGTAAAGACGCTGAATAAAGAAGCTGAACATTAAATTTCAAAGGGGAGTTCAAAAAGATGGAATAAAGAATTATATTAAAAGGTGCAAAGACCTGGAATTAGGACAGCAAAAATGAAAAGCATGTGCATTTCACTAGCTGAAAAAATTGAAGAGAAATTCAAAATACAGAATTACACAGATAGCATCAAAAGAAGATTAAAGTGATTCACTGACCACATGAAGCCCAGGCTCCACAGCGCTGAGTCCAGAAGACCAAGATAGCATACGGATCTCACTGCAGATTGCTCTGAAAGTGCTCACAGTAGTAGGCCCTGGATCAACTGGGGAAAATGTAGATCTCAAAATAAGAAGACTAACCTTAGGATATGATAGGCACTAGTGGAATTCCCATTTGATACCTGACCTCACCTCCATGGCTCAACTTTCAGCCCCAAATAGGAGACCTATACTGTCACCGATGTACAATTCAGAGCTCAGCATTTGTCAGGGAGTTACTCAGAAGGCAGGAAGGAATGGGAATGAAAGACCAATGGAAATGGCAAACAAAGGGCGGGAATAGGAAAAGTAGTATTGCATTGTAGGTATTGCAATCAATATCATAAAACATTTCATGAATTGTAAGGAAAATCAATTTACTCTGTAGATTTTCCCTCACATGACAATCAAAACAGTGTAAAAAGAAAATAAGTCATATGACCGAGTACACTGGTAGATCTTGCTGAAGACCAATTTCCAGTGTTAAAAGATGTCACTTTGAGGAATAAGGCACAGCTGAGCCCTAGTGGTATAGTGGCTACAAACATAATGCGTCAGAACCAACCCAGTTGGGTTGCTCAACACAAGATCAACAGTTCTGCTCCCATACAAAGTTCCAGTACTGGAAACCCACAGGGATATCTCTCCCCTGTCCTATAGAGTTGCTAAGGGTTGGAATCAACGTGATGGCCGTGAACTGGATGTAAGCCAGGCTGACTAGAGACACAAATCAAGTGACACTCATATATGTGCAATAAATAGTTTTCTATCAAGAAGTCATTATAGTATTTCTATTTCAAGGAAATATCCCAGGCCAGTCCAACTCAAGTCCATAAGTCCAACACTAGCCCATAAGTTCCTTTCCAACTTACGCAGTTACATGCAATGATGCAGAATGCAGGGATGTCAAAGGCCAGTGATTGCAATGTTGTGTGGACCCAAGGTCGATGGAAGCATGGCAAGACTCTGGCTGCTCTCAACGTGGGCAGGAAGCAGTCAGGTGAATGCAAAAAGAAGGGGAGGTTCCCAGGGCCCTCCTTATGAGAAGGCCATGGCCACAAAGAGGCACCATCAGGCTATGGTGTGATTGACAGATTGGATACCAACCTTACACTTTTACATATCTTCAAACTGACATAAAATTATATAACTATCATACTATGGCATTTTCAATCACCTCATATGTACTTGAAAATGGACAATAATTATGAAAGATAAAATAAAAGTTGATGTTTTGAATTATGATGCTGGTGAAGAATATTGAATATTCCATGGACTTTCAGAAGAAGGAACAAATCTTTCTTGGTGGAAGTAGAGCCAGAATGCTTCCTAGACGTGAGAATGGCAAGACTTCATATCACATACTTTGGACATGTTAATAGCTGAGCATAGTCCCTAGAGAAGGATATCATACTTGGTAAAGTGGAGTGGTGAAAAAAAGAAGAAGGTCCTCAATGGGATGAATTGGCATACTGGCTGCAAAAACGGTCTCCAACATTAACTGTGAGGAAACAGGCTGTGGGTGCTATGAGTTAGAGCCAAATTAACAGTGTCTAACAATGACAACTCCCCTCCCCCGCCCCATCTGTCAATTTGCTGCACTGTGGTAGCTTGTGCTTTTCTGTGATGCTGGGAGTTAGTCCACTAGTACTTCAAATACCAGGCAGGATCACCCACGGTGAACAGATTTCAACACAGCTTCCAGACTAAGAACTGACAGGACGACAAAACAATCAGTCCACTTCTGAGGGATTCACCATTGAAAACTTTCTGCATAGCAGTAAAATATTGTCTGATATAATGCCAGAAAATGAGCCCCTCAGATTGCAAAACAATCAAAATATCACCGAGAAAGAGAGCTTTCTCAAAGTAGAGTCCACCTTAATGATAACTCAAAACCTCACAACAGGACCTGTAGATAACATCATAATAAATGGAGAAAATATTGAAGTTATCAAGGAGTTCGTCTTGCTTAGATTCACAACTAATGCTCATGGAAACAACAATCAAGAAACCAAATAACATATTGCATTAGGCAAATCTACTGCACATAACCACTGTAAAGTACTGAAGATCAAGAATTTCACGTAGGATTAAGGTGCGCCTGACCCAAGGCATGGTATTTTCCGCCACATCTTTTGCATGTGAAATTTGACAATTGAATGAGAACGACTGAAGGAGAACTGGTGCATTTGAATTAAGGTACTGACAAAAAAATACTGAAAGTATCATGGGTGGAGAGAAGAACAAACAAATCTGTCTGAGAAGAAGTGCAGCTAAATGTTCCTTGGCAGATAGGATGGCGAGACTTCATCTCATGTACTTTGCAGATGTTATCAGGACAGACCAGTCCCTGGAGGACATCATACACATTACAGTGGAGGGGTTGCCAAAAGAGGAAGACACCCGATCAAATGGATCGAGACAATTCCTACAACAATGTGCTCAAACATAACAAAAACTTTGAGTATGGGGCAGGACCAGGCAATGTTTCATTCTGTTGTGTAGGCATTATTATGAGACAGAACTAACTTGAAGGCATCTAGCAACAAAGTGTACTAAAGCTTCTGGCACCTTCATTTGCTGATGGATTATAATTCAAAATGAGAAAAATCATTGCAACCATTCATTAATAATCAGAACATGAAACGTGCAAAATAAGAATCTAGGAAAACTGGAAATCATAAAAAACGGAATCTGACCTATAAAGATCAATATCCTAGGCATTGGTGAGTTGAAATAGTCCCTTTGAATCTTAAAATGATAAGAATGACTACGCTGACAATGACAAATTCAAAAGAATTTCTCTTTCATCCTCAAAAAGAGCATTTCTAGATCTATCTTGAAGTGCAATGCTGCCTTTGACAGAATAATATCTATCTTCATACACAAGGAAGGCCGGTTAATAGAACCATTATTCAAATTTTCTTACAAACCACTAAAGCCAATGAAGAATTGTACCAACTTCTTTAGTCTGAAATTGATCACACATGTACTGAAAATGCATCAATAATAGTTGACAATTGGAATGCACACATGGAAACAAAAAGGAAGGAAGAGTAATTAGAAACTATGGCTTTGGGGATCGAAAAGAAGCTGAAGACTGCATGAAAGAATTATGCAAGAGCAATAACTTCCTCATTGCAAACACCTTTATTCAACAACAGGAGCGGCATATATACATGTGGAATACACAGGAATGGAATTGATTAAATCTGTGGGAAGACATGACAGAGAAGCTCAATATCATTGAGACAAAATAAGACCAGGGGCCAACTATGTAACAGACTATCAATTACTAATATGCAAGTTCAAGTCAAACCTGAAGAAAATTAAAATAAGAACGCAAAGGAGCCCAAATACAGCCTATATTATATCTGTGGTCGGCTGGGGTTTCTAGAGAAACAAACCAGTGATACTGATACATGTAGAAGAAGGAAATTCATATCAATAAACAATTTTACATTAAGAAGTCCACACAACAAGAAACCCCAGACCAACTCCAGCCCATAAATCAGATGCAAACTAGAGGCCTTTCCAGACTCATGAAGCTGTTGGAGGAATAGCCTAAGAAACAGGAAAACCACAGGTTGGTGGAGGCAGAGTTGGGAGAATCCAAAGTCATCAGGCTGTTGGCAGGCCAGAGACAGCTCTTAGGGTCAGCATGTTTCATGGTGATTGCCATCCCTAGAACCAGACGTAGGGTCCAGTGTTTTTTCATCAGGAAGAAAAAGAGTGAGCCCATTCTCCACAGTCTACTTATAGCTATGAAATAGGTCACACCGCCAAGGAGACTGTGACCTGTACCTTCTGAAGATCCTGGTCAAGCTATATTGACACCAAACCTTACTATCACAAAATCTCACCTGAATTTAGAGCCTATCTCAAGAATGGTTTGGACATATTGAACATTAATAATCAGTTACCAGAAGACTTGTGAAATAGCATCAAGGTCATCAATCTTTTTTTTTTTTTGTCATGTCATCTGTGGCTATTTATTTATTTATCACAAATCATTTTATTGGGGGCTCCTCAAAAAGATCATTATAATACAGTAAAGAAAGAAAATACTACAGTGGATATCAGAGGAGACTGTGATACTTGCTCTTGAACCTAAAGCAGCTAAAGCAAATGGAAGAAATGATGAAATAAAAGAGTTGAACAGAAAAATTTGAAAGGCCAGCTTGAGAAGATAAAGTAAAGAATTATATTGTAACGTGTAAAGACCTGGAATTAGGAAAGCAAAAGGAATGAGTACAGTCAGCATATCATAAATTGAAAGAACAGAAGAAAAAATCCAAGCCTTGGATTTAAATGTTCAATGATTATTTATCAAACTATTGAGTTTTGCAGGGAGAATCCAAAGAATATGGACGGAGTATACAGAGTCTCTGTACCCAAGAATTAGTTGAGGTTCTACTAGTTCAAAAGGCCAAGAGGAAGTTGAAGCTGCAATGTAAGCATTAGTGAAAAGCAAGGAAGGGATAGGAATGGAAATATTTCAACACGCTCATGCAGTGATAGTCCATGTCAAGAAATTTGGAAGATAGCTATCTGGCCAACCAACTGGAAGTGATTAATATTTGTGTCCATTCTAAAGAAATATGACACAACAAAATCTGCAAATTAAATTAACATTAAAATGACATGCAAGTACAATTTTATTGACGATAACTTTAAAAGTAGTTATAGCAATAGTCAACAGGAAGCTGCCAGAAATCCAGGCTGTATTAAAAGAGGGCATGAGGCAAGGTATATCAATGCTGATTTCAGATGGACCTTGGCTGAAAGCAGAGGATACAAGGAAAATGCTTACTTATGTACTATTGACTATGCAGAGGATTTTACTGTGTATCATAACAAACTTTGGGTAGCATATGAATACATATGAGAACAATGGGAATTCCCGTACATTTAATTGTGCTCCTGTGATACCTGTACATAAACCAACAGGAAGTGGTTGGAATAGAACAAGGGGATACTACGTGGTTTAAAATCAGGAGAGTGTGTGTTGTGGTTATATCATTTCACCATATGTGTTAGACAGGGTTCTCTAGAGAAACAAAACCAGGATATTTATGATTTGATAGATAGATAGAACACGAAGGAATATAACAGCTAATTAGTCCACATAGCAGTACAGAGGACTCAGTTTAACTCACTTCCATGCAACAGTAAATATGGCAGTACAGCCAGGCAGCAAACTGCAGAACTAGGTAAGGCAGCCACACACTGGTCTGGTCACCAGAGAGCAACTGAGAGATAGGAGTGGCTTGCTGAGCCATTTATCTCTTTGCCCACTAATCAAACTGCAAACTTATTAATCCCACATGTTCTTATTGGCCAGGTTGGCACTATAAACCTACCTATCTATCACACTATACTTATTCAAATAATCTGAGAAGCTGCTCTGTATGAAGAAGTTGAGGCATCTGGATTGGAGGAAGAATCATTAACAACCTGTGTTATGCAGATGACCCAATCTTGCTGGCTGAAAGTTAATAGGCCTTGAAGTACTTACTGATAAAGCTCATATAGTACACCTTCAGTATAAATTAGTCTTCAACACTAAGAATACAAATGTCTTCTCAACTTGACAAATATAAACACACCACATCATTACAAATAGAGAAATGTAGCTAAACTCTATTTTATTTGGACCCACAATCAATACTCACAGAAGCAGCAGTCAGTAAATCAACGTATTTCTTTGGAAAAATTTGTTGTAAAAGACCTGTTTAAAATGTGAAAGAGCAAATGCTTTACTCTGGGGATTAGCAAGTTATGCCTGTTTTTAGCCTTGATATTTTTAATCACCTTAGATGCATGTGAAAGAAGTCTTAATTTCAGTGTCTGGTATGGGTTGAATGACTAACAGCAAGGTTGGTGGTTCAACCCACTTGCTGCTCCACAGAAGAAAGAGGAAGCTATTTGACCCTGTAAAGATTTACAGCCTTGGAAACCCTATATGGTCACTATGAATAAGAATAGACTTGATGGTAATGTTTGACATATGCATGTGAAAGATGGACCATAAATAAGGAAGACTGAAGAAAATATGATGCCTTTCAAATATGATGTTGCAAATAATATTGAATATACCATGAATGCCCTGCAGAACAAAGAGGTCTGTCCCGGAAGAAGTACAGCCAGAATGTATTTTAGAAGTGAGGATGGTAAAACTCCATTTCATATACTTTGAACATGGTATCAGGAGAAATTAGTCCCTAGAAAAGGACAAAATACTTGGTAGAGCATCATCCAAAAACAGGTAAACCCAGAATGAGATGGATCAACACAGTGGCTGTAACAATAGGCTAAAATATGACCATTGTGAGGATGTCACAGGACTAGAAAGGCTTTTATTCTATTGTGCATAGGGTCACTATAAGTGGCAGTGCGTGAGATTTTGTTGATTAACAACACTGGGATATGAGCAATGTCCCCATGGCATATGCTAAACTGTCACCATGCTGGACACAGTTGATCTTTGTGGCTTTAGAGGGTAATTATTTAGAGGGTTATGATTCCACGGAATTTTTTTCTGTGTATTCAAACTATTCCATCCTAAGATTCCACAGATCTATCCAAACCAAGCTCACTGCCATTGAATCAATGCTAACTCATATCGACCCTACAGGACATGGGTAAAATTGTACCTGGGAGGTTCTGAGACTGTACCTCTTTACAGAGTAGAGTCCCATCTTTCTCCCGAAGAGCAGCCGGTGATTTCAAAATACCGACCGTGCAATTAGCAGCCCAATGTGTAACCAAGAACTATTCAGGGAAGCTAGAGGGAGAGCATGAAAAGAAATGAGTAGTTGAGATGGTTGGATGCACATCCATCCCTTTGTTCTACTCTCTATGACTTTTTCTGAGTTCATTCAAAATATAAATTAAGACACAAAATAGAATTCTACCCAACCCTGCTATATGCCTCAACAGTATCCATTTTTCTCATTCTTACTACTAATAGAAGCTCAATTTTGTTTAGGGTGATAATGTACCTACTTAAATCGCTCACTCCTAGGCTCCCTTGCAGCTATGCATGAGCATTTGACCCAGTTTGGGCCAAATATGTGTAGGTGAAAGATACTGAGTAGGACTCCCAAGAAAGTTTTTGTTGTTGTTTAAAGCAAAACACTTGTCTGGCATAACGCATTTCATTTTTGTCCTTGGCTCTTCTGCTGTTATGCTCCCTAGTCAGAATATTGAAAGATGGGAGAGTCACATAGGTTACATGAGTTTGGCAGACCAAAAAGCATGCATTCTCCTATATGCAAGATGAGTTCCTGAGCAAATACGCCAGACCTAGGCTACCGATTTCAAGACTTACTATTGTATAAGACAAACCCCTGTGTGGTGCAAAGGGTTAACACAATTCACTGCTATGCCAAAGATGCCTTGGAAGAAAAACCTGGCAATCTACATTTAAAAATTCAGCCCTTGAAAACCTCATGGATCACAGTTCTACCCTGAATCATATGGGGTAACTGTAAATCAGAATCAATTCAGTGGCAACTGGTTTGGTATTTTTGGTGTTAATATAAGAAAAATGAAGCTTTTGTGATTAGACCACTAGAGTCGGTTTGGATTTTCCCATGTAGCCTGAAGCAATTTGGACTGATAGAGAAATAATTAAAAGAATGTAGAGTTAAGTAAGCGTAATGATTATGGAACTAATCATTTAGCAATGGGCTGCTAACCACAAGGTCAGTAGTTCAAATGCACCAGTCACTCAGGGGGAGAAAAATGAAGCTCTCTGTTTCTGTAAAGATTTACAGTCTTGGAAGCCCTATATGGGGTTGCTATAAGTTGTAATCACCTTGATAGCATTGTATTTGTTTGAGTTTGGTGACTAGTATATAAGCTTTGAGTGGGTAGTAATAGATACTTTGAATACTATTCTTAACACTATAGGTATTATGTCTTTTGCAAATGGATAAACGAACAAAAGCGATATTCATTTTGTGTTTTCTGTAGTTTGCCTTATTCTTCCAAGAAGATTCTTCAAGTGTTAAGACCCAGTCTTCTCTGGCATACTTGAATGAAAGAATAACTGATAGACACAGACTTGAATCCTGGCCTGTGTGATCTTGGGTGTGTCACTGTTTTTCAATCCATTTCTCATTTGTGAACTGGGGATTACACACGTAGCCCACAGGGTTGTTTTGGAGATTCAGAGTAATGTGTGTGTCTTGGATTGAGTGCCCTTGCATGCCGAGCTTATTCCTCAGGCCTGGGTGCAGGGAGTCTATTTGAGATCTGATGGCAGGGAGTGGGAATAGGAAAGCGGACGCAAGACTGAGTTAGGGGGAGAAGCAATCACAAAGGGAACGGGGTGTTGAGGCTTTTAATGTAGGATACAGGGGCTTGATTCCCCCAGGACTTCTGAGGAACATGGGTTCTGTCCTAGAATTGCCTACCAGAAACAGGAGGCTGGGCTCTTCTTCGCCTGTAGTGGTGTTGAGCATTCCTCCTAGTACGGTGACCTCTCCTACCTTCCTGGGTTTGGCTTTCCATGCCTTTGAAAAGGCTTCGAGGCAGAAGGACATGGAGAGCTGCGTGCTGCACAGTTGTGATAAGACACCATTTCAGCAGGAACCTGCAATTACATACAGCCGTTCGCCACTGCTATGATGGATATCAGGAGGAGCCCTGGAAGTGCAGTGGTTACAAGTTGGTTTGCTAACTTCAAAGTCAGCAGTTCAAAACTACTAGCTCCAAGGAAGAAAGATGGGGTTTTCTACTCCAATAAAGAGTTGTAGTGTTTGAAACTCGCAGGGGGCAATTGTACACTGCCCCACAGGATCGCTATGAGTCAGTATTTTCTGGAAGGCAGTGAGATGGTGTCAGAGATGGGTCAAAGGAATGTGGCATGGCAACCCTAAGAATCTGCTACAGAACCATAAAGTGCCTGGGATAGATGAGTTTATTGTGCTTGACCTTTTAAAACCATCAAACAGGCAACAGTTAGAAAGACAAACATACCAAGTGTCATTGGAGATCCGGGGAAAGCAGAGAAATACTGCTAATGATGCAGGTTTGCTGCACAGCAATCTGGCAGAGCTTAGTGAAAGCCCATTGAATGTACCCTAGGACCTAGTGAGCCCCTCCTGGGCGTACAACCAAAGAAGCGCAATCACTGAGTTGACTTTCATTCCTGATGACCCTATCAAACAAAGCTGAATGGTCCCATGATGTTTTCAAGACTTCTATTGGGAAGTAGACAGCCATGCCTTTATCCCACAGTGTGTGGAAGACGGCTTCAAACTACTGACCTTTGGGTTAGCAGCCAAGCACTTAATATCTCCCCCATCAAAGATCTCTCCTGGATGTAGAAAAACAAACAAAACCCCAGTTGATTCTTCCTCATTAGCAACCCTACAAGGCACAGTAGAATTGCTGCTTGAGGTTTACAAAACTAAATTCTTACGACAGCAGACAGCCTCTCTTTGCTCCATGGAATAGCTGGTGGGTTGGAACTGCTCACCTTGGGGTTAGCAGCCCAACGCATAATTCCTGGGTATATAGGCCAAGCTTTTTATCCAATTCATAGGGCCCTTGGGGCATTTTTACAAGAATGGTCACCACACTGATGCCTGCAGTAGAGAAGAGTTGGAGCCGAATTGGATGCCAATCAACAGACAACTGAAGAAGGAAACAAAAGAAAGATGATGATTGCTCATGACCAAGTGGCACGCAGCAGCACATGCAATTGATATGCAGCATGGCAATAACTCTTAATGACATTGAAAGGAGTTGAAAAGGTCAGAAACTGAATGAGATTTATATTGCATACCATTCATGGAAGCTGAAAGCCCATTCACCAAGCAGCATGCTCTAGTGCAGATGGCTGTATGCCTATAAGGACACACACACACCAAGCACCAAGCAGGGGTATTAGTCTGAAGAGGGGAATGGAAGTGATGTGAATGTGGAAAAGGAGGGACAAAACACAAGCAGGGCCTGACATTGATCAGGGTTCACGGTGTGCTATAAAGTAGGCATGATTAATCCCTTCCCTGTACAAGAAGGCTGAGCTAGATTTTTAAAGCAATTCAAGTGCCTGGAACACAATGGATGTTAGCTGCTGTTGAGTCAGCCTCCAGTCCAACTCACTGTGACAACCAGCTCCCAGTGATTCCATGGGCAATATTCTCCCTGGTCCTGCACCATCTCTTTGGTTGTGCATCAGATTGTAATTCACAGGGGTTTTCGTTAACTGGTTTTCAGAAGTAGAATGCCAGGCTCTTCTTCATCGCTCATCTTAGTCTGGACACATCACAGAAACGGGTTCAGTCTCATAGCCGCATCCAACCAAGCTTCCCCATTTCAGTATCATAGCAACACAGAACTCAGTTCAGTACCACAGCAATAAACAAGCATCCCCCTGACAAATGAGTGTTGGATGCACATGAGTTGCATTGTCTTGGACTCAAACTCAGATGTCCCACATGGAAAAGGAGAATTCTACAACTGAACCACCAATTTACCCTCAGAATATAATAAGTATCCAGTAAATGGTTATTAAGAATGTGGCTGCCAGGAAAATCCAGCAATTTCCTCCCAAGGCTTAACACTAATATCTTCCCCCACACACTAGAAGGCTGCAGAGGAATGACTTTCTCCATGCCAGCCCTGGTATCTAGACAAGGGACCCTAACACTGAGCCACTGAGCCCCAGCAGGCTGTGGAGCAATGTCAAATTGGATGAGGGACAATCCTGGTTGAGTTAGTTTCCCTAAGCATGCAGGGCAGTTTAGCATGTCCACAGCTGTCTTCAGAATAGCCATGTGATTACCACCGAGAGAAATTCTACATGATTTCACACCCCATGCTAGTCGTTGCAGCCATCGTTGAGTACAGTTCATGCTCATCACTATATAGAACTCACGGTGACGGTGTGGGTGAGTCATTGGGCAGGTAACCTCAAGGTTGGCAGTTCAAAGGCACCATTTGTTCTCTGAGAGGATGGTGAGATGATCTGCTCCTGTAAAGATTTAGCCTGAGGAATTTTATATAGGGTCACAGTGAGTCAGGATCAACTCAATGGTGTGGGTTTAGTTTAGTAGACCCGCCATCAGATCATATTTAATGTATTTATTAACATGTATATTTGCCACAAATCCAATGTCTTTTATTTTTATCACTGCATTTCAATACAATTTGTGCCTTTGTGATTCTGTATTTCATGGGAGGTATTTGGAAATATTATTCTGGGGAGTTGGCAGGTGTTGCATAGCCTTTCCTAAATGCCAAAAGGATCCATGGGGTTGCAATGGTTAAGACCCTCTAATAGAGTTTATCAAAGAGCCCTGGAGGCACAATGGTTAAGTGCTCAGCTGCTATCCAAAAGGTTGAAGGTTTGAACCCACCAGTGGCTCTGTTCTTGGAAGAAAAACCAGGCAACTCATTCTTGTAAAGATTACAGCATAGAGAAGCCTAGAGCAGTGGTTCTCAAACTTCCTAATGCCACAACCCTTTCATACAGTTCCTCATGTTGTGGTGACCTCCACAACCATAAAAATATTCTCATTGCTGCTTCATAACTGTAATTTTGTTACAGTCACCCTGTGCAAGGGTCCCACAGGTTGAGAACCATTGGTCTAGAGAGCTCTGCACTGATGCATTGAGTCACTATGAGTTGGACTGGACTAGAAGTTTCCTAACAAAAACACCAACAATCCTTTTTTACCATGACCTTGTTAACTCAAAAAGATTAATAAGCAAATTCAAAAATGAGGACATCCAGTTGCCCCTCCAAACTGGAGAAGCATAAGTTAAATGGTGACCCTGACCCCACGGTGTCCTCCAGCTGGTGCCATGCTGCCTTTATTCCTTCTGCCTCTCAGTTCTGTGGAGAAGGGGAAAGGGAGGGAAAGAAAAAGAAAGAAATGAAAAGATAATTTTCCAGCTTCTTCACATCACTGAATTGAACTTTACTTTTAGTAAAAGTATTATGAAATGGAAATGGTGCTTTCACTATTTTGCTTTTAGGTGATATTCAGAGACATGGTGCTGGTAATTTTTTGAGCTGGGGAGGTTAGTGTGCAGATTTTCTGAATATGGTTGAGCCAGCATGCCCCCTTCCAGGCCTAGCATTTCCCTGGGATATGAGAAGTTATAGACAGTCTACTCTCTTCTTCCTCTGACTTCGCTGCAAACCATGGACACACTGGTTCTGACTTGACCTGGCTCCAGTACAGAAAAAAAAAAATATCCTCCTTGCATAATTGTAGTGCTTGCATTGGAAGGCACCCAGAGACAAATCTCTCTTCTGGTGGCATAATGGGTTATGTGTTGGGCTATTAACTGCAAGGTCAGCAGTTGGAATTCACCAGTCACTCCTTTGGAGAAAGATGAGGCTTTCTTCTCCCATAAAGAGTTATAGCCTTAGATGAGTATAAAAACTCAAAATGCATTGGCAGAGATTCCACAGAGAATAAGCCTCCATTAAATCCCCTGGGACCATTCACCAGGGATGGGATTAAACCCTGCTCACCGTCAGTACATCAGAAAGTGTATTGTTGCAGATATGATTAGGTTAAAAATTAACATCTTATCATTTGTCTTTACTCTTAACACGTTTTTCATTTGTTCTTTTTTTTAATTTTCTGCTTTCCTTTTTATTGAAAAAAGTAACTAATGTCACTAAACAAGTAGAGAATTTGTTAAATGAAAATCTAATCGGTTATGTAAACTTTCACTGAAAACATAACACACTTTTATTTTTACAAAGAGTTATAGCCTTGGAAACCCAGGAAGCCGGAGTATTTTCTCTCAATAGGATTGTTATGCACCCAATGGCAATGAGTGTTGTTGGATTTTGTTTCCTTATTGTTTTCTGTAGCTATGGTGGGGTATAGGGGTTATGTGTTGGGCTGCTGAACGCAATGTCTGAAATGGCAAATTTGAAATCCCCAGCCACTCCAAGGGAGAAAGATGAGGCTTTCTACTCCCCTAAAGAGTTCCAGTCTCAGAGCAGCCAGTCCACAAAGAGAACAACATGGCTGGCTCCACTATGAAACATGATGCCCCTCAGTGACCAAGGGTGATACAGGGGACAGCACTGGAGACACAGTGTGCGAATTGCACCTAACCTGATTCCACCACACCGAGGCAAAGTGTGGTGGAGTGCAGTGGAACAGCAAGGGAATGGAGTGGCAAGGTCCCCAGGGAATGCTGAAAGTGGACTTTGGGGCCAGGTTGTGGTGCCTCAACAGACTGGATTGGGAAACACTCCTAAGGTCCAACAAATGATCCTTGAACTAACTACAAGCTCTTCTTTCTTCATGTGTTTTGTTTTGTTCTTTGTCAGTGGTTTGTTTTTGTTGTTTTGTTGTCTGGTTGTATATTGTTGCTTTGTTTTCCTCTGTCTTGTTTTCGTGCATGTTAGTGTCTCCACAGGTCTGTCTAAATAAGACAGGCTGGATGAACTATCTGGAGGAAAAACAACAGGACCAACAGTTCCGGGGGCACTTGGGATAGGGGGAGGTGCAGGGGAGGTAAGGAAGTGGTGTTAACAAACACAGGGACAAGAGAACAACATGAGACTCAAAATGGTAGTGAGGGGAAAGTGGCAGGTCTGGTAGGGAATGATCAAGGGTAAGGTTACGTAAAGAAGAGGTATAGCTGTAACCCAGGTGGGGACGGAGCATAGTAGTGGGAGAGGAGGAAAGTCAAGGGAGATGGAGGAAAGAGCTAGGAGTTAAAGTGCATTTATAGAGGTCTAGACAAAGACATGTACATGCAAATATAAATATCATAGAGTTTCCTTTGTAGTGGTAGACCCCCAATCATAAAATTATATTCTTTGCTACTTCGTAACTCTCGTTTTGTTACAAGTTATGAATAGTGCCACCCTGTAAAGGTTTCGTCTAAGCCCCAAAGTGGTCACGACCCACATGGTGAGAACCGCTGCTCTAAATTTAGAGGAGTTTCTCTTAAGGTCTATTTCACCATACTGTTAGAAGCTCAAGTCCATTTGTTGTTGTTGTTAGGTGCCGTCGAGTGGGTATGTCTCATAGCAACTCTACGCACAATATAATGAAATGCCGCCCTGTCCTGTGACATCCTCACAGTGGTTCTTTGCTTGTGCTCTTTGTTGCAGCCACTGTGCTAATGCATCTTGTTGGGGACCGCCTCTCTTTTCCTGCCCTTTCATACCAAGATTTGGGACTTCCTCTAGAGCAGTGGTTCTCAACTTTCCTAATGCCATGATATTTTCATACCGAATCTCATTTAGTGGTGAAGCCCCCCAACCATAAAAATGATATCATTGAAGCTTCATAACTGTAATTTTGTTACTGTTATGAGTCACGACACCCCTGTGAAATTTTCATTCCATACCCACAAAGGGGTCGCGACACACAGGTGAAGATCACCTGCTCTAAACTAAGAGGAGATACTCTTAAGATAGAATTCAACATACTGGTAGATGCACAAGTTCTGTTGTTATTGGTGTTAGGTACCATCGAGTGGGTTTTGGCTCATAGTAACTCTATGCACAATATAATGAAACGCTTTCCCATCCTATGCCATCCTCACAGTGGTTCTTTTGCTTGTGCTCATTGATGCAGCCACTGTGCTAATCCAACTTTTGGGTAGCTGCCTCTTTTTTGTGGCCTTTCTACTGTACCAAGACTTGTGTCTTCCTCTAGGGCAGTGGTTGTCAAATTTCCTAATGCCATGACCCTTTCATACAGTTCTTCATGTAGTGGTGACCCCTATCATAAAATTATTGTTACTTCGTAACTGTAATTTTCCTACAGTTATGAATCATTTCACACCTGTGAAAGGGTCATTCAATCGCCAAAAGTGGTCGTGAACCACAGGTTAAAAACCGCTGGTCTAAACTAAGAGGAGTTTCTCTTAATATCTACTTCACCCTATTGTCAGAAGCACAAATCCTATAGTTATTGTTAGATTCTGTTGTGTAGCTTTCGACGCCTAGCAACTCTAAGCACAATATGATGGAAAGGTGTCCTGTCCTGCGCCATCCTCCCAGTGGTTCTTTTGCTTGCGCGGATTGTTGCAGCCACTGTTGTATTCCATCATGCTGTGGGCTGCCTCTTTTTGCTGCCCTTCTACTGTACCCAGATCTATGTCTCCCTCTAGGGCAGTGGTTTTCAACCTTCCTAATGTCATGACTCTTTCACACCATTCCTCATGTACTAGTGACCCCCCCCCAAACATAAAATTATTTTCCTTGTTACTCCATAACTATAAATTTGCTATTGTTATGAATCAGGTCACCCATGTGAAATGCTCATTGTTCCCTCCTAAGACGTCGTGACCCACAGTTAGAGAACTGTTACTATCACTAAGAGTTTCTTTTAAAGTCTTCTTCAGCATATTGTTAGAGGCACATATCCTGTTGTTTGGTGCCTTCGAATGGGTTTAGGCTCATGCCAACTCTATGCGCCATGTAATGAAATGCTTTCCCGTGCTGTGCCTTCCATACAGTGGTTCTTTTGCTCACACTCATTTTTGCAGCCACTGTGCTAATCCATCTTCTTGGGCACTGCCTCTCTTTTCCTGCACTTTTGTACCGAGATATGTGTCTTCCTCTAGAGCAGTGGTTCTCAACTTTCCAAATGCCACAACCACTTCACACTATTCCTCGTGTAATGGTGATATCCAACCATAAAATATTTGCATTGCTACATCATAATTGTAATTTTGCTTCTGTTATGGATCAGGCCACCCATGCGAAAGTTTCGTTAGTCTCCTCAAAGGCGTCTCGAGACACAGTTGGAGAACCAATGGTCTATATGAATAGGAGTATCTCTTAAGGTCTACTTCAGAATATTCTTAGAAGTCCAAGTTATTTTTATTATTGTTTGGTGCCTTTGAGTGTGTGTTGGCTCATAGCAACTGTATGCACAATATAATGAAACTCCGCCCCATCTCGTGCCATCTCACTGTGGTCCTTTGCTTGCGCTCACTGCTGCATCTATTCCATCTTGTAGGGGCTGCCTGACTTTTGCAGCCCTTCTGCTGTACCAACATTTGTGTCTTCCTCTAGGACAATGTTTCTCATACATCCTAATTCTGTGGCCCTTTCGTACAGTTCCCAATGTAGTGGTGGACCCCAATCATAAAATTATAAAATTATATTCATTGATATTTCATAACTGTACTTTTGCTACTGTTATGAATCAGGCCATCACTGTGAAGGGGTGTTTCGAAACACCTCCCACCTGAAAGTGTTCACGACCCAATATTGAGAACCCTGCTGTAAACTAAGAAGAGTTGCTCGTAAGATTTACTTTAGCATATTGTTAAACACACAAGCCCTGTTGTTATTGTTGTTAAGTTCCGCGGAGGGCGTTTTGGCTCATTGCATCTCTATGCACAATATCATGAAATGCTTCCCAGACCTGTGCCATCCTGACAGTGGTTGTTTGCTAGTGCTCATTGTTGGAGTCATATTGGGGGGGTCTGGCTATTTTTTGTTGCCCTTCTACTCTACCAAGATTTGTGTATTCCTTTAGGGCAGTGGTCTTAACCTTCCTAATGCCACAACAATTTCATACCATCCTCATATAGTGCTGACTGCCAAATCATAAAATTATTTTCATTGCAACTTTGTAACACTAATTTTTCTACTGTTATGACTGGGCGCCCACTATGAAAGGTTCATTCATCACCCAACAGGGCTCGTGACCCAAAAGTTGAGAACCGCTGCACTAAACTAATAGGAGTTTCTCTTAAGGTCTACTTCAGCACATTATAAGAAACACAAGTCCTGTTGTTTTGTTGTCAGGTGCAGTCGAGTGGGTTCTGACTCATAGCAACTCTATGCTCCATATAATGTAACGCTGCCCCATCTTGTGCCATCCTCACAGTGTTCCCTTAGCTTGAGCTCATTGCTGCAGCCACTGTACTATTACATCTATTTGGGGGCTGACTCTATATTGCGGCCCTTCAACTGTATCAAGACTTGTGTCTTCCTGTAGGACTGTGGTTTTCAGCAATCCTAATGCCACGACCCTTTCATACAGTGCCTCGTGTAGTAATGACCCCTCAACCAAAAAAATTATACTGTTGCTACTTCATAACTGTAATTTTGCTACTGTTACGTATCGGCCCACGCCTATGGGAGGGTCATTCGAACACCCCCAAAGGATTTACCACTCACAAGTTGAGAACAGCTGCTCTAAACTAAGAGCAGTTTCTCTCAAGGTTTAGTTGAGCATATTGTTAGATGTATGATTCCTCCTGTTATTGTTGTTCGTGCCGTGGAGAGGGTTTGGGCTCATAGCAACCCTGCGCACAATATAATACAGGCCTGCCCAGACTTGCATCATCCTCACAGTGGTTCTTTGCTTGCGCTCATTGTTGCAGCCACCGTACAAATCCGTCTTGTAGGGACTTCCTCTCTTCTGCTGCCCTTCTATTGTACTTGCGTCTTCCTCTAGGACAGTGTTTCTCACCCTTCCTATTTCTAGGACCTTTCCATACACTTCCCAATGTGTAGTGGTGGTCCCCAAAGCATAAAGGTTTTTTTCTACTGTTTTTCCATAACTGTAATTTTGCAAGTCTTATGAATCTCTTCACCCTGTGAAAGGGTTGTTCAACCAACCAAAGTGGTCACAAATCACAGGTTGAGAACCGCTGTTCTAAATTAAGAGGAGTTTCTCCTGTGGTCTAGCTCAGTATATTATTACACGCACGAGTCCTGTTCTTATTGTTGTTAGGGGCTGTCGAGTGGGTTTGGCTCATAGTTGGCTCATAACAACTCTATGCACAGTATCATGAAACACTGTTCCATCCTCTAACACCCTCACACTTTTCTTTTGTTTTCTTTCATTGTTGCAGTCTCTGTACTAATCCAGCTTTTGGGGGACTGCCTCTCATTTGCTGACCTTCTACTGTACCCAGATTTGTGTCTTCCTCTAGGGCAGTGGTTCTCAAACTTCCTAATGCACGACTCTCTCACACCATTCCTCATGTATTGGTGCCCCCCCCCAATCATAAAATTACTTTCCTTGTTACTTTATAACTAAAATTATGCTACTGTTATAAATCAGGACACCATGTGATATAGTCATTCTCGCCCCCACCCCCCAAAAGGCATCACTACCCACAGTTTGTGAACTGCTATTCTACACTAAGAGGAGTTTATTTTTAAGGTAAGTTTCAACATATTGTTAGAAGCACAAATCCTGTTCTTCTTTTTGGCTGCCTTCGAGTGGGTTTTGGCTCATACCAACTCTATGCACAATGTAATGAAACGTTGTCCTGCCCTGTGGATCCTCACAGTGGTTCTTCTGTTTGCGCTCATAGTTGCGGCCACTGTGGTAGTCCATCTTGTTAGGGACTACCTCTCTTTTCCTGCCCTTCCGTACCAAGATTTGTGTCTTCCTCAAGAATAGTGGTGCTCAACTTTCTGAATGCCACTACTATTTCATACCAGTCCTCATGTAGTGGTGACACCCCAACCATAAAATATTTTCATTGCTACATCATAACTGTATTTTCGCTTCTGTTATGGATCAGGCCACCCATGTGAAAGGTTCATTAGTCTTCTAAAGGCACTGTGACACAGTTTGAGAACCACTGGTCTAAACTAAGGGGAGTTTCTCTTAAGGTCTACTTCAGCATATTCATCGAAGCACAGTCCTGTTGTTTTTGTTTGGTGCCTTTGAGTGTGTGCTGGCTCATAGCAACTCTATACACAATATAATGAAACGTGACCCCACTCGTGCCACCCTCACAGTGGTTATTTTGCTTGTTGTCATTGTTGCAGCTATGGGCTAATCCAACTTTGGGGTGCTCCCTCTCTTTTGCTGCCCCTCTACTGCCCTTTCATTCATTTCCTCAGGTAGTGATGAACCCCCAATCATAAAATTATTTACATTGCTACTTCGTAACTTTAATTTTGCTACAGTTATGAATCAGGCCTCCACTGTGAAAGGGTCATTTGACCCCCCCAAAGGGATAGCGACCCACAGGTTGAGAACCACTGCTCTATACTAAGAGGAGTTTCTCTTAGGATCTACAGCACCATATTGTGAAAAGCATGAGTCCTACAGTGATTGTTGTTAGGTGTTGGCCAGTGGATTTCGACTCTCAGCAACTCTACGCACAAGATAATGAAACGCTGCCCCGTCCTGTGCCATCCTCACTGTGGTTTCTTGTCTGCACTCATTGTTGCAGCCACTGCGCTAATCTATCATCGGGGGTCTGGCTCTCATTTGCTGCCTTTCTGCTCTGCCAAGATTTCTGTCTTGCTCGAGGACTGTGGCTCTCAACCTTCCTATAATGCCACAGGTCTTTTATACCACTCCTCATGTAGTGGGTAAAATCCCAGTCATAAATTTATCTTCATTGCTACTTCATAACTGTAATGAAGCTACTGCTATGAATTGGGCCACCCCTGTGCAAGGGTAGTTCATCACCCTAATGGAGTCGTGGCCCACAGGTTGAGAATCTCTGCTCTGCTCCAAACTATGAAGAATGTCTCTTAAGATATATTCAGCACATTGTTAGAAGTAAAAGTCCTGTTGTTATTGTATTTAGGTGCCTTCAAGTGGGTTTGGGCTCATAGCAACTCTATGCAAAATGTAACAAAACGCTCCCCCATCCTGTGCATTCCTCACAATGGTTCTTTGCTTGTGCTGCTTGTTTCAGCCACTGAGGTATTCCAACTTGGAGGGGCTGCCTCTCCTTTGCTGCCCTTCTACTCTACCAACATTTGTGTCTTCCTCTCGGACAGTGGTTCTCAATCTTCCTAATTCCACGACCCTTTCATGCAGTTCTCAATATAGTGGTGGACCCCAGTCATACAAAATTTTCGCTGATATTTCATAACTGTAATATTGCTAATCTTATGAATCAGGCAACCCTTGTGAAAGGGTCATTCAACCCACTCACTCCCCAAAAGGGTTCGTGATTCATAGGTTGAGAACCCTGCTCTAAACTAAGAGGAGTTTCTCTTAAGATCTACCTGAGCATATTGTTAGAAACTCAAGTCCTTTTTGTGTTGCTGTTAGTTGCCATCGAGTGGGTTTTGACTCTCAGCAACTCTACGCACAATATAATGAAACGCTGCCCCGTCCTGTACCATCCTCACAGTGGTTTGTTGATGGCACTCATTGTTGCAGCCACTGAGCTATTCCATCTTGTAGGGTCTGCCTCTCACTTGCTGCCCTTCTGCAGTACCACGTTTTGTGTATTCCTCTTGGGCATTGTTTCTGAACCTTGTTAATGGCATGGCTCCTTTATACAATTCTTAATGTTGTGCTGATCCACCAACAGTAATTTTTTTTCATTGTTACTCCATTACTGTGATTTCTCTACTGTTATTAATTGGCAACACCTGTGAGAGGCTCGTCTGAAACCCCATAGGGGTCGCGACCCACAAGTTAAGAACCACTGCTCTAAATTTAGAGGAATTTCTCTTAAGATCTAGTTCAGCATATTGTTAGAAGTACACGTCCTGTAGTTATTGTCGTTAAGTTCCGTCGAGTGGGTTTTGACTCTTAGCAAATCTATGCACAATATAATGAAACGCTGCCCTGTCCTGTGCCACCCTCATCGTGCTTGTGTGCTTGGCCTCAGTGTTGCAGCCAGTGTGCTAATCCAACTTGTTGGAGACTGCCGCTCTCTTCCTTCCGATCTGTACCAAATTTGTGTCTTGCCCTAGAGAAGTGGTTCTTAACCTTCCTAATGCCACTACCCTTTCATATCGATTCTCATTTAGTGGGGACCCACAACCATAAAATTATTTTCATTGGTACTTTGTCACTGTAATTGTACTACAGTTATGAATCTGGCCACCCCTGTGAAAGGGTCATTCTACCCTCCCAAGGGGCGCGACCCACAGGTTGAGAACTGCTGCTCTAAAGTTAAAGGACTTTCTCTTAAGTCCTACTTCACCATATTGTTAGAAGCACAAGTCCTGTAGTTATTTTTGTTGAGTGCTGTTGAGTGGGTTTCTGGTCACAAGAACTCTATGCACAATATAATGAAATGCTGCCCAGTCCAATGCCATGCTCAGAGTTGTTCATTTCCTTGTGCTCATTGTTGCAGCCACTGGGCTAATCAATCTTGTAGGGGCTGCCTCTCCTTTGCTGCCCTTCTACTCTACCAAGAATTCTGTCTTCCTCTAGGGAAGTGGTTCTCAACCTTCCTAATGCCACGGCTCTTTCATACCATTCCTCATGTATTGGTGACTGCCAAATCATGAAATTATTTTCATTGCTACATCATACCACTAATCTTTCCACTTTAATGAACGGCCCACTGCCGTGAAAGGGTCATTCGTCCCCCAAAAGGGGTCACAACCCTCAGTTTGAGGACCGCTGCGCTAAACTAATAGGAGGTTCTCTTCAGGTCTACTTAGGTACATTGTTAGAAAAACAAGTCCCGTTTTTTTTTTTTTCTTGTGGGTTTTGACTCATAGCAACTCTATGTCAATATAATGAAACACTGTCCCGTCTTGTGCCATCCTTGCAGTGTTTCTTTGGCTTGTGTTTATTGTTGCAGCCACTGTGCTATCCCATCTATATTGGGGCTGACTCTATTTTGTTGCCCTTCAACTGTATCAAGAATTGAGTCTTCCTCTTGGACAGTGGTTTTCAACATTCTTACTCACGACCCTTTCATCCAGTTCCTCATGTAGTCGTGACCAACCAACCATAAAATTATTTTTGTTGCTACATCCTAGCTGTAATTTTGCTACTGCTATAATTCAGGCCACCCCATGAAAGGGCTGTTTGACCCCCTACGTAGACACGACCCACAGGTCGAGAGCCGCTGCTCTAAAAGAAAGGTGAGATTCTCTTAAGGTCTTCTTCAGCGTATTGTTAGAAGCACAAGTCCTGTTGTTATTGTTGTTGGGTGCAGTCGAGTGGGTTTGGCTCATAGTCACTCTCTGCACAATATAATGAAACTCTGGGGGTCTTAAAGGCTTGAAGGTAAAAAGGCTGAAATCAAGCTCGGAAGCAACAAAGCCCACAGAGAAGAAGCACACAAGCCTAAGTGAACACGAGGTGTTGAAGGGATCAGGTAGCAGACACCAAAGAACAAAAACCATTATAGTGTGATCACCTTCCCCACATAAACGCTGAAGATGAATGTGTGCATAAGTAAATGTGGTGAAGAAGGCTGATGGTGCCCGGCTGTCAAGCGATATAGCGTCCCGAGTCTTAAAGGCTTGAAAGTAAACAAGCAGGCCCAGAAGCAACAAAGCCCACATGGAAGCATCACACCAACATGTGTGATCATGAAGTGCTGAGGGGATCAGTTTTCAAGCAACAAAGGCGGCAGGGGGGATTATATCATCGTGAATGAGGGGAGTGCATGACGGGGGATCAATGCCCACCTGTAGACAACTGCACATCCCTTGCGGAGGGGTAGTGGATAGGAGATGAGTCACTCAGGGTTCAGTGTAGCAATAATGAAACCCACAACCTTCCTCTAGTTATTAAACACTTCCTCCCCACACCTCTCATGATCCCAATTCTACCTTGCAAACCTGGTTAGAACAGAAGATACACAGCGCTACAGATGGGAACTGGAAACACAGGGAATCCAGGACAGATGAACCCCCCAGGATCAGCGGTGAGAGTGGCGATACTGGGAGGGAAGTGGGTGTAGAAATGGGAAACCGGTCACAAGGATCTACATATAACTTCCCCCCTTGGAGATGGGCAACAGAAAATTGGGTGAAGGGAGACGCCGGGCAGTGTAAGATAAGAGAAAATAATAATTTATAAATTATTAAGGGTTCATGAAGGAAGAGGAGCAGGGTGAGAGGGGGAGAGGGGAAAGGAGAAATGAGCTGATTCCAGGAACCCAGGAGGAAAGCAAATTTTGAGAATGATAAAGGCAACGAATGCATAAGTGTGCTTTACACAATTGGTGTATATATGGATTGTGATGAGTTGTATGAGCCCCAATAAAATGATTTTTAAAAAAAAGAAAGAAATGTCTATAAATGAATGAAGGCAACATATGTACAAAATGCCTGATGCAATCAATATGGATTGCAACAAAAGTTGTAAGAGTCTCCAATAAAAGATTTTTAATAAAAATGTATATATAATAAATATTTTCCTAACTTATATAAATGATTAATAAGAATAAAATTAAGCAGCCTGGGTTTTTTATAGGAAAAAATAATGATAAAAGAACAAATGAGAGATTCAACAGGAAGCAATGGACAACAATCAGAATATGCCATAAGAACCTCAGACCAAATACTAGAATAAAATAGAGGAAAACATTCCCAACCCTTCAAAAAAATGCTATATGCTTTCGATGATTTTCACAAAAGGTCAAATTCTTTAACAAAATATATTGTTCATTCAAATTTTTAATTATGCATAAATTTAGGTCTACTTGCATTACATCTCATAAAAAGGCATAAGAATTGTTTTTGCTCTATCTAAAACTAAATAGAAGATAGTGAAGGTGAAAAAATAGCTCTCGTGAATGTTGCTTTGAAATACAAATGGCATTGTCCTAAGAAATTATAATGATTTAATTTTTAAAAATCATTTTATTAGGGGCACATACAACTCTTATCACAAACCATACATACATCAGTTGTGTAAAGCACATCCGTACATTCATTGCCCTCATCATTCTCAAAACATTTGCTCTCCACTTAAAGCCCTGGCATCATGCCCTCATTTTTTTTCCGCCCTCCCTGTTCCCCCTCACTCATGAAACCTTGATAATTTGTCAGATCTTACATATTTTGTCTCCCTTCACCCACTTTTCCGTTGTCCATCCCCCAGGGAGGAAGTTATACGTAGATCCTTGTAACTGAGGTCTCAGAGCAGCTGGGTGTGATGCAGGGGAAGCTCTGGAAGCAGCTGCAGACACTGCGGGAGTTGGCAGCCCAACAGTGAGGGTCACTGCATCCGTGGGTACCAGAAAACTGGCTGGGGTTGCTTATTCCCCTAGATGCTACCCCTGCCTTGAAGAGAACCGTGACAGAGGCCTATAGACATGTGTCAGGAAAAGATGAGTCCTTCACTGTTTCCTCTTCCCACAAACTTTTGAGGAGAGCCTGCAGGGCAGGGGCTCAGCTCCCTGGCTCCAGTCAAATGCCCTTCCCCACAGCCACATCCTCGCCAGCCCCAACTCCCCATACCCTGGGTTTGCTTCTTGAATCCAGAGGCGCAGCCTGGGCAAAGACCATGAAGAACCTTGTCCTTCAGGCAACTCCTTGGATTGGGTTCCTTGACCTCCAGAGTGTGGACACATGCACACTAACTGTTGGGGGACTCAGGCTGTCACCACAGGGTCCAGGATCTGAAGTGGATTCTGGCACTGCAGGGCTTCCTGAGGGAAGCAGAGGACTTGCAGAGCTGGCTGAGCAGCCAGCAGCAGGTGGCCAGAAGAGAGAGGACTATGAGCACACCCTAGTGAGGAAGGGGCTAGGGGCAAGGAAGGTGCCCTGGAGCCGAATGAAGACGGGTAGTGGAGGGGGACTCCATGCACAAGGGCTGATGGGGAACATCAGTCTGGACTGAGGACAGCTGTTGCTTCCTATTCCCCTCTCTGCGTAGAGGGGCAAGTTCTGTGTCTGTTCATACCTGCCCTGCCCAGTCACTCACTGAGGTGTCTCACAGCCCACCAGCCAGGGCCCCCTGTGACCCCTCTCCTCTCTTCTCAGCTCCACTTAACCAAGTTTGCAATGTTTTGGCACCAAGTGAAGATGGGTGGCCACCAGGGGGCCGCCTACCCCACTAGCGGAGAGCCTGCTGGAGTGGTGGCCCAGCACTGCCCCCAGGGCCCAGCAGTGGTGACAGGACCTACAGTGAGTACCAGCAGCCTGGAGCACGGGTGAGTTTGGGAGGATGTGCTGGGCAAGGGATGAAGAGGCTTCCAGGGAGACCCTTGCTGTGCTGGGGCTCTGCCAAACCACTGTCTCTGGAGAGGGCCCGAGTTCAGGGAACCCAGGACAGCCCCTGCTGTCTGCGGCCTGTGGAGGAGGCAAAGCTGGGTCGGTGGATCAGGGAGCCTGGTCACAAAGCCCACTTAGCAGGGTCACTTTCCCAGCCACAGGCTCCCTGCACCTGCAGGGGCATTCTGGGAAGAGTTGAGCTGGGCTGAGGATGCCCTGCACAGCCCAAGGTTGACCCAGGTCACAGTACAAGCTACTGCGTTTCCAGCCCAGATGGAGCTTAGGCAAGATCCCGATTTGCCCATGATCCTAGCCCAGAGGCTGGCCCAGAATCTCAGGGGCCCGGCATTTGCTGCATGCAGGAACCATGGAGGGGTGCAGCTTCTACCTTTGAAGGGTGTGCAGTCTCCTCCAAACATGCAGCATGCCTGGGTGGCACACAACGTGGCTACCTGCTGTGTGCCGGGCTTTAGAATGACCCTACCTGCTGACACATGGGGATCCTCCAGAGGGTGTGCAAGTCAGTAAATCTTTCCAGGAGCAGGGAACCTCTTCTTTCTCCTGAGGAGCAGTTAGTGGGACTGAACCAGGCAACAGCCCAACACTTCCCAAACAGGCTTCCTGGAGCATCGTTAGAGCAAGGGGTAAACTGCTAGTGATAATGGGCCCTGGGAGGAGAGTTTGCAGAAAGGCCTGAACCGCTGAGCAAGATCTCAGGACGGTGGCCCTCTGGGAGCTTAAGACAAGTTCTAAACCCAGCCAGGAAGCTGAAGGGCTGACCAGACAGAAGCTGATGGGGAGGAATGAGCATGCTGGGATAACTGCTGACCCCCGCCTGGGGGCAGGGCTGCCTGGTTGGAGCTGTGGGATCTGACTCAGGCCAGACCCCACCTGCTCTGAGATGCTGAGGCCACCCTCAAAGTTCACAGCCAACTGTCTCACGTGCTCGTCCATATCCAGGTGTGTGCCTGGGGAAGGGGGTGGCTTCTGCAAGTGCTACCACCCCAGGCCCAGAGTCCCACACTCAATGCCCGGGCCCTTGGCCACCATGCTGTCTCAGGAGAAAGCCACAAGCCTCCCAGATGCTGTGTCCCACTGGGTGGAGGCCCCCCTGAGGAGACATGGATCGCACCAATGAATCACACAATCTGCCTCTGACACCTTGAGGCCTCCTCACCCCCCACTATAATCACCCCAGTGCCGCTTCCCACTCTGGACTAGAGTGCATAGGTATTAGCATGAGATAAAACTCACGACACATGGAACCCAGGAACAGGAATGGGGATAGAGATACCAAAAGGGTAGGGGGAAGGGGGGTCGAGGATGGGAGGAACGGGAAACGAAAGCAATGAATGACATATAACCACACACCCCTCCCAGGGAGAGGAGCAACAGAAACCAGAGGAAAAAAGAGACAATGGTCGATGTGAGATATGAAAATAATAACAATCTATAATCTATCAAGGAACCATGAGTGGGGGAGGAGGAAAAAAAGAGGAGCTGATCCCAAGGGCTCAATAGAAAGTAAATGTCTAGAAAAGAATGATGGCAATATACGTATGACTATGTCAGATACAATTGGTGTATGGATTGTAACAAGAGTTGTAAGAGCCCCCAATAAAATAAATAAATTTAAATTAAAAAAAAACACCAAAAACCTCCATCTGCACAGTGAGGCAGTGAAGGGACAAGAGTCCCGAGTCCCTGGCTCTCACACAAGGCCACCAAAGGCAACCTCTAAGTGGGGGTCTGGCAAAGTTGTGGATGGGTGGGCAAAGCTATCAAGCGGCCCATGAGGGACTTCATTGGCCCTGGAAAACTGGGTGGGAGGGAGGGGTGACGGGCAGAGCTGAGGCCTAGTAGACACTTGGTAAGGCTGTGGGATTGAGCGGCAGAGACATGGAGGTTTGGACATGAGTGGTGGTGGACTCAGGCCGGCTGTGACGCTGCCTCGGTGCCAGGTCCCCTCACCCCGTGCTCTCCCGTGCTCTCCCAGGCTCCAGGTGCAAGACTATGCCTCCTGGGCAGCCAGTGTGCAGTGAGATTTGCAGGTGGAGGAGGAGCCCCAAGACCCCGGCAGTGGAGCCCAAAACTTCAGTGTCCACCAAGAGCTGCGGGCCAAGCTGGAGGCCCAGAATGAGCTGCACCAGTGCGCCACCCAGCGGGGACAGCAGGTGCTCCAGGCTACAGGGTCGTCCGCCATGGAGGTCGGCTCCCCTTTCTGGCCCTTCCCCAGCCCACTGGACCCCCGCACCCTGGCCCCACAGGGCCAAGCACCTTTCTTTTATATTTTTTAAATCATTTTATTTGGGGCTCGTGCAATTCTTATCACAATTCATACATACATGCATTGTGTCAAGAACATATGTACAGGCTCTTCCTCTAACTGTAGCGGCCTGAGGTGACCTGCTAAAATGGTTCGCTACTCATTTGACCCAAAAACCCTACAAAATCCTCCAAATACAGAGGGTCGAATCTCTGGGTCCACTTCAAAAACACCCGTGAAACTGCCCAGGCCATCAAAGGCATGCACATCTGGAAAGCCACCAAATACTTGAAAGACGTCACTCTGCAGAAGCAGTGTGTGCCTTTCCGACGGGACAATGATGGTGTTGGTAGATGTGCCCAGGCCAAACAGTGGGGTGGGACCCAGAGTTGGTAGCCCAAAAAGAGTGCTGAATGTTTGGTTCACATGCTTAAAAATGCAGAAAGTCATGCTGAACTTAAGGGTTTAGATGTGGATTCTCAGGTCATCGAGCACATCCAGGTGAACAAAGCCCCCAAGCTGCACCACCGGACTTACAGAGCTCTTGGCTAGATTAATCCAGACAGGAGCTCCCCCTGCCACATTGAAATGATCCTGACTGAGAAGGAACAAATCGTTCCCAAGCCAGAAGAGGAGGTTGCACTGAAGAAAAAGATTTCCCAGAAGAAACAGAAGAAGCAAAAACTCATGGCTTTAGAATAAATTAAGCTTAAATAATAAAAGGGTTTTATTTTTTTTAAAGAACATATGTACATTTGTTGCCATCATCATTCTCAAAACATTTGCCTTCTACTTGAGCCCTTAATATCTGCTGTTCATTTTCCCCCTCCCTCCGCACTCTCCCCTACCTCACGAAACCTTCATCATTCATAAATTAATATTATTTTATCATATGTTGCACTGTCCAAAGTCTCCCCCTTCCTTCTTCTCTGCTGTCCCTCCCCCAGGGAGGAGGCTATTTGTAGATCCTTGTAATCAATTTCCCCTTTCCACCCCACATTCTCTCCACCCTCCAGGCATCGCCACTCTCACCACTGGTCCTGAAGGAGTCATCTGTCCTGCGTTCCCTGTGTTTCCAGTTCCTATCTGTACCTATGTACACCCTCTTATCTAGCCAGATTTGTAAGGTAGAATTGGGATCATGAGAGTGGGGGGAGGAAGCATTTTAGAACTAGAGGAAAGTTATATGTTTCATCGTAGCTAACCTGCACCCTGACTGCCTCATCTCCTCCCCACAACCCTTCAGTAAAGGGTGTCCGGTTGGCTACCAATGGGCTTTGAGTCTCCACTCTGCACTCACCCACATTTTCAATGATATGATTTTTTGTTCCTTGATTCTTGATACCTCATGATCCCTTCGACAGCTCGTGGTCACACAGGCTGGTGTGTTTCTTCCATGTGGGCTTTGTTGCTTCTGATCTAGGTGGCCACTTGTTTATCTTTGAGCCTTAAAGATCCCAGATGCTATATCTTTTGACAGCCAGGCACCATCAGCTTTCTTCACCACATTTGCTTATGCACATGTTTGTCTTCACTGATCGTATCAGGAAGGTGGGCACCCACTGATACGATTTTTAGTTCTTTGATGTCTGATAACTGGACCCTTCTACACATCGTGGTCAGCCAGGCTGGTGTTCTTCCTCCATGTGGGCTTTGATACTTCTCAGCCAGATGGCCGCTTATTTATCTTCAAGCCTTTAACACCCCAGACGCTATATCTTTTGATAGCCGGGCACCGTCAACTTCCTTCACCACATTTGCTTATGCACACATTTTTCTTCAGCAATCGTGTCGGGAAGGTGTGAATCCTGAAATGCCAATTTAATAGAACAACGTGCTCTTGCATTGAGTAAGTGCTTGAGTGGAGGCCCAATGTCCATCTGCTGCCTTAGTACTAAACCTATAAATATATGCACACAGATCTGTTTCCCTACACTCATATAAATATATTTACATATGTACATTAGTCTTTGGACCTCTATAAATACCCTTTGTCACCTAGTTCTCTCCTCTATTTCCTTGTACTTTCCTCTTGTCCCACTATCATGCTCAGCCTTCATTTGGGTTTCAGTAATTTCTCTCGGTTACCTTGCCCTTGCTGAATCCCTACCAGACCACTCACACCCTCCTTATTGCTCCCCTATCCCTGGGTTGTTCAGCACTACCCTTTTGCCCCCTACTCTCCCACTCCCCTATTCCCGCGGAAATATTGGTCCCCTTGTTTTCTCCTCCAAACTATTCATGCAGTCTATCGTATCTAGATAGGTCTGTAGAGATAATAATATGCACCAAAAATCAAGTCATTGCAAGTTAGGCAATGAGTGAGAACACAGCAATGACAACAATAAGGAAACCAATTACCCATAGAAGAATAAATTAATTTTGGAAGGCAAATGCTTTGAAAATGATGAGGGCAAAGAATGTACAGATGTGCTTTATACAACTGATGTAAGTATGGATTGTGATAAGAGTTGTATGAGTCCCTAATAAAATGCTTTTTTAAAAATAAAAGAAAAGAAAAAAAATTTAAAGAAAGAAAAACCTATACATAGATGAAGGTCTGATTTTTAATCTCTAGGCATGTCCTTCAGTCAGGTCAAATGGGTACCATGCTTTGGCCCCAGAGTCTGTCCTTTGTACTACCTCAGGGGCTCCCTGCTCTGCTCCCACGGTTGCTCTGCCACACAATTTTAGTGGTTTGCCTCAGTGCCATAGGATCAGTCTGGGCCAGTTCTAACACTGAGTCTCCAGTGTTGTCCCCTTTAGGGCCCTGGGTCATCAATGGACGGTGTGTCTCGTGGTGAGATCAACCACATTGTCTACTCTGTCCATTGGCTGTTCAGAGCCGGGATATCGTCCTCCAGGCCTGATGGGCCAGGTTGTGCTCCACTCTCTCTTCCTCCCCCTTCTTTGCTCCCATTTGCTCTGATCAAACATGCCCCTCTCTCCTAGATGCAGCTTCAGTGCTGTCCTCTGAATTAAATTCTTCTGGGGGCAGGGGCAGTTGTCCACATAGCTGGTATGGGAGCCCAGCCCTCAGGCCCCTCCACTGGCTCCCCACTCTGTGCGGGCACACTGCATTCATCTGGCACTGGCTTTATATCTGGTCCCTCTTTCCCTATGGAAACACAAACAATACCCTCCCCTTGGGTGTGACAGTCAGGCACCTTTTCTCTGGAGCTTCCCTCAGCACCACCTTCGGTTGTGTCCATGACCATGCCCAGGTCCAGGAAAGGCTATGCGCCATGCAGGATGCTTGGGAGAAGGTCTTTCAGGCCTGGGAACGGAAGCAAGGGAGGCGGCAGGCCATGCACCACAAGCAGCTTTTCCTCAGACAGTGTGGCATCTGGACAAGATCCTGCAGCCCAGGAGACAGCTCCCCTCACCACACACAGACACACTGACCCCAGGACCTCCAGTCCTCCTGTAGTACCACCCCAATCCCCCTTGCTTCCTGGATCACTGGCTGCTATTCTGATACGGAGCTAGATAGTGTGTCTTCCCAAGTGGCCAGGGGACACCTGAGCCTCAGGTCACTCAGGGCCATCTCCTCCCCACACCTGGCCCCGGCCAGCCAAGCCCTACGTGGTTTGGTTGGTAATTGATGGGGCTCCTCCCCACCTCGTCAGAAGTTGGGATGTTCCTAACGGCCCCCAGGTTGGAGTGCTCTTCTTCCTCAGGTTCCTTCCCCTCCTGCTCAGCACCCACCTCCCCACCCCCAGCCGCAGGCCTCTTGATGCACCCCCAGAGAGCCCAGGCTGTAAACCAAGGTTCTGGCAGATGTTGCTGTCTAGGGTTCCCTTTGAACCACCATCTTTGCCCCCAATAACCCCCCCACCTCTGTGTCACCTCCATGGCTGCCCCAGGTCTTCAAGGAAGCCAGTGCCCTGGAGGGCTCTGTGGAAGAGGTGGAGCGGCTGATCCAGAAGCATGGCACCTTCCAGAGGTGCTGAGCACACAGGAAAGGGAGGTGATGGCCGGGACGGTCATGGGCGTGACCCTGATAAGGCCGGGGTATCCAGACTGTTGGGGGCACACGGGTGAGGTGTGTATGCTCACCGAACCTGTGCTGGTGGGTGAGAGATTACCAAGGAGCCAGGGGCTCCAATCCAGGGCTGGTGACCAAGCCGAGGTGCCAAAGCACCCAGAAGCGCATGGGGATGGGTTAGGCCACACTCTGGGGACCACAGAGGGCATTTGGATCTGCCCATATCACATGGCCCCTGCTTCCTTCTGCCCAGGAGCCAGGCCAACCCTCAATTGCAGAGCTGTTAGTGAGGGTTACAGACTTATAGTGAGGGCTATGGGCTGTGAGCCAGCCCCAGCAGGGGTACACTCGGTACTCAGGGCTGGGTCCACCTCCCACCTCCCACCTCCCACTACGCAGGAGGCTGCGCAAAGAGAGCAGGCCAGGTTGCTGCCAGGCCCCTGGGTTCAGGGCCTGCTGAGCACGATATGAGAGCGGCCGGCTTGAGTGGAAGCCCTGGGAGAAGGTCAGCGACACAAGCTTCACACCTCTCTGATTACTGCCAGCTTACTCAGGGCTGCTAGCCAGGTCAGAGGGCACCCCACCTGAACCCCATTTTACCTTTACAAGTGACCTTCAGCCCCACCAGGGGCCAAGGGGCAGCCTGCGGTGGAACCAGATGTGGAGAGTTTAATTGCTTTTCCAGGGGCAAAGCTAGGACTGGAGTCCAGGGCCCTTGATTCTCAGACCCGTGTGGACACCTGTCATCCTGATGGGCAGAGTAGACAGGGCCCCAGGGGTGGGTGAGGGGCACCCTCCACATGAGAACCCACCCATGGCCCCTGCCCAGCCACTTCCTAGATCTGAAGACTGATGGGCCTGGGCCCTGTCATCTTGGGTGAAAGAAAAATTATTATGCTGTCCCTGAGCCTGGTCAGCATTTCACTCCTTGGCATAGCCCGAGGGGTAGACGGGGTCACCGCTTGGGCCAAGGCAGTATGAACATCAGGGCACTCATATCCCCACCATCACACAGGAGAGCGACTGGATCCAGGGGTGGGGCCAGCAGCTGGAATAGCCTGTCCCTCTTGGGGACCTCAAAGAGAAGCTGATGCGGTTTCAGAAAAACCTGGCCTATGAGACAGAGATCCCATGGAATGGAGGCAGGAATGGAATTGACAGGAAGACCTGAGACCCCTGCTAGGTACTGGTTTTCCATCCAGCAGCCTTGTCCCCAACACCCGCAGTGTCACTGTGCAGACACTAATCAGACTCTGTCACCTGCCCGAGGCCAAGGCCAAGACCAGCCAGGAAGAAAGGATCGAAGAGAACCCTGGGCAGAAGGGCAGAGGCCAAGCCTGTAATGTGCCCGTCCTCCACAGGGTGCCCTTGCTAGAGTCCTGGACCTTGGGAAGGCTCTGGAGAGCATGGAGAGGCTGCTGTACAGACATGAGGCCTTGGAACAGCAGATGGGCCTCCTCCAAGTTCAGGGGCAGGTATGCCACTGGGTCTAGCATCGGGGCCAGGCCAGGGGACCTCTTCTGTGGGACCCTGCAGAGGAAGAGCTTAGCCAGTACACTCCCATGCCAGGGGCCTCTTGAGCACAACCTGATCCCCTTCCTCAGCCTCCGTACATCCCCCATATCCCGGAGCAGAAGGCAGCCCTCCTCTGCCAGAGAAGCCTGGGGTCAGCCCGCAGCCTCGGCCACAGCTGCCAACAGTTCATGGACAGCTGGCAACAGCTCCAGAGCAGAGCCCAGAAGTGGTATGGACACCCTTTGGGTCCATTTCTTCACTCCTGCCCCCCTTCAGCAATCAAGTCCCATGCATCTCCTTGACTCCTTGTTTTAGGGTACAAAAGAGACCTTCAGGACAGCAATGTAAAGAAAACATCGATCAAGTCTTAAAAGAGAGCACGACCACACAATGACCCAGACACATTATACGTGAAACAAATCCAGGGAGACTCATATGTGTGTAAGAAAGAGGTCTACTGGCGATATCTAAAACAGATGGAAATAGAGTTACCATATGACCCAGCAACCCCCCCCCCACCCTTACTGGGCAAGAAACAAACCAAGATCAGACATCTGTGCTCCAATGTTCATTGTGGCACAGTTCACAATTGCAAGGAATTTGAAACAACCCAAATTTTCATCACCTGACAATTAAATTAAAAAGCTGGGGTACCTCTACCAGTGGGGATCAACGATGTAATGTTACACCGGAAGTTCTCGGCGCCCCAGCATGGGTCTCTGGGCTTCCTGCCTCGGAAGCACAGTAGCCGGCACAGTGGGAAGGTGAAGAGCTTCCCCAAGGATGACGCCTCCAAGCCGGTCCACCTGATGGCTTTCCTGTGCTACAAGGCCGGCATGACCCACATTGTGCGCGAGGTCGACAGGCCAGGCTCCAAGGTGATCAAGAAGGAAGTGGTGGAGGCCATGACCATCATTGAGACCCCTCCCATGGTGGTGGTGGGCATCGTGGGCTATGTGGAGACACCTCGCGGCCTCCGGACCTTCAAGACGGTCTTTGCGGAACACATCAGTGACGATGAGTGCAAGCCGCGGTTCTACAAGAACTGGCACAAGTCGAAGAAGAAGGCTTTCACTAAGTACTGCAAGAAGTGGCAGGATGACAAGGGTAAGAAGCAGCTCGAGAAAGACTTTAGCAGCATGAAGAAGTCCTGCCCGGTCATGCACGCCATCGCCCACACCCAGACGCGCCTGCTCCCCCTGCGCCAGGAGAAGGCGCACCTGACGGAGATGCAGGTGAACGGGGGCTCCGTGGCTGAGAAGCTGGACTGGGCCCGAGAGAAGCTGGTGCCAGTGAACCAGGTGTTCGGGCAGGATGAAATGATCGACATCACGGGGGTGACCAAGGGCAAAGGCTACAAAGGGGTCACCGGTTGTTGGCACACCAAGAAGATGCCCCGAAAGACCCACCGAGGGTTGCGCAAGGTGGCTTGTATCGGGGCCTGGCATCCTGCCCGTGTGGCCTTCTCGATGGCCCGCACTGTGCACAAAGGCTACCACCACTGCACAGAGATCAACAAGAAGATCTATAAGATTGGCCAGGGCTACCTCATCAAGGACGAAAAGCTTATCAAGAACAATGCCTCCACCAACTACGATCTCTCTGACAAGAGCATCAACCCCCTGGGCGACTTTGTCCACTACGGGGAAGTGTTCAATGACTTTGTCATGCTGAAGGGCGGCATGGTGTGTACCAAGAAGCGAGTGCTCTCTCTGCACAAGTCCCTGCTGGTGTAGACCAAGCACCGTACCCTGGAGAAGATCGACCTCAAGTTCATCGACACCACCTCCAAGTTGGGCCATGGCCGTTTCCAGACCGTGGAAGAGAAAAAAGCTTTCATGGGACCACTCAAGAAAGACCGGATTGCCAAGGAGGAAGGCGCATAACAGATGGTACAGCTGGTGGGATCAGAATAAAGACTTCTTTTTCAGTGGGGGGAAAAAACTGTGGTACATACATGTAATGGAGTACTATGCATCGCTAAAAAGTAGTGATGAAAATTTGAAGCACATCACTGCATGGAAAGAACGGGAGGAAAGCATGCTAAGCGAAGTAAACCAAGCAAAAAAGGACAAGTACACATTGAGTCCACGGAGGTAAGCTTTAAAAAAAATGCAAAAGGGACATAGGGGAAAAGCTACTGTATGAACATTCCTGTGGTGAGGACCAGGTAATATGGCAGGGACCTGACCAAATTCAGGGATACACATGGTAGACAGATAAAAAAGAGGTGGGGAAAGGGAAAAAAAATAATAAATAAATGGGTAGCGGGGTCACAGGGCACTAACCCGCCCAAGGGTGCCAACGTGAACCCGTATATCTCTGATCTGCCTGCCTCTGTGCCTTTGCATGTGTTCACCCTTTCTCTACTTGGCTCGGTCCTACACCTGTTCTTTTGTGTCTGGCTTATGTCATTACCAGCAGCCCTGCTGGCGTAGTGGTTACGAATTGGACTGTGATCTGCAAGACTGGCAGTTCAAGTCCACCAGCTGCGCCTTGTGAGAAAGATGAAGCTTTCTATGTCTGTAAAAGAGTTGCCATCCCCGGAACCCGTGGGGGCAGTTCCACTCTGCCCTTTAGGGTTACCATGAGTCAGACTTGACTGGATGGCAGTGAGTAGGGAATTTTATTTATTTCATTCCCAGCATGTCTTTTCAAGCTTCATTTGTGACCTGACATTTATCCCCCTATTTTAATGAAAGGACACCACTCCGTTCTAGAACTCGAACTCACTGACTTGGTCCATCCATCTGTCCACGGACTCAAAGGCGGCTTCCACCTTTGGCTGTCGTAACTATAATGCAGTGATGTCCATAATTTAAAAGAAAACGTTTTGATATGATGTTTTTAGGGGACACAGTGAGACCAGAGCATTTGTCCCTGCCGGTGAATGGACTGGAGGTCAATCCTTTTTTTTTCCTTCTTTTTTAAGTGTCTCTATTCCCATCTACAAAAGATGGGCCCCACTCAGGACAGTATATGGTTTCTCTCCTTGAAACAAAAAAATCCATTGTTGTGCCCATTACATAGAGGGGGGCACGAAGCTTACAAGCTAGTGCCCAGAACCTACAGCCACAAGGCTGGTGGCTGGAGGAGGTCTGTGTGCCCACTGTGGCTGCAGGAGGGACAGAGCGGCCTGCAGGGGGGCCACTGGGCCTCAGAGACCTTCCAGGCGAGGCTACAGGAACTGCAGCAGCTCTGGGGCGAGCTGAGGGCCAACTGTAGGAGGAAAGAGACCACGCTCCAGGAGGCCTGCAAGGTAGGACTGTGCATGCCCTGGGCCAGGTTGGATGGGACCCCAGGTTGCTCAGTGCCCACTGCTCACCCCACGTCCTGCCCCAGGCCCTGCATACGGGGGAGCATCTGGGAGCTGGAGAGCTGGCTGCATTCTGTGGAGGGGGAGCTGCGAGACCCTGGCAGTGGATAGGACCGTCCTGGGGTGGATGAGCTCCAACTGGGGGCAAACAAGACTCGTTTCAAACACCAGCTCTGTCTCCTCTAAGGGCCCGTGTACAACTGCGACAACACAACATTGGGTCCTGCTGGGTCCCCATTAGCATCTGGGAGGAAGGCTATTTATTACAGGGAATACTACCTTTGTCCCTTGGTGTTAATTGCAGACTCACTGGGTGACGGATTGTATCTGACACGCACCACGTTTGCCGCAGCAAACACCAACACTTTGTCAAACTCCGTTTGGTATTGCTCCATCCCTCCATTATTCTCCCTAATGACAAAAATAATTAACACATTCATATAAAAGCATAGGATGAGTAAAGGTTTAATTTATGCATCTAGTTCAGAGTCATCCCTCTTATCAATATATGACAATCTAATGAGGCTTAATTAAAAAGTAGCAGTGAAGCAATTTAGGAAACTGAGGGATTGTCACGAGTCCTGGTTGTGGCAGCATGTTTTGTGCACCATGGAAGATAACAGATTTGTCTTCTGTGGTATCTCATATCCATCATCCCCAAACTACCTGCTCTTAGGGGTAGAGAGAGCGAGCTTGTCTTTGAAAAAAGTGCCTGGGTTTGGTAGCTGCTCACAGGATGGCAGGTTTAATGTATTATGAGAACTTAACAAGGCTCTGAGAAGATGGCTATTGGAAGGTCTGGATGGAGGGCAAAGTCATGACCCTGAAGGATTCAGGATCCAGAAGTCAAGTCAGAACTGGATGCCAGAGACTTTCTCAATCCAGCCCTCTTTGCCCCTCCCCTAAGGCCAATACATTTCTAAGGGTTATGGATTCTACTTCAGAATCTTTCTGAAACCCAGGGCCCTCTTCACCATTTTTATCTAGACATGGTCACCTCTTGCCTTATAAATAAAAATATGGGTTTATTGTAAGTCTGGGTCTGTTAGGTTTCTCGGGTGGGAAATGTCTCGGTCCTTGGCTACACACTGGAAAGAAATTCACACCAAAGCCTTGTTGGTAATCCGAGTGGGTTTATATACATGAGAGAAGAAGGTTCCGGCAGTACACTAAACTGAACACGGGCACCCTCATGACACTGCACACCCAGCCCTGCTGAGTGGAAGGCAGAGAAGTAGCTGAAGGGAAGGGGCGGTGGTCTCCAGATTGCAGCCTTTTAAGGGCTTTCAGCTGGGAGGCGTCAATTAAGCTCTCCTGGCTTGGGCTTAGCCAATATTGGCTTCCAACCTCCCGTAGGGGGCCCCCTAAGCATGGAGAGGAACAACCCCTTGTCTTGCTACCTAACTGGTCTACATTCCTGCATGGCTACATTGAGATGGAACTAGCCCCTTTAGACAGCCTGTGTGGTTCACCAGGAGACACGGGCCCCAGTGTTCCCTGTGACCACCTTAACCTTAAACTACTGTTGGAGTTTATATTACCTGTGTGGGTCTGTGGGCATGGGACGTTTCCATGCCAGAGACCTGAAGTTACACAAATAGGCATCCAGAACAGAACTCATTCAGGCTCTAATAAGATGCTCAGATGCTTCTCGCTAGGACGAGAATTTAACGAAGTGTGTGAGCAGTTCAGATCTTGTAAGGGAGAACAGGTCAGTAGGGTATCCAGAGAAGAGAGCAAAGGTCAGGGGAAAGGGAGGGGGCCCACAGACATCTGTGCTCTGTGTTTGGCCACAAGACAAGAAACCGGGTCTCCTTGCCAAAGAAAGAAGAACAGCAAGTCCCTCAGAACTACGACATTTTTAAACATGACCTATACAACACTCGGCTCTGGGAGGCGCCTTGGAAAACCATAAAAGCCCTAAAAGAGGGGCAAGGAGGAAGCCCAAGTCTTTGATTTTCCCTGCTGTGCTTTCAGTGTTGAAATGTCTGTGCACGGAGCCTTTGAAATTTCAGAATCAGAGAGTGGATTCACAAGCCAAGCTCCTGCTTTATTCTTCAATGCATTTTGGACCAGCTTCTCCTTGGTGAGACATGTAACAGAAATTCTGGACTTAGGAGCCACTTGGTCCTTGGACACTAGGAGATTTCAGTGGAATCTGAAACAGGGCTCTAACCACCAGCTGGACTGGCCTAGGAAGCCCAAGTATTCAGTCTCCCAAATACCAACCTCCCGTTGCTCTTCATCTGCCTCCACCTTGTTCAGCTTTAGTGTTGTCTGTGGAAGCGTTTGGCACCCATCTGATGCTTCGGAACCCAGAAAGGAGGAAAGGTAAAACTGGGATTCAAATGAAACAGACTTAAGCAGGACCATAGCCATGATGTGCACAGGGCTCCTCGCAGCATTTGTCACCTTCATTTCCCTCTTTGGACTCAGACGTGGCAAGGTTCAGAAACAAGCTTTACCAGAAAGAACAGCTGTGAACCCAGCCTGCTTCCAAGTGAGAAAAAGCCCTTTACACATGAGTTCCTGAGGTCAGCCCAGCCCTGTGCTTCCCCACCACTCCCAGACTCCCCGGCTCTCTGGCGAAGCATTAAAGCAAGTGGAAGCAGAGATTTGCTCAGAATAAAAAATCATTTTTGACAATAGCACGGCACGTTCTGGATGGCAATCACGGTTCCACAAATCATATCCGTCCCCAGCCAAAATGTTGGCGCCTCAGTGACCACGCACATACATTGTGTGGCAAGACTCAGAGCCTATTCCATTTGTGGTCAATTGTTTCCTCCCTCTCCATACTTTGCACTTAGGAGACATGCTCTCTGGAGGTGGTTGAGGTTTGTCTTGTCACCAATAATCATCTCCTACGCCTTCCTTTACAGTCACTAATTTGATGTGTTCACTCAAAGAAATGCCAATAATATGAGGTTTCAGAGGAGAGCTCCTAGAGCTCCCCCAGACAACAAGGAGGCCGAGTGTCACCGTCATTATCCTGAGCTGGGAGGGGGCACTAGTGTTCCGGAAGCTAGGGATTCGTCACTGCCTGCCCACCGCACAGACAGAGCAGGTGCTGGTTATAATTGCTTCTAGACGTCCTGCCATGCTGAGTTGAAAGTCAAACCCATAAACGCTGCCCGACTACAATAAAACTGGAGTACACCGACATTTCTGCATCATTGCTGGCTGAAAATATACTGAGTGGAGTTGGATGAGATGGAAGCAAGTGCCCAAGGAGGGGATGCTGTGGGAACACCAACAAGATGACTGTCAGTCGGCGTTTCCTCTTGTCGTCTGCTTTTCCCCGCCTATCTTTCAGGACCAAAAGACATGACAAATATGTAAGGAAACAAATTTGTTCATTTTTAGAGGAGTCTCCCACCCCACCCCACCCCCATCCACCTCTGGCCTCCTTTGAGCAAGTCAGTAGAACTTTTTTTTTTTTTTAAACCTGGCTTCTACTATGGCAATTTCCGGAGTTTTTATGTGGCTGTGTTTAAAAGTCGCCTTTGGGATCCAGAGCACAATCCTTGTCACAAAGGCATTCTCCCAGTCCCAAATAGCAATGCGACCTCATTTCAGAAGGTTGTTCTTGTTTCTGTAGACCCAGAAAGGAGTTCAAGCTGTTGATCTTGTCCATGGTTGTCGAGTAAGCCTCTCATGGGCACCTCATGGGAAGCAGAGCAAACTATGCCAGTCTTTGCTATCACCAGGGCTGGGAGGGAAAGCCAACTGTGGCGGGCCATAGGTCGATGTGTGGATGGAGATAATCAGGTCTTTCGTCCTTATTCTATTTCAGTCTGGAAACATCACTGAAGCCTGCTCAGTGTCATAGCAACACACAAACTTTCACTGACAGTCTGGGGCACATTGGCTGCAAATCGAACCCGGGTCTTCCCGGTGAAAGACGATGAGAGATCTACCACTGCAGCACCGTGGCCCTCACCTCAAACCAGGGCGGTCATTTCCCACAGATCTACCAGAGGTCAAACCAGACCACAATGCAGGATGACTGAGATTGCCACCAGAATCTGATACTGATGCAGAAAAAAACCTAACTACCATTTTATTGACTCCAAATCATACCGGCCCAATAGGACAAAGAACTGCACCTTTGGGGTTTTGAGACTTTAAATCCTTACAGTAGCGGTTCTCAACCTGTGGGTCGCGACCCCTCTGGGGATCAAATAACCCTTTCACAGGGGTCAACCAATTCATAACAATAGCAAAATTACAGTTATGAAGTAGCAATGAAAATAATTTTATGGTTGCAGGTGTCCACAACATGAAATGTATTAAAGGGTGGGGGCATTATGAAGGTTGAGAACCACTGCCTTACAGAAATAGACAACCTCATATTTCTCCCACGGACGGGCTAGTCAGTTCAAACCCCCGACCTTGCGATTAGCAGCTTAATGCACAGTCCACTACACCACCTGGGCTCCTAATGCAATAATAAGAGATACTATTGTTAGATCTCTCCTGGGAGAGATATACCTCAGGCCTTGGCTTCACGTGAGAAAGAATTCACTTCGAAGCCTGGATTGTGATCCAAGTGAGTTTTTTGAGAGAAGAAGTTTCAGGATTACACAGGCACCTCAGGGCCCCTCATGGGGCACAGCCTACCTAGAAGCTGCTGGAGAGAAAGTCACTCAGTGGGCTCCGGGATCCTGCCTTTTTCTTCTTTTAAAAATCGTTTTATTAGGGTCTCATACAACTCTTATCACAATCTATATATACATCAATTGTGTAAAGCACATTTGTACATTCATTGCCCTCGTTATTCTCAAAACATTTGCTCTCCACTTAAGCCCCTGGCATCAAGTCCTCATTTTTCCCCTCCCTCCCCGCTACCCCATCCATCAAGAAACCTTGGTAATTTGTGAGTGGTGATACTGAGAGGGTTGTGGGAGGGTGGATTGGAAAGAGGGAACTGATTACAAGTATCTACATGTGACCTCCTCCCTGGGGGACGGACAACAGAAAAGTGGGCGAATGGAGACATCGGAGCGGGCAAGATCCTGCCTTTTCAATTCCTCCATAGGGAGGCATGGTTGACGGTCATGGTAAACCCCAATGGCTGGATTGAATTCACCTGGCCCAGATGGGCCAAACCAGGTGTAATGCCCACCTAGGTGTACCATCCTTTCCTGGCCGGAAGTTGAATCTGAGCATATGTAATGGATGACTCAGTCCCTATGCTAAACCACCTAATAGTACTTGCAAGATGCCAAGCCCCGTTCTAAGTTTTTGTGTATAATAATTCAATTATTCCACTTAACAAGCCTATGTGTGGACTCTATTCTGGCCTCATTTTCCAGATGAAAAATCAGTGGCACAGGATGATAAAGTCATGAGCCTAGGACCACACAGTGAGGAAGTGGGAAGGAGAGATTTGGAACCAGGCTGCAGAGCCCAAGCCTTGGGTGCCTACAGCTGCCATGTAGGACACAGAAAAGCATGGAGCAGACTCGGCGTAATTCATTAGGGAGTTGGGAGGACTGTAGCATGAATGTATGTGCTATGACTTCATGAGAGTAGCTGCTACTCAGATCCAGAAGAGAATACAAGCCTTTTGCAAAAATTATATTTGCCAAGAGAGGGTGGAAAACTGCATCTTGTGCGAACTCCCCCCAACCTGCACATGTGCATAGCTATTTCAGAAGGTTCCAAACAATGTGTGCTGTGCAGCAAACCAAACTGAGCTCAGGGGGAGCTGGTCTGTGGGTTATGTTAGCCAGAAAGTGAACAGTTTGAACTCACCAGTCACCATTCCAAGGTAGAAAGAGGAGGCTTTCTGCTCTCATGGACTTACAGTCTTCGAAGTGGCAGGGAGCATTTCCATGCGTCCTATGATTAGGATCTCGGAGGGTGAGGGTGGAGTTGTTTGAGACCTGTCTTCAGGGCATTTCCCAGAAGGGCTTCCTGTAGTGGCTCTGTCTTTAGGAATATCTGATGACCTTGAGGGCAGCAAAGTCCTAAACACACTCGGGCAGTGGTTCTCAACCTTCCTAATACAGCTCCTCTTGTTGTGGTGATGCCCCCTCCCCCAACCATTAAATGATTTTCTTGCTACTTCATCACTGTAATTTTGCTACAGTTATGAATTGGGTGAGCCCTGTGAAAGGGTCATATGACTCCCAAAGGGGTCGCAACCCACAGGTTGAGAACCACTGCACTAAGGGTTCCCCTCCCAGGCAGCACTACCAGTGTCTGGTGTGCATAGTTCTGTGAGGTGAGAGAAATGGACTTAGTGTCTGCTTCTGGTGACAGTTGATGTGGGTGGGCTTTCTCCCTATGCCAAATCCCTCTGGAGCCATTTGTCACCACAACAGAGGGAGCCATGCACAAAAAAGCAAGAAGAGGATGCAGCACAGCCCGACAGCAAGCAGAACAATGATTGAATAAGCACAATTCACTTCAATCATGAATCGGGTGCCCTTGAGATGTGAGGAAGACCCCGTCTAGTGACATTAGATCAGGTTTAGGGATTGCGTAAAGGGACCCCTCTTGGCTCCCCTCAGCCCCTATTTTGCTTTCCCATTGACCCTGACCATTGCATCGTGATTGGTCCTTATTCCAGCATGATGGTTGGTTTCATAACCACGGCATATGGGAATGTGTTAGTCGATAGGTTATACAGGCACAGCCTCTGGAATGGGTAAGTGAGGAGGCGATTTGGGCTCGCTCATGCAGACCTCTAGTTGTCCTTGACATGACTGGTAGAATGGATCATGTGAAGTGATTTGAGATCGGCGTTGAGATCTGATAGGTCATGTAGACTTCTAGCCGATCCTGGCAGTACCCTATTTAAGGAATCAGAATGTTTGGCGTTTAAGTCGTATTTGAGCTTAAATTTTGAGCAATTGGCTGTGGCTCACAGTGACAGTCTATGTGGAGACCCTACATCCATTTTGAGGGGCCACAGATTCAGCCGCCATTGAGTTCTTTCCTACTGTGACTGGCGGTGGAAAGCTTGTCCCTCAGGCAGTGTGCTTGCGTCCACTCCCCGGGCCAGACTCAACAATATACGGTAGTGTGCACATCCCAATGAAGGTCCCGCTCATGCTCTCACAGGCCCTCCTGAAACTCCATGAATTGATCTGTCTTCAGTCACAATTTTGTGACAAAGTTGTTTGTTTTCTACGTCTTATTTAAGTTTTCAGGAGCCCAGGTGGTAATGCTGGATAGTGTTGGACTATTAAGAGCAAGGTCACTGGTTCAAAGCCACTAGTCATTCCACAGGAAAAAGATGATGTTATTGCTTCCTGTAAAGGTAGCAACTTCAGGATCCCTACACAGAGTCACTATGAGTCAGATTCAGCAGGACAGAATGGGTGTCATTTTATTTAAGTAACTGTGGCTTTGGGTCCTTCTGACACCATTGTGGCCTCATGCGGATGCTCTCCTTCATCCAGAACAATAGTTTGTGCCTTTCTCTTGTGTAAAACTTAGCAAAGGAGTTCCTAATAAAATATAGTTGAATTGGGGGTCTTTTCCCTCTAAAAACAAAGTAAATACATAAATAGAAACGAGTCTATGGTGCTAATAACCAGTTGGAGAGTTGAGAGAGATGAACTCTCAATCCTGATAGAAACCCATTGTGACTGAGCACCTGCTCAAGGTCATACACAGCCTATGAGGTTGAGCCTATGTGTTGGGGTGTAATTGTGTACATAAAGTTAACAATTTATCTTTCTAAAGATTCTGTCTAAAACTTACTTTAAATAATAAGTTTTCCCCTGGGCTAGGTAAAGTTCAGGGAGTTTAACCCCCTAGTATCCACCCCCTCTCAGCATTCATCATGTTAGGCCAGAGGAGGCAAATCACACCCACTACCCAGGGAGCACTGCTTCCTAAAGCACATTGCCTGTGCCCGGGCAGAGGAGAGGTACCCGGACCAGAAATGCTGACAGAGTGGAACCAGAGAGCTCAGCCCCCAGCTTCCCGAGGGAGCAGCTGTGATGGTTCACTTCTGGATGAATATGTTTAAGCAAAGGCCAAGGGCATGACTTGGGCAGCACAAAAAGCAGATATGCAGAGGTTGTTTACTGCATTCCAGAAGTTCACACACTCTCCGGAGGCTCCTTGGCCCAATGGCAGGAAGTCATTGGTGGCTTCCACCTTCAATCCCAAAAGGTCACTGCCGTCCAGTGGATTCCAACCACAGTGACCCTATATGGAGTGTTCAAGACTGTAAATCTTCATGGGAGCCAGCAGTCTCATTGTCCCCCTTGGGACAGGGAGCTAGCAGCCCGTTTTGCCACCAGGGCTCCTTCCTCTCTAATTCTGGATCCAGTCCCTCCGAATATCCTGCCCTGCCCTTGTCTATGCTTCTTAAATGCGTTCCACGCTGCTTATGTTAGTCTGGGTGCATTCGAGAAACAAATCCACAGAAACACGTATGTATAAGAGAGTTGTATGTAAAGGGTGAGTGCACATCAAGAAAACATGCTCGCATGTGCTTATGCACTTGCTTTGTCTTCAGCGATCATGTCAGGGTAGGCTGGTGTGCTTTTCCCATGTGGGCTTTGTTGTTTCTTAGCTAGATGGCCCCCTGTTTATCTTCAGCCTTTAAGACCCCAGACGCTATATCCTTTGATATCCGGGCACCATGGTGCTTAACTACTACACCACCAGGGTTCATTAGCATGTGACTTATCTCCTGTCATTCACACTAGATGCTCAAAGTAGCAGGGACCAAGTTTCTCCTTTGTGGACATACCAGGTACTGACAGAACCAACAACAGAGACACAGTTATATATCTTGACTATCATTTGCATAATATATGCCAGGAATCCCTAGGAAGTGTCTTGGAATTGTTCTACTCTGGTTCAAATTTCACACACCCTCCCAGTTTCCATACTGACTCTGCCAAACCCCTAGTAACTGATTTGCACCTCCAATCAACTTGGGGAAAAGACCCTATGCCAGATATAGAAGTGGACATACTTGGTACCCAGAAAACCTCTTCAGTATTTTGAGGGCAGCTCAGCAAACACCCTATGTCACACATAGAAGTGGACATACTTGGTACCCAGAAAACCTGTTCAGTGTTTTGAGGGCAGCTCAGCAAACAAAATGGGCACAGTGATTAAGCATTCAGTTGCTAACACAACGGTCAACTCTGTAGTGCTTCTGAAAGAGAAGGATATGGTAGTTGACCCCCTAAAAGAGTTACAAACTTGGAAACCCTACGGATATTTGTATAGGGTCGCTATGTGTTCCGATTGAGATGATTGTCATAGGTTGGGTTTGGTTTAACCTGTCTTAATGAGGAGACTCCTTCTTTACACGCGATCAGTTACTTTATAGGAAAAAGACATGCCTGTCCCAGAACAATCCAAGGACTGGTAAAGGCAACACCCACAAAGAAACTCCCTCTGCCTGCCTAACTCTAAAATGCTGCCCATAAAACACTCTGCCTGGTAATATCTGGGCAGCACACTGGGGAGGTGCAGCAAATGTGTGTTGAATGTATGAGGCCATTTCATAGTTTGGCTGCACGATGAGGGTGTCTGTCATAAAGCCGATCTCTTTGACTCCACTTCTCAGCAGAGATGAACACAATCTTCCCATTTTTTTCTCGGCAATGTCCTTGTCAAATAAAATTTCCTTGTAGATCAGTAACTTGCCACAGAGCAAAAGATATGGGAAGAGGATCATCTTTCTCCTGGCTATGAAATAGAATGGCAAGCCCCTCCCTTCAACACACACACACACACGCACGCACGCACACACACGCGCGCACACACACCCCTGCCTTACAACTACATTCAGTGATTAGCAAACAAAGCTCTACAACCCAACTATGTGTTTTTCTTCTCCAGAGGAATGACAGACTTATATACCCTGCATTGTCTTTTTTAATGGAATTGCCCCAGTTCTCCTCACCTTTCCTTAGATAGTGCAGTGAACTATTAGATGACTGCAGGTATTGAAAACTAGTACTGATTTCCAGTTTGTGTCACCTTTGGCTTTGAGCACCCTCCACTTCTCTAGTAAGCTTTCCATTGCTTTGGGGAAATGTTCTCTCTCTGAATTTATTATGTGAGGGGGGTAGGGTAATAATCAATGTGCCTATGGAGGACTACCTTTCATGACCTAAACTCATTAAGGGGCAGTGCCTGATGGAGCATCAGGTTGGAGGAAGGCTTATTAACAACCTGCATTATACAGATGACACAATTTTGCTGAAAATGAGAAGGACTTGATTCACTTGCTGATGAAGATGAAGGATTAAAGCCTTCAGTTTGGATTATGACTCAAGGTAAAGAAAGCCCAGACCCTCACAACTAGACCTATTGATAACATCATGATAAATGGAGGAAAGATCAAAATTGTCAAGGATTTTGTCTTGCTTGAATCCACAATCAATTCTCATGGAAGCAGCAGAGAAGAGAACAAATGATACATTTCACTAGTCAAATCTGCTACTCGAGACCTCTTTAAAGTGTTGAAAAGCAAGAGATTACTTTGAAGACTGGGGCAGGTTGACCCAGGCCATGGTATTTTCAACTGTCCCATATTCATGTGAAAGTTGAACACTGAATAAGGAAGACCAAAGAAGAATAGATATATTTGATTAATAGTGATGTAAAAGAGTAATGAATGTACCATGGACTGCCAAAAGAACAAACCCATCTAACTTGGATGAAGTACAGCCAGAATGTTCCTCAGGGCAAGGATAAGGAGACTTCGCCTTACCTTTGACATGTTGTCCGGAGTGATCAGTCACTGGAGCAGGACATCGTGTTCTGGAAAGTAGAGGGACAATGGAAAAGAGGAAGGCCCTCAACAAATGGGATTGACACAGTGGCTGCAACAATGGGCTCAAAACATAAGAACAACTGTGAGAATGGTACAGTACCGGGCAGTGTATGATTATGTTGTATGTATGGTCACAATGAATCCAAACCCTCCCTATGACACTGAACAACAACAACAACCTGATTTAATCCTCTGGGAGGACTCTTGAATGTGAGAAAAATGGAACGAAGCCAGCGGAAGGATTGGAGGATGTCTTAAGTTCCTGTCTTAATCTCCTTAACCAAAAATTATCCAACAACTCAGTAGCCTTAAAACAATTTTCCCCCTGCTTTGGAGCTTACAGGTTCAAATTGGGGTGTGACTCTAGGTCAGGGTCCTTCTTTGTGGATACCAGAAAGTTCCTTGGCATTCCTCGCTATCTTTCTCCCCGTACTGTGTGTTACTGGGTCTATCCTGGCCTTTAACTCAGAAGTGTTTAGGTTTAGTCTCAAGCCTATTCTCATATGGCCTCATTTTTTTTTAACATTTTATTAGGGGCTCATACAACTCTTATCACAATCCATACATATACATACATCAATTGTATAAAGCACATCCGCACATTCCCTGCCCCAATCATTCTCAAAGCATTTGCTCTCCACTTAAGCCCTTTGCATCAGGTCCTCTTTTTTTTCCCTCTCCCTCCCTGCTCCCCCCTCCCTCATGTACCCTTAGTAATTTATACATTGTTATTTTGTCATATCTTGCCCTATACCGAGTCTCCCTTCCCCCCCTTCTCGGCTGTCCCTCTCCCAGGGAGGAGGTCACATGTGGATCCTCATAATCAGTTTCCCCTTTCCAACCCACTCACCCTCCACTCTCCCAGCATCGCCCCTCGACTGAACCATCTCCTCTTCTAAACCCCTCTATGAGGGGATCTCCAGTGGCCATACGGCCTCATTTATATTACAAAAGAACTCCCTTCTTTTCAAACTGGATCATGTCCACCAAAGCTCAAATTTCTCACATATTTTGAGGGGGCTACAGATCAATCCATAATGGTTCTTTTGGGTAGCTGTAACAAATGGCTACCAATGGAGTGACATAAACAGCAGGCATTTGTTCTCTCACTTTTCTGAAGGGCAAAGGGTTAAAATTAAGGGGTGGGCAAGATTCATTCCTTCTGAGAGCTCTGAAGCAGAATCAAAGTAGCCTCTCTCTGCTTCTGGTCACTGCTGCTAATCCTTGATATTTCTGGGCTTATAGATGTACTGATCCAATCTCTGCCAGTGTCTTCACACGGTGTCTCTGTGTGCCCACTCCTCTTCTTATAAGAACACACCAATCAATGCATGTAGCATCCATCTGAAATCTAAACCCAGAAAGATGGAGCTCTTGAAATCCTTAAGTAAGCACATCTGCCAAGACCTCCTCTCCAAGTAAGGCCATAGCCTCAGCTTCCATGTGAACATGAATGGGTGTGTGTGAATGTGATTTAATGTACTACAGAGGGCACGCTTTGGCCTCAGGAGGAGTGTTTCGCCAGTACCTGCTTCACAGACCTGAGATTGCCCAGGCATTTGCCACATTTTCTTGTCTTCCCACCATTTATCCACCATTAGGCCTTTTTCCCTAAGTTAGTCAAGCGTCAGTTTCTGTCACTTGTGATCATCACCCTCCCTCCCGCCCAGGTCACAAATTTAAACTGATACAGGCAGTTTCTTTAATGAGCACTATGTTATCCTGACTAGCAAGCATTGCTAAGGAGGGAGGATGAATCAGCGAGAACCCGCTTGCTTCATCTAGCTTCGGGGCAGTCCACAGAGGATTGATCCCTGAGCCACTAACGAATTTTGCAACTGTCACAGAACAATGCAAATAAGTAAGATCCACATCTGCTGAACACCATCATGAGGTCAAACTGTGTGTAAATAAATGCCTGTTTCAAGGAGTGAGTAAATCCTAATGTAAGGAGTGACAGGGCTTTGTTGGCATAAACCCAGCAAGGCATTATGGGTCGGATATTAATGAACTAATGCTCCTGGGCCTCACAGAGCCCCAGCTCAACTGCTTTAGCTTGTTGACAAACTGAACTCAGGGTATCCGGAGAGAGTACTACCATGTTGATGAACAGGGTTGGTTGGGGATGATGCTTCCTAACGTGCATTTTAATACAAATTTGATGCTTCATCTGAGCAATGTGGAAAGAGCATTCTAATAAAAGAGAGGGACAAACATCAAGTGACCAGAGGATGAAACTTCTATCTAATCTGTGCCCACTGGAATTGCTTCGTGGGAAGGTATTTTTTGGTGGTGTTGGGTTGTTCCCCTACCCTGCTCCAAGCCTTCCTCCTCATGCCCACCCCCACCCCAGCATACATCCTACTGGGAGAATGTCTCTGAAGAATGAAGTTTTAATAAATGAAGCTTTAATGAGCCTGATAGTCTGCCTAAGACCCCTTCAAACTGTAGTCTTTCATTTGTATTCTTCCATCCTTTCTGAAGGAAAGAACCTGATGGCAGGTAGTATGTTTCTTTTCCAGGATGAGCTGATAGAGCCTCTCGCTGCTGCAGTGGGAGGTGAAACATTAAACCCATCTCAACCAACCCAGTCTTCATTTGCACTGCATGCCCTCTCTGAGCTCCAACTGAATGCTTCATTTGAGGATGACAAAGCCTCTGTTATCTGAGAAGATGCGCAGACATATGAACTAATCAATGCTCCCCCTGTCCCCGGGGAGTGTGAAATTCTCCCATCATGACCCACCAGCTTCCCTGGAAATTCCTGTCTTAACTCAGGCACTTAATATCATTGGTGTCTCTGCTTCCTTCCTTCTTGCACAGCCCCCAGGCATTAATGTCATCCTTCCTCTCCCTAAAATATACTTTGAATCTATTCACTTCATGCCATCCCTACTGCCCCAAGGTGTGTCTTGCATTGACTATGAAACTAGATTCTGTATCCATTTTCCAGGGCTGTCAAAGCAAAGCATCGTAAATCAGGTGGCTTTTAAGAACAGTCCACCACCTGTCTATCAATTCGTGGTGCAGTGGTAGCTAGAGTGTTACTGTGAAATTGGAAGCCGTGCCACCGATATGACAAACCCCTGAAGGGTCAGCAATGATGGGTAGGCTTCAGTGGAACCTCGAGCCCTATGGTGCTCAACCTTCCTTTAATACAATTCCTCATGTTGTGGTGACCCCCAACCATAAAATCATTTTCCTTGCTACTTCATAACTGTAATTTTGCTACTGCCATGAATCGGGTGACTCGTGTTAAAAGGTCGCTGGACCCCAAAAGGGGTCACAACCCACAGATTGAGAAGCACTGCTCTAGCCTAAGGCAGACTAGGAAGAAAGACCTGGTTATCTACATCCAAATATTAACAAATGAAAGCCTTATGGGTCACAACAAAATAGGGTCCTATAGAGTGCTGGAAGATGAGCCACTGACCTGCACACAACAGCTACAAAAATAGACTCAAACACACCAACAAATGCCTGCTGAACTCCAAAGCCCTAACAAACCCACTGTCCTCAAGTCCATGCCAACTCATAGCGGCCCTATAGGACAGGGGCGAACTGTGTATTAGTCTGGGTATGCTAGAGAAAACTCGACGGAGACTCATGTGTATGACAGAGAGTTGGTGATTTTTAAAAATCATTTCCCTATTATTTAATCATTATATTAGGGATTCATACAACTCTTATCACAATCCATCCATCCATCCATTATAAAGCACATTTATACATTCATTGCCCTCATCATTGTCAAAACATTTGCTCTCCACATAAGCCCCTGGCACCTGCTCCTCGTTTTTCTCCTCACTCCCCGATCCCCCCTCCTTATGAACCCTTGATAATTTTATTGGGGGCTCATACAACTCTTATCACAGTCATTCCATCCATCCATCCATCCATCCATCCATCCATCCATCCATCCATCCATCCACCCATTGTTTGTCAAGTACATTTGTACATATGTTGCCCTCATCATTCTCAAAACATTTGCTTTCTACTTGAGCCCTTGGTATCAGCTCCTCATGTCCCCACTTCCATCCTCCCCCCCTCCCTCATAAATCCTTTATAATATATCAATTATTTTGTCATCTCTTACACATCAAACATCTCACTTCCCCCACTTTTCTGTTGTCCGTCCCCCAGGGCAGAGGTTTTATGTAGATCCTTGTAATCGCTTCACCCTTTCTACCCCCCTTCCCTCCACCCTCCTGGTATTGCCATTCTCACCACTGTTCCTGAAGGGATCATCTGTCGTGGATTCCCTGTGTTTCCAGCTCCTGCCTGTAACAGAGTACATGTTCTGGTCTAATTCTACCTTATAAATCCAGAGAGAGAGTTTTATATCAAACAGTAATTGTACATTAAACAAACGTCCCATCCCAGTGCAGATCAAATCCACCAATCTATAAATTCCTTTTCAGACCCATAAAACATGTGCAGTGATGCTGAATGCAGGATAATCACAGGCCAATGGGTGGAAAGTCTTGTGGATCCAGTGACATTGTAAGCATCTCAGTGCTGGCAGCGTTCTCTCTGAGGCTTCTTTGGCTTCAGAGGTCTGGTCGCATCCATTTGGCTTGCCTTCTGCAATGTCTCCCAAGGAGTAGCAGAGAGACAAAGAGAGAGAGAGAGGTGTCTTCCACCTCCAAGGAGGAAGTACCAGATTTCTCAGAGTTCTCAGGAGAAGGCTATGCCCACATAAAAATCTCACTGACTATCTCCAGATTGGCAGCCTAGACTCCACGCCTACACTCCTAATCCTTAACTTGACACAAGATTAGGTGACTACCACAGGCTCCTAATCCATAACAAGCCCATTTATTTTTTCCCTGCATACCGACACCAATCCAATACCCAAAGCTTTACCCAATGGGTGGAGATCTACTTCTAAAACATGAATATAGAAAAATCGCTTTTGCTTGAAGTCTCTCAAGGAAATGCTCACTGAAAACTCCATTCCTATTATCTCACCTCCCCCAAATTAGTCTTCTTCTGGGCTTTCAGTCACACCATGATCTCTCCTGCCCCAAGGCCTTTACATGCACTGTCATCTCTTCCAAGCCCTGAAGTGCCAAGTTCAAAGTTCCAGTTAATCTCCCTGATCCTGAATTTTAAGAACTGTGTGTGTGGGAGGGAAGGGGTTGGGCTGTTTGTTGAATTGCTGGGTTTTGGAGCCATTTGTTATGCAACCTCATTTTGTCAATGACTGGTTAATTATTGCACCATTCATCTGCCCTTCTTCCACGCACAGCACATGGCTTGTATCTTTGGGATCACTCTTCCACCATGCTCCATCTCCATGCTTCTGCTGGCATTGACCCAATCTGCCAGCTCCAGGCCTGGCTAGTCAGGGCATGACTTTCCTCTGTCCAAAGGGACTGGGTCAGACTCAGTATGTGACTCATGCTAGGTTAATGATATCTAACCCTAAAAAATGCCCCAGAAACAATTGCCCCATTACCAATGAGTCCATTTTGAATCATAGAAGGTCCCTGTGGGGTTTCTCAGACTGTAAATATTTATGTGAGCAGAAGTTCCATCTTTTTCCCTATGAGGTAGCTGGTAGGGTAGCACTGCCAACCTTGCAGTTAGCAATCCAATGCTTACCTGATAGTACCACCAATGATTAGAAAGGAAAAGAGCCTCTCTCTAATAGAATTCCTGAGCTTCTAGATAAAACTACAGCTGTCATCAGGAAGCCTGCGTGAAACTCAAAAGGAAACAGCACTGAAAGGAAAAGGTTCAAACTCTGATGGTATCAACTGAGTGCCAGAACCCAGCTATTCCTGATGCTCTGTCCCCAGACTTACAAATTCCATAAACCTACCCATTAATTTCTTCTCCTGCTCCTTCCCTTCTCACACCCCAAGGTACTTTGACTTAGCTTTGAAGGCACTCACAACTTCATGGGTTCTGCCTTGCACAGGTGTCTGCTTGCTTCCAGTTAAGTCCTGACATTGTCCCTATCTTTAGCCATGTTAGGCTTGCGTCCTAGAGCTTTCCTTTGCTTGTCTCCCTATTGCTCTTGTCCTATGAAATCTGTGGCTTTATCTTTAAGTCTAAGTCCTGCCCTTTCGCTTTCGTAGAAATCTGTCTCTGTATCTTGGCTCGTGGCAGGTTGTGTCCTTCAAAGATGACTGTCCTAATGTTTCACATCGCACATTCTCTTGTGACAAGATGAGTTTGTGTTCACTATTCCAGAAACAGGGCCTGCTTTCTCTCTTCCTTGCATCTTGGCAGGCCTTTGACTATGGCAGAAGTATTGCTCTGTGACTTCCACCTGGTCGTATTGAGTTGTTCACCATTGGGACCCTGTCAGGACGTTGCAAGGAAGACCAGGCCAAATGAAAATGTCACATATAGGGTTCTTCTTGAGCTCCAACCAATAGAAGTATCAGTCGTGTGAGAGAGTGAGTCTTAAGAGAGCTGCAGCCTCTGTCCTTTGAGCTACCCCAGCTAATGCTTGATGAAGCCAAAACTAGTGTCCTCACTGAACTCTGTCCAGATTGCAGATTTGTGAGCAAAATTGATATTATCATTACTTTAAGATGTTATTTGTGGGGATACTTTCTGTTAGCAGCAGATCATCAGAATACTGCCTAATCAGACTGCATTGCCAGTTTTACACTCTCTCCATATATAGAGATATAGATGATATAGATATAGATATAGATATAGATATAGATATAGATATAGATATAGATATGATATAGATGTAGATGTAGATGTAGATGTAGATGTAGATGTAGATGTAGATGTAGATGTAGATGTAGATGTAGATGTAGATGTAGATGTAGATGTAGATATAGATATAGATATAGATATAGATATAGATATAGATATAGATATAGATATAGATATAGATATAGATATAGATATAGATATAGATATAGATATAGATATAGATATAGATATAGATATAGATATAGATATATATATAGATATAGATATAGATATAGATATAGATATAGATATAGATATAGATATAGATATAGATATAGATATAGATATAGATATAGATATAGATATAGATATAGATATAGATATCCTCCACTCATCTGTCAGTTGGTTGTACTATAATGGTTTGCGTATTGTTATGATGCTGGAAGCTCTGTTCCCAGAATTTCAAATACCAGCAGGATTGCCCATGGTGGACCGGTTTCAGTGAAGCTTCTAGACTAAGACAGACAAGGAAGAGGGGCCGGCCAGTCCACTTCCAAAAATTACTGAAAGAAAACCTTATGGATCACAAGAGAGCACTGACTGACTAATGTGATTTGGACACATTATCAGTGGACAATTGCTAGAGGAAGACATCATGTTTGATGAAATAGAGGGACATGGAAGATCCTTATTGAGGCAGATTGACCTAATCGCTGCAACAATGGACTTCAACATTCAGGAATGTGTGACAAAGTAGCCAGATCAGACAGCACTCCATTCCATTTCATATAAGGTCTCCATGGATCACAGTAGACTTGATGGCACTCTCTATATGTTTGTCTTCAGTGACTTCTCATAGGGCTGCACTGCTTGGCAGTCTCTATTCTTCATGCTTCCAAATGGGGAGCACAACAGGTCCATAGTCACTGATATTCCCCTCAATCCCCAGGTCAATATGGAGGCATGAAACTAACTATGTTGTTCTATTTGCCTTGTCTCTCTTCCTTTTCCCCTCCTCCAACAGGGCTAGAGGGGGTAAATACTTACCTTGCTGTCTAGAAGAGAATTTCTTCCACAACAAAATCTTCTCCTTCCTCAAAAGTCACATACATGCTTTTCTCCTCGTTTTGAATTAAAATGGCAGTTGGGATGGTAGGAAAGGAGATGAACTAGTCTAACAGAATGGCCAAACAGATTTACCTTCAACATAAGAATGCAAATAACTCCTCAATCTTGTTATAGAGTCATGATATGATGAGCTCCATCAAAGCAGAGTAGAACACCACGGAGGTCAGACAAGAAAGACCATATTGAGTTGATTTTGTATGAGAGATTCTAGTTGCTAATTATACTTTTCATAACAGACAGATGGCAGGTATAGAAGCCCAGACTTAAAATGTCTTTATCTAATTGCCTGCCTAAATATATATTTGCAATATGGTCTTCAAAGGGAATACTTTCTTTACCTTAAATTCCATTTCTTTTTCCCCTCTTTTATGTAATTTTATTGAAGTATCATTGATGTACAATAAACCATAGTGTGTTTTGCTCTTTGAGGTTTTTAAAAAGAATCATTTTATTGGGGGCTCCTACAACTCTTATCCCAATCTATACATACATCCACTGTGTACATTTGTTGCCATCATCATTCTCAAAACATTTGCTTTCTACTTGAGCCCTTTGTAGTAGCTCCTCATTTCCACTCCTTCCCCCTCCCCCTCCCTCATGGACCCTTGATAATTTATAAATTATTATTCTGTCCTATCTTACACTGTCTGACATCTACCTTCACCCACTTTTTTTTTTGTCCCTACCTCATGGAGGAGGTTATATGTAGATCCTTGTAATCAGATCCCTCTTTCTACCCCACCTTTCATCCACCCTCCTGTTATTGCTACTCTCAGCACTGGTCCTGAAGGGGTCATCTGTCCTGGTTTCCCTGTGTTTCCAGTTCCTATATGGACCAGTGTATATTCTCTGGTCTAGCCAGGTTTGTAAGGTAGAATTGGGATCATGATAGTGGGCGTGGTAGAATTTAGGAACGAGAGGAAACTTATATGTTTCATCGTTGCTATACTGCATCCTGAATGGCTCATCTCCTCCCAACGACCCTTCTGTAAGGGGTTGTCCAGTTGCCTACAGATAGATTTTGGATCCCCTAACTGTACCCACCCTCATTCACAATGATATGATATTTTTGTTCTTTCATTCCTGATACCTGACCCCTTCTACATCTTGTGATCACACACGTTGGTGTGCTTCTTTCATGTGCACTTTATTAGTTCTGAGTTAGATGGCCACTTGTTAACCTTCTAGTCTTTAAAACCCTAGACTCTTTATCTTTTGATAGCTACGCTCCATAAGCTTTCTTCACCTCATTTGTTTATACACCCACCTTTTGTCTTGAGTGATTATGTCGGGAAGGTGACCATCATGGAATACCAGTTCCTTAAATTCCATATCTATAGGCTCAAGTCTTACCCACAGGAAGCCTATTTTTATTTTATCCCTTGACCAAAATCTTGCAATAATTTTCTCTTTTTGGGTAAGTCTATCCTCAATCACTTATCCTTGAACATTTACAAGAATTTATCTGTAACCAACCCCATTTACATAGTCCCATTCATGCTATTTCCACAATAATTGCTAATAACCCTATTTTTTAGAATCGACAGAAAGCATCAGCTTCAATATCCCATTGCCACTGAGTTGATTTCAACTCATGGGTACCCTATAGGACAGAACAGTATTGCCTCATGGGTTCTCAAGACTGAAAAAAAATCTCTTTATTGTGAGTTGGGTGAAGGTTTACATAATACATCCGTTTTCCATTCGACAGTTCACACATATTTTGCTTCATGATATTGACTGCAATCTGCTCAATGTAATATCACTTATAGCACTTCCTCCTTGTATTTCCTGTTTCCATTCCGCCTTCTTTCCTGACCCTTCTGAACTTTATCTTTGAATAAATTATATCCTTTTGATTCAAATAGTTGATTAGTGTTACTTTTTACCTTATAGATCTACCTATTGTTTGTCTGAAGATTGAGCCAAGGGAGTGAGTTCAGTTCCAGATCTGAAGGTGCCTAAGGACAACAGTCTTGTGGGTTCCAAGAATCTCTCTCTGAGTAATACCCCTGAACTTTTAAAATAAGTTTAAACTTTGTTGCACATATTTCTCCTATTCTATCCCAAAATTCCAAAGCAAACTCATTATCATTGTGTTGAAGCTGACTCATAGAGACCCTACAAGATAGCATAGAACTTCACCCTTTGATTTTCCAAGTCTTAAATCTTTACCAGAGCAGAAAAACTCATATTTCTCACATGGAGCAACTGATAGGTTAGAACCACTTACTTTGTGGTTAGGAGCTCAATGAGGAGTCCACTCTGCCATTAGAGCTCGTTTAGAATGCTATCCAGGATTCCCTAATGCTATACCTCTCAGATCAGTTGGTAGTGGTAATAAATGTAAATCTTAAGGGGGTCAGACTGCCACATCGTAACTCTTCCTTGGGGAAGATGGTGGGTTTGAACTGCTGATTGCTTAGCCCTTAAGTGCTTAATTACAGCCTCACCAGGGTTCTCCTTAACATTAGAACAGTGGACACTTATTGGTTTATCTTGCTGGTCTCTGTTCCCTAAACATTGCACTGCATCCACAGGGTTTTCTTCCACAACACACAGCTGCTAGTGTTTTTGGTTTGTTTTTCCACATGACTTCACCTTCCTGGTCAAAGCTGATTTGTCCAGGGCTAAACACACAATGAAAACATAGCCATATTTGCACACTACAAAATTTGAAGTGAGACAGCGAGCTATTTGTTGAGTTTTTTGAATGACAGAAGTCTAAAAGGAAGTGTTATGATACAGGAAACAGTGAGTTTTGATGTCTAGGATCTATGCTGGGGACCCAGTTGGCACTCCGAATGACTATTCAAAGTGATGGTATGAATTCTCCTCTTCCATGACCTACACATATAATAGATATAACCACTAAGTCCATGATTTGACAAATATCTTGTGTGATTGAGTTTGGGTTCCCCATAGGATTAGATCCTGAGACAAAGGTTTTAATTAAGCCATTTTGGGGGAGATATCAATAAGGAAATGGGAAATAGAAAAGGGAAAGAAGGCAGCCAATGAAAAGTACATTATCAAACAATCTAAAATTGTGAGCAACTGGAGGTTAATCTTACTGGAGACACTGTAGAAAATCCACTAGTTATTCTGCCCAGAATGTGAGGGAGTGTGGCTATTTGTCCAACAACTCCTATGGGTCATTGGTTAAGGGTTACTCCAGGAAGCAAGAATTAACTCCACAACCTCCTAAGCCATGCATGCTCAGGTACAGTGGTCTACAGAAACTAGAGAAAGCAAGAAGAGAGATATGCTGGCCATTCGGAATTAGGCTAGCATGCCAAGTTGTCAGACATGTCAGGTTCTTGCACTATCATAACTTGTGAGATATATCACTGGTATTTCAAACACAAGCATAGTTACCCGTGGTGGAAAATTTTCAGAAAAGCTTACAAGCTAAATAGACTAGAAAAAATAACCTGCCAATCTACATCTGAAAAAAATAGTGGTGTTTGTGGAGCACATTGATAGCAGTGGAATATTGTTTCATATAGTGCAGGATTATTAACCCCTCAAGTTGGAAGACACTCAAAATATAATTGGGGAAGAGCTGTCTCCTCAAAGTAGAGTTGACCTTAGTGATATAAAGTTTTCAGGACCTATATTTGTTGATGTGGCAATGACTCAAAATGAGAAGAAACAGCAGTACTGCAATAACCACTAACAAGAAGATGGGATGCATGAAATATGGATCTATAAAAATTGGAAGCCATGAAAAAAATGGAACACATAAAGATCAAACACTCTAGGTGTTATTGAACTGAAATAGACTGGTATTGGCCATTTTGAATGTCATAATAATATGGTTTACATACCAGAGTAACAAATTTGAAAGGAATGGATGACTTTCATGTTAAAAAAGAGAATGTTTCAACATCGATTCCAATGTGCACCATTGTTAGGTGTAGGATATATTACACCTACAAGGATGAATAATTAATAAAGTTATTTTTCAAATTTACACACCAACCACTAATGCTAACAATAAAGCCATTGAGGATTTTTACCAAACTTTTCAGTCTGAAATTGATGAAACATGCAATGAAGATTACTGATGACTTGAATGCAAAAATTGGAAACTAAGGATGAGGATCAATAGTTAGAAAATATGGCCATGGGGATGGAAGCCACATGGGAGATCTCATGATAGAATTTTCCAAAAAGGATGGCTTATTGATTGAACATTTCTTTTTCAGTGATGTAAACAGTAACCATAGACATGGATCATGTATATTGGATAGAAATACACAGGAATTAAATCAACTACATCTGTTGAAATAAACTACTATATATACTCGAGTATAACCCAAGGCAACTAATTTTACCCCCCAAAGCTGGAGTGCTTTTTCAGCATAAAAAATGTGCTGAAAAAAACTAGGCTTATACTCAAGTATTTATGGTACAAAGAAGTTTAATATGATCAGTCACGAGACTGGAGACCAACTGTGGAACAAACCATCAATGGCAAATTCACCTCGAATTCAAATAAAATTAAAACAAGTCCCCAAGAGTCAAAGTATGAATTTGAGTACATCTCATCTAAATTAGAGGATACTTCAAGAAGAAAGTTGACACATTGAACACAAATCACCTGAGCTGATACGAGTTCTGCAATAATATCAATAACATCATAAATAAAGAAATTCAACGATAATTATAAAGATAGAAACTAAAGAAAAGACAAAATGGATGTCACCTTGAATGTGGACTAGCTGAAGCCAATGAAAGAAATGATGAAGTACGAAAAAGATAGATAGAGAAATATAGAAATAATTGATGAAGTAAAGACGCTGAATAAAGAAGCTGAACATAAAATTTCAAAGGGGAATTCAAAAAGATGGAATAAAGAATTATATTAAAAGGTGCAAAGACCTGGAATTAGGACAGCAAAAAATGAAAAGCAAGTGCATTTCACTAGCTGAAAAAATTGAAGAGAAATTCAAAATACAGAATTACACAGATAGCATCAAAAGAACATGAAAGGGATTCACTGACCACATGAAGCCCAGGCTCCACAGCGCTGAGTCCAGAAGACCAAGATAGCATAGGGTTCTCACTGCAGATTGCTCTGAAAGTGCTCACAGTAGTAGGCCCTGGATCAACTGGGGAAAATGTAGAACTCAAAATAAGAAGACTAACCTTAGGATATGATAGGCACTAGTGGAATTCCCATTTGACACCTGACCTCACCTCCATGGCTCAACTTTCAGCCCCCAAATAGGAGACCAATACTGTCAACGATGTACAATTCAGAGCCCAGCATTTGTCAGGGAGTTACTCAGAAGGCAGGAAGGAATGGGAATGAAAGACCAATGGAAACGGCAAACAAAGGGAGGGAATAGGAAAAGTAGTATTGCATTGTAGGTATTGCAATCAATATCATAAAACATTGCACGAATTGTAAGGAAAATCAATTTACTCTGTAGATTTTCCCTCACATGACAATCAAAACAGTGTAAAAAGAAAATAAGTCATATGACTGAGTACACTGGTAGATCTTGCTGAAGACCAATTTCCAGTGTTAAAAGATGTCACTTTGAGGAATAAGGCACAGCTGAGTCCTAGTGGTATAGTGGTTACAAACATAATGCGTCAGAACCAACCCAGTTGGGTTGCTCAACACAAGATCAACAGTTCTGCTCCCATACAAAGTTCCAGTACTGGAAACCCACAGGGATTTCTCTCCCCTGTCCTATAGAGTTGCTAAGGGTTGGAATCAACTTGATGGCAGTGAACTGGATGTAAGCCAGGCTGACTAGAGACACAAATCAAGTGACACTCATATATGTGCAATAAATAGTTTTCTATCAAGAAGTCACTGTAGTATTTCTATTTCAAGGAAATATCCCAGGCCAGTCCAACTCAAGCCCATAAGTCCAACACTAGCCCATAAGTTCCTTTCCAACTTACGCAGTTACATGCAATGATGCAGAATGCAGGGATGTCAAAGGCCACTGATTGCAATGTCGTGTGGACCCAAGGTCGATGAAAGCATGGCAAGACTCTGGCAGCTCTCACCGTGGCAGGAAGCAGTTAGGTGAATGCAAAAAGAAGGGGAGCTTCCCAGGGCCCTCCTTATGAGAAGGCCATGGCCACAAAGAGGCACCATCAGGCTATGGTGTGATTGACAGATTGGATACCAACCTTACACTTTTACATATCTTCAAACTGACATAAAATTATATAACTATCATACTATGGCATTTTCAATCACCTCATATGTACTTGAAAATGGACAATAATTATGAAAGATAAAACAAAAGTTGATGTCTTTGAATTATGATGCTGGTGAAGAATATTGAATATTCAATGGACTTTCAGAAGAAGGAACAAATCTTTCTTGGCCGAAGTAGAGCCAGAATGCTTCCTAGACGTGAGAATGGCAAGACTTCATATCACATACTTTGGACATGTTAAAAGCTGAGCATAGTCCCTAGAGAAGGATACCATACTTGGTAAAGTGGAGTGGTGAAAAAAAGAAGAAGGTCCTCAATGGGATGAATTGGCATACTGGCTGCAAAAACGGTCTCCAACATTAACTGTGAGGAAACAGGCTGTGGGTGCTATGAGTTAGAGCCAAATTAACAGTGTCTAACAATGAGAACTCCCCTCCCCCGCCCCATCTGTCAATTTGCTGCACTGTGGTAGCTTGTGCTTTGCTGTGATGCTGGGAGTTAGTCCACTAGTACTACAAATACCAGGCAGGATCACCCACGGTGAACAGATTTCAACACAGCTTCCAGATTAAGAACTGACAGGACGACAAAACAATCAGTCCACTTCTGAGGGATTCACCATTGAAAACTTTCTGCATATCAGTAAAATATTGTCTGATATAATGCCAGAAAATGAGCCCCTCAGATTGCAAAACAATCAAAATATCACCGAGAAAGAGAGCTTCCTCAAAGTAGAGTCCACCTTAATGATAACTCAAAACCTCACAACAGGACCTGTAGATAACATCATAATAAATGGAGAAAATATTGAAGTTATCAAGGAGTTCGTCTTGCTTAGATTCACAACTAATGCTCATGGAAACAACAATCAAGAAACCAAATAACATATTGCATTAGGCAAATCTACTGCACATAACCACTTTAAAGTACGGAAGATCAAGAATTTCACATAGGATTAAGTTGCGCCTGGCCCAAGGCATGGTATTTTCCGCCACATCTTATGCATGTGAAATTTGAACATTGAATGAGAACGACTGAAGGAGAACTGGTGCATTTGAATTAAGGTACTGACAAAAAACATACTGAAAGTACCATGGGTGGAGAGAAGAACAAACAAATCTGTCTGAGAAGAAGTGCAGCTAAATGTTCCTTGGCAGATAGGATGGCGAGACTTCATCTCATGTACTTTGCAGATGTTATCAGGAGAGACCAGTCCCTGGAGGACATCATACACATTACAGTAGAGGGGTTGCAAAAAGAGGAAGACACCCAATCAAATGGATCGAGACAATTCCTACAACAATGGGCTCAAACATAACAAAAATGTTGAGTATGGGGCAGGACCAGGCAATGTTTCATTCTGTTGTGTAGGCATTATTATGAGACAGAACTGACTTGAAGGCATCTAGCAACAAAGTGTACTAAAGCTTCTGGCACCTTCATTTGCTGATGGATTATCATTCAAAATTAGAAAAATCATTGCAACCATTCATTAATAATCAGAACATGAAATGTGCAAAGTAAGAATCTAGGAAAATTGGAAATCATAAAAAACGGAATCTGACCTATAAAGATCAATATCCTAGGCATTGGTGAGTTGAAATAGTCCCTTTGAATCTTAAAATGATAAGAATGACTACGCTGACAATGACAAATTCAAAAGAATGTCTCTTTCATCCTCAAAAAGAGCATTTCTAGATCTATCTTGAAGTGCAATGCTGCCTGTGACAGAATAATATCTATCTTCATACACAAGGAAGGCCGGTTAATAGAACCATTATTCAAATTTTCTTACAAACCACTAAAGCCAATGAAGAATTGTACCAACTTCTTTAGTCTGAAATTGATCACACATGTACTGAAAATGCATCAATAATAGTTGACAATTGGAATGCACACATGGAAACAAAAAGGATGGAAGAGTAATTTGAAATTATGGCTTTGGGGATCGAAACGAAGCTGAAGACTGCATGAATGAATTCTGCAAGAGCAATAACTTCCTCATTGCAAACACCTTTATTCAACAACAGGAGCGGCATATATACATGTGGAATACACAGGGATGGAATTGATTAAATCTGTGGGAAGACATGATAGAGAAGCTCAATATCATTGAGACAAAATAAGACCAGGGGCCAACTATGTAACAGACTATCAATTACTAATATGCAAGTTCAAGTCAAACCTGAAGAAAATTAAAATAAGAACACAAAAGAGCCCAAATACACCCTATATTATATCTATCGTCGGCTGGGGTTTCTAGAGAAACAAACGAGTGATACTGATACATGTAGAAGAAGGAAATTCATATCAATAAACAATTTTACATTAAGAAGTCCACACAACAAGAAACCCCAGTTCAACTCCAGCCCATAAATCAGATGTAAACTAGAGGCCCTTCCAGACTCATGAAGCTGTTGGAGGAATAGCCCAAGAAACAGGAAACCACAGGTTGGTGGAGGCAGAGTTGGGAGAATCCAAAGCCAACAGGCAGTTGGCAGGCCACACACAACTCTTAGGGTCAGTATGTTTCATGGTGATTGCCATTCCTAGAAGCCAGACGTAGGGTCCAGGGTCTTTTCATCAGGAAGTAAAAGAGTGAGCCCAGACTCCACAGTCTACTTATAGCTATGAAATAGGTCACACCCCCAAGGAGACTGTGACCTGCGCCTTCGGAAGATCCTGGTCAAGCTATATTGACACCAAACCTTACTATCACAATATCTCACCTGAATTTAGAGCCTATCTCAAGAATGGTTTGCACATATTAAACATTAATGATCAGCTACCAGAAGACTTGTGAAATAGCATCAAGGTCATCAATCTTTTTTTTTTGTCATGTCATCTGTGGCTATTTATTTATTTATCATAAATCATTTTATTGGGGGCTCCTCAAAAAGATCATTATAATACAGTAAAGAAAGAAAATACTACAGTGAATATCAGAGGAGACTGTGAAACTTGCTCTTGAACCTAAAGCAGCTAAAGCAAATGGAAGAAATGATGAAATAAAAGAGTTGAACAGAAAAATTGGAAAGGCCAGCTTGAGAAGATAAAGTAAAGAATTATATTGTAACGTGTAAAGACCTGGAATTAGGAAAGCAAAAGGAATGAGTACAGTCAGCATATCATAAATTGAAAGAACAGAAGAAAAAATCCAAGTCTTGGATTAAAATGTTCAAGGATTATTTACCAAACTATTGAATGATGCAGGGAGAATCCAAAGAATATGGAAGGAGTATACAGAGTCTCTGTACCCAAGAATTAGTTGAGGTTCTACTAGTTCAAAAGGCCAAGAGGAAGTTGAAGCTGCAATGTAAGCTTTAGTGAAAAGCAAGGAAGGGATAGGAATGGAAATATTTCAACACGCTCATGCAGTGATAGTCCATGTCAAGAAATTTGGAAGATAGCTATCTGGCCAACCAACTGGAAGTGATTAATATTTGTGTCCATTCTAAAGAAATATGATGCAACAAAATCTGCAAATTAATTTAAAATAACATTAATATGACATGCAAGTACAATTTTATTGACGATAATTTTAAAAGTTGTTATAGCAATATGTCAACAGGAAGCTGCCAGAAATCCAGGCTGTATTAAAAGAGGGCATGAGGCAAGGTATATCAATGCTGATTTCAGATGGACCTTGGCTGAAAGCAGAGGATACAAGGAAAATGCTTACTTATGTACTATTGACTATGCAGAGGATTTTACTGTGTATCATAACAAACTTTGGGTAGCATATGAATACATATGAGAACAATGGGAATCCCCGTACATTTAATTGTGCTCCTGTGGTACCTGTACATAAACCAAGAGGAAGTGGTTGTAATAGAACAAGGGGATACTACGTGGTTTAAAATCAGGAGAGTGTGTGTTGTGGTTATATCCTTTCACCATATGTGTTAGACAGGGTTCTCTAGAGAAACAAAACCAGGACATTTATGATTTGATAGATAGATAGAACACGAAGGAATATAACAGCTAATTAGTCCACATAGCAGTACAGAGGACTCAGTTTAACTCACTTCCATGCAACAGTAAATATGGCAGTACAGCCAGGCAGCAAACTGCAGAACTAGGTAAGGCAGCCACACTCTGGTCTGGTCACCAGAGAGCAACTGAGAGATAGGAGTGGCTTGCTGAGCCATTTATCTCTTTGCCCACTAATCAAACTGCAAACTTATTAATCCCACATGTGCTTATTGGCCAGGTTGGCACTATAAACCTAACTATCTATCACACTATACTTATTCAAATAATCTGGGAAGCTGCTCTGTATGAAGAAGTTGAGGCATCTGGATTGGAGGAAGAATCATTAACAACCTGTGTTATGCAGATGACCCAATCTTGCTGGCTGAAAGTCAATAGGCCTTGAAGTACTTACTGATAAAGCTCATATAGTACACCTTCAGTATAAATTAGTCTTCAACACTAAGAATACAAATGTCTTCCTAACTTGACAAATATAAACACACAACATCATTACAAATAGAGAAATGTAGCTAAACTCTATTTTACTTGGACCCACAATCAATACTCACAGAAGCAGCAGTCAATAAATCAACGTATTTCATTGGAAAAATCTGTTGTAAAAGACCTCTTTAAAATGTGAAAGAGCAAATGCTTTACTCTGGGGATTAGCAAGTTATGCCTGCTTTTAGCCTTGATATTTTTAATCACCTTAGATGCATGTGAAAGGAGTCTTAATTTCAGTGTCTGGTATGGGTTGAATGACTAACAGCAAGGTTGGTGGTTCAACCCACTTGCTGCTCCACAGAAGAAAGAGGAAGCTATTTGACCCTGTAAAGATTTACAGCCTTGGAAACCCTATATGGTCACTATGAATAAGAATAGACTTGATGGTAATGTTTGACATATGCATGTGAAAGATGGACCATAAATAAGGAAGACTGAAGAAAATATGATGCCTTTCAAATATGATGTTGCAAATAATATTGAATATACCATGAATGCCCAGCAGAACAAAGAGGTCTGTCCCGGAAGAAGTTCAGCCAGAATGTATTTTAGAAGTGAGGATGGTAAAACTCCATTTCATATACTTTGAACATGGTATCAGGAGAAATTAGTCCCTAGAAAAGGACAAAATACTTCGTAGAGCATCATCCAAAAACAGGTAAACCCAGAATGAGATGGATCAACACAGTGGCTGTAACAATAGGCTAAAATATGACCATTGTGAGGATGTCACAGGACTAGAAAGGCTTTTATTCTATTGTGCATAGGGTCACTATAAGTGGCAGTGCGTGAGATTTTGTTGATTAACAACACTGGGATATGAGCAATGTCCCCATGGCATATGCTAAACTGTCACCATGCTGGACACAGTTGATCTTTGTGGCTTTAGAGGGTAATTATTTAGAGGGTTATGATTCCACGGAATTTTTTTCTGTGTATTCAAACTATTCCATCCTAAGATTCCACAGATCTATCCAAACCAAGCTCACTGCCATTGAATCAATGCTAACTCATATCGACCCTACAGGACATGGGTAAAATTGTACCTGGGAGGTTCTGAGACTGTACCTCTTTACAGAGTAGAGTCCCATCTTTCTCCCGAAGAGCAGCCGGTGATTTCAAAATACCGACCGTGCAATTAGCAGCCCAATGTGTAACCAAGAACTATTCAGGGAAGCTAGAGGGAGAGCATGAAAATAAATGAGTAGTTGAGGTGGTTGGATGCACATCCATCCCTTTGTTCTACTCTCTATGACTTTTTCTGAGTTCATTCAAAATGTAAATTAAGACACAAAATAGAATTCTACCCAACCCTGCTATATGCCTCAACAGTATCCATTTTTCTCATTCTTACTACTAATAGAAGCTCAATTTTGTTTAGGGTGATAATGTACCTACTTAAATCGCTCACTCCTAGGCTCCCTTGCAGCTATGCATGAGCATTTGACCCAGTTTGGGCCAAATATGTGTAGGTGAAAGATACTGAGTAGGACTCCCAAGAAAGTTTATGTTGTTGTTTAAGGCAAAACACTTGTCTGGCATAACGCATTTCATTTTTGTCCTTGGCTCTTCTGCTGTCATGCTCCCTAGTCAGAATATTGAAAGATGGGAGAGTCACATAGGTTACATGAGTTTGGCAGAACAAAAAGCATGCATTCTCCTATATGCAAGATGAGTCCCTGAGCAAATACGCCAGACCTAGGCTACCGATTTCAAGACTTACTATTGTATAAGACAAACCCCTGTGTGCTGCAAAGGGTTAACACAATTCACTGCTAAGCCAAAGATGCCTTGGAAGAAAAACCTGGTAATCTACATTTAAAAATTCAGCCCTTGAAAACCTCATGGAGCACAGTTCTACCCTGAATCATATGGGGTAACTGTAAATCAGAATCAATTCAGTGGCAACTGGTTTGGTATTTTTGGTGTTAATATAAGAAAAATGAAGCTTTTGTGATTAGACCACTAGAGTCGGTTTGGTTTTTCCCATGTAGCCAGATGCAATATGGACTGATAGAGAAATAATTAAAAGAATGTAGAGTTAAGTAAGCGTAATGATTATGGAACTAATCATTTAGCAATGGGCTGCTAACCACAAGATCAGTAGTTCAAATGCACCAGTCACTCAGGGGGAGAAAAGTGAAGCTCTCTGCTTCTGTAAAGATTTACAGTCTTGGAAGCCCTATATGGGGTTGCTATAAGTTGTAATCACCTTGATAGCATTGTATTTGTTTGAGTTTGGTGACTAGTATGTAAGCTTTGAGGGGGTAGTAATAGATACTTTGAATAATATTCTTAGCACTATAGGTATTATGTCTTTGTAAATGGATAAACGAACAAAAGCGATATTCATTTAGTGTTTTCTGTAGTTTGCCTTATTCTTCCAAGAAGATTCCTAAAGTGTTAAGACCCAGTCTTCTCTGGCATACTTGAATAAAAGAATAACTGATAGACACAGACTTGAACCCTGGCCTGTGTGATCTTGGGTGTTTCACTGTTTTTCAATCCATTTCTCATCTGTGAACTGGGGATTACACACGTAGCCCACAGGGTTGTTTTGGAGATTCAGAGTAATGTGTGTGTCTTGGATTGAGTGCCCTTGCATGCCGAGCTTATTCCTCAGGCCTGGGTGCAGGGAGTCTATTTGAGATCTGATGGCAGGGAGTGGGAATAGGAAAGCGGACGCAAGACTGAGTTAGGGGGAGAAGCAATCACAATGGGAATGGGGTGTTGAGGCTTTTAATGTAGGATACAGGGGCTTGATTCCCCCAGGACTTCTGAGGAACATGAGTTCTGTCCCAGAATTGCCTACCAGAAACAGGAGGCTGGGCTCTTCTTCGCCTGTAGTGGTGTTGAGCATTCCTCCTAGTAAGGTGACCTCTCCTACCTTCCTGGATTTGGCTTTCCATGCCTTTGAAAAGGCTTCGAGGCAGAAGGACATGGAGAGCTGCGTACTGCACAGTTGTGATAAGACACCATTTCAGCAGGAGCCTGCACTTACATAGAGCCGTTCGCCACTGCTATGATGGATATCAGGAGGAGCCCTGGAAGTGCAGTGGTTACAAGTTGGTTTGCTAACTTCAAGGTCAGCAGTTCAAAACTACTAGCTCCAAGGAAGAAAGATGGGGTTTTCTACTCCAATAAAGAGTTGTAGTGTTTGAAACTCGCAGGGGGCAATTGTACACTGCCCCACAGGATCGCTATGAGTCGGTATTGACTGGAAGGCAGTGAGATGGTGTCAGAGTTGGTTCAAAGAATGTGGCATGGCAACCCTAATAATCTGCTACAGAACCATAAAGTGCCTGGGATAGATGAGTTTATTGTGCTTGACCTTTTAAAACCATCAAATGGGCAACAGTTAGAAAGACAAACATACCAAGTGTCATTGGAGATCCGGGGAAAGCAGAGAAACACTGCTAATGATGCAGGTTTGCTGCACAGCAATCTGGCAGAGCTTAGTGAAAGCCCATTGAATGTACCCTAGGACCTAGTGAGCCCCTCCTGGGCGTACAACCAAAGAAGCGCAGTCACTGAGTTGACTTTCATTCCTCATGATCCTATCAAACAAAGCTGAATGGTCCCATGATGTTTTCAAGGCTTCTATTGGGAAGTAGACAGCCATGCCTTTATCACACAGTGTGTGGAAGACGGCTTCAAACTACTGACCTTTGGGTTAGCAGCCAAGCACTTAATATCTCCCCCATCAAAGATCTCTCCTGGATGTAGAAAAACAAACAAAACCCCAGTTGATTCTTCCTCATTAGCAACCCTACAAGGCACAGTAGAATTGCTGCTTGAGGTTTACAAAACTAAATTCTTACGACAGCAGACAGCCTCTCTTTGCTCCATGGAATAGCTGATGGGTTGGAATTGCTCACCTTGGGGTTATCAGCCCAACGCATAATTCCTGGGTATATAGGCCAAGCTTTTTATCCAATTCACAGGGCCATTGGGGCATTTTTGCAAGAATGGTCACCACACTGATGCCTGTAGTAGAGAAGAGTTGGAGCCGAATTGGATGCCAATCAACAGACAACAGAAGAAGGAAACAAAAGAAAGATGATGATTGCTCATGACCAAGTGGCACGCAGCAGCACATGCAATTGATATGCAGCATGGCAATAACTCTAAAGGACATTGCAAGGAGTTGAAAAGGTCAGAAACTGAATGAGATTTATATTGCAGTACCATTCATGGAAGCTGAAAGCCCATTCACCAAGCAGCATGGTCTAGTGCACATGGCTGCATGCCTATAAGGACACACACACACCAAGCACCAAGCAGGGCGTATTAGTCTGAAGAGGGGAATGGAAGTGATGTGAATGTGGAAAAGGAGGGACAAAACACAAGCAGGGCCTGACATTGATCAGGGTTCATGGTGTGCTATAATGTAGGCATGATTAATCACTTCCCTGTACCAGAAGGCTGAGCTAGATTTTTAAAGCAATTCAAGTGCCTGGAACACAATGGTTGTTAGCTGCTGTTGAGTCAGCCTCCAGTCCAACTCACTGTGACAACCAGCTCCCAGTGACTCCATGGGCAATATTCTCCCTGGTCCTGCACCATCTCTTTGGTTGTGCATCAGATTGTGATACACAGGGGTTTTCGTTAACTGGTTTTCAGAAGTAGAATGCCAGGCTCTTCTTCATCGCTCATCTTAGTCTGGACACATCACAGAAACGGGTTCAGTCTCATAGCCGCACCCAACCCAGCTTCCCCATTTCAGTATCATAGCAACACAGAAATCAGTTCAGTACCACAGCAATAACCAAGAATCCCCCTGACAAATGAGTGTTGGATGCACATGAGTTGCATTGTCTTGGACTCAAACCCAGATCTCCCACATGGAAAAGGAGAATTCTACAACTGAACCACCAATTTACCCTCAGAATATAATAAGTATCCAGTAAATGGTTATTAAGAATGTGGCTGCCAGGAAAATCCAGCAATTTCCTACCAAGGCTTAACACTAATATCATCCCCCACACACTAGAAGGCTGCAGAGGAATGACTTTCTCCATGCCAGCCCTGGTATCTAGACAAGGGACCCTAACACTGAGCCACTGAGCCCCAGCAGGCTGGGGAGCAATGTCAAATTGGATGAGGGACAATCCTGGTTGAGTTAGTTTCCCTAAGCTTGCAGGGCAGTTTAGCATGTCCACAGCTGTGTTCAGAATAGCCATGTGATTACCACCGAGAGAAATTCTACATGATTTCACACCCCATGCTAGTCGTTGCAGCCATCGTTGAGTACAGTTCATGCTCATCACTATCTAGAACTCACGGTGACGCTGTGGGTGAGTCATTGGGCAGGTAACCTCAAGGTTGGCAGTTCAAAGGCACCAGTTGTTCTCTGAGAGGAAGGTGAGATGATCTGTTCCTGTAAAGATTTAGCCTGAGGAATTTTATATAGGGTCACAGTGAGTCAACTCAATGGTGTGGGTTTGGTTTCGTAGACCAGCCATCAGATCATATTTAATGTATTTATTAACATGTATATTTGCCACAAATCCAATGTCTTTTATCACTGCATTTCAATACAATTTGTGCCTTTGTGATTCTGTATTTCATTGGAGGTATTTGGAAATATTATTCTGGGGAGTTGGCAGGTGTTGCATAGCCATTCCTAAATGCCAAAAGGATCCATGGGGTTGCAATGGTTAAGACCCTCTAATAGAGTTTATCAAAGAGCCCTGGAGGCACAATGATTAAGTGCTCAGCTGCTATCCAAAAGGTTGAAGGTTTGAACCCACCAGTGGCTCTGTTCCTGGAAGAAAAACCAGGCAACTCATTCTTTTAAAGATTACAGCATAGAGAAGCCTAGAGCAGTGGTTCTCAAACTTCCTAATGCCACAACCCTTTCATACAGTTCCTCATGTTGTGGTGACCTCCACAACCATAAAAATATTCTCATTGCTGCTTCATAACTGTAATTTTGGTTCCTCATGTTGTGGTGACCTCCACAACCATAAAAATATTCTCATTGCTGCTTCATAACTGTAATTTTGTTACAGTCACCCTGTGCAAGGGTACCACAGGTTGAGAACCATTGGTCTAGAGAGCTCTGCACTGATGCATTGAGTCACTATGAGTTGGACTGCACTAGAAGGTTCCTAACAAAAACATCAACAATTCTTTTTTACCATGACCTTGTTAACTCAAAAAGATTAATAAGCAAATTCACAAATGAGGACATCCAGTTGCCCCTCCAAACTGGAGAAGCATGAGTTAAATGGTGACCCTGACCCCACGGTGTCCTCCAGCTGGTTCCATGCTGCGTTTATTCCTTCTGCCTCTCAGTTCTGTGGAGAAGAAGGGGAAAGGGAGGGAAAGAAAAAGAAAGAAATGAAAAGGTAATTTTTCCAGCTTCTTCACATCACTGAATTGAACTTTACTTTTAGTAAAAGTATTATGAAATGGAAATGGTGCTTTCACTATTTTGCTTTTAGGTGATATTCAGAGACATGGTGCTGGTAATTATTTGAGCCGGGGAGGTTAGTGTGCAGATTTTCTGAATATGGTTGAGCCAGCATGCCCCCTTCCAGGCCTAGCATTTCCCTGGGATATGAGAAGTTATAGACAGTCTACTCTCTTCTTCCTCTGACTTCGCTGCAAACCATGGACACACTGATTCTGACTTGACTTGGCTCCAGTACAGAAAAAAAATATCCTCCTTGCATAATTGTAGTGCTTGCATTGGAATGCACCCAGAGACAAATCTCTCTTCTGGTGGCATAATGGGTTATGTGTTGGGCTATTAACTGCAAGGTCAGCAGTTGGAATTCACCAGTCACTCCTTTGGAGAAAGATGAGGCTTTCTTCTCCCATAAAGAGTTATAGCCTTAGATGAGTATAAAAACTCAAAATGCATTGGCAGAGATTCCACAGAGAATAAGCCTCCATTAAATACCCTGGGACCATTCACCAGGGATGGGATTAAACCCTGCTCACCGTCAGTACATCAGAAAGTGTATTGTTGCAGATATGATTAGGTTAAAAATTAACATCTTATCATTTGTCTTTACTCTTAACACGTTTTTCATTTGTTCTTTTTTTAATTTTCTGCTTTCCTTTTTATTGAAAAATGTAACTAATGTCACTAAACAAGTAGAGAATTTGTTAAATGAAAATCTAATCAGTTATGTAAACTTTCACTGAAAACATAACACACTTTTATTTTTACAAAGTGTTATAGCCTTGGAAACCCAGGAAGCCGGAGTATTTTCTCTCGATAGGATTGTTATGCACCCAATGGCAATGAGTGTTGTTGGATTTTGTTTCTTTATTGTTTTCTGTAGCAATGGTGGGGTATAGGGGTTATGTGTTGGGCAGCTGAACGCAATGTCTGAAATGGCAAATTTGAAATCCCCAGCCACTCCAAGGGAGAAAGATGAGGCTTTCTACTCCCCTAAAGAGTTCCAGTCTCAGAGCAGCCAGTCCACAAAGAGAACAACATGGCTGGCCCCACTATGAGACATGATGCCCCTCAGTGTCCAAGGGTGATACAGGGGACAGCACAGGAGACACAGTGTGCGAATTGCACCTAACCTGATTCCACCACACCGAGGCAAAGTGTGGTGAAGTGCAGTGGAACAGGAAGGGAATGGAGTGGCAAGGTCCCCAGGGAATTCTCAAAGTGGACTTTGGGGCCAGGTTGTGGCGCCTCAACAGACTGGATTGGAAAACACTCCTAAGGTCCAACAAATGATCCTTGAACTAACTACAAGCTCTTCTTTCTTGATGTGTTTTGTTTTGTTCTTTGTCAGTGGTTTGTTTTTGTTGTTTTGTTGTCTGGTTGTATACTGTTGCTTTGTTTTCCTCTGTCTTGTTCTCGTGCATGTTAGTGTCTCCACAGGTCTGTCTAAATAAGACAGGCTGGATGAACTATCTGGAGGAAAAACAACAGGACCGACAGTTCCGGGGGCACTTTGGATAGCGGGAGGTGCGGGGGTGGCGGGGGTAAGGAAGTGGTGTTAACAAACACAGGGACAAGGGAACAACATGGGACTCAAAATGGTAGTGAGGGGGAAGTGGCAGGCCTGGTAGGGAATGATCAAGGGTAAGGTTACGTAAAGAAGAGGTATAGCTGTAACCCAGGTGGGGACAGAGCATAGTAGTGGGAGAGGAGGAAAGTCAAGGGAGATGGAGGAAAGAGCTAGGAGTCAAGGTGCATTTATAGAGGTCTAGACAAAGACATGTACATGCAAATATAAATATCATAGAGTTTCATTTGTAGTGGTAGACCCCCAATAATAAAATTATGTTCTTTGCTACTTCGTAACTCTTTTTTTGTTACAAGTTATGGATAGTGCCACCCCATAAAGGGTTCGTCTAAGCCCCAAAGGGGTCACGACCCACATGGTGAGAACCGCTGCTCTAAATTTAGTGGAGTTTCTCTTAAGGTCTATTTCACCATACTGTTAGAAGCTCAAGTCCTTTTGTTGTTGTTGTTAGGTGCCGTCGAGTGGGTATGTCTCATAGCAACTCTACACACAATATAATGAAACGCCGCCCTATCCTGTGACATCCTCACAGTGGTTCTCTGCTTGCGCACATTGTTGCAGCCACTGTGCTAATGCATCTTGTTGGGGACCGCCTCTCTTTTCCTGCCCTTTCATACCAAGATTTGGGACTTCCTCTAGAGCAGTGGTTCTCAACTTTCCTAATGCCATGATATTTTCATACCGATTCTCATTTAGTGGTGAACCCCCCCCAACCATAAAAATGATTTCATTGCAGCTTCATAACTGTAATTTTGTTACTGTTATGAGTCACGACACCCCTGTGAAATTTTCATTCCATACCCACAAAGGGGTCGCGACACACAGTTGAAATCTCCTGCTCTAAACTAAGAGGAGATTCTCTTAAGATAGAATTCAGCATACTGGTAGATGCACAAGTTCTGTTGTTATTGGTGTTAGGTACCATTGAGTGGGTTTTGGCTCATAGTAACTCTATGCACAATATAATGAAATGCTTTCCCATCTTATGCCATCCTCACAGTGGTTCTTTGCTTGTGCTCTTTGTTGCAGCCACTGTGCTAATCCAACTTTTGGGTAGCTGCCTCTTTTTTGTGGCCTTTCAATTGTACCAAGACTTGTGTCTTCCTCTAGGGCAGTGGTGGTCAAATTTCCTAATGCCATGACCCTTTCATACAGTTCCTCATGTAGTGGTGACCCCCTTCATAACATTATTGTTACTTCGTAATTGTAATTTTCCTACAGTTATGAATCATTTCACATCTGTGAAAGGGTCATTCGATCGCCAAAAGTGGTCGCGAACCACAGGTTAAAAACCGTTGGTCTAAACTAAGAGGAGTTTCTCTTAATATCTACTTCACCCTATTGTCAGAAGCACAAATCCTATAGTTATTGTTGGATTCTCTTGTGTAGCTTTCGACGCCTAGCAACTCTAAGCACAATATGATGGAAAGGTGTCCTGTCCTGCGCCATCCTCCCAGTGGTTCTTTTGCTTGCGCGGATTGTTGCAGCCACTGTTGTATTCCATCGTGCTGTGGGCTGCCTCTTTTTGCTGCCCTTCTACTGTACGCAGATCTATGTCTCCCTCTAGGGCAGTGGTTCTCAACCTTCCTAATGTCATGACTCTTTCACACCTTTCGTCATGTACAAGTGACCCCCCCCCAATCATAAAATTATTTTCCTTGTTACTCCATAACTATAAATTTGCTATTGTTAGGAATCAGGTCACCCATGTGAAATGCTCATTGTTCCCTCCTAAGACGTCCTGACCCACAGTTAGAGAACAGTTACTCTACACTAAGAGTTTCTTTTAAAGTCTTCTTCAGCATATTGTTAGAGGCACAAATCCTGTTGTTTGGTGCCTTCGAATGGGTTTAGGTTCATGCCAACTCTATGCACCATGTAATGAAATGCTTTCCCATCCTGTGCCTTCCATACAGTGGTTCTTTTGCTCACACTCATTTTTGCAGCCACTGTGCTAATCCATCTTGTTGGGCACTGCCTCTCTTTTCCTGCCCTTCTGTACCAAGATATGTGTCTTCCTCTAGAGCAGTGGTTCTCAACTTTCCAAATGCCACAACCACTTCACACCATTCCTCGTGTAGTGGTGACATCCAACCATAAAATATTTGCATTGCTACATCACAATTGTAATTTTGCTTCTGTTATGGATCAGGCCACCCATGGGAAAGGTTCGTTAGTCTCCTCAAAGGCGTCTCGACACACAGTTGGAGAACCAATGGTCTAAACGAATAGGAGTTTCTCTTAAGGTCTACTTCAGAATATTCTTAGAAGCCCAAGTTCTTTTTATTATTGTTTGGTGCCTTTGAGTGTGTGTTGGCTCATAGCAACTGTATGCACAATATAATGAAACTCGGCCCCATCTCGTGCCATCTCACTGTGGTCCTTTGCTTGTGCTCACTGCTGCATCTATTCCATCTTGTAGGGGCTGCCTGACTTTTGCAGCCCTTCTGCTGTACCAACATTTGTGTCTTCCTCTAGGACAATGTTTCTCATACATCCTAATTCTGCAGCCCTTTCGTACAGTTCCCAATGTAGTGGTGGACCCCAAACATAAAATTATAAAATTATATTCATTGATATTTCATAACTGTACTTTTGCTACAGTTAGGAATCAGGCCATCACTGTGAAGGGGTGTTTCGAAACACCCCCCACCTGAAAGTGTTCACGACCCAATGTTGAGAACCCTGCTGTAAACTAAGAAGAGTTGCTCTTAAGATTTACTTCAGCATATTGTTAAACACACAAGCCCAGTTGTTATTGTTGTTAAGTTCCGCGGAGGGGGTTTTGACTCATCGCATCTCTGCACAATATCATGAAATGCTTCCCAGACCTGTGCCATCCTGACAGTGTTTGTTTGCTAGTGCTCATTGTTGGAGCCATATTGGGGGGGGGGGGGGCTATTTTTTGTTGCCCTTCTACTCTACCAAGATTTGTGTCTTCCTTTAGGGCAGTGGTTCTCAACCTTCCTAATGCCACAACATTTTCATACCGTTCCTCATATAGTGCTGACTGCAAAATCATAAAATTATTATATTGCAACTTTGAAACTCTAATTTTTCTACTGTTATGACTGGGCGACCACTATGAAAGGTTCATTCATCCCCCAACAGGGCTCGTGACCCAAAAGTTGAGAAACGCTGCACTAAACTAATAGGAGTTTCTCTTAAGGTCTACTTCAGCACGTTATAAAAAACACAAGTCCTGTTGTTTTGTTGTCAGGTGCAGTCGAGTGGGTTTTCACTCATAGCAACTCTATGCTCCATATAATGTAACGCTGGTCCATCTTGTGAGATCCTCACAGTGTTTCCTTAGCTTGAGCTCATTGCTGCAGCCACTGTGCTATTCCATCTATTTGGGGGCTGACTCTATATTGCGGCCCTTCAACTGTATCAAGACTTGTGTCTTCCTGTAGGACTGTGGTTTTCAGCAATCCTAATGCCTCGACCCTTTCATACAGTGCCTCGTGTAGTAATGACCCCCCCAACCCAAAAATTATACTGCTGCTACTTCATAACTGTAATTTTGCTACTGTTACGTATCAGCCCACGCCTATGGGAGGGTCATTCGAACACCCCCAAAGGATTTACCACTCACAAGTTGAGAACGGCTGCTCTAAACTAAGAGCAGTTTCAATCAAGGTTTAGTTGAGCATATTGTTAGATGTATGATTCCTCCTGTTATTGATGTTCGGGTCGTGGAGAGGGTTTGGGCTCATAGCAACCCTGTGCACAATATAATACAGGCCTGCTCAGACTTGCATCATCCTCACACTGGTTCTTTGCTTGCGCTCATTGTTGCAGCTACCGTGCAAATCCGTTTTGTAGGGACTTCCCCTCTTCTGCTGCCCTTCTACTGTACTTGCGTCTTCCTCTAGGACAGTGTTTCTCACCCTTCCTATTTCTACGACCTTTCCATACACTTCCCAATGTGTAGTGGTGGTCCCCAAAGCATAAAGGTTTTTTTCTACTGTTTTTCCATAACTGTAATTTTGCAAGTCTTATGAATCTCTTCACCCTGTGAAAGGGTTGTTCAACCAACCAAAGTGGTCACAAATCACAGGTTGAGAACCGCTGTTCTAAATTAAGAGGAGTTTCTCCTGTGGTCTAGCTCAGTATATTATTACACGCACGAGTCCTGTTCTTATTGTTGTTAGGGGCTGTCGAGTGGGTTTGGCTCATAGTTGGCTCATAACAACTCTATGCACAGTATCATGAAACACTGTTCCATCCTCTAACACCCTCACACTTTTCCTTTGTTTTCACTCATTGTTGCAGTCTCTGTGCTAATCCATCTTTTGGGGGACTGCCTCTCATTTGCTGACCTTCTACTGTTCCCAGATTTGTGTCTTCCTCTAGGGCAGTGGTTCTCAAACTTCCTAATGCATGACTCTCTCACACCATTCCTCATGTATTGGTGATCGCCCCCCAATCATAAAATTACTTTCCTTGTTACTTTATAACTAAAATTATGCTACTGTTATGAATCAGGCCACCATGTGATATAGTCATTCTCCCCCCCACCGCCCAAAAGGCATCACGACCCACAGTTTTAGAACTGCTATTCTACACTAAGAGGAGTTTCTTTTTAAGGTATGTTTCAGCATATTGTTAGAAGCACAAATCCTGTTCTTGTTTTTGCCTGCCTTCGAGTGGGTTTTGGCTCATTCCAACTCTATGCACAATGTAATGAAACGTTGTCCTGCCCGTTGGATCCTCACAGTGTTTCTTCTGTTTGTGCTCATTGTTGCGGCCACTGTGGTAATCCTACTTGTTAGGGACTACCTCTCTTTTCCTGCCCTTCCGTACCAAGATTTGTGTCTTCCTCAAGAATAGTGGTGCTCAACTTTCTGAATGCCACTACTATTTCATACCAGTCCTCATGTAGTGGTGACACCCCAACCATAAAATATTTTCATTGCTACATCATAACTGTAATTTTGCTTCTGTTATGGATCAGGCCACCCATGTGAAAGGTTCATTAGTCTTCTAAAGGCACTGGGACACACTTTGCGAACCACTAGTCTAAACTAAGGGGAGTTTCTCTTAAGGTCTACTTCAGCATATTCATAGAAGCACTGTCGTGTTGTTTTTGTTTGGTGCCTTTGAGTGTGTGCTGGGTCATAGCAACTCTATACACAATATAATGAAACGTGACCCCGTCTCGTGCCACCCTCACAGTGGTTATTTTGCTTGTTATCATTGTTGCAGCCATGGGCTAATCCAACTTATGAGGGCCTCCCTCTCTTTTGCTGCCCCTCTACTGCCCTTTCATTCATTTCCTCAGGTAGTGATGAACCCCCAATCATAAAATTATTTTCATTGCTACTTCGTAACTTTAATTTTGCTACAGTTATGAATCAGGCCTCCACTGTGAAAGGGTCATTTGACCCCTCCAAAGGGATAGCGACCCACAGGTTGAGAACCACTGCTCTATACTAAGAGGAGTTTCTCTTAGGATCTACAGCACCATATTGTGAAAAGCATGAGTCCTACAGTGATTGTTGTTAGGTGTTGCCCAGTGGGTTTCGACTCTCAGCAACTCTACGCACAAGATAATGAAACGCTGCCCCGTCCTGTGCCATTCTCACAGTGGTTTCTTGTCTGCACTCATTGTTGCAGCCACTGCACTAATCTATCATCGGGGGTCTGGCTCTCATTTGCTGCCTTTCTGCTCTGCCAAGATTTCTGTCTTGCTCGAGGACAGTGGCTCTCAACCTTCCTATAATGCCACAGGCCTTTTATACCACTCCTCATGTAGTGGGTACAATCCCAGTCATAAATTTATCTTCATTGCTACTTCATAACTGTAATGAAGCTACTGCTATGAATTGGGCCACCCCTGTGCAAGGGTAGTTCATCACCCTAATGGAGTCGTGACCCACAGGTTGAGAATCTCCGCTCCAAACTATGAAGAATGTCTCTTAAGATATATTTCAGCACATTGTTAGAAGCAAAAGTCCTGTTTTTATTGTATTTAGGTGCCTTCAAGTGGGTTTTGGCTCATAGCAACTCTAGGCAAAATGTAACGAAACGCTCCCCCATCCTGTGCATTCCTCACAATGGTTCTTTGCTTGTGCTGGTTGTTTCAGCCACTGAGGTATTCCAACTTGGAGGGGCTGCCTCTCCTTTGCTGCCCTTCTACTCTACCAACATTTGTGTCTTCCTCTCGGACAGTGGTTCTCAATCTTCCTAATTCCACGACCCTTTCATGCAGTTCCCAATAGAGTGGTGGACCCCCAGTCATACAAAATTTTCGCTGATATTTCATTACTGTAATTTTGCTAATCTTATGAATCAGGCAACCCTTGTGAAAGGGTCATTCAACCCACTCACTCCCCAAAAGGGTTCGAGATTCATAGGTTGAGAACCCTGCTCTAAACTAAGAGGAGTTTCTCTTAAGATCTACATCAGCATATTGTTAGAAGCTCAAGTCCTTTTTGTGTTGCTGTTAGTTGCCTTCGAGTGGGTTTTGACTCTCAGCAACTCTACACACAATATAAACGCTGCCCCATCCTGTGCCGTCCTCACAGTGGTTTGTTGATGGCACTCATTGTTGCAGCCACTGAGCTATTCCATCTTGTAGAGTCTGCCTCTCACTTGCTGCCCTTCTGCAGTACCACGTTTTGTGTATTCCTCTCGGGCAGTGTTTCTGAACCTTCTTAATGTCATGGCTCCTTTATACAATTCTTAATGTTGTGGTGATCCTCCAACAGTAATTTTTTTTCACTGTTACTCCATTTATTGTGATTTTTCTACTGTTATGAATTGGGCAACACCTGTGAGAGGCTCGTCTGAAACCCCATAGGGGTCGCGACCCACAAGTTAAGAACCACTGCTCTAAATTTAGAGGAGTTTCTCTTAAGATCTAGTTCAGCATATTGTTAGAAGTACACGTCCTGTAGTTATTGTCGTTAAGTTCTGTCGAGTGGGTTTTGACTCTTAGCAACTCTATGCACAATATAATGAAACGCTGCCTTGTCCTGTGCCACCCTCACCGTGCTTGTGTGCTTGGCCTCAGTGTTGCAGCCACTGTGCTAATGCAACTTGTTGGAGACTGCCGCTCTCTTCCTTCCCATCTGTACCAAATTTGTGTCTTGCCTAGTGAAGTGGTTCTTAACCTTCCTAATGCCACTACCCTTTCATATCAATTCTCATTTAGTGGGGACCCACAACCATAAAATTATTTTCATTGGTATTTTGTCACTGTAATTGTACTACAGTTATGAATTGGGCCACCCCCGTGAAAGGGTCATTCTACCCTCCCAAGGGGCGCGACCCACAGGTTGAGAACTGCTGCTCTAAAGTTAAAGGACTTCCTCTTAAGTCCTACTTCACCATATTGTTAGAAGCACAAGTCCTGTAGTTATTTTTGTTGAGTGCTGTTGAGTGGGTTTCTGGTCACAAGAACTCTATACACAATATAATGAAATGCTGCCCAGTCCAATGCCATGCTCAGAGTTGTTCATTTGCTTGTGCTCATTGTTGCAGCCACTGGGCTAATCAATCTTGTAGGGGCTGCCTCTCCTTAGCTGCCCTTCTACTCTACCAAGAATTCTGTCTTCCTCTAGGAAAATGGTTCTCAACCCTCCTAATGCCATGACTCTTTCATACCATTCCTCATGTAGTGGTGACTGCCAAATCATGAAATTATTTTCTTTGCTACATCATAACTCTAATTTTTCCACTTTAATGAACGGCCCACTGCCGTGAAAGGGTCATTCGTGCCCCAAAAGGGGTCACAACCCTCAGTTTGAGGACCGCTGCGCTAAACTAATAGGAGGTTCTCTTCAGGTCTACTTAGGTACATTGTTAGAAAAACAAGTTCTATTTTTTTCTTGTGGGTTTTGACTCATAGCAACTCTATGTCAATATAATGAAACACTGTCCTGTCTTGTGCCATCCTTGCAGTGTTTCTTTGGCTTGTGTTTATTGTTGCAGCCACTGTGCTATCCCATCTATATTGTGGCTGACTCTATTTTGTTGCCCTTCAACTGTATCAAGAATTGATTCTTCCTCTTGGAGAGTGGTTTTCAACATTCTTACTCACGAACCTTTCATATAGTTCCTCATGTAGTCGTGACCAACCAACCATAAAATTATATTTGTTGCTACATCATAGCTGTAATTTTGCTACTGCTATAATTCAGGCCACCCCATGAAAGGGCTGTTTGATCCCCTAAGCAGACACGACCCACAGGTCGAGAGCCGCTGCTCTAAACAAAGGGGAGATTCTCTTTAGGCCTTATTCAGAATATTGTTAGAAGCACAGGTCCTGTTGTTATTGTTGTTGGGTGCAGTCGAGTGGGTTGGGCTCATAGCCACTCTCTGCACAATATAATGAAACTCTGGGGGTCTTAAAGGCTTGAAGGCAAACAGGCTGAAATCTAGCTCAGAAGCAACAAAGCCCACAGAGAAGAAGCACACAAGCCTAAGTGAACACGAGGTGTTGAAGGGATCAGGTAGCAGACACCAAACAACAAAAACCAATACTGTGTGATCACCTTCCCCACATAAACGCTGAAGATGAATGTGTGCATAAGTAAGTGTGGTGAAAAAGGCTGATGGTGCCCGGCTATCAAGTGATATAGCGTCCCGGCTCTTAAAGGCTTGAAAGTAAACAAGCAGGCCCTGAAGCAACAAATCCCAAATGGAAGCATCACACCAACATGTGTGATCATGAAGTGCTGAGGGGACCAGTTTTCAAGCAACAAAGGCGGGAGGGGGGATTATAACATCGTGAATGAGGGGAGTGCATGACGGGGGACCTATGCCCACCTGTAGACAACTGCACATCCCTTGCGGAGGGGTAGTGGGAAGGAGATGAGTCACTCAGGGTTCAGTGTAGCAATAATGAAACCCACAACCTTCCTCTAGTTATTAAACACTTCCTCCCCCCACCTCTCATGATCCCAATTCTACCTTGCAAATCTGGTTAGACCAGAAGATACACAGGGCTACAGATGGGAACTAGAAACACAGGGAATCCAGGACAGATGAACCCCCCAGGACCAGCGGTGAGAGTGGCGATACTGGGAGGGAAGTGGGTGTAGAAATGGGAAACCGATCACAAGGATCTTCATATAACTTCCCCCCTGGGAGATGGGCAACAGAAAATTGGGTGAAGGGAGACGCCGCGCAGTGTAAGATAAGAGAAAATAATAATTTATAAATTATTAAGGGTTCATGAAGGAAGAGGAGCAGGGTGAGAGGGGGAGAGGGGAAAGGGGAAATGAGCCGATTCCAGGAATCGAAGCGGAAAGCAAATTTTGAGAATGATGAAGGCAACGAATGTATAAGTGTGCTTTACACAATTGGGGTATGTATGGATTGTGATGAGTTGTATGAGCCCCAATAAAATGATTTTAAAAAAGAAAAAGAAAGAAATGTCTCTAAACGAATGAAGGCAACATATGTACAAAATGCCTGATGCAATCAATATGGATTGCAACAAAAGTTGTAAGAGTCTCCAATAAAAGATTTTTAATAAAAATGTATATATAATAAATATTTTCCTACTTTATATAAATGACTAATAAGAATAAAATTAAGCAGCCTGGCCTTTTTATAGGAAAAAATAATGATAAAAGAACAAATGAGAGATTCAGCAGGAAGCAATGGATAGGAAAATATAAGGAAAGTTTTCTCTTATATGGAATGTACATTCTCTTACATGACAACAATCAGAATATGCCATAAGAACCTCAGACCAAATACTAGAATAAAATAGAGGAAAACATTCCCAACCCTTCAATAAAATGCTATATGCTTTCGATGATTTTCACAAAAGGTCAAATTCTTTAACAAAATATTTTGTTCATTCAAATTTTTAATTATGCATAAATTTATGTCTACTTGCATTACATCTCATAAAAAGGCATAAGAATTGTTTTTGCTCTATCTAAAACTAAATAGAAGATAGTGAAGGTGAAAAAATAGCTTTCGTGAATGTTGCTTTGAAATACAAATGGCATTGTCCTAAGAAATTATAATGATTTAATTTTTAAAAATCATTTTATTAGGGGCACATACAACTCTTATCACAATCCATACATGCATCAGTTATGTAAAGCACATCCATACATTCATTGCCCTCATCATTCTCAAAACATTTGCTCTCCACTTAAGGCCCTGGCATCATGTCCTCATTTTTCTCCGCCCTCCCTGTTCCACCCTCACTCATGAACCCTTGATAATTTGTCAGATCTTACATATTTTGTCTCCCTTCACACATTTTTCCATTGTCCATCCCCCAGGGAGGAAGTTATACGTAGATCCTTGTAACTGAGGTCTCAGAGCAGCTGGGTGTGATGCAGGGGAAGCTCTGGAAGCATCTGCAGACACTGCGAGAGTTGGCAGCCCAATAGTGAGGGTCACTGCATCCGTGGGTACCAGAAAACTGGCTGGGGTTGCTTGTTCCCCTAGATGCTACCCCTGCCTTGAAGAGAACCATGACAGAGGCCTGTAGACATGTGTCAGGAAAAGATGAGTCCTTCACTGTTTCCTCTTCCCACAAACTTTTGAGGAGTGCCTGCAGGTCAGGGGCTCGGCTCCCTGGCTCCAGTCACCTGCCCTTCCCCACAGCCACACCCTCGCCAGCCCCAACTCCCCATGCCCTGGGTTTGCTTCTTGAATCCAGAGGAGCAGCCTGGGCAAAGACCATGAAGAACCTTGTCCTTCAGGCAGCCCCTTTGATTGGGTCCCTTGACCTCCAGAGTGTGGACACATGCACACTAACTGTTGGGGGACTCAGGCTGTCACCACAGGGGCCAGGATCTGAAGAGGATGCTGGCACTGCAGGGCTTCCTGAGGGAAGCCGAGGACTTGCAGAGCTGACTGAGCAGCCAGCAGCAGGTGGCCAGAGGAGAGAGGACTATGAGCACACCCTAGTGAGAAAGGGGCTAGGGGCAAGGAAGGTGCCCTGGAGCCGAATGAAGACGGGTAGTGGAGGGGTGCTGCATGCACAAGGGGCTGATGGGGAACTTCAGTCTGGACTGAGGACAGCTGTGGCTTCCTATTCCCCTCTCTGCGTAGAGGGGCAAGTTCTGTGGCTGTTCAGTCCTGCCCTGCCCTGTCACTCACTGAGTCACAGCCCACCAGCCAGGGCCCCCTGTGACCCCTCTCCTCTCTTCTCAGCTCCTCTTAACCAAGTTTGCAATGTTTCGGCACCAAGTGAAGATGGGTGGCCACCAGGGGGCAGCCTGCCCCACTAGCGGAGAGCCTGCTGGAGTGGTGGCCCAGCATTGCCTCCAGGGCCCAGCAGTGGTGACAGGACCTACAGTGAGTACCAGCAGCCTGCAGCAGGGGTGAGTTTGGTAGGAGGTGCTGGGCATGGGATGAAGAAGCTTCCAGGGAGACCCTTGCTGTGCTGAGGCTCTGCCACACCACTGTCTCTGGAGAGGGTCCAAGTTCAGGGAACCCAGAGCAGCCCCTGCTGTCTGCAGCCTGTGGAGGAGGCAAAACTGCGTCGGTGGATCAGGGAGCCTGGTCACAAAGCCCACTTAGCATGGTCACTTTCCCAAGCCACGGGCTCCCTGCACCTGCAGGGGCGTTCTGGGAAGAGTTGAGCTGGGCTGAGGATGCCCTGCACAGCCCCAGGCTGACCCAGGTCACAGTACAAGCTACTGCGTTTCCAGCCCAGATGGAGCTTAGGGGAGATCCCGATTTGCCCATGATCCTAGCCCAGAGGCTGGCCCGGAGTCTCAGGGGACTGGCATTTGCTGCATGCAAGAACCATGGAGGGGTGCAGCTTCTACCTTTGAAGGGTGTGCAGTCTCCTCCAAACACACAGCATGCCTGGGTGGCACACAACGTGGCTACCTGCCCTGTGCCGGGTTTAGAATATCCCCACCTGCTGACTCATGGGGATCCTCCAGAGGGTTTGCAAGTCAGTAAATCTTTCCAGGATCAGGGAACCTCTTATTTCTCCTGAGGAGCAGTTAGTGGGACTGAACCATGCAACAGCCCAACACTTCCCAAGCAGGCCTCCTGGAGCATCGTTAGAGCAAGGGGTAAACTGCTAGTGATAATGGGCTCCTCGGAGGAGAGTTTGCAGAAAGGCCTAAAGCGCCGAGCAAGATCTCAGGACGGTGGCCCTCTGGGAGCTTAGGACAAGTTCTAAACCCAGCCAGGAAGCTGAAGGGCTGAACAGACAGAAGCTGAGGGGGAGGAATGAGCATGCTGGGATAACTGCTGACCCCCGCCTGGGGGCAGGGCTGCCTGGTTGGAGCTGTGGGAGCTGACTCAGGCCAGACCCCACCTGCTCTGAGACGCTGAGGCCACCCTCAAAGTTCACAGCCAACTGTCTCACGTGCTCGTCCGTATCCAGGTGTGTGCCTGGGGGAGGGGGTGGCTTCTACAAGTGCTGCCACCCCAGGCCCAGAGTCCCACACTCAATACCCGGGCCCTTGGCCACCATGCTGTCTCAGGAGAAAGTCACAAGCCTCCCAGATGCTGTGTCCCACTGGGTGGAGGCCCCCCTGAGGAGACATGAATCACACCAATGAATCACACAATCTGCCTCTGACACCTTGAGGCCTCCTCACCCCCCACTATCATCACCCAGGTGCCGCTTCCCACTCTGGACTAGAGTGCATAGCTATTAGCAAGAGATAAAACTCACGACACATGGAACCCAGGAACAGGTATGGGAATAGAGATACCAAAAGGGTAGGGGGAAGGGAGGTAGAGGATGGGAGGAAGGGGAACCGATAGCAATGAATGACATATAACCACACACCCCTCGCAGGGAGAGGAGCAACAGAAACCTGAGGATAAAAGAGACAATGGTCGATGTGAGATATGAAAATAATAACAATCTATAATCTATCAAGGAACCATGATTGGGGGAGGAGGAAAAAAAGAGGAGCTGATCCCAAGGGCTCAATAGAAAGCAAATGTCTAGAAAAGAATGATGGCATGTTCCAGATCTGTGGGGACACAACCGATACTCTCCCTTGGGTGGGTTAGTACCAGAGGATGTACAGCGGTGCAGTGGAGATCTGGAGGCACAGGGAATCTAGGACAGACAAAACCTTCAACACCAGCGGTGGGAGTGGCAACACCAGGAGAGAAGGGCATGTAGAAAGGGAGAACCGATCTCGGAGATCTATGTGAAACCTCCTCTCTGGGAGATTGTCAAGGGTGAGGCGGGTGAGGGGAGACGCCGGGGAGTGTAAGATAAGATATAATAATTATTTATAAACTATCAAGGGACCAGGGGTGGGATCGGGGAGGGGGGGGATGGGGGGGGAAAAGGGAAACCGAACTAATTCCAGGAACCCAAGTGGAAGGTGAATTATGAGAGTGACGAGTGCAACGAATGTATAAGGGTGCTTTGCTCATTTGATGTATGTACAGATTGTGATAAGAGCCTTATGAGCCCCAATAAAAAGATTTAAAAAAAAGAAAATGATTAGGGCAAAGAATGTACGGATGTGCTTTATACAATTGATGTATGTATATGTATATGTATGGATTGTGATAAGAGTTGTATGAGCCCCTAATAAAATGTAAATAAATAAATAAATAAATAAATTTTAAAAAAAAGAAAAGAATGATGGCAATCTACGTATGACTATGTCAGATACAATTGGTGTATGGATTGTAACAAGAGTTGTAAGAGCCCCCAATAAAATAAATAAATTTAAATTAAAAAAAAACCACCACTCTCTCCTCCTGCCCCTTCATCTGCTCCCGTGTGCTCTGATCAAATATGTCCATCTCCCAGAGCTGCAGAGTCAATGTCGTCCTTTGGAACAAATTCTTTTCGGGGGAGGGACAGGAATCCACTTAATTTATTGTGCTGGGGCCAGCCTCCCAGACCTCTCCAGAGTGGAGCACAGCCTGGCCGTGATGATGATGTTCCTGAGTAGAGCAGCCAGTCCACAGAGAGAACAACATGGCTGGCACCACTATGAGACATGATGCCCCTCAGTGACTAAGGGCGATACAGGGGACAGCACCGGAGACACAGTGTGGGAATTGCACCTGACCTGATCCCACCACACCGAGGCAAATCACTGGGGGAGTGCAGTGGAACAGCAAGGGAATGGAGTGGCAAGGTCCCCAGGGAATGCTGAAAGTGGACTTTGGGGCCAGGGCGTGGTGCCCCAACAGACTGGACTGGAAAACGCTCCTAAGGGCCAGCAAACGATCCCTGAACTAACTACAAGCTTTTCTCTTGTGAACTGTTTTGTTCTGTTCTTTGTCAGTGGTTTGTTTTTGTTGTTTTGTTGTCTGGTTGTATACTGTTGCTTTGTTTTCCTCTGTCTAGTTTTCGTGCATGTTAGTGACTCCACAGGTCTGTCTGAATAGGACAGGCTGGATGAACTATCTGGAGGAAAAACAACGGGACCAACAGTTCTGGGGGGACTTGGGGTGGGGGGTTAGGGGGGGTAAAGAAGTGGTGTTAACAAACCCAGGGACAAGGGAAAAACATGGGACCACAAATGGTAGAGAAGGGGGAGTGGCAGGCCTGGTGGGAAATGATCAAGGGTAAGGTTGCTTAAAGAAGAGGTATACTCTAGCCCAGGTGGCGATGAAGCATGGTAGTAGGGCAGGAGGAAAGTCAAGGGAGATGGAGGAAAGAGCTCGGAGTCAAAGGGAATTCATGGAGGTCTAGACAAAGACATGTACATGCAAATATATATAGGAGGATGGGGAAATAGATGTATGTGTCTATATTTATAGGTCAAGTATTAAGGTGGCGGAAGGACCTTGGGCCTCTACTCAAACACTCCCTCAATGCATGAATACCTTCTTTTATTAAATTGGAACTCTATGATGCTCACTCTCCCGACACGGCAGCTGGAGCCATAGTGGGTGAACAAGTAAATGTGGTGAAGAAAGCTGATGGTGCCCGGCTATCAAAAGAGATAGTGACTGGGGTCTTAAAGGCTTGAATATAAACAAGCGGCCATCTAGCTCAGAAGCAACAAAGTCCACATGGAAGAACACACCAGCCTGTGTGATCGAGTGGTCCCAAATAGATCAGTTACCAGGCATCGAAGAACAAAAAATCATATCATTGACTGCACACCTCCATGACAGGATCGCTGAAGACAAATGGGTGCATAAGCAAATGTGGTGAAGAAAGCTGATGGTGCCCGGCTATCAAAAGAGATAGTGTCTGGGGTCTTAAAGGCTTGAAGGTGAACAAGCGGCCATCTAGCTCAGAAGCAAATAAGCCCACATGGGGGCTCGTGCAATTCTTATCACAATTCATACACACATGCATTGTGTCAAGACCATATGTACAGGCTCTTCCTCTAACTGTAGCGGCCTGAGTTGACCTGCTAAAATGGTTCGCTACTCATTTGACCCAGAAAACCCTACAAAATCCTGCAAATACAGAGGGTCGAATCTCTGGGTCCACTTCAAAAACACCCGTGAAACTGCCCAGGCCATCAAAGGCATGCACATCTGGAAAGCCAACAAATACTTGAAAGACGTCACTCTGCAGAAGCAGTGTGTGCCTTTCCGACGGGACAATGATGGTGTTGGTAGATGTGCCCAGGCCAAACAGTGGGGTGGGACCCAGAGTTTGTAGCCCAAAAAGAGTGCTGAATGTTTGGTTCACATGCTTAAAAATGCAGAAAGTCATGCTGAACTTAAGGGTTTAGATGTGGATTCTCAGGTCATCGAGCACATCCAGGTGAACAAAGCCCCCAAGCTGCACCACCGGACTTACAGAGCTCTTGGCTAGATTAATCCACACAGGAGCTCCCCCTGCCACATTGAAATGATCCTGACTGAGAAGGAACAAATCGTTCCCAAGCCAGAAGAGGATGTCGCACTGAAGAAAAAGATTTCCCAGAAGAAACTGAAGAAGCAAAAACTCATGGCTTGGGAATAAATTAAGCTTAAATAATAAAAGGTTTTTTTTTTTTAAAAAAAGAACATATGTACATTTGTTGTCATCATCATTCTCAAAACATTTGCCTTCTACTTGAGCCCTTAATATCTGCTGTTCATTTTCCCCCTCCTTCCCCACTCCCCCCTACCTCACGAAACCTTCATCATTCATAAATTAATATTATTTTATCATATGTTGCACTGTCCAAAGTCTCCCCTTTCCTTCTTCTCTGCTGTCCCTCCCCCAGGGAGGAGGCTATTTGTAGATTCTTGTAATCAATTTCCCCTTTCCACCCCACATTCTCCCCACCCTCCAGGCATCGCCACTCTCACCACTGGTCCTGAAGGAATCATCTGTCCTGCGTTCCCTGTGTTTCCAGTTCCTATCTGTACCTATGTACACCCTCTTATCTAGCCAGATTTGTAAGGTAGAATTGGGATCATGAGAGTGGGAGGAGGAAGCATTTTAGAACTAGAGGAAAGTTATATGTTTCATCGTTGCTACCCTGCACCCTGACTGGCTCATCTCCTCCCCACAATCCTTCAGTAAAGGGTGTCCGGTTGGCTACCAATGGGCTTTGAGTCTCCACTCTGCACTCACCCACATTTTCAATGATATGATTTTTTGTTCTTTGATTCTTGATACCTCATGATCCCTTCGACAGCTCGTGGTCACACAGGCTGGTGTGTTTCTTCCATGTGGGCTTTGTTGCTTCTGAACTAGGTGGCCACTTGTTTATCTTTGAGCCTTAAAGATCCCAGATGCTATATCTTTTGACAGCCAGGCACCATCAGCTTTCTTCACCACATTTGCTTATGCACACGTTTGTCTTCACTGATCGTATCAGGAAGGTGGGCACCCACTGATACGATTTTTAGTTCTTTGATGTCTGATAACTGGTCCCTTCTACACCTCGTCGTCAGCCAGGCTGGTGTTCTTCTTCCATGTGGGCTTTGATACTTCTCAGCTAGATGGCCGCTTATTTATCTTCAAGCCTTTAACACCCCAGATGCTATATCTTTTGATAGCCGGGCACCGTCAACTTCCTTCACCACATTTGCTTATGCACACATTTTTCTTCAGTAATCGTGTCGGGAAGGTGTGAATCCTGGAATGCCAATGTAATAGAACAACGTGCTCTTGCATTGAGTAAGTGCTTGAGTGGAGGCCCAATGTCCATCTGCTGCCTTAATACTAAACCTATAAATATATGCACATAGATCTGTTTCCCTACACTCATATAAATATATTTACATATGTACATTCCAGTCTTTGGACCTCTATAAATACCCTTTGTCACCTAGTTCTCTCCTCTATTTCCTTTTATTTTCCTCTTGTCCCACTATCATGCTCAGCCTTCATTTGGGTTTCAGTAATTTCTCTCGGTTACCTTGCCCTTGCTGAATCCCTACCAGACCACTCACACCCTCCTTGCTACTGATTTTGGATAACTTATTGCTCCCCTGTCCCTGGGTTGTTCAGCACTACCCCTTTGCCCCCTTCTCTCCCACTCCCCTATTCCCCCGGAACTATTGGTCCCCTAGTTTTCTCCTCCAAACTATTCATGCCGTCTATCGTATCTAGATAGGTCTGTAGAGATAATAATATGCACCAAAAATCAAGTCATTGCAAGATAGGCAATGAGTGAGAACACAGCAATGACAACAAAAAGGAAACCAATTACCCATAGAAGAATAAATTCATTTTGGAAGGCAAATGCTTTGAAAATGATGAGGGCAAAGAATGTACAGATGTGCTTTATACAACTGATGTAAGTATGGATTGTGATAAGAGTTGTATGAGTCCCTAAAAAAATGCTTTTTTAAGAATAAAATAAAAGAAAATAATTTTAAAGAAAGAAAAACCTATACATAGATGAAGGTCTGATTTTTAATCTCTAGGCGTGTCCTTCAGTCAGGTCCAATGGGGTACCATGCTTTGGCCCAAGAGTCTGTCCTTTGTACTACCTCAGGGGCTCCTTGCTCGGCTCCCGCGTTTGCTGTTCCACACACGTTTAGTGGTTTGCCTCAGTGCCATAGGATCAGTCTGGGCCAGTTCTAACCCTGAGTCTCCAGTGTTGTCCCCTTAGGGCCCTGGGCCATCAATGGACGGTGTGTCTCGTAGTGGGATCAGCCACATTGTCCACTCTGTCCATTGGCTGTTCAGAGCCGGGATATCGTCCTCCAGGCCTGATGGGCCAGGATGTGCTCCACTTTCTCTTCCTCCCCCTTCTTTGCTCCCATTTGCTCTGATCAAACATGCCCCTCTCTCCTAGATGCAGCTTCAGTGCTGTCCTCTGAAGTAAATTCTTCTGGGGGCAGGGGCAGTTGTCCACATAGCTGGTATGGGAGCCCAGCCCTCAGGCCCCTCCACTGGCTCCCCACTCCGTGCGGGCACACTGCATTCATCTGGCACTGGCTTGATATCTGGTCCCTCTTTCCCTGTGGAAACACAAACAATACCCTCCCCTTGGGTGGGACAGTCAGGCACCTTTTCTCTGGAGCTTCCCTCAGCACCACCTTCGGTTGTGTCCATGCCCAAGCCCAGGTCCAGGAAAGGCTATGTTCCATGCAGGATGCTTGGGAGCAGGTCTTTCAGGCCTGGGAATAGAAGCAAGGGAGACGGCAGGCCTTGCACCGCAAGCAGCTCTTCCTCAAACAGTGTGGAAGCTAGACAAGATCCTGCAGGCCTAGGCGAAAGCTCCCCTCACCACACACAGACACTGACCCCAGGACCTCTAGTCCTCCTGTAGTACCACCCCAATCCCCCTTGCTTCCTGGATCACTGGCTGCTATTCTGATACGGAGCTAGATAGTGTGTCTTCCCAAGTGGCCAAGGGGACACCTGAGCCTCAGGTCACTCAGGGCCATCTCCTCCCCACACCTGGCCCCGGCCAGCCAAGCCCTACGCGGTTTGGTTGGAAATTGATGGGGCTCCTCCCCACCTCGTCAGAAGTTGGGATGTTCCTAACGGCCCCCAGGTTGGAGTGCTCTTCTTCCTCAGGTTCCTTCCCCTCCTGCTCAGCACCCACCTCCCCACCCCCAGCCGCAGGCCCCTTGATGCACCCCCATAGAGCCCAGGCTGTAAACCAAGGTTCTGGCAGATGTTGCTGTCCAGGGTTCCCTTTGAACCACCATCTGTGCCCCTGATCCCCCCCCCACCTCTGTGTCACCTCCATGGCTGCCCCAGGTCTTCCAGGAAACCAGTGCCCTGGAGGGCTCTGTGGAAGAGTTGGCCCAGCTGATCCAGAAGCATGGCACCTTCCAGACGTGCTGAGCACACAGGAAAGGGAGGTGATGGCCGGGACGGTCATGGGCGTGACCCTGATAAGGCCGGGGGATCCAGACTGTTGGGGGCACACGGGTGAGGTGTGTATGCACACCGAACCTGTGCTGGTGGGTGAGGGATTACCAAGGAGCCAGGGACTCCAATCCAGGGCTCGTGACCAAGCCGAGGTGCCCAAGCACCCAGAAGCGCATGGGGATGGGTTAGGCCACACTCTGGGGACCACAGAGGGCATTTGGATCTGCCCATATCACATGGCCCCTGCTTCCTTCTGCCCAGGAGCCTGCCCAACCCTCTACTGCAGAGCTGTTAGTGAGGGTTAGAGACTTATAGTGAGGGCTATGGGCTGTGAGCCAGCCTCAGCAGGGGTACACTCGGTACTCAGGGCTGGGTCCACCTCCCACTTCCCACCTCCCACTACGCAAGCGGTTGCGCTGAGAGAGCAGGCCAGGGTGCTGCCAGGCCCCTGGGTTCAGGGCCTGCTTGGCAGGATATGAGAGCGGCCGGCTTGAGTGGAAGTCTTGGGATAAGGTCAGCGACACAGCTTCACACCTCTCTGATTACTGCCGGCTTTCTCAGGGCTGCTAGCCAGGTCAGAGGGCACCCCACCTGAACCCCATTTTACCTTTACAAGTGACCTTTAGCCCCACTAGGGACCAAGGGGCGGCCTGCGGTGGAACCAGATGTGGAGAGTTTAATGGCTTTTCGAGGGGCAAAGCTAGGACTGGAGTCCAGGGCCCTTGATTCTCAGACCCGTCATTCTGATGGGTAGAGTAGACAGGGACCCAGGGGTGGGTGAGGGGCACCCTCCACATGAGAACCCACCCATGGCTCCTGCCCAGCCACTTCCTGGATCTGAAGATTGATGGGCCTGGGCCCTGTCATCTTGGGTGAAAGAAAAATTATTGTGCTGTCCCTGAGCCTGGTCAGCATTTCACTCCTTGGCACAGCCCGAAGGGTAGACGGGGTCACCGCTTGGGGCCAAGACAGTATGAACATCAGGGCACTCATGTCCCCACCATCACACAGGACGGCGACTGGATCCAGGGGTGGGGCCAGCAGCTGGAATAGCCTGTCCCTCTTGGGGACCACAAAGAGAAGCTGATGCGGTTTCAGAAACACCTGGCCTATGCGACAGAGACCCCATGGAAGGGAGGCAGGAAAGGAATTGACAGGAAGACCTGGGACCCCTGCTAGGTACTGGTTTTCCATCCAGCAGCCTTGTCCCCAACACCCGCAGTGTCACTGTGCAGACACTAATCAGACTCTGTCACCTGCCCGAGGCCAAGGCCTAGACCAGCCAGGAAGAAAGGATCGAAGAGAACCCTGGGCAGAAGGGCAGAGGCCAAGCCTGTAATGTGCCCGTCCTCCACAGGGTGCCCTTGCTAGAGTCCTGGACCTTGGGAAGGCTCTGGAGAGCATGGAGTGGCTGCTGTACAGACACGAGGCCTTGGAACAGGATATGGGCCTCCTCCAAGTTCAGGGGCAGGTATGCCACTGGGTCTAGCATCGGGGCCAGGCCAGGGGACCTCTTCTGTGGGACCCTGCAGAGGAAGAGCTGAGCCAGTATACTCCCATGCCAGGGGCCTCTTGAGCACAACCTGATCCCCTTCCTCAGCCTCCGTACATCCCCCATATCCCGGAGCAGAAGGCAGCCCTCCTCTGCCAGAGAAGCCTGGGGTCAGCCCGCAGCCTCGGCCACATGTGCCAACAGTTTATGGACAGCTGGCAACAGCTCCAGAGCAGAGCCCAGAAGTGGTATGGACACCCTTTGTGTCCATTTCTTCACTCCTGCCCCCCTTCAGCAATCAAGTCCCATGCATCTCCTTGACTCCTTGTTTTAGGGTACTAAAGAGACCTTCAGGACAAACAATGTAAAGAAAACATCGATCAAGTCTTAAAAGAGACCACGACCACACAATGACCCAGACACATCATCCGTGAAACAAATGCAGGGAGACTCATATGTGTGTAAGAAAGAGGTCTACTGGCGATATCTAAAACAGATGGAAATAGAGTTACCATATGACCCAACAACCCCCGCACCCTTACTGGGCAAGAAACAAACCAAGATCAGACATCTGTGCTCCAATGTTCATTGTGGCACAGTTCACAATTGCAAGGAATTGGAAACAACCCAAATTTCCATCACCTGACAATTGGATTAAAAAGCTGGGGTACCTCTACAAGTGGGGATCAACGATGTAATGTCACACCGGAAGCTCTTGGAGCCCCAGCATGGGTCTCTAGGCTTCCTGCCTCGGAAGCGCATCAGCCGGCACGGCGGGAAGGTGAAGAGCTACCCCAAGGATGACGCCTCCAAGCCGGTCCACCTGACGGCCTTCCTGGGCTACAAGGCCGGCATGACCCACATTGTGCGCGAGGTCGACAGGCCAGGCTCCAAGGTGAACAAGAAGGAAGTGGTGGAGGCCGTGACCATCATGGAGACCCCTCCCATGGTGGTGGTGGGCATCGTGGGCTATGTGGAGACACCTCGCGGCCTCCGGACCTTCAAGACGGTCTTTGCGGAACACATCAGTGACGACGAGTGCAAGCGACGGTTCTACAAGAACTGGCACAAGTCGAAGAAGAAGGCTTTCACCAAGTACTGCAAGAAGTGGCAGGATGACGAGGGTAAGAAGCAGCTTGCAAAAGACTTTAGCAGCATGAAGAAGTCCTGCCCGGTCATGTGCGCCATCGCCCACACCCAGACGCTCCTGCTCCACCTGACGGAGATGCAGGTGAACGGGGGCTCGCTCCATGGCTGAGAAGCTGGACTGGGCCTGAGAGAAGCTGGTGCCAGTGAACCAGGTGTTCAGGCAGGATGAAATGATCGACGTCACGGGGGTGACCAAGGGCAAAGGCTACAAAGGGGTCACCAGTCGTTGGCACACCAAGAAGATGCCCCGAAAGACCCACCGAGGGTTGCACAAGGTGGCTTGTATCGGGGCCTGGCATGCCCCCGTGTGGCCTTCTCGATGGCCCGCGCTGTGCACAAAGGCTACCACCACTGCACAGAGATCAAAAAGAAGATCTATAAGATTGGCCAGGGCTACCTCGTCAAGGATGGCAAGCTTATCAAACAACGCCTCCACCGACTACAATCTCTCTGACAAGAGCATCCACCCCCTGGGCTACTTTGTCCACTACGGGGAAGTGATCAATGACTTTGTCATGCTCAAGGGCTGCATGGTGGGCACCAAGAAGCGAGTGCTCACTCTGCAAAAGTCCCTGCTGGTGCAGAACAAGCGCCGTGCCCTGGAGAAGATCGACCTCAAGTTCATTGACACCACCTCCAAGTTGGGCCATGGCCGTTTCCAGACCGTGGAAGAGAAAAAAGCTTTCATGGGACCACTCAAGAAAGACCGGATTGCCAAGGAGGAGGCGCATAACAGATGGTACAGCTGGTGGGATCAGAATAAAGACTTCTTTTTCAGTGGGGAGGAAAAAACTGTGGTACATACATACAATGGAGTACTACGCATCGCTAAAAAGTAGTGATGAAAGTTTGAAGCACATCACTGCATGGGAAGAACGGGATGAAAGCATGCTAAGCGAAGTAAAACAAGCACAAAAGGACAAGTACACATTGAGTCCACGGAGGTAAGCTTTAAAAACAATGCAAAAGGGACATAGGGGAAAAGCTACTGTATGAACATTCCTGGGGTGAGGACCAGGTAATATGGCAGGGACCAGACCAAATTCAGGGATACACATGGTAGACAGATAAAAAGAGGTGAGGAAAGAAAAAGTAATAATAATAATAAATAAATGGGTAGCGGGGTCACAGGGCACTAACCCGCCCAAGGGTGCCACCGTGAACCCCTATATTTCTGATCTGCCTGCCTCTGTGCCTTTGCCTGTGCTCACCCTTTCTCTACTTGACTCGGTCTGACACCTGTTCTTTTGTGTCTGGCTTATGTCCTTACCAGCAGCCCTGCTGGCGTAGTAGTTACAAATTGGACTGTGATCTGCAAGACCGGCAGTTCAAGTCCACCAGCTGTGCCTTGTGAGAAAGATGAAGCTTTCTATGTCTGTAAAGAGTTACCATCCCCGGACCCCATGGGGGCAGTTCCACTCTGCCCTTTAGGGTCACCATGAGACAGAGTTGACTGGATGGCAGTGAGTTGGGAATTTTATTTATTTCATTCCCAGCATGTCTTTCCAAGGTTCATTTGTGACCTGACATTAATCCCCCTATTTTAATGAAAGACACCACTCCATTCTAGAACTCGAACTCACTGACTTGGTCCATCCATCTGTCCACGGACTCAAAGGCGGCTTCCACCTTTGGCTGTCGTAACTATAATGCAGTGATGTCCATAATTTAAAAGAAAACGTTTTGACATGAGGTTTTTAGGGGACACAGTGAGACCAGAGCATTTGTCCCTGCTGGTGAAGGGACTGGAGGTCAATCCTTTTTTTTCCCTTCTTTTTTAAGTGTCTCTATTCCCATCTACAAAAGGTGGACCCCACTCAGGACTGTATATGGTTTCTCTCCTTGAAACAAAATAATCCATTGTTGTGCCCATTACATAGAGGGGGGCACGAAGCTTACAAGCTAGTGCCCAGACCTACAGCCACAAGGCTGGTGGCTGGAGGAGGTCTGTGTGCCCACTGTGGCTGCAGGAGGGACAGAGGGGCCTGCAGGGGGGGCCACTGGGCCTCAGAGACCTTCCAGGCGAGGCTACAGGAACTGCAGCATCTCTGGGGCGAGCTGAGGGCCAACTGTAAGAGGAAAGAGGCCACGCTCCAGGAGGCCTGCAAGGTAGGACTGTGCACGCCCTGGGCCAGGTTGGATGGGACCCCAGGTTGCCCAGTGCCCACTGCTCACCCCACGTCCTGCTCGAGGCCCTGCGTACGGGGGAGCATCTGGGAGCTGGAGAGCTGGCTGCATCCTGTGGAGGGGGAGCTGCGAGTCCCTGGCAGTGGATAGGACCGTCCTTGGGTGGATGATCTCCTGGGGGCACAGGCAGACGTGGAGGCAGCAGTGGCTGAGCATGCTCAAAGGGCACGGAGCCTGCTGGCCCGGGCCTGGGCCTTCATTCCTGAAGGGCTCAGCCTCAACGTGGAGGATCCTGCCCGGCTGCTGCTTCAGAAGTAGATCTGCCTGTGCCCCCTCCTCCTTTCCTGCAGGAATCCCACCCCTGTCCCCAGCACACCCACTCCCAGCGCTCCTGTGACCAGCATGAGGAGCTCACCTTAAGACTGTCAACCCTGCACCACCACCACACCCTGACCCCCCCACCCCCATCCCTCACCCCCACCCCCCACACTGACAGCAAGCTAGAGAGCCTGCGGGAGCCCTGAGGCCCGGAGCCTCCTTTCCCAGTACTTTAGGGACACTGATGAGGAACAGGCTTGGGTGCAGGAAAAACTGGCCCTGGCCACAGCCCAGGACAACGGCCATAGTCTGAGCGAGGTGCAGTACCTGCAGCAGCAGCACCAGGTGCCAGCCCACTCCAGGATCAGAGGGGAGGGTGTCTGCCCCAGCAGGGAGCAAGCACAGGGCCCTGAGTGACCACTAGAGACTACGAGAAGACACAATGTGGGGCCCAAGGAGGAGCTTCTGCCTCAGCCGGCTTTGGGACATCCTGGGCTCTTTGCTGACCATGGAGACAGGGTCCATGTCTATGGGGCCCCATAAGGAATCATGGGAGTCTCCCAAGTAATGGCCTGTTCACATAGCAGCCCTGGAGACCTTGCGTACTCCACAGAACTTGGAGCAAGAGTTGCACAGCCGGTCCTGGCCAGGATGGTGGAGGACACAGGGCACAAGCTGCAGGCTGGCACTTTGCCACCCAAGAGGTGGCAGCTGAGGTGCAGCAGCTGGAGAGCGCTATGCGCTGCCTGTGCGCAGAGGCAGAGCAAAGAGGCTGAGGCTACAGCAGGCTCAGGAGGCCCAGCAGCTGCAGATAGATAGAGGTGAGGGGCATGAAAAGTGGGGGTCTGCCCGGTGTCCAGGGTTCAAGGGGACTCCTATGTGGGACCCAGACTCTCGATGTGCCTAGCAACTCCTCTAAGCGCTCTCTTGTTCCAAGGCCTCTCTTCCACACGTGTCCAGAGATGAGACCCACTGGGTCCTTTAGCTTTGCTTTCCTACTGAGGCAGAATGGACCCAATGGCAGTGGGTGTGGGGGTGTCTTCTAAGCCGGTGGCTCTTCTCAGTCGGTTATTGCATTCGAATGTCCTGGAACTTTGAAAAGATATGGACATGCAGCCTCCAATCCAGACAAAATCTGGATCTACAGGGGTGGGGCCTAGGCAGAAGCACCTTTTAAAGCTCTCCTGCCAACCCCGCGGGGAGGAGGCAGCACACCCAGGTCCAGTGGGGAAACAGATAAGCCACTCTGGACAACCGTCTGGCCGGAACCACCGTGTTCTTGTGACACGGGAGAACTTCGTGGGAAAGGGAAAAGAAAAGGCCACAGGGCTGCAGGGGACCTCGGGGAAGGAGCTGTCTTGCTTCCTGAGAACCAAGACTGCCTTCAGAGTAAACTGTGGGAAATAAAAAAGAAACAGGGGGCGGTCTTCTAAAGAGCAGCCAGGTGGGCCGGTGCACTCCTTCTCAAAGCTGCAAACCCAGGTTGGAGGCCATGGCCCGCCCGGCTGTCACCCCAGCTCCTGGAGGCAGAATCCTGGCTGGCAGAGCAGGGCTGTGCCCTGGACGGCATGAACACGGGCCTCGTGCACCCTGATGCCATGGTTGGAGGCCACCCAGAGCGAGCTGAAAGGGTTCTGTGGGCACCTGGAGGATTTGCAGAACTCAGACAGGTTGGCAGGGGGTGGGAAACCTAGAGAGCAGGGGGTGGGCAGCCAGAGAGGAGAGGGCAGCAATCCCCTGTGACTTTCCTGATGCAGCCCCACAGTGCTGTCCAGCTGTGGGCGGTGAGGGAGGTCCACGCAGTACGACTATGGGCAGCGGAGGCCCAGGGGTAGTGCCAACTGGAGGGAGAAACCCTGCTCCTCCACGCCTGGCTGTACAGCAAGGTGGCCACTGCCGACTCCCAGGACTGTGGGCAGGACCTTGAGGGTGTGGAAGTGAGTCGTGCCGGGAAAGTGGATGGAGGAACGGAGGGTAGGGTAGATGCTGGGTGGGCTGAGGGGGCAGGAGATGCCCTGCGGAGTTCTAGAACCAGGGCTGAGGGATGTGGGAGCTGTTGGGGCCAGCTGGCCCTTTCGTGAGTTTTAGGAGCTGCCTGAACCCTATCCACATTGACCCTCTCCAGCCCCACCTTTGCAGATGCTGGAACAGAAGTTCAAGGTCTTCCGGGAGAAAGGGCAGAGTGTGGGGCTGCCAGGGTGCAGGCTCTGAGGGAGCTGGCAGGTGCCCTGGAACTCGCCTCCCCCAGCTCCATGGCCCAGAGTCAAGTCCACAGGAGCTGGGTTGAGGCCACATGGGTGAGGCTGGACAAGGCAATGAAAGCCCGCACAGAGGTGGGTGCCGAGAGGGACAGGCCAGCGACAGCCAAGGGGCTCGGGACGCAGGGGCCTACCCCAGATGTGTGTGCATGTGTGTGCGTGTGTGTGTGTGCTCATGTGTAGGGGTGGGCATGTGGGTGTGTGCATGCGTACTTCTGTGTGTATTCTCGTGTGTGCATGTGTGTATGAAGGGGCATGGCTGACTCCAGCTCCCAGCATCAATCAGCCTTCCCCGTCCAACCACGCTCCTTCCTGACCCCAGTTTGGAGTCCTTCAGCGCAGGTCACCCCTTGTGGCAGGAGCACGAAGTGGACTCTCCCAATGCTCCCTGAGCACAGGCCGCAGTTTCGTTGGGGGCACAGGCCCTGCTGGTCTTCTTGCTGACCGCCACTCTTAGAGCTCCCTGCCTCCCCTCCCCACACCCTCCTTTCTCGGGATCTGGTGTCTCAGTGCACTGAGCACCTGACAGGTCCTGCAACCGAAATCCTGGGGCTGGGTGGCCACGGGGCCAGCCCTCTCCACACTGACTGTTGGAGGTGCTACAGGCAGACCCCCTGACAGGCAGCCCACGCGCTCCCTGAGCCGCCGTCCTCATGTGCTCAGGGCTCCCCATATTTTTGCCTTCCACCCAACATGCGTGTCCAGACCCTTTCCTCCCTCGGGCCCTGCCTGTGGCCCCCGGGCCTCATCAGGAACCTGCTGTGATCAGAGGAAACCATCTTCTAACCACCAAGGGGCCAGAAGGTGCGAATGTACAGCGATGATAATAGGTAAAGGTCACGGTAAAGTCACAGAGGACAGGAAAGACAGAGGCGAGAGAATACAATACAGAGTCAGACATGTTTTATTAGGCATTCTCACTTCAGCTCCTCTTGATGGACCACGTGGAACTGGGAGAAGTGGAACCTTTGCTATCTTGGGACGTGTATAGGGAGCCTGGAGACACACCTCTTCAGTAGTGACATGGGTCACAAGGTGGGTGATATCTATCGTAAGGCCCCTGTACTTGAGCTCACCAAGGTGAGGAAAGCTAATACCTGCATTGGGGGAAGCTACAAAGGGGGCTGGGTGTCAGGGTGGGAAGAGAGGGCAAAAGGATCACATCTGCTTCTACACAGAGATACAATCAGCCATGTGCTCACGTTAAGGCAGCCTAGCTGTTAACGGAGAATCCGTGAGAATGATTTTTAAAGTAGGATAATGTACTTGGACTTTACCTCTAACTTACCAAAGTAGAGGCTTTCCTACCGTGGAACACCAGCTTTCCAGATTCTCACTGTTATAAGTTAGGGAATAGAGTCTTCGTCCTATTTCCCTCCGTGTTAACGCCCCACAAATCCCCAAGCCACAGTCTTTGCTCAAAAGGAGGTGGCCCTGTTCTCAGGGAGAAAGTTGCTGGCCCTCCTTCCCGCTGTGCCCTCGACTTCCACAAGGCGGCGCTCGAGCTGTGGGGCCACATGCAGAAGGTGGTCCTGGTGGAGGGTGCTGTCCTTGGCCACGACCTGGCGTCTGTGGAGGTCCTGCAGCGCCAGCACCGCCTCTTGCAGGGAGGGCCCCAGTCCCTTTCCGCCCTCCGCGTGAACCCCTCTTTGTAGGCAATGGATGGATGAGGAGCCCTCGCCCCCAGCTGACCTCAGGCAGGACTGCAGCCTGCCCCTTTCCCCTCTGCGATGGGGGGTGACGAGCCTGGGCTTGACCTAGGCTGGGGTACAGCCAGGATGGCCTGCAGAGTCCTGGGTGGAGAAGCATTCAGCCTGCTCTTTGCCAACTGCAGAGGGAGCTGGTGGCTGTGGACGAGGTGGTGGTTCAGATGGGGATGGAGGCCATTCAGGTACACCTTGCGGTCCAGGAGGGCCTGGCTGGGCAGCTGGCTGAGGTGCAGGAGGCCTGGGCCACCTGGACATGAAGGCCTGGGGGCATGACCAGCAGCTGGAGTGGGCAGCCCATGGCCATGCCTTCCTCAGGCACTGCCAGGAACTGCTGTATGTGCCACCCCACCTGGATGGGGGCTCGCTCTGTCCCATGAGGGTGGGGGCACCCAGCTCTTCCCTGCCTCCTCCCTTTTCTGCCCTCCTGGCCCTAAGACCTGTTCCCATGCCCTGTCCCCCACCCAGCACTCGGGCTCAAGCGAAGCAGGCACTAGTCTATATCCTCAGAAGGGCCAGCTGGGGCCAAGGAGACACTGGGGCAGGAGCTCTGCCTGAGAGCCCAGGCAGTGTGACCGGCGGGGTAGCAGCTGCTGGACACCAGCCACGTCATAGCCCCAGAGATGTGCGCGCTGAGGGCTAGGGCCACGGTGGTGCGTGGCCAGAGCCCCCTTTCCTGCTTCTCCCTGCTCCACGGTAACCCAGTCCTGCCTCACCCAGGTGACACTCTGCGCCCCTCCCAACAGCCCTCTGCCCCCCAGGTCACAGCGTCTCCGGGAGCTGAACAGGCAGCTGCGGGAGCTCCGGACGACCTGGGCCCTTCATCAGGAGCACTGCCTGGTGAGCCAGGACCAGGAGGAGCTTCGGGGAATGCTTGGTCAGGCTGAGGTCTGGCTGGCCTCCTGAGAGGACCTCCTGCTAGACCCTGACTGTGGGGTGAGCAGGGATCCACCCCTTAGAGGGCCACATGCCTGGCACCAGGACTTGGAAAGGCAGCTGGCGGCCCAGGAGGAGAAGCTCACCCAGCTCCAGATGTAGGTGAGGGTGTGGAGGGCGGGACTGAGGAGGGATCGAGGGGCCTCAACCTGCGGTGGAGTCCCCAGAGCATTGATCCGCCCTGAGGGGCACCCCTTCGAGGAAACAGCCGCAGGGTCCTGTCCTCCGTGGGCAGTCTGGCTCTGTGGGGTCCATCACAGCGTCTTCTGCCCAACTGCTCCCTCCCCTCCTCCTCCTGGTTTCCCCATCTGAGAGCTGCCCTCAGAGCAAGCCCTGTGGGACACAGAGGGTCACTATGGGTGGAAACCAATCAATAATCTCATGGGTGCAGAGCACACTCTGAGGAACACAGGGGAGGTGACACTAGCTACAGAGAATCTGAGTGGAGCGTGGGTTTGTAATCCTTGTGTAGGCTGGGGGCGGGTTGATATCACAGGATCCTGTGGGACTGAAAGTGAGGACCTGAGGGTGGATGGGCAGAGGGAGTGCCCCATCCTCTGAGGCAGGAAGGTGGTCAGCTAGGGTGAGCACGGAGGAAGATGAGCAGGGGCTCTGCAGTCACACAAATGTCACCTAAGAATCTCACTTTAGTATAAAATGTTTGTCTCCATTGCAAAGCCACCTCTAGCAACTAGGATCCCCTCTCTCCCCATCTGGAGCCGACGAGTGAAGAAAATCAAAAACTGAAGCAAAGCAGTCCACAGGACTAACGGACCACCAACACCACAGCCCTCCATCCTTGTCCTGGAAACCAGGAGAGTTAGATGGTGCCCAGCCACAGCCTCAAACTGCTCTGGTTGAGCTCAAACTGGCAACTTGTGCACAGCTTGAAAGCCAATGGAAGTCGACTTCATGAAGAGAGGGCATTACAAGTTTGACAGGGACTACTGGATCCCCGAACCAGGGCCCTTCAAATCCAAAACAGAGCCCAGCTCCGGGAATCACCCCTGCCCAAGCAACAGTCGAGCTGATAAAGTGAACGCATGGCACCTGTGAGGCACTTGCTTCCCAGAACAAAGGGGAACATTTGCCCTCAAAGTTCAGGAGGGAGGGAGGGGCCAGGGAGGAGGCAAGAAGAGTGCTGTGTTATATTATGAGGGCTGCAAACAAAATGTGTAGAAATTGTTAAACTGCTCTGCATGTTTTCACTTAAAACAAAAACCCTCTATATTAAAATTCATATATATATGTGCATTATATGTATATATATATATATATATATATATATATATATATATATATATATATATATATATATATATATATATATATATATATATATATATATATATATATATATATATTAGTCAAACCCAAGGTCAGAAAAAGGCATGCCCCGGGCTTCTGCTCGTGGCAAGGTCAGTGGTCTGAAACCCATCAGAAAGATGCGGCTCGGCTGTCTGCTCCCGTAGTGACAGCCTCAGAGAGCCGCAGGGGCCGTCGTGTGCTGTCCTACAGGGCCTCCATGATAGAAATCGACTCGATGGCAATGATTTGAGTGCTTTGAAGGTCAGAAACTGTACACAGTGATCTATAAATGTCCTTCTCTCCTGTAAGGTGTCTGTAACACAATCAAAGGAAAACAATCGGTCTGCTCTCCAGATCTTCAATGGGACCATTTCCAGGGAGCCTGGCAACACATTTCCAGGCTGTGCCTTCTCAGATCCGCTGGCACTGCTAGGAAGGTTGTGGGCCCTGCAGGGGTGGGGGACTCTCCAGCCTGCTCCCCAGCAATAGAGGCACTAGGCCAAGACTGGAAGAGCCCCGGCGGGGGGAGAGTGGGGAGGTTGAGGCAGTCACTGTGCCCTGCTTCTGACACTCTTCATGTGGCTACTATGGTCACCCTTGACCTCAGGGAAGGCCAAGGGTCACCAGGGCAGAAAACACTTCCTTTTTATGGTGAGGGCCATATCGGGTCTCAACTCCACTGCTAATTAGCTGTGGTCTCTAGCATGTAACCCAGCCTCTCGGTGCACCCAGTTTCCCCAGTGCTATCTGGAGTCCCCAGAAGGGCCAGGTACAGCGAGGCTGCTTGCAGCTGGGCCAGAACCAGCACCTGCCCTCACCGTGCCCTGAAGCCAGAAGCCCAGAACTCAAAGGCTGAGCTTTGCTGAAGGTCGTCCGACAGGGCCTCTCAGCTTAAGTAAGCGGTCCCAAGCTCCAGGCTGCACAAGTTGCTCCCTGGAACACGTGGCCCACGCCCCCAATATGGGCACACAGAAAGCCAGTTCACCTCTCAGGACAGTGGTGGTGTGACTGGATGTGGACATGCCCGCATCGCCCACTCGGGGCTCCTGGAGCAGGGTCCCCATCTGCTCTGCACCTCCCGCACCAGACACTCACTGCCCTGGGACTAAGAGAAGCCTCACCCCCACTCGCCAGGCAACCCATGCTCCCCGGGCAGCTTCTGGACCATGTCACTCCCTTCCCCAGACTTGACGGCTGTCCCACCCACGGTCTCAGCCCTCTGTACTCATGCCTTTCCATGTGTGCATGTGTGTGTGCGGGCGCACCTGTGATAGATGTTCACGTGTTTTTGGTAGATGCGTGTCCATCGGTGTGGTGTGTGTTCATCCAGGTGTGTTTATGGTATACATGCCTGTGGTATGTCCATCCATGTGTGTGTGTCTTTGTGGTGTGCGTCCATGGGCACACACACACATCTGCAGACCCGTGCGATCCTTCAGCTTCCTGCTGCTGGCTGGTCTGCGGAGAAGAGCAGGCCCTCTCGGAACGCCTTGCCTACTGGAGCAGCACGGGGTTAGGGCAGCCTCTCTTGGCATAGTCCCAGCAAGCTTGCCTGGACTTGGCCTCCTGCAACTGTGCCCTTTGGCCTGCCTTCTCCTCTTCCCTCTCCAAAACAACCTTGGCTCATGGGCAGCCTGCTGCCTCCCTGTCCCTTGCTGTCACAGTCCCCTGCAGCTCTCCCAAGGCACAGGCCCTGTCGCCCTCCAAGGGGAGAAGAGAATCTAGTCAGGGGTCAGAAGGTGGAGGCAGAGAAGGCAGGGCATGGCAAGGCTCTCTCTCTCTCTCTCTCTCTCTCTCTCTCTCTCTCTCTCTCTCACATGTGCAAGCAGGAGCCCCTGTTCCCCCCTACTCCCACCCCCCAGAATGTGCAGCACCCCTGAGCCCACCACCCTCCACCAGTGGAGACATCCTGGGGCACCATCTCCGCTGTAATTGCCCACCTCCACGCACTCTCCCATGGGGTCCAGTTCATGAATGGGATGAATGGCTGGGGTGAAGCCTCATCCTGGACACAGGGGTACTGAGCAGTCACTCCTGCCCTGACTCTCACTCTGTGCCCAACCTGGGCGTCACTCAGCCATGCATTGGGGTGAAGGGGGAAGGGGAGTGTCATGGGAATCCACGTGGTTACCAATGCTAGAGGAACATGGGGTATTGTCAGGGAGGTGGTGGTGGGGCAGGTGTGACCCAGGGACCCAACATTCATTCACTGGGCCTCGCTGCTACTCCACAGGGGTGGGTGGGGCCAGAAGTGACCCTGGGGCTTTAGGTGAGTGGGTGGGCCCAGAAGTGACCCTGGGGCTGTAGGTGAGGACGTGCTCCATCCAGGTCACCACATGGAACCAGCCACAGACTGCCCATGCAGGCTCACCACAGTCTAGCCAGGCGACCACGCAGCACCCTGGGAACGGGCAGCTCCTGGTAAAAGGCAGCCCTTCCGAGGTCACACCTTCCTAGGCTCTTCCTCAAGGTGCTCTGACCCCCACCCAGCAAAGAGGGCAGCTACTGGCTGGGAGGGTGGGGCAGGGCTGCCCAAAGCAGACACCTCCTACGGGGCATCCGGCTGGGAAAGGGTGGCACAGCACCAAGAGGCTGGCAACTCTTTGCGGGGCCAGGGAGATGTGTCCTTGTCTTGTTTCCTAAACTGGTCTTTGATGGTGGTACCAAAGGTCTCCCCATTCGTAGCAGCAATGACATCCTCAGACCGTTGGTGGGACGAGTCCTGTAATGTGTGCAGGCCCCGAGTCCCTGCGTACAGCATTCAGAGCAGCAGGGCGGGGGAGCCTGGGACCCTCCCCCCAGTGCCAGCACTCTACACCGGGCCCAGCCACCCCGAACCCCAACCCCACCCCATTTGCACCCCGGCTGCCACAGCACCTCTGCACCCCACCTCTCCCGGTGCTTGAAGAAGAGGCCCACTGTGGCCTGCTCCAGGGGCCCAGGGCCCAGGACCAGAGCAGCTGCTGAGCTGTGGCAAGCCCGTAGTCACAGCTTCAGTTCACAGTGCAGATGGCCCTCTGTGAGGTGCTGGCAGCTCCTGCCCCATCTGGGGTTCCAGGGCATACACCCAAGGCTAGGAAGGGTGCTGCTGGGGCCAACCAGGCCCTCTGAGGCCCCAGAACACTGGGGGATGGCTCTCTGAGGCTGAGGCATGGCGTCACTCGGGGCGGGCTGTCAGCGCTGCCTCCTCTTCCGCAGGGCCTCGCGCAGGGCAGCCGGCAGCGGCTCCTGGTTGTTGCAGATGTTGTAGTGGGCCAGGCCCAGAAGCTTGTCCAAGTCCTCTTGGCTATAGGTCACTTTCGAGTAGTGGTAGGGGGAGTCAGACGGAGACTTGTTCAACCGGCCGGCCTCCTGCTCCTCGGGGGTCCTAGGGACCCCTGTGCAGAGAGCACATCATGGGCATGGAGGGGCAGGGTGCTGGGGTGGAGGGCGGGTCTGCTGGGTCGGGGAGGCTGGGACACCAGGAAGGGGGTGGCGGCAAGCTGGCTCACCAGGGGCTGAGTGGTCCTGGAAGGAGTCCTTGACCAGGGGGAAGTGCAGAATGACTGGGGCCTCAGGCCGGCCGGGATCAGAGAACTTGTGGCACTCCCGAGGCTGGCGCTCCTCATCAAGGCTGGGAGAGATGGGCGGGAACGGGATGCCCTGCTCTTGGCACATGCGGCCCACCAGCTGCAGCTGCTGCAGGGGCACAGAGGGCAGGAGAGGGCTAGCCTTGGGCTCCCTTGGTCCTGGACACTGACGTCACATAGGACCAAGCATCAGTCGGAGTTGACAGCCGTGCCACAGCCCCTCAGAGCTCCACCAAACGGACTGTAGCCATCGCTGAGGCCAGCCATGAAGGGCACACACCTCTCACTAAATTAACACAGAAACTAAACGCTGGGGTGTCGACGGCCTGCAACCAGCCGTGGTGCAGGTGCAGCCAACCAGATTCACCATCACATCCTCTCCCCATTGCGGAGAAAGCCCCCTGATGGAGCGTGAATGAAACCCCAGTTCTTTTCACAGGGAGCGCTGGTGGTGAAGCAGTTATGTGCTGGGCGAGGTTCTGCAGGGTCAGCACTGGGAAACCACCCGCTGCTCCATGGAGAGAGGGCCGAGCACCACGTTCCTCAACTTGTGCCTCCACGTTGGTAGCCACAGACTCTCCCTTAACAGCCATGCTGCCTTCAAGTGAGCACATGGCTGGTCTGATCTCCCTACAGAGGCAGACATCCTCTGGCTCTCTCTTCCTGCTGTCGCCCAGCCCCCCTCTCAGCTTCCCCCAATGCAGATGTTAGGCTTCCTCACTTGTGAGCTCAGCGTTACTGTCGATCCCACCCACCTTGTGGCGTATGTAACTACTGAATATGCATGTCTTAAGGCTACCTGTAACTACCCCAAGATAATACAGATGCTCTCTCTTCCCCCACTTCCACGTGGTCCATCAAGAGGAGCTGAGGTGAGCATGCTATCATAAAACGTGCCTGACTCCTTTATTGTACTCTCGCTCCCCTATCTCTCCTAGCCTCTATGACTTTACTAGACCTTTACTATTTTATCGCCATACAATTGTGCCTACTGACCCATTGGTTGTTAGAGGCTGATTTCCTGTGACAAACTGCTCCGTGGGCATTTTTACTCCCGTAAGCAGTTCGATCTCAGAAACACACCAAGGGGGACCCGGTGAGTCAGCATGGACTCCATGGTGGGGATCCTGGTTTGGTTGTTTTGACTGGTGTGGTGGTTAGATATTATGTCCACTTGGACCTGCGTGAAAGTGCAGGGGTGGAGTCCCACCTGTCACTCAGGTGGAAGCCTGGTGATCCCTCCTTGGAAGGAAGGGGAGAAGCTATGAGCCTCTTCTTCCTCGCTGGGATTCTGTCTCCAGGGACGGCCCCATGGGGCCACCAGCCTGGAGAGCCGCCGACTTGGCCGTGTTCACGCCAGCCTGGGCATTATCTGCCTGCAGCTACACAGAGGCTGAGGAAGGTTCTGACTAGCATGGTCTTGAATCACACTGGGCTGGGATGCCTTGCTGATCTAAAATGACTTCTTGATCTAAAGCTCTTTCTTTCTACACAGAGGAGTGTTGCTGCTTTTGTTTCTCTGGACAGCTCAGCCCATAGCATGTGGGTCCCTGTCTCATAGGGTTGGGAGGAAGCCAGCAAGGCACACACTGTGAAGCTGCCCTAGCATCCTCGGGTGCCACTCATCAGCTCCCCCACCTGAAAGGCGGCATTTAAGTTGTAGTCCAGCGACAGGATGAGGTCCACGTCCCGGGTGGGCTGCAGGAGGGGCGGGCAGCTGGTGTTGACAAAGTAGCCCACGTCCAGCAGGCACAGGCGGGGCTCCCCAGGGGTCAGCTGGTTAGGGAGTTCATCCAGTTTGGTGTCTGGAGAGGTGAGCGGGGTGGGAGGGCAGCCTTGAGCACGGGTGCTGAGGACACCACGCTTGCTCCCCTGGTCAGTGGCAGTCACTGGCTGCTCCTGGAAAAAGACTCCGCCCTCAGGCCCCACCCACCTGGCCCCAGCCCTGAAGCAACCTCCAGCCCCAGCTGAAGGAGAAGGCAGGAAACTCTACTCCCCACATCCCGTGGGATCCCGTGGGGCCACACATGGAAGGCCTGGAGCCAAGGGGTGAGGTGAGGGGCCTGGAGCCAAGGCCCACAGCTCTGGGAAGACATCAGGGGGCTGGGCCCCGGTGGGAGAAGCTACCTTTCCAGGAGGAGAAGTGAGGGTGCTAGAAATAGTCTTTGTGGAACTGGAGACCACGCAGAAAGTTGTGGGTGGCCTGGGCAAGCGGGCGCCACGTCAGGAGGCCAGAGAACAACTCCCCGATCCTCCCAGCCAGGCTGGGTGGCACTTCCATCTTCAGCACTGGGACCTGCTCCTTGTCTGCATAGCCAGGGAGTGGGGCGTGGGTGCTAGCCCAGTCTGAGGGCAGTGACCCCGGAGAGGGAAAGAGCTGAGACCAGTGCCCCCACCACCACACACACACAGAGCTGGGAGTCACATGCCCACCCCCAGCACCAGCCCCGGAGCCTGGGCACCTACCCAAGCTTGTCAGGGTCTGAGCCTAGCGATCCCAGAACGGACTGGGCTCCAAGGACCAGTATAAGCTGTCTTGGAGGCTGGCTGCATATAGGTTGGTCCATATGCCTGGGAGCGCAGACACAAGGGGACGAGAGCCACCATTCCTGTCACAGCCTGACCCTTCCCTGCTGCCCGCCTCAGTGATGGGGCTCCCCCAGAAACATCCTCCCCTCCCCCATTCTCTCTCCAAGACCCCCTCACCTTCCAGGAAGCAGATGCGGGACTCAGGCATCCTCTTCATCAGCTGCCCCATGAAGAACTCGGAGCCGAAGAGCTCGGAGGGGATGAAGGCACCTTACTTGGAGAAACCGAGCTCGTAGGGGGAGAAATCACACCACTCTGCGGTGGGAAGGGACCGCTGTTGGCCACCACCCTCCTGCCCACCCGAACCCACGCAGGGCAGCCACAAAGGAGGCGCGACTCCCCTCCAGTCCAAGTATCTCTGGGGTCATGGGTGTCTGGATTCACTCGGGTCCCGGACCAGAGTGTAAGGAGAAGGGCATGAAAAACTGTCTCCCCACACCATCCCAACCACCCCTTCCCCGACCCCTGGCCGCCCGGGGCCTCAACCAGCTGCCTCGACCTGCCTCCAAATTCAAAGGTGGACAGGCCGTGCCCCTTAGTGTTGAGGGCATAGTACATGGGGAGAGGTTTCTGGCCGTGCCTCAGAGCCTGTCGCTGCTCCGAGAGCTTGTGGACATTAGGCTGTAGGGAGATACTTCCGTGTAAACCCATTGCTGCCTGGTCTCTGGAGATCTCCCCTCGCCCTGCTACCCAGCAGGGCTGCCTCCAGGTCCAGGCCCGTCCCCGTGGGCCGCCCTTCTGTACCCCATCATGTCGCATGGCCTCATTGATGAGGGCCCAGAGGTTGGTGAAGCAGGCCGGGTGTTCCCAGGCGAGCGCGCTCCTCCGGCTCCTGGTAGTACCATTGCAGCTGGCTGGGAGCCAACACGCCCAGCTTGTTCTTGGTCACCTGCGTCTTCAGCAGTACGGTGACGCCCCCCAGGTCCTTCTGCGACCACTCTGGATCCTTGTAGAGGTTTTCTAAGGTCCTAGGCAAAGCCAGAGTTCGGGGGCAGACAGGTTCCTCTAAGAGTCCCCCGAGACCTCACACCCCTTCGGACCTTCTCTCCCAGGGCAGCAGCCCGCAGGTGCCTTCCAGCTCCATGGAGACAGCCGAAGCCCATGGGGCACCTTGGGCATATCGCACCTGCCACCTGCCTCCTCGCAGACCTTCCAATCTAGTCAGGGAGGCCAAGGGGGCACTAGAGAAGCCTTACCACAGGCACCCCTGCCTCTGCCCACTCACCCCCAGATCCGACACTCAGCCTGCTCACCAAGTGGAGCCCGAGGCCCCTGTGATGTAGAAGATGCAGTCCAAGAGGCCCAGCTCCCTGAGGCCGGTCAGCTGCCCATACAGGGAAGTCATTGCCCGGACCCCTCCACCAGTAGCCATGATTGCCACCACTGGGACCTGGAAGGGCAGAGTACAGCTGGGGTCAAGGGAGGCCCTGCGGGGACTTCCAGTTGGTGGAGTTGAGGTCAGGGTGCGCCGGGCAGTAAAAACCACAGGAGGAGAACACAGCAAGTCAAGTGGCCACTCAGTCCCCTGCCCCTGGCCCCACCACCAAGTTAGCGTAGGTCAGAGTCTGGTGGGGACCCATGGAGCGGGTCTGAGTCAGAGCAGCTGAGGAGAGTCATGTCAGGATAACCTCCTTCAGCAGGGTGGGTCCTTTCGGGTTTTGAAAACTCCAGGGAGCGTACAGGCCACAGGCCTTATCTCCCCATCCCCAGCCTGGGGAGTACGGCGGTCACTACTTAAAAGACGCAGGCTCACCTCAAAACCCCCAAATCAGCGTCCCTCTCCCCTTGCAAGGAGCTCATTTCCTTAGGAGCCAGCCCAACCAGCAGAGAGGCCTGGCCAGATGTCCACCGAGTTGTCTGAGAGGCCCAGTCTTAAAATCAGCTCCAGGCCAAGGGCCAATGCCCAGAGAAGGGTAGCTATCCCTGGTGGGGCCCGTGGTTCTGACACTGCTCAGCCGCATCGGGCCCAAGATAACATCAAGAAAGCTCCGGGAAGTACAAGGGGGGTAGGTGGGCAGACGAGAGGCAAACACAAGTCGGCCTTACAACCAACCCTGGTCGGGCAATGGAAGTGTGGAGGCCCACTCAGCTCAACACTCGGCCTGAGACCCCCACACTCCTGCAAAGCCTGACAGACCTCGTCCTCCTGCAGGTCTCCCTCCAGCTGCAGGGCCTGCTGCAGGGCCTTGGCCACCACCTGCTTCCTCCTGCTCAGGAAGCCCTGCTCCTCAGCACACAGCTCGAAGTCCAGGCGCACGGCTAGCTCCCCTGGTCTGGGGGTGGGGTGGGGGGATGGACGGACAGTGAGGCAGTGCTCATCCTCGTCAGAAAAGAGGACACTGGGCCCATCTCCCTGCAAGATCCACGTCCATCTCTTCTCTCCCTTCAGCCTGCGTGCTGAAGCTTGGAGAGTGAGGTGGGCATGGTGGGCCCAGAGCCACACCAACACGCCCGGCATGACAGCAAGGCCAGCTGGCAGATGAGGGTGTCCCTGTGGCCAAAGGTGGCCCTGAGTCTCAGCTTCTCCCTCCCCTGCAACGCTGGACCAGGGCTACACTGGGAAGGGGGCACGGGGGCTGAGAAGGAACAAAGGTCTTTAAGTTGGGGCTGCTTATGCTCCTAGACACTGAGGGCCAGTAAAAGTTCTTGAAGGCCCAGCCACGTTGCTTCTACCCAAAAGGTTGCTTCCTTCTGGTCTTTGTGCTCCTCAAACCAGGCGTGTTACTCTCCTCAGCCCCCACCTCTCTCCCACCCAGTGAGGCCACACGCAGACTACAAGGCTGAGGAAGGACCCTCTCTGCTCTGAGCACCTTCCCAAGACTGGGAGCTCCCTGCTGCAGCCACCCGCTTGCTTCCGGTCCTCCAGGCCACCCAGCTGCACATAGCGCCCTCCCTCCCCCGGCTGCTCTCCCCCAGCCCAGCCTCTCACCTGTCTTCTTTTCTCAGCTCCACCTTCATCAGAGGCTCCTGCAAACCAGCAAAACACCACTCAGAAAGGCTGGCACCTCCACCCCAACTTCGGCCCTGGGATGCCCCAGTCATCTCCACAGGGATGCACCCCCACAGCCCAGCCCAGGGGCTTGGCCCAAAAGAAAAGGGAGAGAAGGAGTCACCCCCTGCCCCCACCCCCGCACTGGCCTGAGGCCCTGTCCCACACCCACATCAAGGTCTCTTCCTCTGAGTGAAGAGTACCTGGGACGTAGGGAAGACCAGCCTCACGAGCTGGTCTGATGGCAGGGCCCTGAGTGGCACCTTCAGTTGCTCCTGGGGGGCATTCTGCAAGGGGACAAAAACTGTACACTTACCCGAGTCTCAGAGCAGGGGTACCACCCGGCCCTGTGGGCCTGAATTCCAGGGGGTCAGTGGGGGAGCACCCTACCTGCAGGTGGATACTCAGCTCCTGCTCCCAGCAGGTGGGGAAGTGGAAACGGAAGGAGTCGCTGCCTACGGTGGCCTCCTGAGATCCCTCGTAGGACCCGGGGACCACAAGCTGAATTTTCCCTTTGACTCTGGAGAAAGTAACCGAGGTAGGGGTGGGAGGGGGTTCCCTGCCCGTGAGGTGTCTCCCGCCCCTGTGGCTGGCAGAGGCTGGGAGGAGTTACCCCCAGCCCAGCCCCCTCGGAGCAGGGTCATGGGAAAAGACCAGGTCTTGGTAAGCCCGGGCAGTTTCACCCCCAGCCCCTAGCCTTCGGAGGCTAAAGGTGGCTGGCAGCTTCTTCCAGGATGGGCAGCTGAGGAAGGGGGAAGACATAGGCTGAGGGCCAGGGCTGTCCTGGTGACCTGGGAGACTCACCCTTCTGGTCCCCGGCCTCCTCCAGCCGCACATGCAAGCGGGAATGCTCACGGGCCTGTGTTGGGAAGAGGAGATTCATATGCCGCCCCTCCCACGCGAGGATACCTCACCACTACCCATTCCCCTGCAGCCCGCGGTTCCTGCTCCTCAGTCCCATGTCCTCTGGAAATCATAGCCCCTCCCACTTTGCTCTTTCCTGGTCCAGACAGACTTGCAGCCAGGAGGGCAGGTGAGCAGATGGCCTGAGGGAGGGTGTGTCACTCACCACTACAATCCCAAAGCACTACTATGATCCCAAATCACTACTGTGATCCCAAATCACTACTATGATCCCAAATCACTACTATGATCATAAAGCACTACTATGACCCCAAAGCACTAATATGATCACAAAGCACTACTATGATCACAAAGCACTACTATGATCCCTAAGCACTACTATGATCATAAAGCACTACTATGATCACAAATCACTACTATGATCCCAAAGCACTACTATGATCACAAAGCACTACTATGATCCCAAATCACTACTATGATCACAAAGCACTACTATGATCACACAGCACTACTATGATCCAGAATCACTACTATGATCCCGAATTAGTACCATGATCCTAAGTCACCATTACCATCCCAAGTCACCACTATAATCCCGAATCACTACTATGATCCTGAATCAATCACTACCATGATCTGACTCACCACTAGGACACCGTTGCTGGTGAGCTGCTCCGCACAGTCTGTCCTGGGAAAAGCCATGAGCGGGGGTCAGGTTCTTGCCCCCAAGGAAGCCTAGGCAGTCCTTCCAACCACAGAGGGTCCCCGGGGAAGGACACCAGCCCTGAGCGCACGAGGCTCTCTCCATCCAGAAGGGACAGATTTGACCCAGAGCCCTTCTCCCTACCTCGCAACCGCCAACTCCCCTGACCCCCGCAACCCCCAACTCACACACTCCGCAGGCGGAATTCAACGTCAAACCGCTCCCCACCATGAAAAAGCAAGTTATAAAGGTAAGACGTGTGCATGTATGTGGGCATGCATGTGAGTGGTTGTGTGCACATGTGAGTGTGTGTGCATGTGTATCCACATGGCTGTGCATGTGTGAGTGTGGCAGTGGTTGAGTGCGTGTGCTTGCGTGTGAGTATACCTGTGTATGTGTGTGAGGCTGCGTGTGGGTATGAATGTGAGTGTGTGTGTCAGTGTGGGTATGTGCAGATTCCAATCCAGATGCCAGCCAGGGGAGCCAATGCGGGGAGGGCTGCTGTCCATAATGTGGCCCAGAGGAGGGGGCCGCTCCTCGGGAAGCAGGTCCTGGTTGACAAGGGCCTCAGGCACCAGGGAAACCTGACCTCATGGTCTGTAAACAAGTTCTTTGAAGAGGGGCATTTAAGCAGCATCCCGTTGGTGGTACCGAGGGTGGCCGCCCATGTGGAGTCTTGCCTGCAGGCTCAGCAAGAAGCTCTGGCGCCGGAACTCCCCAGGCAGCAGAGTGCCCACGTCAAACAGCACTGACAGCACGGGGTCGTCGCTGGTCAGCAGGTCCTGGTCAAAGACTTTCAGCTCCACCATGTTCTGGAAGGGGAGCAGCGGGACAGGGCCATGGGGTGGGGGGTGGGGTGGGGGTGGCACTGGGGGTACGCAGGGCTGGCTGAGGCAGGCCCACCTTGATCTGGCTGTGCACCCGGAAGTGGAAGCTCTGGTTCCAGACAGGGTTTCTGTAGTTGTTGACAGTGTGCGTCTGGAACCGGTGGTTGCAGGCCGTGGTCAGCCACAGGGTCACACAGAAGTCAGGGTGGGTCACTTGGAGGAGAAGAAATGAGGGCCAATTCTCCCCCAAGCCACGCAGAGTTCACCACCAGAGGGATCCATGGGGACGCACCAAGCCCCACCCTCCATCACCAGCCCTTGCCCGTCACTCTTTGCAGGCCCTCCTCCCAGGACCTCGCAGGCCCAGCCCTCCTGCCACCTCCCACCGTCCCTGCCCTGCTCCAATTGCAACCTCAGTTCCCTTCTCCTCTCTCGGTCAACTCACCCACATCCCTGGCAGGCAGGCTGTGGGCCTGCAGCACATGAATGGTGTGCAGGCAGGTCCCGGGCAACTTGGCCTGCAGAGCAGCGGGGAGGGGACAAGCTTCCTGTGGGATGACATGACCAAAGGCCGCAGGCGATGGAAGGGAGGTTGGGGCACCTGTGAGGGCTCACCCTGCACCAACAGGGCCAAGGCCACCCAGAACCCCGAGTCTAGAAGAGACAGGGCACGTCCATAGGAACTTACACAATGCCCATGACAGGTCTGTCCCAAGGGCTATCCATACATTAACTCAGCCGACTACTACGCTGCCTCACGAGGAGGCGGAGGCATGGAGAGGTGACCCAGCAACTGGCCGGAGACCCAGAGGCAGGATCGCTGTGCTCTCCGCTTCCCTCTCCTGGAACCAGCAGGCTCCCATCTTGCCACCTGTCTGCCCCAGCCCATGCCCTCGCTTACAAAGCTCTGGGTGGGCATACAGAAGGGCATGGAGGGAGCGGCCTGCTAGGACTAAGCTCCTGCTTGCTCACTCACTCCTCCCTGTGCATCCCACCCCTGGTCAGGGGGCAGTTCTGGAAGCCACCTCTGTGCTGGGGCAGGTGGGAGGTTACCAGGCCAGGCAGCCCATGGGCGCCAAGCCCTGTGCCCTCCAGGTTCTCCGAGGGCAGAGAAACAAAGGACCCCAGGACTCCATCCCAAACCACCCCTGGCTCTGGGCTGAAGCCCTGCCAGGTGCGCTGGGGCTAGGGAGCGTGTGTCAGCACACCCTTTCACTGGCCTCCCAGCTGCCATTGGAAGTCCCAGCTGCATGCGCCCAGGGGTTCCTGGCAGAGGAAGAACCCGGGAAAGTCACCCATCTCATCAGTCTCAGGCCCCGACAGCCCAGGCAACTGACTCAGAGGGAGCAGGGGAGCAGCCAGGAGCCTCTCCCTGCCTAGAAGCTCTGTGGATCCCCAGCCCAGCCATGCCCCTACCCAAAGCTGGCAAACACGCCCCCTACACCTGAAGACCACCGCGGCCACAGCCCTCCAGAGAAAGCATTAGCCAGGACTCAGGTGGGCAGCAAGGGTCAGAGTGGGCTCCAGTGCCACGCCAGTCTTACCAGAGCCATGAGGCTGGGGGTCCCAGGCGGGGTGAGCAAAGGCAGCAGTAGCCACTGGGCCGAGGACTGTGGTGTTTTAAGCCAAAATCCAAGTATGTCCCAACTGGCCTCCCTAGCCCCTCACACCTGCATCTTCCGCTCCGCCCAAGCCCCACACCCTGCCCAAGAAATGAAGCACCTCAGCCTATACTGGGGCTACTGACACCCTCCCATGGGCTCAAGGTCCCCCACCCCTGCTGGGTTCCTGGAAAACCCACTGCCCCCAGCAGACACCAACTGGGCCTGCCCAGCCGGGTCCTGCTTCCAGGACAGCTCACCAACCACCCGTGTGAGCAGGACAGGAAGGCATGGCTTGGAGGGGCCACTGGTCTGGGGAGCCGCCAGAGGTAGGGCAAGGGCAGAGTCCCCACCAACACGGCTTGTAGAAACAACCAGGTACCAGTAGGACAGGAATGCCCAGTCTCCACTGAAGCAGACCCGGAGGAGGGGTGTATCCGGAGCCTATCATCACAGCAGGGGAGTGGCTGTTACTAAAAACAGCTCTTCAAAGCCAGGGCCTGGGCCACCTGGGTCCCCAGAGATGGCCAGGACTGGAGCTCCAGGTGGGCACCCAGGGGAAGGGGGCTCATCTCCCCTTTTGTGGGGGCAGCAAGAGAAAGCCAGTTCCTTCTGCAGAGGAGCAGCCCAGAGGTGGGGGTGGGGCAGTTTCTGTCCCCTGGTCCCTGTGCTGGTTAGGAGACACAGGCTCGTCCCCAGGCAACCAACCCTATCGCAAAGTAAACCAGAGTCCCAGTCAATAAGCCCTGGCAGAGAGTTAAAACAGGGTTGGCCTGCCGGCCAGACCGGAGTACAAGCTGTGGTCCCTGGACAGACAGGGAGCTAGCTCCTCTCTCTGACGTTTCCATCTGAACCCTCCCCGCCCTCCTGGAGACACAGAAAGCCACAAGGAGCAGGTACCACATGGAGCCTCCCCGGCTTTATTGAGCATTTCCTTCGAGCGAGCGAGCGGGCCCTTACAGAAACCCTCTCCACTCCCCAGGGCGGCCAGAAAGGTAGGGACCATCATTATATCCACTTCACAGCTTTACAGAGGAGGGAGGACGCCGCAGCTGGCCTCCACCCACGGGGCTGCTTCACCTGCGTGGCAGCTTTCTGGGAACCCTGACCTAGACACCTGCCTGGCACTTCCTGGTCCTCCTCCTTTCACCCACGATAGTCTCCAGGGTCGGTCCCAACACAAACGGGGTTCTGGGTCAGACAGATTGCAGGGTGTCTCTGTGGGGGCCCATCTGGGGAGGAGCCAGAGTGCCCCCTGAGCTGTGGGGGAGCACGTTCCCTGGGGGCTCCACTAGTCCAGGCCTGAGGCCTTGGTGAGGGTGTCGAGCAGTTGGAAGTAACTGTACTTGAGGTCATACTCCATGTCGTACCAGAAGTTCACTGTGGGGAGAGCAAGCACAGGAGTGGGTGGCCCAGCTCTGACCCAGAGCCTCCCCAGCCCACCCGCTGGCCGAGGCCAGCAGCTCCTCACCAGCAATGCAGCCCTGGGACTGCTGCACATGGTGGAACCACAAGGCCGGCAGGTAGAGCATCTCGCCGGCCTGCATGGTGCAGCGGAGGGCCTGGGCCCCACGGTACTGTGGGTACCGACACAGATCTGGTGTCAGGGGATCCAGTGGAAGCCAGGGCACCTGGGGACGGAGCAGGACCGGGGAACTCGGCCTTTGGCCTTGCCAACGGTAAGGGCCAAAGATCCCCCTCCATCCGCCCTGGGAAGCCAGCCCCAGAAGGCAGGACCTTACGGAGGAAGTGGCCACCTTCCCAAGACCTTTGGGGCCCGCTTGCTCCTCAGAGATGGATGAGCACGCTCCTCCCTGAGGCCCAGGGCCAAGATGGACACCTTCTCCATGGCCTCTTCATCCACCACCTCAAAGGTGCCCGCCTCAGTGAGTCGGTAGGTTGCTGGGGTGTACAGCTCTGATGCCAGAGAAAAAGGGGTAGCTCAGCAAAGAGTGCTCCCAGCCCCTCACTCCTCCTCCCAGCCTCTCCTGTTGGCTGCCTGGCCCCAGGGACACAGGCAGGGAATCCTCGCTACCCTTCCTCTGGTTTGGGGCCCATGCTTAAGGCAGGCCCCAGCCCTACCATAGGGGATGAAGGGTCAGTCGCTTGGCGGGTGTAACAGGAAATGTTTCTCTCCAGAGAGGACACAGTAGAGGTTTTCGTAGTGGTCCTTGTGCACTGCCAACACAAAGAAGGTCCTGGGCAGATTTGGCGGAGCAGGGCACATGAGAGGCAGAACCTGCCCACCCAGAGCCTTGCGCCTCAAGACAGCCAGGGGTGTAAAAACGAGAAAGTCCTGCGAATAAAGATTTCAACCTTCTATCCAAAGTGTCCCCTGATGTCTCCTTGACGCCCAGTACTAGTTCAACTTAGCCAGTAAAGGATCTCCATCCCTCTGCCATGAGCATGGTGCTCTTTTAAACTCCATCTGGGCTCAGACTGAAAACAGCCTCTTCAAAGAACAGCCAGGATCCTGGAGGACAATGAATTTATAAGGGGGGAGGGGGAATCCCATTATTTTCTACACAGTTTCTGAAGCCCCCTCATTTCCCTCAGGGAGAAGAACTCGGGAAGGGAGGGTGAGAACGTTTGAACCAACTAGAGGGACTGAATCAATGTCACTGAGCTGTCAGCGTAGAAGCTTGGTGTGTGCTTTTGCTCTGTGTATTCTCAATGACATAGTCAAACCAGACTCCAGGAGATGCCCAGGGGGGGCTGGAGTGGAGGGCATTCCAGATCCCAGCCACCAGGGACTTGGCACTCACCACACGCCCCATGCGGGTCATCTCTCCAAAGAGGTAAATATCCACGCATAGGGTTCTCCCAAGTTCACCTCCGGGGCCAACGTGCCCTCTGAGAGATGTCTAGTGCGCCCCCACACCAAAGTCATCCCACCCACCACGCTGCCACGCCGCTCCTCCTCTGTTCGCAGAATGGTAGACCGACCCTCCAGGCCAGCCTCCCACCCTTGGCCCCATCCTGGCTCCTCCCTGTCCCTGCATCCCAGAGACACCTACAGGACGTCACTGCGGCCGCCTCCCCCAGCCGGAAGTTCACCGCCTCTGGCATCTTCCCTGCAGGACAGAGGAGGAGAGTTAGGAGCGGTTCTCCCCTGCAGGTTGGGTCTGGGATAACACCCAACAGGATGTGGGCAGGGGTGCTGCGTGCGAGCGAGGGGCATCCCAGGGAAAAGTGGCGAAGAGGCCATGGTTTGGAGGGCTTGGGGAGTGGGCCCAGCCCCCCACAGGCAAAATTAGAGCACTAATCCTTTGCAGTCGGTCAACAGTCAAGGCTTCCAGGGCGGCAGAGCCTGACCCTGGCCATGGGGTGGTGGGTGTGGCCCAAGACAATCAATGTCACCGAGCTGTCAGTGTAGAAGCTTGGTGTGTGCTTCTGCTGTGTATTCTCAACGACTGCCCTCTGCCCCAGTCGCCCCCTCTCACCCAGAGTCTCGGAGGCCCATGGCATGTGGGGCTCCAAGTCGGGCAGCAGCTGGGGCAGCTCGGTAAGCAGGTTATAGCACTGCTTCTGCACGTAGAGCACACCAGGGTGCCGGGCGCTGTCCTCCAGGACGTCCAACACACCTCACAGGGGCAGCAGGCGCTCGGCTGGCATCACAAAGTGGTCTCCGCGCACGGAATCAGCATAGCCATCTGGGGTCACCGCTACGCTCACCTCCGTGGCGCCCACCGTGGCCCTAGGGGAAGGGACTCTAAGAGCATGCCCACATGCCACAAGACAGCTCGCCCATCACCCTAGCCCAGCCCAGGGCTGCACCCACCTCAGATAGGGGAGTGACCACTTCTGCAGGGCATTGCGCACGATGCAGGGCCTGCTGGGGCAGACCCAGTCCCGGTAGAAGTGCAGTGGCATCGGGGCCTCATCCAGGTAGGGCACGGTTGGAGGCACGCCAAGCTCTTAAGTGGGGTGGGAGGTAGATGTTGACATAAACAGCACCCAGCCACTTACGGATGAGATGCCCTCTCTGGGCAGGCCACAGGATATCACTGGGCAGTGCTCACTGGGGAGGGACCAAGAGACTCTGGACCACCAGAAATAGAAGGGGATTTTCAAGGAGGAGGCTGCCGCACGCCTACTCCAGGAGGGGCCACACAGCCCAAGAGCACGTGAGCAACATACTCTGGTGTCAACTTGTGGAGGGGTGGAGTCTAAGCTGTCTTTCAGGTTGCAGCTTGATGACCTCATTTGGAGGTGCCCTCGATAATCAATAGCTCCCTTCCTGTGAGACATTCCTGCTGACAAGACACACAGAGCTACACTAGAGCCCTGGAGCCGCAGGGCTCACTTGGAGACCCCTGCTAGCGCTGGGATGCCTCCACCACCACTGGGTCCACAAGGCTTTCCACCCACTGGCCTGTGATCTTCCTGCATCAGCACCATTGCTTGTGTTTCGTGAGTAGGAAGAGGGATTTATAGACTGGTATCGGACATATGGGCTAATATCAGACTTAAGGACTTGATCTGGACTGGGCTGGGATGTTTTCTTAACGTACAATTTTTCTTTGATATAGAGTTCTCTTTTAAAACACATATAAGTGTCTATGAATTTGTTTTTCTGGTCAACTGGGGCTAACACAGCGGGACTCCTGCTTGGCCCAAACCCCAGTCCTCCCTGGGGCCAGACCCTTGGTTAGCTTCCCTAGCTGCGGTGGCAGACCTCTAGCGAAGTATAGAAAAGCAGCCTCAGGCACCACGCAGGGAGCTCCCCGTGGCTGGGGGCAGCAAGATGAAGGAAGAATGCCTTCCAACTGCGAATATTCACTGAATATTTTGGAATGTGCTCAGCACGTGGCTTGGCCAGTGTGAATGGGTCCTTTCAAGATGCTGACAGCCTCATCGGGGAGACATGCCTATAACCTGAACGCCCTGGGTCTTCCATGATGGTACCGTGCTGTGTGCTGCCTGGGTGGCTTTCTCTTGCTGCCCTTCATCGCACCCTTCATAAACATCACTGACTCCCTGTTGTGCTCCTGGCTGGCTCCTCGTCTCACCGAGTCTACCTACAAACACTCCCAACCTCCCTCGCCCTCACCTTCTCCCTCTCCCATGCCACCTCCTTTGAGGCCCCTCCACTCACAAGTCACCCCAAGAGCCTTCCTTCCCCCAGCTGGCTATCCTTCTTCTTTAGGAACTTGTGAACCACACCACCCACCGCCCACCCCCTCCCGGCCCCAGCCCACAACCATTTCTAGTAAACAAACAACAGTTGCCCTCGAGTCGATTCTGGTTCCTGGTGACCCGGGATGTCAGAGTGGACCTTTGCTCCACAGTTTGTGGCCCTGACTTTTCTGAAAAGGATTGCATTTCATTGGGGGTCCTTTAGGAGTAGGCAAAGTGCACCGACCTTCCCATTAGTAAGACAAATGCTTAACCATGGACACCACCCCGGGGCTCTGAAAAACTCCTCGTTCCCTTCCTGCGTGCATGTCCACTTGACCACCTGCACCGTCAAGCACACTATCTACGGGCCCTGGTGGTGGCACGGTGCTTAAGCACTTGGCTGCTAACCAGGAGGGTATGATCTCAGTCCACCAGGTGCCCCTCGGGAGAGAGACGTGGTGGCCAATCTGTTTCCTCAGACACAATACGGGGCAGTTCTACGACTCCAGTGACAGGTTTGCAAACAGGTTAATATACTATCTACTCAATTGATTTCCACTGGATAGCTGTCTCTGTCCCCGGCTAGAATGTGATCTCCATGAGGGTGGGGGTGTGGGTTACGCCTTCCCAGGATGGAGCACAGTGCCCAGCACGCCCATGATCCCCAGTACACACTGGCTTAATGACTGGATGAAAGATTTACAATATCTCCTGCCACAGTGAACTAACTGGTTCCCCTGGCTTAACTCCCCTCCTTCCAAAAGCATTTATCACCCCAGCTCCAGACATCTTCTTGAAAGGCAGCCTCATGTTGTCACTCTGAGCAAACCTCCTTTGATGACTTACCACTTGGAGAATAAAGTCTGCCTGGCCTTGGTAACGGGGCCCAACCCATTCTTCTCCTCTGATTAGCCTCTGCCTGGAGCCGGCCCCTTACCACACACCCTCCCTGCTCCCTGGCCCTGCAGCTCCCTCCGTTCTTTCCCTTGGGTAGAGAGGAAGGTCCCCCCTGTGCTTCAAGGCCACTGCCCTCCCCCTAAACCACAAGGTCGCGCGCCTCCGGTGAAGTCATCCAATTAGTCTCACGGTCAGTGGGAAAGTGGGGATGTCTTTAGCTAGATCAGAAATTGGAGCTGAATAGGAAGGTCCCAGGGGACCTGGGAAGGTGGAAAGGGAAGAGCTGATTGGTACTTGAAAGTCACTGGCAAAGAGGCAAGAAGGATCCTACCTAGTAGATACAGGAACGCGGAGGGGTGACACGCGGCCAAGCTGTGCCAGCCCACTGTATCAGGCACCGCGGAAGATGACTCAGTAAACCCCTGAGATTCTCACAGAAATTCTTAACAGAGGTGCTAACTGCTATTTTTAGCCCCTTTATGTTTTCTACTCTTCTTCCATTTTGATTTTCTTGCATTTGAATAGATTTCTTTTGGGGTACGGTCACTCTTCTATCCCAGGGCTTTGAAATGAGAAAATTTCAAAGGAGATCGAGACAATTCCTTTGACCCCATAATTCCTCTGCTAGGAATTTAACCAACCAAAAACACATGGGCAAAACGCTTCCCTCTCCCGAGCGCACCAACCTCTCTCCGACTCAGGGTGTTTGCCTTCCGTGAACTGCCCCCGCATGTGTCTGCATACTCCCTCCCTCCCCGCCCTTGAGTCTGTGCCCAAGAGCCACCTCCTCATTGAGGCCCGCTCTACTTACCCTATTGAACCTCCATCCCGGAGCCCCTCATTCCACTTAACTGATTTCCCCACATTTATCTTCTAACCTACTGTCTCTTCATTTAGTGTGCCTACGGCTAACTGTAAGGAACCCCGGTAGCTGCTAACAGCAAGGTCAGTGGTTCAAACCCATCGGCCACTCCTCAGGAGAAAATAGACGCTGTCTGCTCACTTAAAGAATTTCAGCCTCACTAACCCACCCAAGGGGAGCGGGTATTGTTTTTATCTCCACAGGGAAAGAGGGACCAGACTTCAACCCAATGCTCCAAGATGTGAATGCAGCATGCCAGCACGCAGTAGGGAACCAGTGGAGAGGTTTGAGGGGCCGGTCCCAATCCCAAGTACTAAATGGACACCTGCCCCTCGCCCCAGAAGAATTTATTTCAAAGGGCGGCATTGAATCTGAAGCTCCGGGAGAGGGACATATCTGATTGGAGCACACGGGAGCAGATGAAGGGGAACGAGGAGAGTGGAGCACATCCTGGACCACCAGGCCATGGGGACGATATTTCCAATTAGAACAGCCAGTTCACAGAGAGGACCACATGGCCAGCCAAACTAGGAGACATGGCGCCCCTCACTGACTCATAGCCCTACAGGGGACAACAATGGAGACACAGTGTGGGAATTGCACCCAATATGATCCTGCCACACTGAGGCAAAACACTAAAGGGGTGCAACAGCAAGGGATTGGAGTGGCGAGGTCCCCAGGGAATGCTGAAGGTGGACTTTGGAGCCAGCATGGTGCCCCAACAGACTGGACTGGAAAACACTCCTAAAGGCCAACAAACAATCCTTGAACTAACTACAAGCTTTTTTTTCTTATTGTGTTTTGTTTTGGTTTTTGTCATTGGTTTGTTGTTGTTTTGCTGTATATTGTTTCTTGGTTTTGCTCTGTCTTGTTTTTGTGCATGTTATTACCTCCTCAGGTCTGTCTAAATAAGATAGGCTGGATGAACAATCTGGAGGAGAAAACAATGGAACCAACAATTCTGAGGGGACATGGGAGAGGGGAAGTGGGGGGAAAGGTAGTGGTGTTAACAAACCCAGGGACAAAGGAACAAGTGACCCAAATCGGTGGTGAGAAGGGTGTGGGAGGCTTGGTAGGGCATGATCAAGGGTAATGTAACCAAGAGGAATTGCTGAAACCCTGGTGGGGACTGAGCATGATAGAGGGAAAGGAGGAAAGTCAAAAAAGGAAATAGAGGAAAGAGCTGGGAGGCAAAGGGCATTTATAGAGTTCTTGATAAAGACATGTACATAGGCAAATATGTTTATATATGAGGATGGGGAAATAGATCTGTTAGGTAGCTTAGCCTAGGTAATTGGGAAGTCCATTTACGCATGCCCAGGAGAACCAGCAAAGGACAAAGCTGGATTTTCCCGCCAGTGGGTGGAGATGGGCGTTACACCTGGAGCAGCCCACCTGGGCCAGGTTACTACAATTCAGCCAATGGGATCGACCTGGGGTCGTTCACCACGCCTCCCCCAGGAACCCTTAAGAAGGCAGGAACCGAGAGGGAGAGGGTCTGGTCATCTCCGTGGGAGGGGAGAGATCCTTGCGTGTCCCGGAGCAGTCTCTGCCAGGCCGCACGGTCAAAGGAATCCTATGGGTGCCGTGTAAAACCTGATGCTTCTTTGAACTTTCATTAAATTCACTTGGATCACGAGCCCGGCGTCAGCATAAAATCTTTCTCACGCGGAGCCAAGGACCAAGGCTGAAATCTAGTCCCAGAGAGAGAGACCTTACAGATCTATGTGCATATATTTATAGGTTTAGTATTAAGGTAGCAGAAGGACTTTGGGCCTGCACTCAAGTACTCCCTCAATGCAAGAATACTTTCTTCTTTTAAATTGACACTCTATGAGGCTCACCTTCCTGATACAACTGCTGAAGACAAAGCGGGTGAATAAGCAAATGTGGTGAAGAAAGCTGATGGTGCCCGGCTATCAAAAGATAATAGCATCTGAGGTCTTAAAGGCTTGAAGGTAAACGAGCGGCCATCTAACTCAGAAGCAACAAAGCCCACATGGAAGAAGCACACCAGCCTGTGTGATCAAGAGGTGCCGAAGCCATCACTTATCAGGCATCAAAGAACAAAAATTCATATCATTGTGTGCTCACCTCCCTGATTTGATCGCTGAAGACAAATGGGTGCATAAGCAAATGTGGTGAAGAAAGCTGATGGTGCCCGGCTATAGAGTCGGGGTCTTAAAGGTTTGAAGGTAAACAAGCAGCCATCTAGCTCAGAAGCAAAAAAAGCCCACATGGACAAAGCACACCAGCCTGTGCGATCACGAGGTGTTGAAGGGATCAGGTATCAGGCATCATCAGAACAAAAAATTATATCATAGTGAATAAGGGGTGGAGTGCAGAGTGGAAACCCAAAGTCCATTTGTGGGCCACTGTACAACACCCCCTTACAGAAGGGTCTCAGGGAGGAGACAAGCCAGTCAGGGTGCGATGTAGCAATGATGAAAAATACAACTTTCCTTAAGTTCCTAAATGCTTCCTCCTCCCCCACTATCATGATCCCAATTCTACCTTGCAAGTCTGCCTAGACCAGAGGATGTACACTGGTACAGAAGGGAACTGGAAACACAAGGAATCAAGGGCAGATGATCCCTTCAGGACCAGTGGTGTGAGTGGTGATGCTGGGAGGGTAGAGGGAGGATGGGTTGGAAACGGGGAACCAATTACAAGGATCTACATGTGACCTCCTCTCTGGGGGACGGACAACAGAGGGGTGGGTGAAGGGAGATATCGGACAGGGAAAGATATGGCAAAATAATAATTTATAAATTATCAAGGGTTCATGAGGGAGGGGGGAACAGGGAGGGAGGGAAAAAAATGAGGACCTGATGCTAGGGGCTTAGGTGGAGAGCAAATGTTTTGAGAACGATGAGGGCAATGAATGTACGGATGGGCTTTACATAATTGATGTGTATATGGATTGTGATGGGAGTTGTATGAGTCCCTAATAAAAAGATTCTTTAAAAATATGTTGTGCTTCCATACACCAGCAGCAAACAATCGGAAAAGGAAAGAAAGAGAACAATTCCATTTCTAATACCATCTAAACAACTAAAGGACTGAGGAATAATTTTTTTAATAAATCGTATTATTGGGGCTCATACAACTCTTATCAGAATCCTTACATACATCAATTGAGTAAAGCACCCTTATACATTCGTTGTCCTCATCAGTCTCAAAATTCGTCTTCCAATTGGGTTCCTGGAATAAGCTTTTTCCTTTTTTTCCCCTCCCCTCCTTCTCCGCTCCCCCTCCCCCTCCCCCATGAACCCTTAATAGTTTATAAATTATTTTATCTTATCTTACACTGCCCCGCGTCTCCCCTCACCCTCCGTCGCATTGCCCATTTCCCAGAAAGGAGGTTACATGTAGATGGGACTGGGGAATAATTTAATGAGGGAGACAAATACTAAAAATACTTCTGAGGGAATTTAAAGAAGACATAAATAAATTAGAAGGCTTAATATTGTTAAGATGACAATATGACCAAAGTGATCTGCAATCCCTATAAAAATTCCAACAGCTTTTATGTTCCTTTTAGGGGAACGGAAAGTCAATTCTCAAATTCACATGATTGCAAAGGGCCTCAAATAGTAAAAATGATCTTGAAAAAAAGAAGAACAAAATAGGAGGTTTCAAAATAAAATAAAAAATAAATTTTTAAAAATAGGAAGTTTCCTCCTTTCCAATTTAAAAATGTACTGTAACGTTGTTAGGCAGACTAGCGCAGGGATGGGATGTCCCTTAAGCCATGCCCAGAGAGGCAGGCAAGGGAACAAAGAGCGGCACACTGCACATGCTCAGAGGCTCAGGTTTCCCACCAGTGGGATTGGGTGGGTGCTAAACCTGGATCAGCCCACCTGAGCCAGGTGAATTCAGTTAAGCCAATGGGGTCCATCTGGGTTCGTCCACCACGCCTCCCCCTGGAATACATGAAAAGGGAGGGGTGGGGGAGGGGGAGGGGGAGAAGGGAGAGAGAGAGTGAGAGAGAGAGAGAGAGAGAGAGAGAGAGAGAGAGAGAGAGAGAGAGATCTAACAGAGAGCAGAGAGTCGCAGGGAAGGAGAGATCTTTGCGTGACGCTGAGCAGCTTCAGCCAGGCTACATGGTCGGGAGGAGTCCTATGGGTGCTGTGTAAAACCTGAAACTTCTTCTACCTCTCTTCAAACTCACTTGGATCACGAACCAGGCTCCGGCATGAATTCTTTCTAACGAGGTACAACTCGATCTCCTGAGAGATCTAACAAAGCCACAATCATCAAAAGAGTGTGGTACTCCTAAGAGGGCAGTCCAAGGAGTAGAAATGAGAATCAAGAAATACACCCGTACACCTATGGTAACTTTTGATTTGACAATTATGTGAATGGGGGAAGACCCACTTATTCAATACACAGTGCTATGACCACTGAGTCGCCACATGCAAAGGAATGAAGGCAAATGGGCCGATACCTTACATCATGTATGTGGAATTATAAAGAGACTTCTACCCAGATTTGTCTCCCCAAAGGCATGTCAAACACTAGAGCCTATTTGCTAGCATATCGTGGGAGGCCAGATGCTTGAAGACATCCTCCCTAAAGGCAGTCATTGGCCAGACAACTGTCTGCTCCCAGGGCAAGTAGAGGTCCCCCCCTCCCTGCTGTTAAGGACAATGGGCTAGTTCTCCCTAAATGCTTGTGACCATTAGCTTGGTTCCCATAGGAAGAGTTTACACCCTACTGATAATGGTTTCTATGGAGACCCAGAAAACAGGTCAAACCAGCTCAGTGACATTCCAAGTTAGGCTGCCATCCTGAATCTAGGATCTGCCCTTGTCACATGTGTGCCCCCAATCCCTCCTCTTCCTATTGTGTATATCCCTATATTGTCCCCCTCTCATTGCTGTATACCCTATAGTGCAACCCCTTCCTGTGATGTATGTCTTTACCTGTAATTACTGGTCTTGCACATCCCCCAAAGATATATAGGCCTGGGTTATGTGTCTTTGTAGTCAGAACTCCAGAGCCTCGGAGCACTCTGCTGATTTTCTTTAGATGCCTTTCCTCCCACATACCCAACAACCCGTTCCCCTATTTTAGCATTGAAAGTCCCTCCACCCAGGCCAACTGGTTTGATCATGTATTCGATTTGCATGCAGCCCCTCCCCTCTCCTGAGGGGTAGCCTCAGTGAAGGCACTGACAGGCTCAGAATCTTGGTTTCCTGACCTGTGCGTGTGCTGGAAAGTTTACATGGGATGATAAATAATAACACGGATCGCAATGAACAATTAGAAGCACTTACTATGGGCCAGACGTTGTTCCTCAGAGCTTCTAGCAGGCACACAAATGCCATGTCCTTGGGGCCTACAAGAACTCAGATTCCACTTCAGCAGATCTGAAGCAAGCTGTGAGAAATGGAGTTTCTACAACAGTGAGGACCAGGATTCTAAGAAGGATTGAGGCATTCAAATGACCGTGATGGCAAAGACCATGTATTGAGTATACTGTGGGTGGCCAAAAGAATGAGCAAATCAGTCCTGGAGGAAATCGAACCAGGACATTCTTCGAAGAATGTTCCTAGAAGATAGAATGGCAAAATTTTGTCATGCTGATTTTGGACATGTCGTTAGGAAAGACCAATTGCGAGACGAGAACATCATGTTTGGTAAAATAGTGGATCTGGGGAAACTCTTCATGACACGGACTGGCACAATAACCGCAACAATGACCTCAAACCTGCCAATGGGCAGGAAGATTGCATAGGATCTAGCAGTAATTTGTCCTATTCGGCATAAGGTCACAAGGAATCAAATTTGCTTTGCTGGCGACTAACAACAACAAGGTCTTTCTATCATTCAATCTCAACCTCGAACACACAACCTAAGAACTATTTTTCACTTCCCTTGTACACATAGCAGAACAAAGGGGTTTCAATGATTTTTCCGAGGTTATAGAGCTAGAAGGACATAGAGCCAAGACTGGACAATGGAGCGATTTGACACCAGAGACATTAATCTTAAGCAGGACCTTTGTCTCCCACAAAGATCATAGGCATATCCATAACGGACATGGCACAAGCTCTTCCACATGGCAACCTTTCAGCAGATAGTTGATATCTTAGTGCCATCCAGTTGACACCAAATCAGCGACTGTATAGGGCAGGGTAGAACAGTCTATGTGGGTTTTTGACACTAAATATTTACAGCCGTAGAAATCCTCATCTTTCTCCCACAAAAGTCTGAATGATTGTTATTAATTGGGTCAGAAGTCACTTTAATGGTGACCAAATCCTTCCTCTTCTTGGATTCAACATTATACCCCACTCCTTCTAATAGCTCCTCTACCCAAACCAAAACAGGCATGAGAGAGTTGATTCTGACTCATGGTGCCTTATGTGTGGATTCCACAGGACTTTCAAGACTATAGGCTTTAAGCAGGTTTCCAGGCCTTCCCTCCATGGTGCCCCTGTGTGGGTTCCAACTGCCAATGATTTGTTGAATAGTTGAGTGTGGAACTCTTTGCCCTCCTCCAGGAACTCCAATACCCTTGAAGCTCTCTATTCACAAAGGACTGTCCTTCCAACCTAGGCTCAGAGTGCTTTTCTTCTCTCTCTCATTTTCCTTTTCATCAAGTTGTTTGGGACTCCCCAGGAGTTGGGTCCCAGGGACATATTTATATGTAATTATGTCCCTGTCATCTACAACATGATCATGATAAATGGAGAAAATACTGAAGTGATCAGTGCTATCTTCTTGCTGCGATCCACAATAAATGATCACGCGAGCCCCAGTCAAGAACACAAAGGATGTATTGCATTGGGTAAATCGGCTCTATGAGACCTCTACCTTTTTAAAATTTATTTGCAGCTGGGAAAGAGAAAGGGGAGATGGCTCTTCTCCCAAATTGGCATCCCTGCCAGGGCACCCCTACTCAAATCTGGCCAACTTCACTCCCGAATAGAGTTCCCTGCTACTCCTGTAGAACTGCCCCGTGGAAGGACCAATGGTCTAAAGATTAAGAATGGAGAAGACAAGTGCCAAAAGCCATAGCCTAGCCCTTCACAGCCAGAGTGTGACCCTACAAGGGCCCCCACAAACAGACACTTTCTAGGGATCTTAAGTTGTTGGGGCTTAAGGGGAGGGGAGTGGGGCTATAGCAAGCTAGGATCCCATTCCAGGATGTGGGCACATATCCCGAGCCCTTGATGGGGAGGCCTCACGTACCCAGTGGGTCCAATGGAGTTCTGGGTATATGGTCCTGTGGGAGGGAAGCCACCTTGGGGGCTGGACCAACCCAGAGCATCCCAAGTTGGATGGGGTGCAAGGGCCTGGGCAGGATCCCTCCTCCTTTCCATCCCTCATGATCAACCAGACTAACAAAGTCTTGGGCAGGGAGGGGGCCTGGAGCAGGACCAGGGTTGGGACAGGGGGTCTGGAGTGAGGCCTCAGGTGGGTGGACCAGGCAGGGCAGGAGTTCTGGGGCCTAGGCTGGCACCAGGTGGGCTGCAGACCCACATCAGTGGTTATGGTGGCAAGGCCCGGGTGGGCAGGAGTCTGGGAGAGGGCGGGGAGGCCGCAGGAACCACATCAGGTCTGTGAAGACCTAGGCCTAGCCCATCAGGTCATTTTGGCCCATGGAGGTGGTGCGGCTCTGAGGCTGGCTCACTCAGCACGCAGAGCTTAACCTGCTCAGGTCCTGAGCCCTTGGCCTCCACAGGAAGTGCTGGCTGGCCTCTTGCCTTGTCCTCAATAGTGGCTCCAGCTGCTGCCAAATAGGCCAAGGCTTAAAGGGGCCATGGGCTTCCACCTGTGCGCCCCGCCTCTTCATCCTTAAAGGGGCCACGCGTTGCAGCCAGAGACCTCTTTCAAAAGTGTTCTCCAAAGTGTTTAAGAGCAAGGATTTTGCCTTGAAGCTTAAGGTGTACCTGAATAAAGCCATCTGAGTCATATATTCAATGGCCTTGTATGCACGTGAAAGTTGGACATTGAAAAGGAAGATCAAAGAAGAATCAATGCATTTATATTGGGATGCTGGTGAATAATATTGGAAGTACTATGAACTGCCAAAAGAACAAACAAATGTGGGTTAGAAGTGCAGCCAGAATACTCCTTACAAGCAAGAATGGTGAGACTTCCCCTCATGTACCTTAGACATACTGTTAGTGAGAGATCAGTCCCTGGAGGAGTAAGGACATTCTGCTAGGTGAAGAGAGATAAGCGAAAATGAGGAAGACCTTCAGTAAATGGATTGACACAGTGGCTGCAACAAGGGGCTGAACCATAACAACTATTGAGAGGATGGTGCAGGACTGGGTGGTGTTTCGTTCTATTGTCCATAGGGTGGCTAGGAGTTGGAATTGACTCAATGGCATCTAACAACAGAAACAAAATCTACACCCACTACTAACAGTACAGGAAATTTTCCAACCCCTCGCATCTCTCAACCCCAGGAACAGAGATGCCACCTTCCTTCTAGCTGTATAACCAGTATCTAGAACAGAGCTCAACGACGAAGTGGCTAACAAACATGAAGTAGCTGTTACTTAGCTCCATGCCTCATAGGTCTCAGTTCCCCAGCCCCAAAACAATAACATCGGTGTTGTTGTTTGTTGCCATCAAGTTGATTTCTACTTACACCTGCCTCAGACCTGCCTACCTAGTAACCCACCTTATGAAAATAAGGCAGAAGAATGATTCTTTCCCACGGTGTCTGCAGACTATGACTCACCACTCTGAAGGCACTGTCATGGAAATGTTGAATGGCTAGCTGAAAGGTTGACAGTTGAAACCCACCAGCTGCTTCAAGGTAAAATGGGGGGGGGGCTGTCTGTTCCAGTAATGTGGTACAACCTTGGAAAACTTACATAAGGAATTGACTGGACTGCAATGAGTTTGCTGTACCTGGAATGATGATGTGACCAGAGAAAGAATGAGAGGGAAGCCTGAACAGAAAGCACTGCCTGCCCTCCATCTGGCAGTTTTGTGATTTTTTGCAGCAGTTGGTTCGAATGGAACAAGGAATAAAGAGGGGGAGCGCATGGCAGTTGAGCGCTATTTGCCATTCTGACCAAGTGCCTCTGTGAGAAATGGGGGAGGGTAGGGTTGATCTTGGTCTTGATCAAAGTCCAAGAAAATATTTGCATTTCCAGAAAGCGGGAGGTTTCCCAAGCCAGGGTAATAACAGGAGCTGCTAGCTCTCACATCTGGCCTTGTGGACCCTGTTCAAAGAAGCTCCTGCACTGGGTAAGAGGTTGGTGGTTAGGCAGAGAGACAAAGAGAGAGTTGAAATTCCTCTGGTTGTGTCTGGTCTGAAGGGGTTTGTCGACAGGCATCTTGGCTCTTTCCCAGCCTGAGCCCTTGAGCCTCCTCAAGTCCACACTCCCGCTTCCCAGCCCCCCACAAGGACACCATCCAGAGGTCTTCCTGTACCCATATGTGGATTTTGGCTTTTCCTTCTTTTGGCTCTGCTCAGTGGCAGGGCATTTGAAGGGTGGTTGTGGGTTTTGTACAGTTATCATTAGCATAAATGAGTGAAAATTTCCTAAATTTCTCCCCCCGCAGCTTTAGGCTGTGTTTCCAAACTCCCGGTCCTCCCAGAGGCTCTGCAGAGGGGGCAGTGGCTCTGATTCCAACTGGCAGTTCCTAGTTGAGCACATGGATGCCCCATCCCAGTCTAGCCATGGCACCAGGGATCACGGTGCTAGGAGAGGGGCAAATGAGTCCTCCAAAGGAGATGTGTAGTGACCAAAAAAGTGACACACTTATGGTTATCTACTAATTGTACATGGTGGTGCTTGGCCCTCTCAAGGTGGAAACATACAAATTAGCCTATGCCTCTTCTCTAAAAGCAAGGGTACCTGCTTGTGACATGAGGTTTTGGAAAGTTCTTTCATGGACACAAAGAAGGGGGGCTGATCCAATCCTTCAGCAGCTCATCAATCATTGAGTATCTCAAGCTGATTTAGAGTAGTGTCCAGAGATCTAGTGGTGAAATGGGGTAGAAAGCTGTGGGGCGCTAGCCAGGGAGAGAATACGGAATAATTTGAGCCAGAAAGAGTTATGAATGGGAGGCAGAATGAATATAGAAGGGATCTGGGAAATGAGTTTGGATCTATCTACCTCTTGAAGGATCTCACCCTTCTCTCTTCTCAACTGCTTCCTATGCAGCCTCGGTCTGCCTGCTCTGGGCTTCCAAACCACACAAGCGACAATGCAGACACACGCACTCACAGGCACGCACACGCACATGTACACACACATGTACAAATACACTCCGAAGAAGCAAAACCTACTTCTGGTGAATCCAGCCAATTCAGATGCATAGCAATCCTAGAGGAAATAGTAGAACTGGTTTTCTAAAACCATAAATTTGTCCATTGTCAGACGGCCTCATCTTTCTCCCTCTCAGAACAGTTAGTGGGTTTGAACTGCTGGCCTTGTGATTAGTAGTGTGATGCTTAACCCACAGCATCACCAAATCTCCTTAGCAAGAAGGATATTACCACAATCACCACCACCTTTTTCCTACTTTTCTGGGGGTTAGGGAAGGAAAGAGTACTGTTCAGCATTCGACTCCCTTTAAAGAAAATGGGAGGTCCAGGGTGATGATAGCAGATGGCTGGAACATTCCAGCCTGGCATCCTGGGTCACCCGGAAAGATTCTCCCTTGTGGGCTCTATGAAACAGGCACACTCAAAGACCACAGAACCTCGTTCTCAGCTGTCAGCCTCGGGTCTTGGGTTTCTTTGGACCTGCTGGTGGGAGAGGGCTGTTCGATGGAGAGCCTCATCACTTAGCATCATGGCTGCTCCGACATGATACCTCTGAGTCATGTAATTTATATTTCATGCACAATTGAAGCAGCTAATGGTGTCATTCTCCAAGGGGGAAACAAGTTGTTACAGTGTGAATTTCATTGCAGGCGTGTGCCCTTTCCTTTGTCCCCAAGTGCCCCAGGGGAAGTTCCCAGGTAGCTGTCTTGTGGGTGTCCAAGAGAGTGGACAGGCCCCAAGGTGTCAGGGCTAAGGAGTGGTGGCAAGGCCAAAAATGCTTTCTCTGACTTCTTTTTGTGTGCATTGAGGCGGTGGAAGTAGAGGTGGCAGCTAAAACTGCCCAGTGGTCTCACCATTTTTTTCTCACCTGTACGTGTGGGATTGGGCAGGGCTAGAGTGTGACTCTTCAGTTCTCATGCTAACATTGATCGATTTTGGACAGTGGAGATGATGTGTAGGGGAAGGGATGCAAAATCCAACCACTTGTAGTCAAGACATCAGCAGAGGGTGGAGCTAGCCTGTTGTCTCTGAGGTTGGTCTGCTGGCATATGAATTCTAGTTCCCCCTTTGATAAACTGGTCACCTCTGGGCTAGATTGTTTCACTTTTCTGTGAATTCATGTTCTCACCAATAGACGGGAGCTGATGCACTCACTACCAATGGGTCAGTCAATTCCAATTCATAGTGAGCCTGCAGGACAGAGTGGAACCATTCCAAGGTGTTCCTCTAAGCTGTGACTTGTCCTGGAGAAAATTGATGCATCATTCTCAGGGGAATCTGCTGAGGGTTTTTCTGAGCTTGTGGTAAATAGTCAAGGGCTTCTCTATTGCCCCACCAGCGCTCCTCTTAAAAGGGTTGCAAAAGCCACCAAAACCCCACTGCTCTTGAGTTCATTCAGACCCAAAGCAACTCGGCAGGATAAAGTAATAACTGTCCCGGCAGATGTCCAACCCTGAACATCTTTATGAGAGCTGACAGCCCAATCTTGATCCCGAAGAACAGCTGGTGGATTTGAACCACCGACTTTCTGGTTAGCATTTCTAATGCTTCACCCACACCGCACCTGTGGGATGAAATGAGTGAATGTACATGCAATGCTTAGAACACTAGTACATAACATGCACTTAGCAATTGTGAGATATTGTGGTAGGAGGGGAGTCCAAAAACCAAACCAACTCACTGCCATCCAGTCCACTCTGACTCACTATGACCTGAGTTCTACCTTATAGGACAGGGTCCAACTGCTCCTGTGGTTATTTGAGACTAACTTGGTAGGAGTGGAAAGCCTCATCTTTTTCCCTGAGAGTAGCTGTTCGGTTTGAATGTTGACTTTGGGATTAGCAGTCCAATATATAATCACCCACGCCACTATTAAATGAGAGCAACGAGTTTCTGACATTTTCTGTGAGGTGGTAGAATTATTTGTCATTTCTATATTTGAATATGGTAAATCGACTGAAACACAGCAATAGTCATGACTTTACAAAGAGAGGAGAGATGTCAATTTTAAGGATATATAGAGCTGGAAGTCAATCCTGGATAGTACAAATAGTGAAAACACTTGGCCATTAACAGAAACGTAGGAGACTCAAGCGCACCCAGAATACCTTGGAAGAAAGTCTGGCCATCTGTTTCTGAAAGGATATGCCCATTGGAAATCCTATGAATTGCCATGAATCACAATCAACTCAGTGTCAAATGGTCATTTTAAATATCAGAATGATTCCTGGGATGAAAGAAAAAATCTAAGTTGTCTATTGAAGAGGTGGTTTGTGAGAGCACCTGGCCCATTTAAATACAAAAATGGATGAGGAACCTCGCTGGAGTCACTGTACACAGACCAGGCCATGCTTTCTCCACATCTAGTTTTGTTGGATGCTGTCAAGTTGGTTTCAACTCCAAGCGACTCTTTGTACAACCGAAAGAAACACTTCCTGTTCCTGTGCCATCCTCACAATTGTTATGTTTTAGACTATTGCTGCAGAAACTGTCCATCCATCTTGGTGAGGGCCTTCCTCATTTTGGTGCCACTTTACCAAGCATGATAGCCTTCTCTATGATGTTGCTCCTCATAGCTCCTGATGTTCAAGTATGTGAGACGAATTCTAGCCATACTTGCCTCTAAGGAGCATTCTGGATACACTTCTTTCAAGACAGATCTTGCTCCTCAACTGAAATTCTTGCACAGAGAGTGAAAGCAAACCTGATTTACCTAGAGTCACGTTTCCCACAGTGGGCAACACCACCAACTGCTTGGCATGGAAAAATCCAGGGATCTACAAAGCAGATATCTACATTTTATCCTGGATGGTGAGCTATAGTACAAAATCCTCTCATTACCAGGGGTCCCTGAGTAATTTCTTTTTCTGAAAAGAGGGCAGTAGGCAGAATAAGTTTCGGAAATTTTGGTCTAGAGCAGGAGCTGGAACCTTGTTTTTCTGCCAAGGATCATGTGATTTATAATGTCATTCATGGGGCCATACAGGTCAAATATTTAATGAACTCACCCCCAAGGTGAGTTCAAATGCTTCTCTTTGCTTCTCTTTGGTGAGATGTGTGATGCTGGCAGGTATTGATGATTTGGGGGCACATATACAGCCCTCGGGCCAAACGGTCTAGGGTAGTGGATCTCAACTGGTGGGTCACGACTTCTTTGGGGGTCGAATGAGACTTTCACGGGGGTGGCCTGATTCATCACAGTAACAAAATTACAGTGATGAATTAGAAATGAAATAATTGTGTGGTCAGGTGTCACCACAAACTGAGGAAATATATGAAAAAGTCACGGCATTAGGAAGGCTGAGAAACACTGGTGTAGGGAATGGTTGGGATCTCAATGTAGGAAAACATGAACTTAATAGGCATTCAGGCTGTGTAGCACTTGGGTTTCATTGAAGAGGAAAGAACTATTGATCTTGTTACAAGGACAAACAAATCTGGAAGTAAATGCTTTTGTGGATGAAAACAAAACATAAAACAAACTCTTGAAAGATTTCTGTATGCTAGAGATGAACTGCAATCAAGAAAATTAAATGATATCTGTTAGGGGTCCAGCAGAAAACAAACCATTCAGAAGTTTTAATTAAAGAGAGTTTAATGAAGACTGTTCACAGTGGTGCGGATGGGGTTAAGGGAACCAACTAAAGACAGGGAGGCCCCAAGGGGTTAACAAGAGCATAAAGCTGTTGCCACTTGTTCTATGGAATTTCCGCTACAGCTCTTTGACTTCATATCTTCTCATTGTCTTAGCTACTCTATGATGTAGAGCAATTCTACCTCATAGGAATTTTATACTACTGTCCTCTCCCAATTTCCATTACTTTCCAACGTCATGTGTGTTAAAACATGCAGTATTTCATCAGATTTAGTATGCTCTAAACCAGTGGTTCTCAAACTTCGTAATTCCTTGGCACTATAGTGAAGTCCCTGATGTTGTGGTGAACATCCATTCATAAAATTATTTTTGTTGCTACTTTATACCTGTAATTTTGCTACTAATAAGAAGAGGCCAACCCCTGTGAATGGGTAGCTCAAGCCCCAAAGAGGTCCTGATCCACAGGTTGTGAACCGCTGCTCTAAACTAAGAAGTGTTTCTTTAAGATGTAGTTCAGTATATTGTTAGTCGCCCAAGTCCTGTTGTTGCTGTTGTTAGGTGCAATCGAGGGGGTTTTGGCTCACAGCAACTCTATGTACAATGTACTGAAACGCTGACCCATCCTGTGCATTCCTCACAGTGGTTCTTTGCTTGGGCTCTATGTTGCAGCCACTTAGCTATTCCAAATTGTAGGGGCTGCCTCTCCTTTGCTGCCCTTCTACTGTACCAATATTTGTGTCATCTTATAGACAGTGATCTCAACCTTCCTAATTCCACAACACTTTCCAATGTAGTGGTAGACCTTCAATCATAAAATTATATTCTTTGCTACTTCATAACTCTAGTTTTGCTACTGTTATGAATAGTGCCACCCTGTAAAAGGTTCGTCTAAGCCCCAAATTGGTCACGACCCACATGTTGAGAACTGCTGTTGTAAATTCAGAGGAGTTTCTCTTAAGGTCTGCTTCACCATACTGTTAGAAGCTCAAGTCCATTTGTTGTTGTTGTTAGATGCCGTAGAGTGGGTGTGTCTCATAGCAACTCTATGCACATTATAAAGGAACGCCTCCCTGTCCTGTGCCCTCCTCATCGTGGTTCTTTGATTATGTTCAGCCACTGTGCTAATGTATCTTATTGGGGACTGCCTCTCTTTTCCTGCCCTTCTGTACCAAGATTTGGGTCTTCCTTTAGAGCAGTGGCTCTCAACTTTCCTAATGCCATTTTCTTTTCATACTGATTCTCATTTAGTGGTGACCCCCAACCATAAAATTATTTTCATTACACATTCATAACTGTAATTTTGTTACTGTTATGAATCACGACACCCTTGTGTAATTTTCATTCCACACTACAAAGGGGTTGTGACACGCAGGTGAAAATCCTCTGCTCTAAACTAAGAGGGGATTCTCTTAAGATAGAATTCAGCATATTTGTAGATGCAGAAGTTCTGTTGTTAGGTACCATTTACTAGGTTTTGGCTCATAACAACTCTATGCACAATGCAAAGAAACACTTTCCCGTCCTATGCCACAGTGGTTCTTACACTTGCGCTCATTGTTGCAGCCACTGTGCGAAACCAACTTTTGGGTAGCTGCCTCTTTTTTGTGGCCTTTGTACTGTACCAAGAATTGTGTCTTCCTCTAGGGCAGTGGTTGTCAAATTTCCTAATGCCATGACCCTTTCATACAGTTCCTCATGTAGTGGTGACTCACATCATAAAATTAATTTCATTGTTACTTTGTAACTGTAATTTTCCAACAGTTATGAATCGGGTCATACTTGTGAAAGGGTCATTTGACCGCCAAAAGTGGTCGCGACCCACAGATGGAAAACTGCTGGTCTAAACTAAGAGGAGTTTCTCTTAATATCTATTTCACCCTATTGTTAGAAGCACAAATCCCGTAGTTATTGTTGTTAGATTCTGTCGCATAGCTTTCGACGTACAGCTACTCTAAGAACAATATGGTTGAAAGGTGTCCTGTCCTGTGCCATACTCACAGTGGTTCTTTTGCTTGCTCGGATTGTTACAGCCACTGTCGTATTCCATCTTGCTGTGGGTTGCCTCTTTTTTGCTGCCCTTCTACTGTACCCAGATTTATGTCTTTCTCTAGGGCAGTGGTTCTCTACTTTCCTAATGCCACGACTCTTTCACACCATTTCTCTTGTACTGGTGACACCCCCCAATCATCAAATTATTTTCCTTGTTATTTCATAACTATAATTTTACTACTGTTATGAATCAGGCCACCCATGTGAAAGGTTCATTAGTCTCCTCAAAGGTGTCACGACACTCAGTTTGAGAACCAATGTTCTAAATTAATAGGAGTTTCTCTTAAGGTCTACTTCAGAATATTCTTCGAACCACAAGTTCTGTTTTTTATTGTTAGGTGCCTTTTAGTGTGTGTTGGCTCATAGCAACTGTATGCACAATATAATGAAACCGGCCCCATCTTGTGCGATCCTCACAGTGGTGATTTTGCTTGTGCTCATTGTATCAGCCATTGTACTAATCCAACTTTTGGAGTGCTGCCTCTCTTTTGCTGCCCCTCTAATGTACCAAGATTTGTGTCTTCCTCTAGGGCAGTGGTTCTCAAATATGCTAATGCCATGACCATTGCATACATTTCCTCATGTAGTGATGAACCCCCAATCGTAAAATTATTTTCATTGCTACTTCGCAACTTTAATTTTGCTGTAGTTATGAATTGGGCCTCCACTGTGAAAGGGTCATTTGAACCCCCCCTCAAAGGGGTCGCGACCCACAGGTTGAGAATCGCTGCTCTAAACTAACAGTAGTTTCTCTTAGGATCTACGTCACCATATTGTGAGAAGCACAAGTCCTGTAGTTATTGTTGTTAGGTGCTGTCCAGTAGTTTTTGCAGCAACTCTACGCACAATATAATGAAATGCTGCCACCACTTATGCAATCCTCACAGTGGCTCTTTGCTTGCGCTCATTGTTGTAGCCATTGTGCTAATCCATCATTTGGGGGTCTGCCTCTCATTTGCTGGCTTTCTACTCTACCAAGATTTCTGTCTTCCTTTAGGCCAGTGGTTCTCAACCTCCCTAATTCCACAACCCTTTCATACCATTCCTGATGTAGTGCATACCCCCCAATCATAAATTTATTTTCATTACTACTTAATAACTGTAATTTTGCTACCGTTATGTACTGGGACACCCCTGTGAAACGGTCATTCATCAACTAAATGGCGTCCTGGCCCACAGGTTGAGAACCTCTGCTCTAAACTATGAAGAATTTTTCTTTAGATATATTTAAACACATTGTTAGAAGCACAAGTCTTTTGTTATTGTATTTAGGTGCCATAGAGTGGGATTCAGCTCACAGTAACTCTATGCAAATATAATGAAACACTGCCCTGTGCCATCCTCACCATGCTTCCTTGCTTGTGCTTTGTGTTGCAGCCACTGTGCTATTCCAACTTGTGGGGGCTGCCTCTCCTTTGCTGCTCCTCTACTATACCAACATTTGTGTCTTCCTCTCAGACAGTGGTTCTCAACCATCCTAATTTCATCACCCTTTCATACAGTTCCCAATGTAGTGGTGGACCCCCAGTCATAAAACTTTTGCTGCTGAATTCAGGGAGGTAGGTAGTAATAGCGGGAACCACTTACTACTCCCATAGTTCCCATAGCAACCTGGACCAATTGGTGGGAGGAATGGGGGGTTTCGGTGCTTGGTGGAGGTGAAGGCTGACGTGTTTAGAGTGGAGAGAGGAAAACAGCCTGTTGGGGAAATGTTATTGGAGATGGCTTTGAGACTAGCCTCTGCTGGTCTCTTGCTCCTCACTCTCCTCTTGGTAGCAGCACGTGTGTTCCCCTCCCCACCATGCCTCATCCCAACTTGGAGCCCTTCTGGCTATTATATCCTTATGGAAAAGCTATCAGCTCATTATCCTGCTTTCTTCCATTCATGCTTCTTTAGCTCCATGTTGACTTCTAATAGGAGAGAATCAGAAAAGTTAAGTCCCCACCCCACAGGGCCTTTGCTGAAGGAGACGGCAAGCTGTGTACGGAATATCTCCTAGCTCACTCTCTCACTTCTCCCTAATAGATTTTTCCTGCCACTGCTCCTGACTGGAGGGGATGGAGAGTTCAAGTGATGCCACAGAAGTCACAGCAAAAGAACCAAGGCACTTGGCAAAGACCATTCATGAGCTGGAATATGATAGAAGCTCTTGAATGGGAAGGCACCATTCTGGCAATTAACATGCTCCTATGAACCCTCCCAGTTCTAAGGCTTTAGTGCAGTCCCACCTGAATGAGTTCTCCCTGGGTGAGTTCCTCCTGAAAGCGAAAGAGGGCTTATCCTTCTTTATCTTTGAAGCTATGCCTTCTATACCTACTGGATCCAGATATTGAGGATCTTCGCTTCCTGATTCCTGAACTCAACTGTGCTGATTGATAGCTGCATGGCCAAGGACCCAGACACAGTTCTGGATTCTCTGTTCGCTCTCTTTAGCCACCATTGGTTTCCTTTTGTCTAATTTTGCAACAGAAATCTCGGGGGATGCTTTATTCTAAAGTTCTTCCACTTCCCTAAAGGTGGGTATAGAGAAAGGCAAAGTTAATTGGAGTCTCTCCAGCACACACTGGAACCCCAAGGGGGCTGCATAGGTCTCATCCAAAAGTGGAGATCTGCTGCCTCACCCCTAGCCTGGGAACACATCATGGGTAGGGGCCAAGTGCTGTTTCTATCTGGACCTTCAGGGTCTTCGCAGTGCCTGGCGCATAGAGGAAATGAAAAATGCTTGTTTCTTCTTAACAAGTCAGAGATTTACTATTGTTGTTAGGGTCGGTCCTGTTGGTTCCCCCTCATAACAGCCCTATGTCAAACAGAACACAATGCCACCCGGTACCCTCATCACAATTGTTCTTATGTTTGAGCCCATTACTGCAGCCCCCATGTCCATCCATCTCATGAGAGCCTCCCTCTTTTCCATTGCCCTTCCACTTTACCAAGCATGATGTCCTATTCCTGGGCCTGGTCTCTCCTGACAACATGTTGAAAGTACATGTCCAAAGGGTGACAAAATCTGGCCATCCTTACTTCTAAGGAGCATTTGGCCTGTGCTTCTTCCAAGACAAGTTTATTGGTGCTTCTGGTAGTCCATAGTACTTTCTATGGTTCTTTTTTCCTAGCACCATAATTCAAATGCATCGATTCTTCTTTGGCCTGCCTTATTTAATCTCCAAATTTTGCATGCATAGGAAGTGTTTGAACATACTATGGCTTGTGTCAGATGCACCTTACTTCTCAAAATAACATCCCTGCTTTTCAATACTCTAAAGAGGTCTTGTGAATATTTAGCCAATAAAATGCAATGCATTTTTTAAGCTCTTGACTGCTGCTTGCATGAGCGTTGAACATGGACCCAAGGAAGAGGAAATCCTTGACCACCTCACAATTCTACATCTAAGCATATACCTCAAAGAATAACAAACAGAGACTCAAAGAGATAGTGGTATACAAGTTCACTGCAGCACTACCAACAATAGCTGAAAGGTGACTATTACCAAAGTGCCCAGGGCCCGAAGAATGGATAAACCAAACAATATCTAAGTCATACAATGGAATATTATTCAGCCTTTAAAAAGGAATGATGTTTTGGAACATGCTACACTACGCAGGGACCTTGAACACCTTTTGCTGAGTGAAACAAGTCAGACCATAATGAGATTGATATAAAATATGCAGAATCCATAGGGAAATCCATACACAGCAAGCAGAGTCACGGTTAATAAGGGTTGGGTGACGAAGGCAATGGGGAGTGACTGGTTAATGAGCATTGACTGTGTCTCCATTCAGAGTGATCCAAATGTTGGCCTGATCCTATATTCGGTTTGCATGTAGCCCCTGCCCTCTCCTGAGGGGTAGCCTCAGCAAAGGCACTGACAGCCTCAGAATCTTGGTTTCCTGACCTGTGAGTGTGCTGGAAAGATTAGATGGAGTAATAAATAATGACACTGATCACAACCAATAATTATAAAGCACTTATATGGGCCAGACGTTGTTCCCCAGCCGTGCTTCTAGCAGGCACACAAATAAAATGCCCTTGGGGCCTAACAGAAACTCAGATTCCACTTCAGCAGGTCTGAAGCAAGCTGCGAGAAATGGAGTTTCTAATGGGGAATGCAGTGAGGACCAGGATTCTCAGAAGGATTGAGGCATTTGAATGGCATTGACGGCAAAGACCGTGTGTGGAGTATACTGTGTGTGGCCAGGAGAATGAACAAATCTGTCCTGTAGGAAATTGAGCCAGGACACTCTTCACAGAATGTTCCTCTAAGAGAGAGTAGCAAATTTTTGTCATGCTGATTTTGGTCATGTCGTTAGGAAAGACCAGTTGCGAGAAGAGGACATCATGTGGATCTGGGGAAACGCTTCATGACACGGACTGGCTCCATAACCGCAACAATGACCTCAAACCTGCCGATGGGCAGGAAGATGGCATAGGATCTGGCAGTGATTTGTCTTATCAGACCTACAGTCAAAAGGAGTCAAATTTGACTTACTGGAGACTAACAACAACAACAAGGTCTTTCTATCTATTGATGCATTCAATCTCAACCTCGAACACACAACCTAAGCACTATTTTTCACTTCCCTTCTACACACAGCAGCGCAAAGGGGGTTCAATGATTTGTCCCAGGTCATGGAGCTAGAAGGACATAGAGCCAGGACTGGACAATGGAGCGATCTGACAACAGAGACATTTAACATAAGCAAGGCTTTGTCTCCCACAAAGATCATAGGCATTACCATAATGGACTTGGCACAAGTCCTGCCGCATGGCAACCTTTCAGCAGATAGGTACTATCTTAGTGCCATCCAGTTGACAGCAAGTCAGCGACTGTATAGGACAGGGGAGAACTGTCTGTGGGTTTTTGACACGAAATATTTACAGCAGTAGAAATCCTCATCTTTCTCCCACAAAAGTCCCTATGATTGTTAGTAATTTGGTTAGAAGTCACTTTAATGGTGACCAAATCATTCCTTTTTTGGGATTCAACATTATACCCCACTGCTTCTAATAGCTCCTCGCCCCAAACCAAAACAGGCATGAGAGAGTTGATTCTGACTCATGGTGCCCCCATGTGTACATTGCATAGGGCTTTCAAGACTATAGGCTTTAAGGAGGTTGCCAGGCCTTTCCTCCATGGTGTCCCTGGGTGGGTTCCAACGGCAAATGATTTGTTAAATAGTTGTTTGTGGAACTGTTTGCCCCCCTTCAGGAACTCCAATATCCTTGCAGCTCTCTATTCACAAAGGACTGTCCTTCCAACCAAGAGCTCAGAGTGCTTGTTTTCTCTCTCTTATTTTCTTTACATCAAGAAGTTTGGGACTCCCCAGGAGCTGGGTCCCAGGGACATATTTATATGTAATTATGACCCTGTCATCTACAACATGATCATGATAAATGGAGAAAAGACTGAAGTGATCAGGGCTATCTTCTTTCTGGAGTCCACAATAAATGATCATGTGAGCCCCGGTCAAGAACACAAGGGATGTATTGTATTGGGTAAATCTGCTCTTTGAGATCTCTTTCTTTTTTTCTTTTTTTGCAGTTGGGAAAGAGAAAGGGGAGATGGGCTGTTCTCCCAAGTTGGGGTCCCTGCCTGGGCACCCCCCCCACTGAAACCTGGCCAACTCCACTCGGGAATAGAGATCCCTGCCACTTCTGTAGAACTGCCCTGTGGAAAGACCAATGTCCTAAAGGTTCAGAATGGAGAAGACAAGTTTCAAGAGCTACAGCCTAGCCCCTTACAGCCAGAGTGTGACTCAACAAGGGCCCCCACAGGCACTTTCTAGGGATCTTAAGTAGTTGGGGCTTAAGGAGAGTGGCATGGGGCTCTAGCAAGCTAGGAGCCCATCCCAGGCTGGGGTTACATATCCCAAGCCCTTAATGGGGAGGCCTCAGGTAAGCAGTGGGCCCATGGACTTCTGGATATGTGGGCCTGGGTAAGGGAGCCACCTTTGGGGCTGGGCCAACCCAGGGCATCCCAAGTGGGATGGGGTGCAGGGGCCTGGGCAGGGTCCCTCTTCCTCTCCATCCTCCATGGCCAGTCAGGATAACACAAGGTCTTGGGCCGGCAGGGGGCCTGGGGCAGTGCCCAGATGAGCCAGGGGCTAGCTGGGCAGGGGGTGTTTCCTGGGTAGGCAGAGGGCCTCGGGCAGGGTCTTTGTGGCAGGCCCAGACCCAGGTGGGCAGGGACCTGGAACAGGCATCCCAGGTGTGTGCCGGCCTGGACTGGACCCAGGGTTGGCAAGGTCCCTGATGCAGGTTCCTGGGTGGGCAGAGGGCCCAGGGCAGAGTCTTGGTGGTGAGCAGGCCCAGGGTGGGGGCAGGGGGTCTGGAGTGTGGTCCTGGATGGGTCAGCTGGGAAGGGCAGGGATCCTGGTGGCTGGCCAGGAGACTGGTGGGCTGCAGACCCACATCAGGGGTCATGGTGGCAGTGCGGCTCCGAAGCTGGCTCACAGCCTTCAGAGCTTGGCTCGCTCAGCTCCTGAGCCCTTGACCTCGATAGGAACTGCTGGCTGGCCTCCTGTCATGTTCTCAATAGGCTCCAGCTGCTGCCAAGTAGGCCAAGCCTTAAAGGGGCCATGGGCTTCCACCTGTGTGCCCATCCTCCTCACCCTTAAAGGGGCCGGGTGCTGCCACCAGAGACCTCTTTCAAAAGTGTTCTTCAAAGTGTTGAAAAGCAAGAATGTTACATTAAGGTGCACCTGACTAAAGCCATCTTAGTCATATTTTTGATGGCCTTCTATGCACGTGAAAGTTGGACATTGAAAAGGAAGATCAGAGAAGAATCAATGCATTTGAATTGGGAGGCTGGTGAAGAATATTGAAAGTACTATGAACTGCCAAAGAACAAACAAATGTGGGTTAGAAGTACAGCCAGAATACTCCTTAGAAGCCAGGATGGTGAGGCTTCCCCTCACACACCTTGGACATACTGTTAGGGAGAGACCAGTCCCTGGAGGAGGAAGGACGTCCTGCTTGGTGAAGCAGAGAGGCAGTGAAAATGAGGAAGAACTTCGGCCAATGGATTGACACAGTGGCTGCAACAAGGGGCTCAGACATAACAACAATTGAGAGGATGGTGCAGGACAGGGTGGTGTTTCGTTCTATTATCCATAGGGTGGCTAGGGGTTGGAACTGACTCAATGACATCTAACAGCAGAAACAATGTCTACACCCACTACTAACAGGACAGGAAGTTTCCCAACCCCTCTCATCTCTCAACCCCAGGAACAGAGATGCCACCTTCCTTCTAGCTGTATTCCCAGTATCTAGAACAGAGCTCAGCAATGAAGTACCTAACAAACCTGAAGTAGCTGTTACTTAGCTCCATGCCTCATAGGTCTCAGTTCCCAAGTCCCGAAACAATGACATCAGTGTTGTTGTTTGTTGCCATCAAGTCGATTTCCAGTTACACCTGCGTCACACCTGCCTACCTAGAATCCCACCTTATGAAAATAAGTCACAACAATGATTCTTGCCCACGGTGTCTGCAGACTATGACTCACCACTCTGAAGGGATGTCATGTAAATGTTGAACTGCTAGCTCAAAGTTGACAGTTCAAACCATCAGCTGCTTCAAGGAAAACGATGAGGCTGTCTGTTCCAGTAATGTTGGACAATGTTGGAAAAATTACATAGGGTCTCCATGAGTTGGACTTGACTGGACAGTAATGGGTTTGCTGTACCTGGAATGATGATGCGACCAGAGAAAGAACGAGAGGGAAGTCTGAAAAAGAAGCACCGACCTGCCCTCCACGGGCTGTTTTGTGATTTTTTGCAGCAGATGGTTCGAAGGGAACAGGGAATGAAGAGGCGGAGTGCATGGCACAGTTGAGGGCTATTTGCCATTCTGACCAAGTGCCTCTGTGAGAAAAGGGGGAGGGGAGGCTTGACCTGGGTCTTGATCAAAGCCCAAGAAAATATATGGATTTCCAGAATGAGGGAGGTTTCCCAAGTCAGGGTAGTAACAGGAGCTGCCAGCTCTCACCTCTGACCCTGTGGGCCCTGTTCAAAGAATTTCCTGGACTGTGTGGGAGGTGGGTGGTTAGGCAGAGAGACAAAGAGAGACTCGAACTAGGAACTCTGGCTCTTTCCCAGCCTGAGCCATAGCACCTGAGCCTCCTCATCTCCACTCTCCCCCTTCCCCGGCCCCCCACAGGGACACCTTCCAGAGGTCTTCCTGTACCCATATGTAGGTTTTGGTTCTGCTCAGTGGAGGGCATTTGAAGGTTGTTTGTGGGATTTGTACAGTTTACATTAGGGTAAATGCGTGATCATTTCTTAAATTTATCCTACTGCAGATTTAGGCTGTGTTTCCAAACTCCCTGTCCTCACAGAGGCTCTGCAGAGGGGACAGTGACTCTGATTCCACCTGGAATTTCCTGGTTGAGCACAGGGATTTCCCATCCCAGTCTAGCCATGGCACCAGGGATCAGGGTGCTAGGAGAGGGGCAAATGGGTCCCCAAAGGAGATGTGTAGTGACCACAAAAGTGACACACTGGTGGTCACCTACTGATTGTACATGGTGGTGCTTGCCCCTCTCAAGGTGGACACATAAAATTTCGCCTATGCCTCTTCTCTAAAAGCAAGTGGACCTGCTTGTGACATGAGGTTTTGGAAAGTTCTTTCATGGGCCACAAAGAAGTGTGGCTGATCCTGTGTCTCAAGCTGATTTCGAGTAGTGTCCAGAGAGTTCGTGGTGAAAGGGGGTAGGGAAATGTGGGGAGCTGGCCAGGGAGTGAACACGGAATAATTTGAGCCAGACAGAGTAATGAATGGGAGGCAGAATGGATATGGAAGTCATCTGGGGGAAGAGTTTGGATCTGCCTCTGTGGGTTTCTGACACTATAAATTTGTCCATTGTCAGACGGACTCATCTTTCTCCCTCTCAGAGCAGCTAGTGGGTTTGAACTGCTGGCTTTGAGATTAGTACCGGGATGCTTAACCCACAGCCTCACCAAAACTCCTTAGCAAGAAGGATATTACCACAACCACAGCCACCACCCCTTTTTCCTAAATTTCTGAGAGATAGGGAGGAAAGAGTGCTGTCCAGCGTTCGACTCCCTTTAGAGAAAATGGGAGGTCCAGGGTGATGACAGCAGGTGGGTGGAACATACCAGCCTCGCATCCAGGGCCCGCCGGAGAGATCCTCCCTTGTAGGCTCTGTGGAGCAGGCACACTCAAAGACCATAGGACCTCGGTCTCAGCTGTCGGCCTCGGGGCTTGGGTTTCTTAGTTCCTGCTGCTTGGGGAGGGGCTGCTCGATGGAGAGCCTCGTCACTTAGCATCATGGCTGCTCAGATGTGATACCCCTGAGTCGTGTAATTTACATTTCATGCACAATTGAAGCAGCTAATGGTGTCATTCTCCAAGGGGGGAACAAGTTGTCATAATGTTAATTACATTGCAGGCGTGCTCCCTCTCCTTTGTCCCCAAGTGCTCCAAGGGAAGTTCCCAGGTAGCAGTCGAGTGGGTGTCCAAGAGAGTGGCTTTGGCTCCCTCCAAGGGGTCAGGGCTGAGGAGTGGTTACAAGGCCAAGAATTCTTTCTCTGACTTCGTTGTGGGTGTGTTGGCGCAGTGGGAGTAGAGGTGGCAGCTAAAACAGCCCAGTGATCTCCCCATCCTTTTCTAACCTGCGCGTGTGCAATCGGGCAGGGCTGGAGGGTGCCTGTTCAATGCTCAAGCTAATTTTGCTTGATAGGGGACAGTGGAGATGATGTGTAGGGAAAAGGAGGCAAAATCCAACCACTCTTAGTCCAGATATCAGCAGAAGGTAGAGCTAAGCCTGTAGTCTCTGAGGCTGGTCTGCTGGGATTTAAATTCCAGCTCCCCCTTGGATAACCTGATTACCCCTGGGCCAGATGGCTTCACCTCTCTGTGCATTCGTGTCCTCACCTATAGACGGAAGCTGATGTACTACCAATGCGTCAGTCGATTCCATCTCATAGTGAGCCTGGAGGACAGAGTGGAACCATTCTATAGGCGTTCCCATAGGCTGTGACTGATACTGGAGCAAATTGATGCATCATTCTCATGGGAAGCTGCCGAGGGTTTCGCTGAGCTGGTGGTAAATAGTCAAGGGCTTCTCTATTGCCCCACCAGCGCTCCTCTTATAGGGGTTGCAAAAGTCACCAAAACCCCACTTCTCTTGAGTTCATTCAGACTCATAGCAACTCAGCAGGATAAAGTAATAACTGTCCCTGCAGACGTCCGACACTGAAAATCTTTATGAGCTCAGACAGCCCCAACTTGATCCCAAAGAACAACTGGTGGGTTTGAACCACCGACCTTCTGGTTAGCAGTTCTAATGCTTCACCCACACCACCACCAGTGGGATGAAATGAGTGAATGTACAAGCAATGCTTAGAACACTAGTACATAACATGCACTTAGTAATTGTGAGCTATTGTGGTAGGAGGGGAGTCCAAAAACCAAACCAAACTCACTGCCATCGAATCCACTCTGAGTCCCCATGACCTGAGTTCTACCCTATAGGACAGGGTCCAACTGCTCCTGTGGTTATTTGAGACTGTAACTTGGTACGAGTCGAAAGCCTCATCTTTTTCCCTGAGAGTGGCTGGTCGTTTTGAACTGTTGGCTTTGGGATTAGCAGCCCAATATGTAATCACCCATGCCATTATTAAATGAGAGCTACGAGTTTCTGACATTTTCTGTGAGGTGGTAGAAGTATATGTCATTCCTATATTTAAAGAAGGTAAATCTACTGAAACAGAACAATTGCCATGGCTTTCCAAAGAGAGGAGAGATGTCACTTTTAAGGGTAAATAGAGCTGTGAGTCATCCCTGGAGAGTACAAATGGTTAAAACACTTGGCCATTAACAGAAACTTAGGAGGTTCAAGCCCACCCAGAAATACCTTGGAAGAAAAGCCTGGCCATCTGTTTCTAAAAGGTTATGCCGATTGAAAGTCCTATGACTCACCATGAATCGCAATCAACTCAGTGTCAAATGGTCATTTTAAATTTCAGGATGGTTCCTGGGCAGAAAGCAAACATTCTAAGTTGTCTATTGAAAAGGAGGTTTGTGAGAGCACCTGGCCCATTCAAACACAACTGATGAGGAACCTCGGTGGGGCCACTGTACACAGACCAGGCCATGCTTTCTCCACATCTGGTTTTGTTGGATGCTGTCAAGTTGGTTTCAACTCGTGGCGACCCTACATACAACCGAAAGAAACACTGCCTGCTCCTGTGCCAGCCTCACAATTGTTATGTTTTAGTGTGTTGTTGTAGAAACTGTGTCCATCCAACTTGGTGAGGGTCCTCCCCATTTGGGCGCCCCTTTACCAAGCATGATGGCCTTTTCCATGATGTTCCTCCTCATAGCTCCTGATGCCCAAGGATGTGAGATGAAGTCTAGCCATCCTTGCCTCTAAGGAGCATTCTGGATACACTTCTTTCAAGACAGATCTTGCTCCTCAACTGAAATTCTTGCAGAGAGAGTGAAAACACACCTGATTTTCCTAGCGTCTCATTTCCCAAAGTGGGCAACACCACCCACCTACTGGGCACAGAAAAATCCAGAGATCTACAAAGCAGATATCTACGTTTTATCCTGGATGGTGGGCTATAGTCCAAAATTCTTTCATTGCTGAGGGGTCCTGAGTAATTTCTTTTTCTGAAAAGAGGGCAGTAGGCAGAATAAGTTTGGGAACCTTTGGTCTGGAGCAGGAGCTGGAAACCTGTTATTCTGCCAAGGACCATGTGGTGATTGATAACATCATTCATGGGGCCATACAGGTCAATTATTTAATGAGCTCACCCCTAAGGTGATGGCTCCAAATGCTTCTCGTTGGTGAGATGTGTGATGCTGGCAGCTATTGATTATGTGGGGGGCCCTACACAGCCCTCGGGCCATACGTTGGTCTAAGGTAGTGGATCTCAACCAGTGGGTCACGACACCTTTTGGGGTCCAATGACACTTTCACAGGGGTTGCCTGGTTCATCGCAGTAGCACAATTACAGTAAAGAATTAGCAATGAAATAATTTTTATGATCGGGGTAAACACAACATGAGGAACTGTATGAAAGAATCATGGCATTCGGGAGGTTGAGAAACACTTGTCTAGGGAATGGTTGGGATCTCCATGTAGGCTACACATGAACTTCATAGGCAGTCAGGCAGCATATCACTTGGGTTTCATTGGAGAGGAAAGAACTATTGATCATGTTTCAAGGACAAACAAATCTGGAAGGAAATGCTGTTGTGGATGAAAGCAAAACATAAAACAAACTCTTGAAAGATTTCTGTATGCTAGAGATGAATTGCAATCAAGAAAATTAAATGATATCTGTTAGGGGTCCAGCAGAAAACAAACCATGCAGAAGGTTTCATTAAAGAGAGTTTAATGAAGACTATTCACAGTGGTGGGGATGGGCTTAAGAAAGCCAACAAAAGATAGGGAGGCCCTGAGGGTCTAACAAGAGCATAAAGCTGTTGCCACGTGTCCTATGGAATTTTCTCTTCAGCTCTTTGACTTTGTCATTTCTTCTCATTGTCTTAGCTACTCTATGATATAGAGCAATTCTGACTCATAGGAATTTGATACTACTGTCCTCTCCCAATTTCCATTACTTTCCAACGTCATGTGTGTTAAAATATGCAGTATTTCATCAGATTTCCCATGCTCTAAACCAGTGGTTCTCAACCTTCCTAATTCCTTGGCACTATAATGAAGTTCCTGATGTTGTGGTGAACATCCATTCATAAAATTATTTTCGTTGCTACTTCATAACTGTAATTTTGCTACTATGAAGAAGATTCCGACCCCTGTGAATGGGTAGCTCAACCCCCAAAGAGGTCCCGATCCACAGGTTGAGAACCGCTGCTCTTAACTAAGAGGTGTTTCTTTAAGATGTAGTTCAGTATACTGTTAGACGCCCAAGTCCTGTTGTTGCTGTTGTTAGGTGCCGTCGAGTGGATTTTGGTTCACAGCAACACTATGTACAATGTACTGAAACGCTGCCCCGTCCTGTGCATTCCTCACAGTGGTTCTTTGCTTGCGCTCATTGTTGCAGCCACTGAGCTATTCCAAATTGTAGGGGCTGCCTCTCCTTTGCTGCCCTTCTACTCTACCAATATCTGTGTCTTCCTCTAGGACAATGCTTCTCAACCTTCCTAAATCCAGGACACTTTCATACAGTTTCCTTTGTAGTGGTAGACCCCCAATCATAAAATTATATTCTTTGCTACTTCGTAACTCTCGTTTTGTTACAAGTTATGAATAGTGCCACCCTGTAAAGGGTTCATCTAAGCCCCAAAGGGGTCACGACCCACATGGTGAGAACCGCTGCTCTAAATTTAGAGGAGTTTCTCTTAAGGTCTATTTCACCATACTGTTAGAAGCTCAAGTCCATTTGTTGTTGTTGTTAGGTGCCGTCGAGTGGGTATGTCTCATAGCAACTCTACGCACAATATAATGAAATGCCGCCCTGTCCGGTGACATCCTCACAGTGGTTCTCTTCTTGCGCTCATTGTTGCAGCGACTGTGCTAATGCATCTTGTTGGGGACCGCCTCTATATTCCTGGCCTTTCATACCTAGATTTGGGACTTCCACTAGAGCAGTGGTTCTCAACTTTCCTAATGCCATGATATTTTCATACCGATTCTCATTTAGTGGTGACCCCCCCAACCATAAAAATGATTTCATTGCAGCTTCATAACTGTAATTTTGTTACTGTTATAAGTCACAACACCCCTGTGAAATTTCATTCCATACCCACAAAGGGGTCGCGACACACAGGTGAAGATCCCCTGCTGTAAACTAAGAGGAATTCTCTTAAGATAGAATTCAGCATACTGGTAGATACACAATTCTGTTGTTATTGGTGTTAGGTACCATCGAGTGGGTTTTGGCTCATAGTAATTCTATGCACAATATAATGAAATGCTTTCCCATCCTATGCCATCCTCACAGTGGTTCTTTTGCTTGTGCTCATTGTTGCAGCCACTGTGCTAATCCAACTTTTGGGTAGCTGCCTCTTTTTTGTGGCCTTTCTGCTGTACCAAGACTTTTGTGTTCCTCTAGGGCAGAGGTTGTCAAATTTCCTAATGCCATGACCCTTTCACACAATTCCTCATGTAGTGGTGACCCCCATCATAACATTATTGTTACTTCATAACTGTAATTTTCCTACAGTTATGAATCATTTCCCACCTTGAAAGGGTCATTCGATCGCCAAAAGTGGTCGCGAACCACAAGTTAAGAACCGCTGGTCTAAATAAACTAAGAGGAGTTTCTCTTAATATCTACTTCACCCTATTGTCAGAAGCACAAATCCTATAGTTATTGTTAGATTCTGTTGTGTAGCTTTCGACGCCTAGCAACTCTAAGCACAATATGATGGAAAGGTGTCCTGTCCTGCGCCATCCTCCCAGTGGTTCTTTTGCTTGCGCGGATTGTTGCAGCCACTGTTGTATTCCATCGTGCTGTGGGCTGACTCTTTTTGCTGCCCTTCTACTGTACCCAGATCTATGTCTCCCTCTAGGGCAGTGGTTCTCAACCTTCCTAATGTCATGACTCTTTCACACCATTCCTCATGTACTAGTGACCCCCCCAATCATAAAATTATTTTCCTTGTTACTCCATAACTATAAATTTGCTACTGTTATGAATCAGGTCACCCATGTGACCCACAGTTAGAGAACTGTTACTCTACACTAAGAGTTTCTTTTAAAGTCTTCTTAAGCATATTGTTAGAGGCACAAATCCTGTTGTTTGGTGCCTTCGAATGGGTTTAGGCTCATGCCAACTCTATGGACCATGTAATGAAATGCTTTCCCGCCCTGTGCCTTCCATACAGTGGTTCTTTTGCTCACACTCATTTTTGCAGCCACTGTGCTAATCCATCTTGCTGGGCACTGCCTCTCTTTTCCTGCCCTTCTGTACCAAGATATGTGTCTTCCTCTAGAGCAGTGGTTCTCAACTTTCCAAATGCCACAACCACTTCACACCATTCCTCGTGTAGTGGTGACATCCAACCATAAAATATTTGCATTGCTACATCACAATTGTAATTTTGCTTCTGTTATGGATCAGGCCACCCATGTGAAAGGTTCGTTAGTCTCCTCAAAGGCGTCTCGACACACAGTTGGAGAACCAATTGTCTATACGAAAAGGAGTTTCTCTTAATGTCTACTTCAGAATATTCTTAGAAGCCCAAGTTCTTTTTATCATTGTTTGGTGCCATTGAGTGTGTGTTGGCTCATAGCAACTGTATGCACAATATAATGAAACTCGGCCCCATCTCGTGCCATCTCACTGTGGTCCTTTGCTTGCGCTCACTGCTGCATCTATTCCATCTTGTAGGGGCTGCCTGACTTTTGCAGCCCTTCTGCTGTACCAACATTTTTGTCTTCCTCTAGGACAATGTTTCTCATACATCCTAATTCTGCAGCCCTTTCGTACAGTTCCCAATGTAGTGGTGGACCCCAAACATAAAATTATAAAATTATATTCATTGATATTTCATAACTGTACTTTTGCTACTGTTATGAATCAGGCCATCACTGTGAAGGGGTGTTTCGAAACACCCCCCAACTGAAAGTGTTCAGGACCCAATGTTGAGAACCCTGCTGTAAACTAAGAAGAGTTGCTCTTAAGATTTACTTCAGCATATTGTTAAACACACAAGCCCTGTTGTTATTGTTGTTAAGTTCTGCGGAGGGGGTTTTGGCTCATCGCATCTCTATGCACAATATCATGAAATGCTTACCAGACCTGTGCCATCCTGACAGTGATTGTTTGCTATTGCTCATTGTTGGAGCCATATTGGGGGTGGTGGCTATTTTTTGTTGCCCTTCTACTCTACCAAGATTTGTGTCTTCCTTTAGGGCAGTGGTTCTCAACCTTCCTAATGCCACAACATTTTCATACCGTTCCTCATATAGTGCTGACTGCCAAATCATAAAATTATTTTCATTGCAACTTTGTAACTCTAATTTTTCTACTGTTATGACTGGGCGACCACTATGAAAGGTTCATTCATCCCCCAACAGGGCTCGTGACCCAAAAGTTGAGAACCACTGCACTAAACTATTAGGAGTTTCTCTTATGATCTACTTCAGCACATTATAAGAAACACAAGTCCTGTTGTTTTGTTGTCAGGTGCAGTCGAGTGGGTTTTGACTCATAGCAACTCTATGCTCCATTTAATGTAACGCTGCCCCATCTTGTGCCATCCTCACAGTGCTTCCTTAGCTTGAGCTCATTGCTGCAGCCACTGTGCTATTCCATCTATTTGGGGGCTGACTCTATATTGCGACCATTCAACTGTATCAAGACTTGTGTCTTCCTGTAGGACTGTGGTTTTCAGCAATCCTAATGCCACGACCCTTTCATACAGTGCCTCGTGTAGTTATGACCCCCCAGCCAAAAAAATTATACTGTTGCTACTTCATAACTGTAATTTTGCTACTGTTAAGTATCGGCCCACGCCTATGGGCGGGTCATTCGAACACCCCCAAAGGATTTACCACTCACAAGTTGAGAACGGCTGCTCTAAACTAAGAGCAGTTTCTCTCAAGGTTTAGTTGAGCATATTGTTAGATGTATGATTCCTCCTGTTATTGTTGTTCGTGCCGTGGAGAGGGTTTTTGGCTCATAGCAACCCTGTGCACAATATAATACAGGCCTGCTCAGACTTGCATCATCCTCACAGTGGTTCTTTGCTTGCGCTCATTGTTGCAGCCACCGTGCAAATCCGTCTTGTAGGGACTTCCTCTTTTCTGCTGCCCTTCTACTGTACATGCGTCTTCCTCTAGGCCAGTGTTTCTCACCCTTCCTATTTCTACGACCTTTCCATACACTTCCCAATATGTAGTGGTGGTCCCCAAAGCATAAAGGTTTTTTTCTACTGTTTTTCCATAACTGTAATTTTGCAAGTCTTATGAATCTAGTCACCCTGTGAAAGGGTTGTTCAACCAAACAAAGTGGTCACAAATCACAGGTTGAGAACCGTTGTTCTAAATTAAGAGGAGTTTCTCCTGTGGTCTAGCTCAGTATATTATTACACGCACGAGTCCTGTTCTTATTGTTGTTAGGGGCTGTCGAGTGGGTTTGGCTCATAGTTGGCTCATAACAACTCTATGCACAGTATCATGAAACACTGTTCCATCCTCTAACACACTCACACTTTTCTTTTGTTTTCGCTCATTGTTGCAGTCTCTGTGCTAATCCATCTTTTGGGGGACTGCCTCTCATTTGCTGACCTTCTACTGTACCCAGATTTGTGTCTTCCTCTAGGGCAGTGGTTCTCAAAGGTCCTAATGCACGACTCTCTCACACAATTCCTCATGTATTGGTGCCCCCCCAATCATAAAATCACTTTCCTTGTTACTTTATAACTAAAATTATGCTGCTGTTATGAATCAGGCCACCATGTGATATAGTCATTCTCCACCCGACCCCCCAAAAGGCATCACGACCCACAGTTTGAGAACTGCTAATCTACACTAAGAGGAGTTTCTTTTTAAGGTATGTTTCAGCATATTGTTAGAAGCACAAATCCTCTTCTTGTTTTTGCCTGTCTTCGAGTGGGTTTTGGCTCATACGAACTCTAGGCACAATGTAATGAAACGTTGTCCTGCCCTGTGGATCCTCACAGTGGTTCTTCTGTTTGCACTCATTGTTGCGGCCACTGTGGTAATCCATCTTGTTAGGGACTACCTCTCTTTTCCTGCCCTTCCGTACCAAGATTTGTGTCTTCCTCAAGAATAGTGGTTCTCAACTTTCTGAATGTCACTACTATTTCATACCAGTCTTCATGTAGTGGTGACACCCCAACCATAAAATATTTTCATTGCTACATCATAACTTTATTTTCGCTTCTGTTATGGATCAGGCCACCCATGTGAAAGGTTCATTAGTCTTCTAAAGGCACTGTGACACAGTTTGAGAACCACTGGTCTAAACTAAGGGGAGTTTCTCTTAAGGTCTACTTCAGCATATTCATCGAAGCACAGTCCTGTTGTTTTTGTTTGGTGCCTTTGAGTGTGTGCTGGCTCATAGCAATTCTATACACAATATAATGAAACGTGAGCCCGTCTCGTGCCACCCTCACAGTGGTTATTTTGCTTGTTCTCATTGTTGCAGCCATGGGCTAATCCAACTTTTGAGGGGCTCCCTCTCTTTTGCTGCCCCTCTACAGCCCTTTCATTCATTTCCTCAGGTAGTGATGAACCCCCAATTATAAAATTATTTTCATTGCTACTTCGTAACTTTAATTTTGCTACAGTTATGAATCAGGCCTCCACACTGAAAGGGTCATTTGACCCCTCCAAAGGGATAGCGACCCACAGGTTGAGAACCACTGCTCTATACTAAGAGGAGTTTCTCTTAGGATCTACAGCACCATATTGTGAAAAGCATGAGTCCTACAGTGATTGTTGTTAGGTGTTGCACAGTGGGTTTCGACTATCAGCAACTCTACGCACAAGATAATGAAACGCTACCCCGTCCTGTGCCATCCTCACAGTGGTTTCTTGTCTGCACTCATTGTTGCAGCCACTGCGCTAATCTATCATTGGGGGTCTGCCTCTCATTTGCTGCCTTTCTGCTCTGCCAAGATTTCTGTCTTGCTCGAGGACAGTGGCTCTCAACCTTCCTATAATGCCACAGGCCTTTTATACCACTCCTCATGTAGTGGGTACAATCCCAGTCATAAATTTATCTTCATTGCTACTTCATAACTATAATGAAGCTACTGCTATGAATTGGGCCACCCCTGTGCAAGGGTAGTTCATCACCCTAATGGAGTCGTGACCCACAGGTTGAGAATCTCTGCTCCAAACTATGAAGAATGTCTCTTAAGATATATTTCAGCACATTGTTAGAAGCAAAAGTCCTGTTGTTATTGTATTTAGGTGCCTTCAAGTGGGTTTGGGCTCATAGCAACTCTATGCAAAATGTAACGAAACACTCCCCCATCCTGTGCATTCCTCACAGTGGTTCTTTGCTTGCGCTGGTTGTTTCAGCCACTGAGTTAATTCAACTTAGAGGGGCTGCCTCTCCTTTGCTGCCCTTCTACTCTACCAACATTTGTGTCTTCCTCTCAGACAGTGGTTCTCAAACTTCCTAATTCCACGACCCTTTCATGCAGTTCCCAATAGAGTAGTGGACCCCCAGTTATACAAAATTTTCGCTGATATATCATAACTGTAATATTGCTAATCTTATGAATCAGGCAACCCTTTTGAAAGGGTCATTCAACCCACTCACTCCCCAAAAGGGTTTGTGATTCATAGGTTGAGAACCCTGCTGTAAACTAAGAGGAGTTTCTCTTAAGATCTACGTCAGCATATTGTTAGAAGCTCAAGTCCTTTTTTTGTTGCTGTTAGTTGCCGTCGAGTGGGTTTTGACTCTCAGCAACTCTACGCACAATATAATGAAACGCTGCCCCGTCCTGTGCCGTCCTCACAGTGGTTTGTTGATGGCACTCATTGTTGCAGCCACTGAGCTATTCCATCTTGTAGAGTCTGCCTCTCACTTGCTGCCCTTCTGCAGTACCACGTTTTGTTTATTCCTCTTGGGCAGTGTTTCTGAACCTTCTTAATGGCATGGCTCCTTTATACAATTCTTAATGTTGTGCTGATCCTCCAACAGTAATTTTTTTTCATTGTTACTCCATTACTGTGATTTCTCTACTGTTATGCATTGGGCAACACCTGTGAGAGGCTCGACTGAAACCCCATAGTGGTCGGGACCCACAAGTTAAGAACCACTGCTGTAAATTTAGAGGAGTTTCTCTTAAGATCTAGTTCAGCATATTGTTAGAAGTACACGTCCTGTAGTTATTGTCGTTAAGTTCCGTCCAGTGGGTTTTGACTCTTAGCAACTCTATGCACAATATAATGAAACGCTGCCTTGTCCTGTGCCACCCTCACCGTGCTTGTGTGCTTGGCCTCAGTTTTGCAGCCACTGTGCTAATGCAACTTGTTGGAGACTGCCGCTCTCTTCCTTCCCATCTGTACCAAATTTGTGTCTTGCCCTAGTGAAGTGGTTCTTAACCTTCCTAATGCCACTACCCTTTCATATCGATTCTCATTTAGTGGGGACCCCCAACCATAAAATTATTTTCATTGGTACTTTTTCACTGTAATTGTACTACAGTTATGAATTGGGCCACCCCTGTGAAAGGGTCATTCTACCCTCCCAAGGGGCACGAACCACAGGTTGAGAACTGCTGCTCTAAAGTTAAAGGACTTTCTCTTAAATCCTACTTCACCATATTGTTAGAAGCACAAGTCCTGTAGTTATTTTTGTTGAGTGCTGTTGAGTGGGTTTCTGGTCACAAGAACTCTATGCACAATATAATGAAATGCTGCCCAGTCCAATGCCATGCTCAGAGTTGTTCATTTGCTTGTGCTCATTGTTGCAGCCACTGGGCTAATCAATCTTGTAGGGGCTGCCTCTCCTTTGCTGCCCTTCTACTCTACCAAGAATTCTGTCTTCCTCTAGGGAAGTGATTCTCAACCTTCCTAATGCCACGGCTCTTTCATACCATTCCTCATGTAGTGGTGACTGCCAAATCATGAAATTATTTTCATTGCTACATCATACCTCTATTTATTCCACTTTAATGAACGGCCCACTGCCGTGAAAGGGTCATTCGTCCCCCAAAAGGGTTCACAACTCTCAGTTTGAGGACCGCTGCACTAAACTAATAGGAGGTTCTCTTCAGGTCTACTTAGGTACATTGTTAGAAAAACAAGTCCTATTTTTTTCTTGTGGGTTTTGACTCACAGCAACTCTATGTCACTATAATGAAACACTGTCCCGTCTTGTGCCATCCTTGCAGTGTTTCTTTGGCTTGTGTTTATTGTTGCAGCCACTGTGCTATCCCATCTATATTGGGGCTGAGTCTATTTTGTTGCCCTTCAACTGTATCAAGAATTGAGTCTTCCTCTTGGACAGTGGTTTTCAACATTCTTACTCACGACCCTTTCATCCAGTTCCTCATGTAGTCGTGACCAACCAACCATAAAATTATTTTTGTTGCTACATCATAGCTGTAATTTTGCTACTGCTATAATTCAGGCCACCTCATGAAAGGGCTGTTTGGCCCCCTAAGTAGACACGACCCACAGGTCGAGAGCCGCTGCTCTAAAAGAAAGGGGAGATTCTCTTAAGGCCTTATTCAGCATATTGTTGGAAGCACAAGTCCTGTTGTTTTTGTTGTTGGGTGCAGTCGAGTGGGTTTGGCTCATAGCCACTCTCTGCACAATATAATGAAACTCTGGGGGTCTTAAAGGCTTGAAGGCAAACAGGCTGAAATCTAGCTCGGAAGCAACAAAGCCCACAGAGAAGAAGCACACAAACCTAAGTGAACATGAGGTGTTGAAGGGATCAGGTAGCAGACACCAAAGAACAAAAACCATTATTGTGTGATCACCTTCCCCACATAAACGCTGAAGATGAATGTGTGCATAAGTAAGTGTGGTAAAGAAGGCTGATGGTGCCCGGCTATCAAGCGATATAGCGTCCCGGGTCTTAAAGGCTTGAAAGTAAACAAGCAGGCCCTGAAGCAACAAAGCCCACATAGAAGCATCACACCAACATGTGTGATCATGAAGTGCTGAGGGGACCAGTTTTCAAGCAACAAAGCCGGGAGGGGGGATTATATCTACGTGAATGAGGGGAGTGCATGACGGGGGACCTATGCCCACCTGTAGACAACTGCACATCCCTTGCGGAGGGGTAGTGGGAAGGAGATGTGTCACTCAGGGTTCAGTGTAGCAATAATGAAACCCACAACCTTCCTCTAGTTATTAAACACTTCCTCCCCCCACCTCTCATGATCCCAATTCTACCTTGCAAACCTGGTTAGACCAGAAGATACACAGCGCGACAGATGGAAACTGGAAACACAGGGATTCCAGGACAGATGAACCCCCCAGGACCAGCGGTGAGAGTGGCGATACTGGGAGGGAAGTGGGTGTAGAAATGGGAAACCGATCACAAGGATCTACATATAACTTCCCCCCTGGGAGATGGGCACAGAAAATTGGGTGAAGGGAGACGCCGCGCAGTGTTAGATAAGAGAAAATAATAATTTAAAAATTATTAAGGGTTCATGAAGGAAGAGGAGCAGGGTGAGAGGGGGAGAGGGATAAAGGGGAAATGAGCTGATTCCAGGAACCCAAGCGGAAAGCAAATTTTGAGAATGATGAAGGCAACGAATGTATAAGTGTGCTTTGCACAACTGGTGTATGTATGGATTGTGATGAGTTGTATGAGCCCCAATAAAATGATTTTAAAAAAGAAAAAGAAAGAAATGTCTATAAATGAATGAAGGCAACATATGTACAAAATGCCTGATGCAATCAATATGGATTGCAACAAAAGTTGTAAGAGTCTCCAATAAAAGATTTTTAATAAAAATGTATATATAATAAATATTTTCCTAACTTTTATAAATGATTAATAAGAATAAAATTAAGCAGCCTGGGTTTTTTATAGGAAAAAATAATGATAAAAGAACAAATGAGAGATTCAGCAGGAAGCAATGGATAGGAAAATATTATAAGGAAAGTTTTCTCTTATATGGAATGTACATTCTCTTACATGACAACAATCAGAATATGCCATAAGAACCTCAGACCAAATACTAGAATAAAATAGAGGAAAACATTCCCAACGCTTCAATAAAATGCTATATGCTTTCTATGATTTTCACAAAAGGTCAAATTCTTTAACAAAATATATTGTTCATTCAAATTTTTAATTATGCATAAATTTATGTCTCCTTGCATTACATCTCATAAAAAGGCATAAGAATTGTTTTTGCTCTATCTAAAACTAAATAGAAGATAGTGAAGGTGAAAAAAATAGCTTTCGTGAATGTTGCTTTGAAATACAAATGGCATTGTCCTACGAAATTATAATGATTTAATTTTTAAAAATCATTTTATTAGGGGCACATACAACTCTTATCACAATCCATACATACATCTGTTGTGTAAAGCACATCCGTACATTCATTGCCCTCATCATTCTCAAAACATTTGCTCTCCATTTAAAGCCCTGGCATCATGTCCTCATTTTTCTCCGCCCTCCCTGTTCCCCCCTCACTCATGAACCCTTGATAATTTGTCAGATCTTACATATTTTGTCTCCCTTCACCCACTTTTCCGTTGTCCATCCCCCAGGGAGGAAGTTATACGTAGATCCTTGTAACTGAGGTCTCAGCGCAGCTGTGAGTGATGCAGGGGAAGCTCTGGAAGCAGCTGCAGACACTGCGGGAGTTGGCAGCCCAACAGTGAGGGTCACTGCAATCGTGGGTACCAGAAAACTGGCTGGGGTTGCTTATTCCCCTAGATGCTAACCCTGCCTTGAAGAGAACCGTGACAGAGGCCTGTAGAAATGTGTCAGGAAAAGATGAGTCCTCCACTGTTTCCTCTTCCCACAAAATTTGAGGAGAGCCTGCAGGGCAGGGGCTCAGCACCCTGGCTCCAGTCAAATGCCCTTCCCCACAGCCACACCCTCGCCAGCCCCAACTCCCCATGCCCTGGGTTTGCTTCTTGAATCCAGAGGAGCAGCCTGGGCAAAGACCATGAAGAAACTTGTTCTTCAGGCAGCCCCTTTGATTGGGTCCCTTGACCTCCAGAAAGTGGACACATGCACACTAACTGTTGGGGGACTCAGGCTGTCACCACCGGGGCCAGGATCTGAAGAGGATGCTGGCACTGCAGGGCTTCCTGAGGGAAGCAGAGGACTTGCAGAGCTGGCTGAGCAGCCAGCAGCAGGTGGCCAGAGGAGAGAGGACTATGAGCACACCCTAGTGAGGAAGGGGCTAGGGGTAAGGAAGGTGCCCTGGAACCGAATGAAGACGGGTAGTTTAGGGGGGCTGCATGCACAAGGGGCTGATGGGGAACATCAGTCTGGACTGAGGACAGCTGTGGCTTCCTATTCCCCTCTCTGCGTAGAGGGGCAAATTCTGTGGCTGTTCAGTCCTGCCCTGCCCAGTCACTCACTGAGGTGTCTCACAGCCCACCAGCCAGGGCCCCCTGTTTCCCCTCTCCTCTCTTCTCAGCGCCTCTTAACCAAGTTTGCAATGTTTCGGCACAAAGTGAAGATGGGTGGCCACCAGGGGGCAGCCTGCCCCACTAGCGGAGAGCCTGCTGGAGTGGTGGCCCAGCACTGCCCCCAGGGCCCAGCAGGGTGAGAGGACCTACAGTGAGTACCAGCAGCCTGCAGCAGGGGTGAGTTTGGGAGGAGGTGCTGGGCATGGGATGAAGAAGCTTCCAGGGAGACCCTTGCTGTGCTGCGTCTCTGCCAAACCACTGTCTCTAGAGAGGGCCCGAGTTCAGGGAACCCAGGGCAGCCCCTGCTGTCTGCGGCCTGTGGAGGAGGCAAAGCTGGGTCGGTGGATCAGGGAGCCTGGTCACAAAGCCCACTTTGCAGGGTCACTTTCCCAAGCCACGGCCTCCCTGCACCTGCAGGGGCGTTCTGGGAAGAGTTGAGCTGGGCTGAGGATGCCCTGCACAGCCCCAGGCTAACCCAGATCACAGTACAAGCAACTGCGTTTCCAGCCCATCTGGAGCTTAGGCGAGATCCCGATTTGCCCTTGATCCTAGCCCAGAGGCTGGCCCGGAGTCTCAGGGGCCCGGCATTTGCTGCATGCAAGAACCATGGAGGGGTGTAGCTTCTACCTTTGAAGGGTGTGCAGTCTCCTCCAAACACACAGCATGCCTGGGTGGCACACAACGTGGCTACCTGCCGTGTGCCGGGCTTTAGAATGACCCTACCTGCTGACTCATGGGGATCCTCCAGAGGGTTTGCAAGTCAGTAAATCTTTCCAGGAGCAGGGAACCTCTTCTTTCTCCTGAGGAGCAGTTAGTGGGCCTGAAGCAGGCAACAGCCCAACACTTCCCAAGCAGGCCTTCTGGAGCATCGTTAGAGCAAGGGGTAAACTGCTAGTGATAATGGGCTCCTGGGAGGAGAGTTTGCAGAAAGGCCTAAAGCGCCGAGCAAGATCTCAGGACGGTGGCCCTCTGGGAGCTTAGGACAAGTTCTAAACCCAGCCAGGAAGCTGAAGGGTTGACCAGACAGAAGCTGAGGGGGAGGAATGAGCATGCTGGGATAACTGCTGACCCCCGCCTGGGAGCAGGGCTGCCTGGTTGGAGCTGTGGGAGCTGACTCAGGCCAGACCTCACCTGCTCTGAGATGCTGAGGCCACCCTCAAAGTTCACAGCCAACTGTCTCACGTGCTCGTCCGTATCCAGGTGGGTGCCTGGGGGAGGGGGTGGCTTCTACAAGTGCTGCCACCCCAGGCCCAGAGTCCCACACTCAATGCCCGGGCCCTTGGCCACCATGCTGTCTCAGGAGAAAGCCACAAGCCTCCCAGATGCTGTGTCCCACTGGGTGGAAGCCCTCCTGAGGAGACATGGATCGTACCAATGAATCACACAATCTGCCTCTGACACCTTGAGGCCTCCTTACACCCCACTATCATCACCCCAGTGCCGCTTCCCACTCTGGACTAGAGTGCATAGGTATTAGCAAGAGATAAAACTCATGACACATGGAACCCAGGAACAGGAATGGGAATAGAGATACCAAAAGGGTAGGGGGAAGGGAGGTAGAGGATGGGAGGAACGGGAACCGATAGCAATAAATGACATATAACCACACACCCCTCTCAGGGAGAGGAGCAACAGAAACCTGAGGATAAAAGAGACAATGGTCGATGTGAGATATGAAAATAATAACAATCTATAATCTATCAAGGAACCATGATTGGGGGAGGAGGAAAAAAAGAGGAGCTGATCCCAAGGGCTCAACAGAAAATAAATGTCTAGAAAAGGATGATGGCAATATACGTATGACTATGTCAGATACAATTGGTGTATGGATTGTAACAAGAGCTGTAAGAGCCCCCAATAAAATAAATAAATTTAAATTTAAATTAAAAAAAATACCAAAAACCTCCATTTGCACAGTGAGGCAGTGAAGGGACAAGAGTCCCTAGTCCCTAGGCTCTCACACAAGGCCACCAAAGGCTACCTCTAAGTGGGGGTCTGGCAAAGTTGTGGATGGGTGGGCAAAGCTATCAAGCGGCCCATGAGGGACTTCATTGGCCCTGGAGAACTGGGTGGGAAGGAGGGGTGGCGGGCAGAGCTGAGGCCGAGTAGACACTTGGTAAGGCAGTGGGATTGAGCGGCAGAGACATGGAGGTTTGGACATGAGTGGTGGTGGACTCAGGCCGGCTGTGACGCTGCCTCGGTACCAGGTCCCCTCACCCCATGCTGTCCCGTGCTCTCCCAGGCTCCAGGTGCAAGACTATGCCTCCTGGGCAGCCAGTGTGCAGTGAGATTTGCAGGTGGTGGAGGAGCCCCAAGACCCCGGCAGTGGAGCCCAAAACTTCAGTGTCCACCAAGAGCTGCGGGCCAAGCTGGAGGCCCAGAAGGAGCTGCACCAGTGCGCCACCCAGCGGGGACAGCAGGTGCTCCAGGCTACAGGGCCGTCCGCCGTGGAAGTCGGCTCCCCTTTCTGGCCCTCCCCCAGCCCACTGGACCACCGCACCCTGGCCCCACAGGGCCAAGCACCTTTCTTTTCTGTATTTTTAATCATTTTATTGGGGGCTCGTGCAATTCTTATCAAAATCCATACATACATGCATTGTGTCAAGAACATATGTACAGGCTCTTCCTCTAACTGTAGCGGCCTGAGGTGACCTGCTAAAATGGTTCGCTACTCATTTGACCCAGAAAACCCTACAAAATCCTGCAAATACAGAGGGTCAAATCTCTGGGTCCACTTCAAAAACACCCGTGAAACTGCCCAGGCCATCAAAGGCATGCACATCTGGAAAGCCACCAAATACTTGAAAGACGTCACTCTGCAGAAGCAGTGTGTGCCTTTCCGACGGGACAATGATGGTGTTGGTAGATGTGCCCAGGCCAAACAGTGGGGTGGGACCCAGAGTTAGTAGCCCAAAAAGAGTGCTGAATGTTTGGTTCACATGCTTAAAAATGCAGAAAGTCATGCTGAACTTAAGGGTTTAGATGTGGATTCTCAGGTCATCGAGCACATCCAGGTGAACAAAGCCCCCAAGATGCACCACCGGACTTACAGAGCTCTTGGCTAGATTAATCCACACAGGAGCTCCCCCTGCCACATTGAAATGATCCTGACTGAGAAGGAACAAATCGTTCCCAAGCCAGAAGAGGAGGGTGCACTGAAGAAAAAGATTTCCCAGAAGAAACTGAAGAAGCAAAAACTCATGGCTTGGGAATAAATTAAGCTTAAATAATAAAAGGGTTTTTTATTTTAAAAAAGAACATATGTACATTTGTTGCCATCATCAATCTCAAAACATTTGCCTTCTACTTGAGCCCTTAATATCTGCTGTTCATTTTCCCCCTCCCTCCCCACTCCCACCTACCTCACGAAACCTTCATCATTCATAAATTAATATTATTTTATCATATGTTGCACTGTCCAAAGTCTCCCCCTTCCTTCTTCTCTGCTGTCCCTCCCCCAGGGAGGAGGCTATTTGTAGATTCTTGTAATCAATTTCCCCTTTCCACCCCACATTCTCTCCACCCTCCAGGCATCGCCACTCTCACCACTGGTCCTGAAGGAGTCATCTGTCCTGCGTTCCCTGTGTTTCCAGTTCCTATCTGTACCTATGTACACCCTCTTATCTAGCCAGATTTGTAAGGTAGAATTGGGATCATGAGAGTGGGGGGAAGAAGCATTTTAGAACTAGAGGAAAGTTATATGTTTCATCGTTGCTACCCTGCACCCTGACTGGCTCATTTCCTCCCCACAACCCTTCAGTAAAGGGTGTCCGGTTGGCTACCAATGGGCTTTGAGTCTCCACTCTGCACTCACCCACATTTTCAATGATATGATTTTTTGTTCTTTGATTCTTGATACCTCATTATCCCTTCGGCAGCTCGTGGTCACACAGGCTGGTGTGTTTCTTCCATGTGGGCTTTTTTGCTTCTGACCTAGGTGGCCACTTGTTTATCTTTGAGCCTTAAACATCCCAGATGCTATATTTTTGACAGCCAGGCACCATCAGCTTTCTTCACCACATTTGCTTATGCACACGTTTGTCTTCACTGATCGTATCAGGAAGGTGGGCACCCACTGATACGATTTTTAGTTCTTTGATGTCTGATAACTGGACCCTTCTACACCTCGTGGTCAGCCAGGCTGGTGTTCTTCCTCCATGTGGGCTTTGATACTTCTCAGCCAGATGGCCGCTTATTTATCTTCAAGCCTTTAACACCCCAGACGCTATATCTTTTGATAGCCGGGCACCGTCAACTTCCTTCACCACATTTGCTTATGCACACATTTTTCTTCAGCAATCGTGTCGGGAAGGTGTGAATCCTGAATGCCAATTTAATAGAACAACGTGCTCTTGCATTGAGTAAGTGCTTGAGTGGAGGCCCAATGTCCATCTGCTGACTTTGTACTAAACCTATAAATATATGCACATAGATCTGTTTCCCTACACTCATATAAATATATTTACATGTGTACTTTCCAGTCTTTGGACCTCTATAAATACCCTTTGTCACCTAGTTCTCTCCTCTATTTTCTTTTACTTTCCTCTTGTCCCACTATCATGCTCAGCCTTCATTTGGGTTTCAGTAATTTCTCTCGGTTACCTTGCCCTTGCTGAATCCCTACCAGACCACTCACACCCTCCTTGCTACTGATTTTGGATAACTTATTGCTCCCCTGTCCCTGAGTTGTTCAGCACTACCCCTTTGCCCCCTTCTCTCCCACTCCCCTATTCCCCCGGAACTATTAGTCCCCTTGTTTTCTCCTCCAAACTATTCAAGCAGTCTATCATATCTAGATAGGTCTGTAGAGATAATAATATGCACCAAAAATCAAGTCATTGCAAGATAGGCAATGAGTGAGAACACAGCAATGACAACAAAAAGGAAACCAATTACCCATAGAAGAATAAATTAATTTTGGAAGGCAAATGCTTTGAAAATGATGAGGGCAAAAATGTACAGATGTGCTTTATACAACTGATGTAAGTATGGATTGTGATAAGAGTTGTATGAGTCCCTCATAAAATGCTTTTTTAAGAATAAAATAAAAGAAAAAAATTTTAAAGAAAGAAAAAGCTATACATAGATGAAGGTCTGATTTTTAATCTCTAGGCGTGTCCTTCAGTCAGGTCCAATGGGGTACCATGCTTTGTCCCCAGAGTCTGTCCTTTGTACTACCTCAGGGGCTCCCTGCTCTGCTCCCACGGTTGCTCTGCCACACACTTTTAGTGGTTTGCCTCAGTGCCATAGGATCAGTCTGGGCCAGTTCTAACCCTGAGTCTCCAGTGTTGTCCCCCTTAGGGCCCTGGGCCATCAATGGACGGTGTGTCTCGTAGTGGGATCAGCCACATTGTCCACTCTGTCCATTGGCTGTTCAGAGCCGGGATATCGTCCCCCAGGCCTGATGGGCCTGGATGTTCTCCACTTTCTCTTCCTCCCCCTTCTTTTCTCCCATTTGCTCTGATCAAACATGCCCCTCTCTCCTAGATGCAGCTTCAGTGCTGTCCTCTGAAGTAAATTCTTCTGGGGGCAGGGGCAGTTGTCCACATAGCTGGTATGGGAGCCCAGCCCTCAGGCCCCTCCACTGGCTCCCCACTCCGTGCGGGCACACTGCATTCATCTGGCACTGGCTTTATATCTGGTCCCTCTTTCCCTATGGAAACACAAACAATACCCTCCCCTTGGGTGGGACAGTCAGGCACCTTTTCTCTGGAGCTTCCCTCAGCACCACCTTCGGTTGTGTCCATGCCCATGCCCAGGTCCAGGAAAGGCTTTGCGCCATGCAGGATGCTTGGGAGCAGGTCTTTCAGGCCTGGAAAAAGAATCAAGGGAGACGGCAGGCCATGCACCGCAAGCAGCTCTTCCTCAGACAGTGTGGCATCTGGACAAGATCCTGCAGGCCCAGGAGACAGCTCCCCTCACCACACACAGACACACTGACCCCAGGACCTCCAGTCCTCCTGTAGTACCACCCCAATCCCCCTTGCTTCCTGGATCACTGGCTGCTATTCTGATACGGAGCTAGATAGTGTGTCTTCCCAAGTGGCCAAGGGGACACCTGAGCCTCAGGTCACTCAGGGCCATCTCCTCCCCACACCTGGCCCCGGCCAGCAAAGCCCTACGCGGTTTGGTTGGAAATTGATGGGGCTCCTCCCCACCTCGTCAGAAGTTGGGATGTTCCTAACGGCCTCCAGGTTGGAGTGCTCTTCTTCCTCAGGTTCCTTCCCCTCCTGCTCAGCACCCACCTCCCCACCCCCAGCCGCAGGCCCCTTGATGCACCCCCAGAGAGCCCAGGCTGTAAACCAAGGTTCTGGCAGATGTTGCTGTCTAGGGTTCCCTTTGAACCACCATCTGTGCCCCCAATCACCCCCCACCTCTGTTTCACCTCCATGGCTGCCCCACGTCTTCCAGGAACCCAGTGTCCTGGAGGGCTCTGTGGAAGAGGTGGAGCGGCTGTTCCAGAAGCATGGCACCTTCCAGAGGTGCTGAGCACACAGGACAGGGAGGTGATGGCCGGGACGGTCATGGGCATGACCCTGATAAGGCCGGGGTATCCAGACTGTTGGGGGCACACGGGTGATGTGTGTATGCACACCGAACCTGTGCTGGTGGGTGAGGGATTTTTAAGGAGCCAGGGGCTCCAATCCAGGGCTGGTGACCAAGCCGAGGTGCCCAAGCACCCAGAAGCACAGGGGGATGTGTTAGGCCACACTCTGGGGACCACAGAGGGCATTTGGATCTGCCCATATCACATGGCCCCTGCTTCCTTCTGCCCAGGAGCCTGGCCAACCCTCAACTGCAGAGCTGAGGGGAGGCCCTCGGGACTTATAGTAAGGGCTATGGGCTGTGAGCCAGCCCCAGCAGGGGTACACTCGGTACTCAGGGCTGGGTCCACCTCCCACCTCCCACTACGCAGGAGGCTGCGCTGAGAGAGCAGGCCAGGGTGCTGCCAGGTCTCTGGGCTCAGGGCCTGCTGGTCACGATACGTGAGCGGGCGGCTTGAGTGGAAGCCCTGGGAGAAGGTCAGTGACACAAGCTTCACACCTCTCTGATTACTGCCGGCTTTCTCAGGGCTGCTAGCCAGATCAGAGGGCACCCCACCTGAACCCCATTTCACCTTTACAAGTGACCTTCAGCCCCACTAGGGGCCAAGGGGCGGCCTGCGGTGGAACCTGATGTGGAGAGTTTAATGGCTTTTCCAGGGGCAAAGCTAGGACTGTAGCCCAGGGCCCTTGATTCTCAGTCCCGTGTGGACACCTGTCATCCTGATGGGCAGAGTAGAGAGGGCCCCAGTGGTGGGTGAGGGGCACCCTCCACATGAGAACCCACCCATGGCCCCTGCCCAGCCACTTCCTAGATCTGAAGACTAATGGGCCTGGGCCCGGTCATCTTGGGTGAAAGAAAAATTATTGTGTTGTCCCTGAGCTTGGTCAGCATTTCACTCCTTGGCAGAGCCCGAGGGGTAGATGGGGTCACCGCTTGGGACCAAGGCAGTATGAACATCAGGGCACTCATGTCCCCACCATCACACAGGACGGCGAATGGATCCAGGGGTGGGGCCAGCAGCTGGAATAGCCTGTCCCTCTTGGGGACCACAAAGAGAAGCTGATGCGGTTTCAGAAACACCTGGCCTATGAGACAGAGACCCCATGGAAGGGAGGCAGGAAGGGAATTGACAGGAAGACCTGGGACCCCTGCTAGGTACTGGTTTTCCATCCAGCAGCCTTGTCCCCAACACCCGCAGTGTCACTGGGCAGACACTAATCAGACTCTGTCACCTGCCCGAGGCCAAGGCCAATTCCAGCCAGGAAGAAAGGATCGAAGAGAACCCTGGGCAGAAGGGCAGAGGCCAAGCCTGTAATGTGCCCGTCCTCCACAGGGTGCCCTTGCTAGAGTCCTGGACCTTGGGAAGGATCTGGAGAGCATGGAGAGGCTGCTGCACAGACACGAGGCCTTGGAGCAGGAGATGGGCCTCCTCCAAGTTCAGGGGCAGGTATGCCATTGGGTCTAGCATCGGGGCCAGGCCAGGGGACCTCTTCTGTGGGACGCTGCAGAGGAAGAGCTGAGCCAGTATACTCCCATGCCAGGGGTCTCTTGAGCACAACCTGATCCCCTTCCTCAGCCTCCGGACATCCCCCATATCCCGGAGCAGAAGGCAGCCCTCCTCTGCCAGAGAAGCCTGGGGTCAGCCCGCAGCCTCGGCCACAGGTGCCAACAGTTTATGGACAGCTGGCAACAGCTCCAGAGCAGAGCCCAGAAGTGTATGGACACCCTTTGGGTCCATTTCTTCACTTCTGCCCCCCTTCAGCAATCAAGTCCCATGCATCTCCTTGACTCCTTGTTTTAGGGTACAAAAGAGACCTTCAGGACAAACAATGTAAAGAAAACATCGATCAAGTCTTAAAAGAGAGCACGACCACACAATGACCCAGACACATCATACGTGAAACAAATGCAGGGAGACTCATATGTGTGTAAGAAAGAGGTCTACTGGCGATATCTAAAGCAGATGGAAATAGAGTTACCATACGACCCAGCAACCCCCCCCCCCTTACTGGGCAAGAAATAAACCAAGGTCAGACATCTGTGCTCCAAAGTTCATTGGCACAGTTCACAATTGCAAGGAATTGGAAACAACCCAAATTTCCATCACCTGACAATTGGATTAAAAAGCTGGGGTACCTCTACCAGCGGGGATCAACGATGTAATGTCACACCTGAAGTTCTTGGCGCCCCAGCATGGGGCTCTGGGCTTCCTGCCTCGGAAGCGCAGCAGCCGGCAAGGCGGGAAGGTGAAGAGCTTCCCCAAGGATGACGCCTCCAAGTCGGTCCACCTGACGGCCTTCCTGGGCTACAAGGCCGGGATGACCCACATTATGCGCGAGGTCGACAGGCCAGGCTCCAAGGTGAGCAAGAAGGAAGTGGTGGAGGCCGTGACCATCATGGAGACCCCTCCCATGGTGGTGGTGGGCATCGTGGGATGTGTGGAGACACCTCGCCGCCTCCGGACCTTCAAGACAGTCTTTGCGGAACACATCAGTGACGACGAGTGCAAGCGCGGTTCTACAAGAACTGGCACTAGTCGAAGAAGAAGGCTTTCTCAAGTACTGCAAGAAGTGGCAGGATGACAAGGGTAAGAAGCAGCTCGAGAAAAACTTTAGCAGCATGAAGAAGTCCTGCCCGGTCATGCGCGCCATCGCCCATACCCAGACGCACCTGCACCTCCTGCGCCAGGAAAAGGCGCACCTGACGGAGATGCAGGTGAACGGGGGCTCCGTGGCTGAGAAGCTGGACTGGGCCCGAGAGAAGCTGGTGCCAGTGAACCAGATGTTCGGGCAGGATGAAATGATCGACATCACGGGGGTGACCAAGGGCAAAGGCTACAAAGGGGTCACCAGTCGTTGGCACACCAAGAAGCTGCCCCGAAAGACCCACCGAGGGTTGTGCAAGGTGGCTTGTATCGGGGTCTGGCATCCTGCCCGTGTGGCCTTCTCGATGGCCCACGCTGTGCAGAAAGGCTACCACCACTGCACAGAGATCAACAAGATCTATAAGATTTGCCAGGGCTACCTCGTCAAGGACAGCAAGCTTATCAAGAACAACGCCTCCACCGACTACGATCTCTCTGACAAGAGCAACAACGCCCTGGGCGACTTTGTCCAGTACGGGGAAGTGATCAATGACTTTGTCATGCTGAAGGGCGGCTTGGTGGGCACCAAGAAGCGAGTGCTGACTCTGCACAAGTCCCTACTGGTGCAGACCAAGCGCCGTGCCTGGAGAAGATCGACCTCAAGTTCATCGACACCACTTCCAAGTTGGGCCATGGCCGTTTCCAGACAGTGGTAGAGAAAAAAAGCTTTCATGGGACCACTCAAGAAAGACCAGATTGCCAAGGAGGAAGGCACATAACAGATGGTACAGCTGGTGGGATCAGAATAAAGACTTCTTTTTCAGTGGGGGAAAAAAACTGTGGTACATACATACAATGGAGTACTACGCATCACTAAAAAGTAGTGATGAAAGTTTGAAGCACATCACTGCATGGGAAGAACTGGAGGAAAGCATGCTAAGCGAAGTAAACCAAGCACAAAAGGACAAGTACACATTGAGTCCACAGAGGTAAGCTTTAAAGAAAATGCAAAAGGGACATAGGGGAAAAGCTACTGCATGAACATTACTGGGTTCCTGGGGTGAGGACCAGGTAATATGGCAGGGACCAGACCAAATTCAGGGATACACATGGTAGACAGATAAAAAGCGGCGGGGAAAGGAAAACTAATAAAATAATAAATAAATGGGTAGCGGGGTCACAGGGCAATAATCCGCCCAAGGGTGCCACCGTGAACTCGTATATCTCCGATCAGCCTGCCTCTGTGCCTTTGCCTGTGCTCACCCTTTCTCTACTTGGCTCGGTCCTACACCTGTTCTTTTGTGTCTGGCTTATGTCATTACCACCAGCCCTGCTGGCGTAGTGGTTATGAATTGGACTGTGATCTGCAAGACCGGCAGTTCAAGTCCACCAGCTGCGCCTTGTGAGAAAGATGAAGCTTTCTATGTCGTTAAAAGAGTTTCCATCTCCGGAACCCGTGAGGGCAGTTCCACTCTGCCCTTTAGGGTTACCAGGAGTCAGAGTTGACTGGATGGCAGTGAGTTGGGAATTTTATTTATTTCATTCCCAGCATGTCTTTTCAAGGTTAATTTGTGACCTGACATTTATCCCCCTATTTTAATGAAAGGACACCACTCCGTTCTAGAACTCGAACTCACTGACTTGGTCCATCCATCTGTCCACGGACTCAAAGGGGGCTTCCACCTTTGGCTGTCGTAACTATAATGCAGTGATGTTCATAATTTAAAAGAAAACGTTTTTACATGATGTTTTTAGGGGACACAGTGAGACCAGAGCATTTGTCCCTGCTGGTGAAGGGACTGGAGGTCAATCCTTTTTTTTCCTTCTTTTTTGAAGTGTCTCTATTCCCATCTACAAAAGATGGGCCCCACTCAGGACTGTATATGGTTTCTCTCCTTGAAACAAAAAAATCCATTGTTGTGCCCATTACATAGAGGGGGGAACGAAGCTTACAAGCTAGTGCCCCAAACCCACACCCACAAGGCTGGTGGCTGGAGGAGGTCTGTGTGCCCACTGTGGCTGCAGGAGGGACAGAGGGGCCTGCAGGGGGCCACTGGGCCTCAAAGACCTTCCAGGCGAGGCTACAGGAACCACAGCAGCTCTGGGACAAGCTGAGGGCCAACTGTAGGAGGAAAGAGACCAGGCTTCAGGAGGCTTGCAAGGTGGGACTGTGCACGCCCTGGGCCAGGTTGGATGGGACCCCAGGTTGCCCAGTGCCCACTGCTCACCCCACGTCCTTCCCTAGGCTCTGCATACGGGGGAGCATCTGGGAGCTAGAGAGCTGGCTGCATCCTGTGGAGGGGGAGCTGCGAGTCCCTGAGAGTGGATAGGACCGTCCTGGGGTGGATGAGCTCCAACTGGGGGCAAAGAAGACTCGTTTCAAACACCAGCTCTGTCTCCTCTAAGGGCCCGTGTACAACTGCGACAACACAACTTTGGGTCCTGCTGGGTCCCCATTAGCATCTGGGAGGAAGGCTATTTATTACAGGGAATACTACCTTTGTCCCTTGGTGTTAATTGCAGACTCACTGGGTGACGGATTGTATCTGACACGCACCACGTTTGCCGCTGCAAACACCAACATTTTATCAAACTCCGTTTGGTATTGCTCCATCCCTCCATTATTCTCCCTTATGACAAAAATAATTAACACATTCATATAAAAGCACAGGATGAGGAAAGCTTTAATTTATGCATCTAGTTCAGGGTCATCCCTCTTATCAATATATGACAATCTAATGAGGCTTAATTAAAAAGTAGCAGTGAAGCAATTTAGGAAACTGAGGGATTGTCACGAGTCCTGGTTGTGACAGCATGTTTTGTGCACCATGGAAGATAACAGATTTGTCTTCTGTGGTATCTCATATCCATCATCCCCAAACTACCTGCTCTTAGGGGTAGAGAGAGCGAGCTTGTCTTTGAAAAAAGTGCCTCGGTTTGGTAGCTGCTCACAGGATGGCAGGTGTAATGTATTATGAGAACTTAACAAGGCTCTGAGAAGATGGCTATTGGAAGGTCTGGGTGGAGGGCAAGGTCATGGCCCTGAAGGGTTCAGGATCCAGAAGTCAAGTCAGAACTGGATGCCAGAGACTTTCTCAATCCAGCCCTCTTTGCCCCTCCCCTAAGGCCAATACATTTCTAAGGGTTATGGATTCTACTTCAGAATCTTTCTCAAACCCAGGGCCCTCTTCACCATTATTGTGTAGACCTGGTCACCTCTTGCCTTATAAATAAAAATATGGGTTTATTGTAAGTCTGGGTCTGTTAGGTTTCTCGGGTGGGAAATGTCTCGGTCCTTGGCTACACACTGGAAAGAAATTCACACCAAAGCCTGGTTGGTAATCCGAGTGGGTTTATATACATGAGAGAAGAAGGTTCCGGCGTTACACTAAACTGAACACGGGCACCCTCATGACACTGCACACCCAGCCCTGCTGAGTGGAAGGCAGAGAAGCAGCTGAAGGGAAGGGGAGGTGGTCTCCAGATTCCAGCCTTTTAAGGGCTTTCAGCTGGGAGGCGTCAATTAAGCTCTCCTGGCTTGGGCTTAGCCCGCATTGGCTTCCAACCTCCCGTAGGGGGCCCCCTAAGCATGGAGAGGAACAACCCCTTGTCTTGCTACCTAACCGGTCTACATTCCTGCATGGCTACATTGAGATGGAACTAGCCCCTTTAGACAGCCTATGTGGTTCACCAGGAGACACGGGCCCCAGTGTTCCCTATGACCACCTTAAAACTTAAACTACTGTTGGAGTTTATATTACCTGTGTGGGTCTGTAGCATGGGACGTTTCCATGCCAGAGACCTGAAGTTACACAAATAGGCATCCAGAACAGAACTCATACAGGCTCTAATAAGATGCTCAGATGCTTCTTGCTAGGATGAGAATTTAACGAAGTGTGTGAGCAGTTCAGATCTTGTAAAGGAGAACAGGTCAGTAGGGTATCCAGAGAAGAGAGCAAAGGTCAGGGGAAAGGGAGGGGGCCCACAGACATCTGTGCTCTGTGTTTGGCCACAAGACAAGAAACCGGTCTCCTTGCAAAAGAAAGCAGAACAGCAAGTCCCTCAGAACTACGACATTTTTAAACATGACCTATACAACACTCGGCTCTGGGAGGCGCCTTGGAACCATAAAAGCCCTAAAAGAGGGGCAAGGAGGAAGCCCAAGTCTTTGATTTTCCCTGCTGTGCTTTCAGTGTTGAAATGTCTGTGCACGGAGCCTTTGAAATTTCAGAATCAGAGAGTGGATTCACAAGCCAAGCTCCTGCTTTATTCTTCAATGCATTTTGGCCCAGCTTCTCCTTGGTGAGACATGTAACAGAAATTCTGGACTTAGGAGCCACTTGGTCCTTGGACACTAGGAGATTTCAGTGGAATCTGAAACAGGGCTCTAACCACCAGCTGGACTGGCCTAGGAAGCCCAAGTATTCAGTCTCCCAAACACCAACCTCCCGTTGCTCTTCATCTGCCTCCACCTTGTTCAGCTTTAGTGTTGTCCGTGGAAGCGTTTGGCACCCATCTGATGCTTCGGAACCCAGAAAGGAGGAAAGGTAAAACTTGGATTCAAATGAAACAGACTTAAGCAGGACCATAGCCAAGATGTGCCCAGGGCTCCTCGCAGCATTTGTCACCTTCATTTCCCTCTTCGGACTCAGACGTGGCAAGGTTCAGAAACAAGCTTTACCAGAAAGAACAGCTGTGAACCCAGCCTGCTTCCAAGTGACAAAAAGCCCTTTACACATGAGTTCCTGAGGTCAGCCCAGCCCTGTGCGTCCCCACCCCTCCCAGAGTCCCCGGCTCTCTGGCGAAGCATTAAAGCAAGTGGAAGCAGAGATTTGCTCAGAATAAAACATCATTTTTCACAATAGCACGGCACGTTCTGGATGGCAATCACGGCTGCACAAACCATATCCGTCCTCCAGCCATAATGTTGGTGCCTCAGTGACCACGCACATACATTGTGTGGCGAGACTCAGAGCCTATTCCATTTGTGGTCAATTGTTTACTCCCTCTCCATACTTTGCACTTAGGAGACATGCTCTCTGGAGGTGGTTGAGGCTTGTCTTGTCACCAATAATCATCTCCTACGCCTTCCTTTACAGTCACTAAATTGATGTGTTCACTCAAAGAAATGCCAATAATATGAGGTTTCAGAGGAGAGCTCCTAGAGCTCCCCCAGACAACAAGGAGGCCGAGTGTCACCGTCATTATCCTAAGCTGGGAGGGGGCACTAGTTTTCCGGAAGCTGGGGATCCGTCACTGCCTGCCCACCGCACAGACAGAGCAGGTGCTGGTTATAATTGCTTCTAGACGTCCTGCCATGCTGAGTTGAAAGTCAAACCCATAAACGCTGCCCGACTACAATAAAACTGGAGTACACAGACATTTCTGCATCATTGCTGGCTGAAAATATACTGAGTGGAGTTGGAAGAGATGGCAGCAAGTGCCTAAGGAGGGGATGCTGTGGGAACACCAACAAGATGACTGTCAGTCGCCGTTTCCTCTTCTCGTCTGCTTTCCCCCCCCTATCTTTCAGGACCAAAAGACATGACAAATATGTAAGGAAACAAATTTGTTCATTTTTAGAGGATTATCCCACCCCACCCCACCCCACCCCCATCCACCTCTGGCCTCTTTGAGCAAGTCAGTAGAACTTTTTTTTTTTTAAAACCTGGCTTCTACTATGACAATTTCCGGAGTTGCTATGTGGCTGTGTTTAAAAGTCGCCTTTGGGATCCAGAGCACAATCCTTGTCACAAAGGCATTCTCCCAGTCCCAAATAACAATGCGACCTCATTTCAGGAGGTTGTTCTTGTTTCTGTAGACCCAGAAAGGAGTTCAAGGTGTTGATCTTGACCGTGGTTGTCAAGTCAGCCTCTCATGGGCACCTCTTGGGAAGCGGAGCAAACTATGCCAGTCTGTGCTATCACCAAGGCTGGGAGGGGAAGCCAACCATGGCGGGCCATAGGTCGATGTGTGGATGGAGATAATCAGGTCTTTCTTCCTTATTCTATTTCAGTCTGGAAACATCACTGAAGCCTGCTCAGTGTCATAGCAACGCACAAACTTTCACTGACAGTCTGGGGCACATTGGCTGCAAATCGAACCCGGGTCTTCCCGGTGAAAGACGATGAGAGATCTACCACTGCAGCACCGTTTCCCTCACCTCAAACCAGGGCAGTCATTTCCCACAGATCTACCAGAGTTCAAACCAGACCACAATGCAAGATGACTGAGATTGCCACCAGAATCTGATACTGATGCAGAAAAAAACCTAATTACCATTTTATTGACTCCCACTCATACCGGCCCAATAGGACAAAGAACTGCCCCTTTGGGGTTTTGAGACTTTAAGTCCTTACAGTAGCGGTTCTCAACCTGTGGATTGCAACCCCTCTGGGGATCAAATAACCCTTTCACAGGGGTCAACCAATTCATAACAATAGCAAAATTACAGTTATGAAGTAGCAATGAAAATAATTTTATGGTTGCAGGGGTCCACAACATGAAATGTATTGAAGGGTGGGGGCATTATGAAGGTTGAGAACCACTGCCTTACAGAAATAGACAACCTCATATTTCTCCCACGGACGGGCTAGTCAGTTCAAACCCCCGACCTTGCGATTAGCAGCTTAATGCACAGTCCACTACACCACCTGGGCTCCTAATGCTATAATAAGAGATACTATTGTTAGATCTCTCCTGGGAGAGATATACCTCAGGCCTTGGCTTCGCGCGAGAAAGAATTCACTTCGAAGCCTGGATTCTGATCCAAGTGAGTTTTTTGAGTGAAGAAGTTTCAGGTTTACACAGGCACCTCAGGGCCCCTCACGGGGCACAGCCTACCTAGAAGCTGCTGGAGAGAAAGTCACTCAGTGCGCTCCGGGTACTGCCTTTTTTTCTTTTTTTTTAAATCGTTTTATTAGGGCTCATACAACTCTTATCACAATCCATATATACATCAATTGTGTAAAGCACATTTGTACATTCATTGCCCTCATTATTCTCAAAATATTTGCTCTCCACTTAAGCCCCTGGCATCAAGTCCTCATTTTCCCCTCCCTCCCCGCTCCCCCATCCACCAAGAAACCTTGATAATTTGTGAGTGGTGATACTGAGAGGGTTGTGGGAGGGTGGATTGGAAAGAGGGAACTGATTACAAGTATCTACATGCGACCTCCTCCCTGGGAGGCTGGATTGAATTCAATGGCTGGATTGAATTCACCTGGCCCAGATGGGCCAATCCAGGTGTAATGCCCACCTAGGTGTACCACCCCTTCCTAGGTGGAAGTTTGAACCTGAGCATATGTAATGGATGACCCAGTCCCTATGCTAAACCACCTAATAGTATTTGCAAGATGCCAAGCACCGTTCTAAGCTTTTTGTGTATAATAATTCAATTATTCCACTTAACAAGCCTATGTGTGGACGCTATTCTGGCCTCATTTTACAGATGAAAAATCAGTGGCACAGGATGATAAAGTCATGAGCCTAGGACCACACAGTGAGGAAGTTGGAAGGAGAGATTTGGACCCAGGCTGCAGAGCCCATGCCTTGGGTGCCTACAGCTGCCATGTAGGACACAGAAAAGCATGGAGCAGACTCGGCATAAGACATTAGGGAGTTGGGAAGACTGTAGCATGAATGTATGTGCTATGACTTCATGAGAGTAGCTGCTACTCAGATCCAGAAGAGAATACAAGCCTTTTGCAAAAAATATGTTTGCCAAGAGAGGGTGGAAAACTGCATCTTGTGCGAAATCCCCCCAACCTGCACATGTGCATTTCAGAAGGTTCCAAACAATGTGTGCTGTGCGGCAAACCAAACTGACCTCAGGGGGAGCTGGTCTGTGGGTTATGTTAGCCAGAAAGTGAGCAGTTTGAACTCACCAGCCACCACTCCAAGGGAGAAAGAGGAGGCTTTCTTCTCCCATGGACTTACAGACTTGAAAGTGGCAGGGAGCATTTCCATGCGTCCTATGATTAGGATCTCGGAGGGTGAGGGTGGAGTTGGTTGAGACCTGTCTTCAGGGCATTTCCCAGAAGGGCTTCCTGCAGTGGCTCTGCCTTCAGGAATGTCTGATGACCTTGAGGGCAGCAAAGTCCTAAACACACTCGGGCAGTGGTTCTCAACCTTCCTAATACAGGTCCTCTTGTTGTGGTGATGCCCCCCTCCCCCAACCATTAAATGATTTTCTTGCTACTTCATTACTGTAATTTTGCTACAGTTATGAATTGGGTGAACCCTGTGAAAGGGTCATATGACTCCCAAAGGGGTCGCAACCCACAGGTTGAGAACCACTGCACTAAGGGTTCCCCTCCCAGGCAGCCCTACCAGTGTCTGGTGTGCATAGTTCTGTGAGGTGAGAGAAATGGACTTAGTGTCTGCTTCTGGTGACAGTTGATGTGGGTGGGCTTTCTCCCTATGTCAAATCCCTCTGGAGCCATTTGTCACCACAACAGAGGGAGCCATGCACAAAAAAGCAAGAAGAGGATGCAGCACAGCAGGACAGCAAGCAGAACAATGATTGAATAAGCACAATTCACTTCAATCATGAATCGGGTGCCCTTGAGATGTGAGGAAGACCCCAGTCTAGTGACATTAGATCAGGTTTAGGGATTGAGTGAAGTGACCCCTCTTGGCTCCCCTCAGGCCCTATTCTGCTTTCCTATTGACCCTGACCCTTGCATCGTGATTGGTCCTTATTCCAGCATGATGGTTGGTTTCATAACCACAGCATATGGGAATGTGTTAGTCGATAGGTTATACAGGCACAGCCTCTGGAATGGGTAAGTGAGGAGGCGATTTGGGCTCGCTCATGCAGACCTCTAGTTGTCCTTGACATGACTGGTAGAATGGATCATGTGAAGTGATTTGAGATCGGCGTTGAGATCTGATAGGTCTTGCAGACTTGTAGCTGATCCTGGCAGTACCCTATTTTAAGGAAACAGATTGTTTGGCATTTAAGTCGTATTTGAGCTTAAATTTTGAGCAATAGGCTGTGGCTCACAGTGAGAGTCTATGTGGAGACCCTAAATCCATTTTGAGGGGCCACCGATTCAGCTGCCATTGAGTTCTTTCCTACTGCTGACTGGCAGTGGAAAGCTTGTCCCTCAGGCAGTGTGCTTGCGGCTACTCCCCTGGCCAGACTCAACGATATACGGTAGTGTGCACATCCCAATGAAGGTTCCGCTCATGCTCTCACAGGCCCTCCTGAAACTCCATGAATTGATCTGTCTTCAGTCACAATTTTGTGACAAAGTTGTTTGTTTTCTATGTCTTATTTAAGTTTTCAGAAGCCCAGGTGGTAATGCTGGATAGTGTTGGACTATTAAGAGCAAGGTCGCTGGTTCAAAGCCACTAGTCATTCCACAGGAAAAAGATGAGGTTATTGCTTCCTGTAAAGGTAGCAACTTCAGGATCCCTACACAGAGTCACTATGAGTCAGAGTCAGCAGGACAGAATGGATGTCATTTTATTTAAGTAGCTGTGGCTTTGGGTCCTTCTACACCATTGTGGCCTCATGCGGATGCTCTCCTTCATCCAGAACAGCAGTTTGTGCCTTTTTCTTGTGTAAAACTTAGCAAAGGAGTTCCTAATGAAATATAGTTGAATTGGGGGTCTTTTCCCCCTAAAAACAAAGTAAATACATAAATAGAAATGAGACTATGGTACTAATAACCAGGTGGAGAGTTGAGAGAGCTGAACTCACAATCCTGATAGAAACCCATTGTAACTGAGCACCTGCTCAAGGTCATCCACAGCCTATGAGGTTGAGCCTATGTGTTGGGGAGTAATTGTGTACATAAAGTTAACAATTTATCTTTCAAATGATTCTGTCTAAAACTTACTTTAAATAATAAGTTTTCCCCTGGGCTAGGTAAAGTTCAGGGAGTTTAACCCCCTAGTATCCACCCGCTCTCAGCATTCATCATGTTAGGCCAGAGGAGGCAAATCACACCCACTACCCAGGGAGCACTGCTTCCAAAAGCTCATTGCCTGTGCTGGTGGTATATGGGAGGTACCCGGACCAGAAATGCTGACAGAGTGGAACCAGAGAGCTCAGCCCCCAGCTTCCCGAGGGAGCAGCTGTGATGGTTCACTTCTGGATGAATATCTTTAAGCAAAGGCCAAGGGCATGACTTGGACAGCACGAAAAGCAGATGTGCAGAGGTTGTTCACTGCATTCCAGAAGTTCACACACTCTCCGGAGGCTCCTTGGCTCAATGGCAGGAAGTCATTGGTGGCTTCCACTTTCAATCCCAAAAGGTCACTGCCGTCCAGTGAATTCCAACCACAGTGACCCTATATGGAGTGTTCAAGACTGTAAATCTTCATGGGAGCCAGCAGTCTCATTGTCCCCCTTGGGACAGGGAGCTAGCAGCCCGTTTTGCCACCAGGGCTCCTTCCTCTCTAATTCTGGATCCAGTCCCTCCGAATATCCTGCCCTGCCCTTGTCTAGGCTTCTTAAATGCGTTCCACGCAGCTTATGTTAGTCTGGGTGCATTCGAGAAACAAATCCACAGAAACACATATGTATAAGAGAGTTGTATGTAAAGGGTGAGTGCACATCAAGAAAACATGCTCGTATGTGCTTATGCACCCGCTTTGTCTTCAGCGATCATGTCGGGGTAAGCTGGTGTCCTTTTTTCATGTGGGCTTTGTTGTTTCTTAGCTAGATGGCCCCCTGTTTATCTTCCAGCCTTTAAGACCCCAGACGCTATATCCTTTGATAGCCGGGCACCATGGTGCTTAACTACTACACCACCAGGGTTCATTAGCATGTGACTTATCGCCTGTCATTCACACTAGATGCTCAAAATAGCAGGAGACCAGGTTTCTCCTTTGTGGCCACACCAGGTACTGACAGAACCAAGAACAGAGACAAAGTTATATATCTTGACTATCATTTGCATATTATATGCCAGGAATCCCTAGGAAGTGTCTTGGAATTGTTCTACTCTGGTTCAAATTTCACACACCCTCCCAGTTTCCATACTGACTCTGCCAAACCCCTAGTAACTGATTTGCACCTCCTATCAACTTGGGGAAAAGACCCTATGCCAGATATAGAAGTGGACATACTTGGTACCCAGAAAACCTGTTCAGTGTTTTGAGGGCGGCTCAGCAAACAAAATGGGCACAGTGATCAAGCATTCAGCTGCTAACACAACGGTCAACTCTGTAATGGTTCTGAAAGAGAAGGATATGGTAGTTGACCCCCCAAAAGAGTTACAAACTTGGAAAACCTATGGGTATTTGTATAGGGTCGCTATGTGTTCCAATTGAGATGATTGTCATAGGTTGGGTTTGGTTTAACCCGTCTTACTGAAGAGACTCCTTCTTTACACGTGATCAGTTACTTTAGAGGAAAAAGACATGCCTGTCCCAGAACAATCCAAGGACTGGTAAAGACAACACCCACAAAGACACTCCCTCTGCCTGCTTAACTCTAAAATGCTGCCCATAAAACACTCTGCCTGGTAATATCTGGGCAGCACACTGGGGAGGTGCAGCAAATGTGTGTTGAATGTATGAGGCCATTTCATAGTTTCGTTACTCGATCGGGGTGTCTGTCATAAAGCCCATCTCTTTGACTCCACCTCTCAGCAGAGATGAACACAAGCTTCCCGTTTTTTTCTCGGCAATGTCCTTGTCAAATAAAAGTTCCTTGTAGATCAGTAACTTGCCACAGAGCAAAAGATATGGGAAGAGGCTCATCTTTCTCCTGGCTATGAAATAGAATGGCAAGCCCCTCCATTCAACACACACACACAGACACGCACGCACACACACTCGCGCAGACACACCCCTGCCTTACAACTACATTCGGTTGATTAGCAAACAAAGCTCTACAACCCAACTATGTGTTTTTCTTCTCCAGAGGAATGACGGACTTATATACCCTGCATTGCTTTTTTTAATGGAATTGCCCCAGTTCTCCTCACCTTTCCTTAGATAGTGCAGTGAACTATTAGATGACTGCAGGTATTGAAAACTAGTATTGATTTTCAGTTTGTGTCAACTTTGGCTTTGAGCACCCTCCACTCCTCTAGTAAGCTTTCCATTGCTTTGGGGAAATTTTCTCTCTCTGAATTTATTATGTGAGGGGGGTAGGGTAATAATCAATGTGCCTATGGAGGACTATCCTTCATGACCTAAACTCATTAAGGGGCAGTGCCTGATGGAGCATCAGGTTGGAGGAAGGCTTATTAACAACATGCATTATACAGATGACACAATTTTGCTGAAAATGAGAAGGACTTGATTCGCTTGCTGATGAAGATGAAGGATTAAAGCCTTCAGTTTGGATTATGACTCAAGGTAAAGAAAGCCCAGACCCTCACAACTGGACCTATTGATAACATCATGATAAATGGAGGAAAGATCAAAATTGTCAAGGATTTTGTCTTGCTTGAATCCACAATCAATTCTCATGGAAGCAGCAGAGAAGAGAACAAATGACACATTTCACTAGTCAAATCTGCTACACGAGACCTCTTTAAAGTGTTGAAAAGCAAGAGATTACTTTGAGGACTGGGGCGGGTAGACCCAGGCCATGGTATTTTCAACTGTCTCATATTCATGTGAAAGTTGAACACTAAATAAGGAAGACCAAAGAAGAATAGATATATTTGATTAATAGTGATGTAAAAGAGTAATGAATGTACCATGGACTGCCAAAAGAACAAACCCATCTAACTTGGATGAAGTATAGCCAGAATGTTCCTCAGGGCAAGGATAATGAGACTTCGCCTTAACTTTGACATGTTGTCCGGAGAGATCAGTCACTGGAGCAGGACATCGTGTTCTGGAAAGTAGAGGGACAATGAAAAAGAGGAAGGCCCTCAACAAATGGGATTGACACAGTGGCTGCAACAATGGGCTCAAACTTAAGAACAACTGTGAGAATGGTACAGGACTGGGCAGTGTATGATTATGTTGTATGTATGGTCACAATGAATCCAAACCCTCCCTATGACACTGAACAACAACAATAACAACAACCACCTGACTGAATCCTCTGGGAGGACTCTTGAAAGTGAGAAAAATGGAACGAAGACAGAGGAAGGATTGGAGGATGTCTTAAGTTCCTGTCTTAATCTCCTTAACCAAAAATTATCCAACAAGTCAGTAGCCTTAAAACAATTTTCCCCCTGCTTTGGAGCTTACGGGTTCACATTTGGGGTGCGACTCTAGGTCAGGGTCCTTCTTTGTGGATACCAGAAAGTTCCTTGGCATTCCTCGCTATCTTTCTCCCCGTACTGTGTGTTACTGGGTCTACCCTGGCCTTTAACTCAGAAGTGTTTAGGTTTAGGCTCAAGCCTATTCTCATATGGCCTCATTTTTTTTAACATTTTATTAGGGGCTCATACAACTCTTATCACAATCCATACATATACATACATCAATTGTATAAAGCACATCCGCAAATTCCCTGCCCCAATCATTCTCAAAGCATTTGCTCTCCACTTAAGCCCTTTGCATCAGGTCCTCTTTTTTTGTCCCTCTCCCTCCCCGCTCCCCCGTCCCTCATGTACCCTTGGTAATTTATACATTGTTATTTTGTCATATCTTGACCTATCCCGAGTCTCCCTTCCCCCGTCTTCTCTGCTGTCCATCTCCCAGGGAGGAGGTCACATGTGGATCCTCATAATCAGTTCCCCCTTTCCAACCCACTCACCCTCCACTCTCCCAGCATCGCCCCTCTGACTGACCCATCTCCTCTTCTAAACCCCTCTATGAGGGGATCTCCCGTGGCCATACAGCCTCATTTATATTACAAAAGAACTCCCTTCTTTTCAAACAGGATCATGTCCACCAAGGCTCAAATTTCTCACATATTTTGAGGGGGCTACAGATCAATCCATAATGGTTCTTTTGGGTAGCTGTAACAAATGGCTACCAATCGAGTGACTTAAACAGCAGGCATTTGTTCTCTCACTTTTCTGAAGGGCAAAGGGTTAAAATTAAGGTGTGGGCAAGATTCATTCCTTCTGAGAGCTCTGAAGGAGAATCAAAGTAGCCTCTCTCTGCTTCTGGTCACTGCTGCTAATCCTTGATATTTCTTGGCTTATAGATGCAGTGATCCAATCTCTGCCAGTGTCTTCACACGGGGTCTCTGTGTGCCCACTCCTCTTCTTATAAAAACACACCAATCAGTGCATGTAGCATCCATCTGAAATCTAAACCCAGAAAGATGGAGCTCTTGAAATCCTTATCTAAGCACATCTGCCAAGACCTCCTCTCCAAGTAAGGCCATAGCCTCAGATTCCATGTAATCATGAATGGGTGTGTGTGAATCTGATTTAATGTACTACAGAGGGCACGCTTTGGCCGCAGGAGGAGTGTTTCGCCAGTACCTGCTTCACAGCCCTGAGATTGCCCAGGCATTTGCCACATTTTCTTGTCTTCCCACCATTTATCCACCATTAGGTCTTTTTCCCTAAGTTAGTCAAGCGTCAGTTTCTGTCACTTGTGATCATAACCCTCCCTCCCACCCAGGTCACAAATTTAAACTGATACAGGAAGTTTCTTTAATGAGCACTATGTTATCCTGACTAGCAAGCATTGCTAAGGAGGGAGGATGAATCAGTGAGAACCCGCTTGCTTCATCTAGCTTCGGGGCAGTCCACAGAGGATTGATCCCTGAGCCACTAACGAATTTTGCAACTGTCACAGAACAATGCAAATAAGTAACATCCACATCTGCTGAACACCATCATGAGGTCAAACTGTGTGTAAATAAATGCCTGTTTCAAGGAGTGAGTAAATCCTAAGGTAAGGAATGACAGGGCTTTGTTGGCATAAACCCAGCAAGGCATTATGGGTCAGATATTAATGAACTCATGCTCCTGGGCCTCACAGAGCCCCAGCTCAACTGCTTCAGCTTGTTGACAAACTGAACACAGGGTACCCGGAGAGAGTCCTACCATTTTAATGAACAGGGTTGGTTGGGGATGATGCTTCCTGACTTGCATTTTAATACAAATGTGATGCTTCATCAGAGCAATGTTGAAAGAGCATTCAGATAAAAGAGAGGGACAAACATCAAGTGACCAGAGGATGAAACTTCCATCTAATCTGTGCCCACTGGAATTGCTTCGTGGGAAGGTATTTTTTGGGGGTGTGGGGTTGTTCCCCTACCCTGCTCCAAGCCTTCCTCCTCATGCCCACCACCACCCCACCATATATCCTACTTGGAAAATGTCTCTGAATAATGAAGTTTTAATAAATGAAGCTTTAATGAGCCTGATAGTCTGCCTAAGACACCTTCAAACTGTAGTCTTTCATTTGTATTCTTCCATCCTTTTTGAAGAAATGAACCTGATGGCAGGTAGTATGTTTCCTTTCCAGGATGAGCTGATAGAGCCTCTCGCTGCTGCAGTGGGAGGTGAAACATTAAAAGGCCCTCTGTGGCCATGAGACATGCCGACTTTCCAAGAGACACTGGGCAGGTTTGCTGAAGCTCCTCAGAATTGACTAGTGGCCCTGGTCCACCCATCTCAACCAAGCCAGTCTTCATTTGCACTGCATGCCCTCTCTGACCTCCAACTGCATGCTTCCTTTGAGGATGACAAAGCCTCTATTGTCTGAGAAGATGCGCAGACGTATGAAATAATCAATGCTCCCCCTGTCCCCGGGGGGTGTGAAATTCTCCCATCATGACCCACCAGCTTCCCTGGAAATTCCTGTCTTAACTCAGGCACTTAATATCATTGGTGTCTCTGCTTCCTTCCTTCTTGTACAGCCCCCAGGCATTAACTGTCATCCTTCCTCTCCCTAAAATATACTTTGAATCTATTCACTTCATACCATCACTACTGCCCCAAGGTGTGTCTTTCATTGACTATGAAACTAGATTCTGTATCCATTTTCCAGGGCTGTCAAAACAAAGCATCGTAAATCAGGTGGCTTTTAAGAACAGTCCACCACCTGTCTATCAATTCGTGGTGCAGTGGTAGCTAGAGTGTTGCTGTGAAATTGGAAGCCGTGCCACCGATATGACAAACCCCAGAAGGGTCAGCAATGATGGGCAGGCTTCAGTGGAACCTCGAGCCCTGTGGTGCTCAACCTTCCTTTAATACAATTCCTCATGTTGTGGTGACCCCCAACCATAAAATCATTTTCCTTGCTACTTCATAACTGTAATTTTGCTACTGCCATGAATCGGGTGACTCGGGTTAAAAGGTCGCTGGACCCCAAAAGGGGTCACAACCCACAGATTGAGAACCACTGCTCTAGCCTAAGGCAGACTAGGAAGAAAGACCTGGTGATCTACTTCCAAATATTAACAAATGAAAGCCTTATGGGTCACAACAAAATATGGTCCTATAGAGTGCTGGAAGATGAGCCACTGACCTGCACACAACAGCTACAAAAATAGACTCAAACACACCAACAAAGGCCTGCTGAACTCCAAAGCCCTAACAAACCCACTGCCCTCAAGTCCATGCCAAATCATAGCGGCCCTATAGGACAGGAGCGAACTGTGTATTAGTCTGGGCATGCAAGAGGAAAATCGAGGGAGACTCATGTGTATGAGAGAGAGTTGGTGGTTTTTAAAAATCATTTCCCTATTATTTAATCATTATATTAGGGATTCATACAACTGTTATAACAATCCATCCATGCATCCATTATAAAGCACATTTAGACATTCATTGCCCTCATCATTGTCAAAACATTTGCTCTCCACATAAGCCCCTGGCACCTCTCCTCATTTATCTCCTCCCTCCCCACTCCCCCCTCCTTATGAACCCTTGATAATTTTATTGGGGGCTCATACAACTCTTATCACAGTCATTCATTCCATCCATCCATCCATCCATCCATCCATCCATCCATCCATCCATCCATCCACCCATTGTGTGTCAAGTACAGTTGTACATGTGCTGCCCTCATCATTCTCAAAACATTTGCTTTCTACTTGAGCCCTTGGTATCAGTTTCTCATTTCCCCACTTCCATCCTCCCCCCCTCATAAATTCTTGATAATATATAAATTATTTTGTCATCTCTTACACATCAAACGTCTCACTTCCCCCACTTTTCTGTTGTCCGTCCCCCAGGGCAGAGGTTTTATGTAGATCCTTGTAATCGGTTCACCCTTTCTACCCCACCTTCGCTCCACCCTCCTGGTATTGCCACTCTCACCACTGGTCCTGAAGGGATCATCTGTCGTGGATTCCCTGTGTTTCCAGCTCCTGTCTGTACCAGAGTACATGTTCTGGTCTAATTCTACCTTATAAATCCAGAGAGAGAGTTTTATATCAAACAGTAATTGTACATTAAACAAACGTCCCAGCCCAGTGCAGATCAAAACCATAAGTCTGATATTAGCCCATATGTCTGATACCAATCTATAAATTCCTTTTCATACCCATAAAACATGTGCAGTGATGCTGAATGCAGGATAATCACAGGCCAATGGGTGGAAAGTCTTGTGGATCCAGTGGCATTGTAAGCATCTCAGTGCTGGCAGCGATCTCTCTGAGGCTTCCTTGGCTTCAGAGGTCTGGTCGCATCCATTTGGCTTGCCTTCTGAAATGTCTCCCAAGGAGTAGCAGAGAGAGAAAGAGAGAGAGAGAGGTGTCTTCCACCTCCAAGGAGGAAGTACCAGATTTCTCAGAGTTCTCAGGAGAAGGCTATGCCCACATAAAAATCTCACTGACTATCTCCAGATTGGCAGCCTAGACTCCACGCCTACACTCCTAATCCTTAACTTGACACAAGATTAGGTGACTACCACAGGCTCCTAACCCATAACAAGCCCATTTATTTTTTTCCCTGCATACCGACACCAATCCAATACCCAAAGCTTTACCCAATGGGTGGAGATCTACTTCTAAAACATGAATATAGAAAAATCGCTTTTGCTTGAAGGCTCTCAAGGAAATGCTCACTGAAGACTCCATTCCTATTATCTCACCTCCCCCAAATTAGTCTTCTTCTGGGCTTTCAGTCACACCAGATCTCTCCTGCCCCAAGGCCTTTACATGCACTGTCACCTCTTCCAAGCCCTGAAGTGCCAAGTTCAAAGTTCCAGTTAATCTCCCTGATCCTGAATTTTAAGAACTGTGTGTGTGGGAGGGAAGGGGTTGGGCTGTTTGTTGAACTGCTGGGTTTTGGAGCCATTTGTTATGCAACCTCATTTTGTCAATGACTGGTTAATTAATGCAGCATTCATTTGCCCTTCTTCCACTCACAGCACATGGCTTGTATCTTTGGGATCACTCTTCCACCATGCTCCATCTCCATGCTTCTGCTGTCATTGACCCAATCTGCCAGCTCCAGGCCTGGCTAGTCAGGGCATGACTCTCCTCTGTCCAAAGGGACTGGGTCAGACTCAGTATGTGACTCATGCTAGGTTAATGATATCTAACCCTAAAAAATGCCCCAGAAACAATTGCCCCATTGCCAATGAGTCCATTTTGAATCATAGAAGGCCCCTGTGGGGTTTCTCAGACTGTAAATATTTATGTGAGCAGAAAGTTCCATCTTTTTCCCTATGAGGTAGCTGGTAGGGTAGCACTGCCAACCTTGCAGTTAGCAATCCAATGCTTACCTGATAGTACCACCAATGATTACAAAGAAAAAGAGCCTCTCTCTAATAGAATTCCTGAGCTTCTAGATAAAACTACAGCTGTCAGCAGGAAGCCTGCGTGAAACTCAAAAGGAAACAGCACTGAAAGGGAAAGGTTCAAACTCTGATGGTATCAACTGAGTGCCAGAACCCAGCTATTCCTGATGCTCTGTCCCCAGACCTACAAATTCCATAAACCTACCCATTAATTTCTTCTCCTGCTCCTTCCCTTCTCACGCCCCAAGGTACTTTGACTTAGCTTTGAAGGCACTCACAACTTCACGGGTTCTGCCTTGCACAGGTGTCTGCTTGCTTCCAGTTCAGTCCTGACATTGTCCCTATCTTTAGCCATGTTAGGCTTGCGTCCTAGAGCTTTCCTTTGCTTGTCTCCCTATTGCTCTTGTCCTATGAAGTCTGTGGCTTTATCTTTAAGTCTAAGTCCTGCCCTTTCGCTTTCGTAGAAATCTGTCTCTGTATCCTGGCTCGTGTCAGGTTGTGTCCTTCAAAGATGACTGTCCTAATGTTGCACATCGCACATTCTCTTGTGACAAGATGAGTTTGTGTTCACTTTTCCAGAAACAGGGCCTGCTTTCCCTCTTCCTTGCATCTTGGCAGGCCTTTGACTATGGCAGAAGTGTTGCTCTGTGACTTCCACCTGGTCGTATTGGGTTGTTCACCATTGGGACCCTGTCAGGATGTTGCAAGGAAGACCAGGCCAAATGAAAATGTCACATATAGGGTTCTTCTTGAGCTCCAACCAATAGAAGTATCAGTCGTGTGAGGGAGTGAGTCTTAAGAGAGCTGCAGCCTCTGTCCTTTGAGCTACCCCAGCTAATGCTTGATGAAGCCAAAACTAGTGTCCTCACTGAGCTCTGCCCAGATTGCAGATTTGTGAGCAAAATTGATATTATTATCATTACTTTAAGATGTTATTTGTGGGGATACTTTCTGTTAGCAGCAGATCATCAGAATACTGCCTAATCAAACTGCATTGCCAGTTTTACTCTCTCTCTCTCTCTATATATATATATATATAGATAGATAGATAGATATAGATATAGAGATAGAGATAGAGATAGAGATAGATATATAGATAGATAGATATAGATATCCTCCACTCATCTGTCAGTTGGTTGTACTATAATGGTTTGTGTATTGTTATGATGCTGGAAGCTCTGTTCCCAGAATTTCAAATAACAGCAGGATTGCCCATGGTGGACAGGTTTCAGTGAAGCTTCTAGACTAAGACAGACAAGGAAGAGGGGCCTGCCAGTCCACTTCCAAAAATTACTGAAAGAAAACCTTATGGATCACAAGAGAACACTGACTGACTAATGTGTTTTGGACACACTATCAGTGGACAATTGCTAGAGGAAGACATCATATTTGATGAAATAGAGGGACATGGAAGATCCTTATTGAGGCAGATTGACCTAGTCGCTGCAACAATGGACTTCAACATTCAGGAATGTGTGACATGGTGCAAGATCAGACAGCACTCCATTCCATTTCATATAAGGTCTCCATGGATCACAGTAGACTTGATGGCACTCTCGATGTGTTGTCTTCAGTGACTTCCCATAGAGCTGCTCTGCCTGGCAGCCTCTATTCTTCATGCTTCCAAATGGGGAGCACAACAAGTCCATAGTCACTGATATTCCCCTCAATCCCCAGGTCAAGTAAGGAGGCATGAAACTAACTATGTTGTTCTCTTTGCCTTGTCTCTCTTCCTTTTCCCCTCCTCCAACAGGGCTAGAGGGGGTAAATACTTACCTTGCAGTTTCGAAGAGAATTTCTCCCACGCCAAAATCTTCTCCTTCCTCAAAAGGCACATACATGCTTTTCTCCTTGTTTTGAATTAAAATGGCAGATGGGATGGTAGGAAAGAAGATGAACTAGTCTAACAGAATGGCCAAACAGATTTACCTTCCACTTAAGAATGCAAATAACTCCTCAATCTTGTTATAGAGTCATGATATGATGAGCTCCATCAAAACAGAGTAGAACACCACGGAGGTCAGACCAGAAAGACCATATTGAGTTGATTTTGTATGAGAGATTCTAGTTGCTAATTATACTTTTTATAACAGAGAGATGGCAGGTATAGAAGTCCAGACTTAAAATGTCTTTATCTAATTGCCTGCCTAAATATATATTTGCAATATGCTCTTCAAAGGGAATACTTTCTTTACCTTAAATTCCATTTCTTTTTCCCCTCTTTTATGTAATTTTATTTAAGTATCATTGATGTACAATAAACCATAGTGTGTTTTGCTCTTTGAGGTTTTTAAAAATAATCATTTTATTGGGGGCTCCTACAACTCTTATCACAATCTATACACACATCCACTGTGTACATTTGTTGCCATCATCATTCTCAAAACATTTGCTTTCTACTTGAGCCCTTGGTAGTAGCTCCTCATTTCTCCTCCTTCCCCCTCCCCCTCCCTCATGGACCCTTGATAATTTATAAATTATTATTCTGTCCTATCTTACACTGTCTGACATCTACCTTCACCCACTTTTTGTTGTCCCTCCCTTATGGAGGAGGTTATATGTAGATCCTTGTAATCAGATCCGTCTTTCTACCCCACCTTTCCTCCACCCTCCTGTTATTGCTACTCTCAGCACTGGTCCTGAAGGGGTCATCTGTCCTGGTTTCCCTGTGTTTCCAGTTCCTATATGGACCAGTGTATATTCTCTGGTCTAGCCAGGTTTGTAAGGTAGAATTGGGATCATGATAGTGGGCGCGGTAGAATTTAGGAACGAGAGGAAAGTTATATGTTTCATCGTTGCTAAACTGCATCCTGACTGGCTCATCTCCTCCCAGCGACCCTTCTGTAAGGGGTTGTCCAGTTGCCTACAGATAGATTTTGGATCCCCTAACTGTACCCACCCTCATTCACAATGATATGATTTTTTTTGTTCTTTCATGCCTGATACCTGATCCCTTCTACATCTTGTGATCACACAGGCTGGTGTGCTTCTTTCATGTGCACTTTATTGGTTCTGAGTTAGATGGCCACTTGTTAACCTTTCAGTCTTTAAAACCCTAGACTCTTTATCTTTTGAAAGCTAGGATCCATAACCTTTCTTCACCTCATTTGTTTATACACCCACCTTTTGTCTTGAGTGATTGTGTCGGGAAGGTGACCATCATGGAATACCAGTTCCTTAAATTCCATATCTATAGGCTTAAGTCTTACCCACAGGAAGCCTACTTTTATTTTATCCCTTGTACAATATCTTGCAATAATTTTCTCTTTTTGGGTAAGTCCATCCTCAATCACTTATCCTTTAACATTTACAAGAATTTATCTGTAACCAACCCCATTTACATAGTCTCATTCATGCTATTTCCACAATAATTGCTAATAACCCTATTTTTTAGAATCGGCAGAAAGCATCAGCATCAATATCCCATTGCCACTGAGTTGATTTCAACTCATGGGTACCCTATAGGACAGAATAGTATTGCCTCATGGGTTTCCAAGGCTGAAAAAAAAATCTCTTTATTGTGAGATTGGTGAAAGTTTACAGAATACATCCGTTTTCCATTTGACAGTTCACACATATTTTGCTTCATGATATTGACTGCAGTCTTCTCAACGTAATATCACTTATCGCACTTCCTCCTTGTATTTCCTGTTTCCATTCCCCCTACTTTCCTGACCCTTCTGAACTTTATCTTTGAATAAATTATATCCTTTTGATTCAAATAGTTGATTAGTGTTACTTTTTACCTTATAGATCTACCTATTGTTTGGCTGAAGATTGAGCCAAGGGAGTGAGTTCCGTTCCAGATCTGAAGGTGCCTAAGGACAACAGTCTTGTGGGTTCCAAGAATCTCTCTCTGAGCAATACCCCTGAACTTTTAAAATAAGTTTAAACTTTGTTGCACATATTTCTTCTATACTATCCCAAAATTCCAAAGCAAACTAATTATCATTGTGTTGAAGCTGACTCATAGAGACCCTACAAGATAGAATAGAACTTCACTCTTTGATTTTAGAAGGCTTAAATCTTTACTAGAGCAGACAAACTCATATTTCTCTCATGGAGCAACAGATAGGTTAGAACCACTTACTTTGTGGTTAGGAGCTCAATGAGGAGTCCACTCTGCCATTAGAGCTCGTTTAGAATGCTATCCAGGATTCCCTAATGCTATCCCTCTCAGATCAGTTGGTAGTGGTAATAAATGTACATCTTAAGGGGGTCAGACTGCCACATCGTAACTCTTCCTTGGGGAAGATGGTGGGTTTGAACTGCTGATTGATTAGCCCTTAAGTGCTTAATTACTGCCTCACCAGGGTTCTCCTTAACATCAGAACAGTGGACACTTATTGGTTTATCTTGCTGGTCTCTGTTCCCTAAAAATTGCACTTCATCCACAGGGTTTTCTTCCACAACACACAGCTGCTAGTGTTTATGGTTTGTTTTTCCACATGACTTCACCTTCCTGGTCAAAGCTGATTTGTCCAGGGCTAAACACACAATGAAAACATAGCCATATTTGCACACTACAAAATTTGAAGTGAGACAGCGAGCTATTTGTTGAGTTTTTTGAATGACAGAAGTCTAAAAGGAAGTGTTATGATACAGGAAACAGTGAGTTTTCATGTTCAGGATCTATGCTGGGGGCCCAGTTGGCACTCCGAATGACTATTCAAAGTGATGGTATGAAGTCTCCTCTTCCATGACCTACACATATAATAGATATAACCACTAAGTCCATGATTTGACAAATGTCTTGTGTGATTGAGTTTGGGTTTCCCATAGGATTCGATCCTGAGACAAAGGTTTTAATTAAGCCATTTTGGGGGAGATATCAATAAGGAAATGGGAAATAGAAAAGGGAAAGAAGGCAGCCAATGAAAAGTACATTATCAAACAATTTAAAACTGTGAGCAACTGGAAGTCAATCTTACTGGAGACACTGTAGAAAATCCACTAGTTATTCTGCCCAGAATGTGAGGGAGTGTGGCTATTTGTCCAACAACTCCTATGGGTCATTGGTTAAGGGTTACTCCAGGAAGCAAGAATTTACTCCACGACCTCCTAAGCCATGCATGCTCAGGTACAGTGGTCTACAGAAACTAGAGAAAGCAAGAAGAGAGATGTGCTGGCCATTCGGAATTAGGCTAGCATACCAAGTTGTCAGACATGTCAGGTTCTTGCACTATCATAACTTGTGAGATATACCACTGGTATTTCAAACACAAGCATAGTTACCCGTGGTGGAAAATTTTCAGAAAAGCTTACAAGCTAAATAGACTAGAAAGAATAACCTGCCAATCTACATCTGAAAAAAATAGTGGTGTTTGTGGAGCACATTGATAGCAGTGGAATATTGTTTCATATAGTGCAGGATGATGAACCCCTCAAGTTGGAAGACACTCAAAATATAATTGGGGAAGAGCTGTCTCCTCAAAATAGAGTTAACCTTAGTGGTATAAAGTTTTCAGGACCTATATTTGTTGATGTGGCAATGACTCAAAATGAGAAGAAACAGCAGTACTGCAATAACCACTAACAAGAAGATGGGATGCATGAAATATGGATCTAGAAAAATTGGAAGCCATGAAAAAATGGAACACATAAAGATCAAACACTCTAGGTGTTATTGAACTGAAATAGACTGGTAGTGGCCATTTTGAATGTCATAATAATATGGTTTACATACCAGCGTAACAAATTTGAAAGGAATGGATGACTTTCATGTTAAAAAAGAGAATGTTTCAACATCGATTCCAATGTTCACCATTGTTAGGTGTAGGATATATTACACCTACAAGAATGAATAATTAATAAAGTTATTATTCAAATTTACACACCAACCACTAAGGCTAACAATAAAGCCATTGAGGATTTTTAACAACACTTTCAGTCTGAAAGTGATGAGACATGCAATCAAGATTGCTGATGACTTGAATGCAAAAATTGGACACTAAGGAGGAGGATCACTAGTTAGAAAATATGGCCATGGGGATGGAAGCCACATGGGAGATCTCATGATAGAATTTTCCAATAAGGATGGCTTATTGATTGAACATTTCTTTTTCAGTGATGTAAACAGTAACCATAGACATGGATCATGTATATTGGATAGAAATACACAGGAATTAAATCAACTACATCTGTTGAAATAAACTACTATATATACTCGAGTATAACCCAAGGCAACTAATTTTACCCCCCAAAGCTGGGGTGCTTTTTCAGCATAAAAAATGTGCTGAAAAAAACTCGGCTTATACTCAAGTATTTACGGTATAAAGAAGTTTAATATCATCAGTCATGAGACTGGAGACCAACTGTGGAACAAACCATCAATGGCAAATTCAACTCAAATTCAAATAAAATTAAAACAAGTCCCCAAGAGTCAAAGTATGAATTTGAGTATAGCTCATCTAAATTAGAGGATACTTCAAGAAGAAAGTTGACACATGGAACACAAATCACCTGAGATGATACGAGTTCTGCAATAATATCAAGAACATCATAAATAAAGAAATTCAAAGATAATTAAAAAGATCGAAACTAAAGAAAAGACTAAATGGATGTCACCTTGAATGTGGAGTAGCTGAAGCCAATTAAAGTAATGATGAAGTACGAAAAAGATAGAGAAAGAAATATAGAAATAATTGATGAAGTAAAGACGCTGAATAAAGAAGCTGAACATAAAATTTCAAAGGGGAATTCAAAAAGATGGAATAAAGAATTATATTAAAAGGTGCAAAGACCTGGAATTAGGACAGCAAAAAATGAAAAGCAAGTGCATTTCACTAGCTGAAAAAATTGAAGAGAAATTCAAAATACAGAATTACACAGATAGCATCAAAAGAACATGAAAGGGATTCACTGACCACATGAAGCCCAGGCTCCACAGCGCTGAGTCCAGAAGACCAAGATAGCATAGGGTTCTCACTGCAGATTGCTCTGAAAGTACTCACAGTAGTAGGCCCTGGATCAACTGGGGAAAATGTAGAACTCAAAATAAGAAAACTAACCTTAGGATATGATTGGCACTAGTGGAATTCCCATTTGACACCTGACCTCACCTCCATGGCTCAACTTTCAGCCCCCAAATAGGAGACCTATACTGTCAACGATGTACAATTCAGAGCCCACCATTTGTCAGGGAGTTACACAGAAGGCAGGAAGGAATGGGAATGAAAGACCAATGGAAACGGCAAACAAAGGGAGGGAATAGGAAAAGTAGTATTGCATTGTACGTATTGCAATCAATATCATAAAACATTGCACGAATTGTAAGGAAAATCAATTTACTCTGTAGATTTTCCCTCACATGACAATCAAAACAGTGTAAAAAGAAAATAAGTCATATGACCGAGTACACTGGTAGATGTTGCTGAAGACCAATTTCCAGTGTTAAAAGATGTCACTTTGAGGAATAAGGCACAGCTGAGCCCTAGTGGTATAGTGGTTACAAACATAATGCGTCAGAACCAACCCAGTTGGGTTGCTCAACACAAGATCAACAGTTCTGCTCCCATACAAAGTTCCAGTACTGGAAACCCACAGGGATATCTCTCCCCTGTCCTATAGAGTTGCTAAGGGTTGGAATCAACTTGATGGCAGTGAACTGGATGTAAGCCAGGCTGACTAGAGACACAAATCAAGTGACACTCATATATGTGCAATAAATAGTTTTCTATCAAGAAGTCACTGTAGTATTTCTATTTCAAGGAAATATCCCAGGCCAGTCCCACTCAAGTCCATAAGTCCAACACTAGCTCATAAGTTCCTTTACAACTTACGCAGTTACATGCAATGATGCAGAATGCAGGGATGTCAAAGGCCAGTGATTGCAATGTCGTGTGGACCCAAGGTCGATGGAAGCATTGCAAGACTCTGGCAGCTCTCAACGTGGGCAGGAAGCAGTCAGGTGAATGCAAAAAGAAGGGGAGCTTCCCAGGGCCCTCCTTATGAGAAGGCCATGGCCACAAAGAGGCACCATCACGCTATGGTGTGATTGACAGATTGTATACCAACCTTACATTTTTACATGTCTTCAAACTGACATAAAATTATATAACTATCATACTATGGCATTTTCAATCACCTCATATGTACTTGGAAATGGACAATAATTATGAAAGGTAAAACAAAAGTTGATGTCTTTGAATTATGATGCTGGTGAAGAATATTGAATATTTTATGGACTTTCAGAAGAAGGAACAAATCTTTCTTGGCGGAAGTAGAGCCAGAATGCTTCCTAGACGTGAGAATGGCAAGACTTCATATCACATACTTTGGACATGTTAACAGCTGAGTATAGTCCCTAGAGAAGGATATCATACTTGGTAAAGTGGAGTGTTGAAAAAAAGAAGAAGGTCCTCAATGGGATGAATTGGCATACTGGCTGCAAAAACGGTCTCCAACATTAACTGTGAGGAAACAGGCTGTGGGTGCTATGAGTTAGAGCTAAATTAACAGTGTCTAACAATGACAACTCCCCTCCCCCGCCCCATCTGTCAATTTGCTGCACTGTGGTAGCTTGTGCTTTGCTGTGATGCTGGGAGTTAGTCCACTAGTACTTCAAATACCAGGCAGGATCACCCACGGTGAACAGATTTCAACACAGCTTCCAGACTAAGAACTGACAGGACGACAAAACAATCAGTCCACTTCTGAGGGATTCACCATTGAAAACTTTCTGCATAGCAGTAAAATATTGTCGGATATAATGCCAGAAAATGAGCCCCTCAGATTGCAAAACAATCAAAATATCACCGAGAAAAAGAGCTTCCTCAAAGTAGAGTACACCTTAATGATAACTCAAAGCCTCACAACAGGAGCTGTAGATAACATCATAATAAATGGAGAAAATATTGAAGCTATCAAGGATTTCGTCTTGCTTAGATTCACAACTAATGCTCATGGAAACAACAATCAAGAAACCAAATAACATATTGCATTAGGCAAATCTACTGCACATAACCACTTTAAAGTACTGAAGATCAAGAATTTCACGTAGGATTAAGTTGCGCCTGGCCCAAGGCATGGTATTTTCCGCCACATCTTATGCATGTGAAATTTGAACATTGAATGAGAACGACTGAAGGAGAACTGGTGCATTTGAATTCAGGTACTGACAAAAAAATACTGAAAGTACCATGGGTGGAGAGAAGAACAAACAAATCTGTCTGAGAAGAAGTGCAGCTAAATGTTCCTTGGCAGATAGGATGGCGAGACATCATCTCATGTACTTTGCAGATGTTATCAGGACAGACCAGTCCCTGGAGGACACCATACACATTACAGTGGAGGGGTGGCAAAAAGAGGAAGACACCCCATCAAATGGATCGAGACAATTCCTACAACAATGGGCTCAAGCATAACAAAATTTTTGAGTATGGGGCAGGACCAGGCAATGTTTCATTCTGTGTGTAGGCATTATTTTGAGACAGAACTGACTTGAAGGCATCTAGCAACAAAGTGTACTAAAGCTTCTGGCACCTTCATTTGCTGATGGATTATAATTCAAAATGAGAAAAATCATTGCAAACATTCATTAATAATCAGAACATTAAACGTGCAAAATAAGAATCTACGAAAACTGGAAATCATAAAAAACTTAATCTGACCTATAAAGATCAATATCCTAGGCATTGGTGAGTTGAAATAGTCCCTTTGAATCTTAAAATGATAAGAATGACTACGCTGACAATGACAAATTCAAAAGAATGTCTCTTTCATCCTCAAAAAGAGCATTTCTAGATCTATCTTGAAGTGCAATGATGCCTGTGACAGAATAATATCTATCTTCATACACAAGGAAGGCCGGTTAATAGAACCATTATTCAAATTTTATTACAAACCACTAAAGCCACTGAAGAATTGTACCAACTTCTTTAGTCTGAAATTGATCACACATGTACTGAAAATGCATTCATAATTGCTGACAATTGGAATGCACACATGGAAACAAAAAGGAAGGAAGAGTAATTAGAAACTATGGCTTTGGGGATCGAAACGAAGCTGAAGAATGCATGAAAGAATTCTGCAATAGTAATAACTTCCTCATTGCAAACACCTTTATTCAACAACAGGAGCGGCATATATACATGTGGAATACACAGGAATGGAGTTGATTAAATCTGTGGGAAGACAGGATAGAGAAGCTCAATATCATTGAGACAAAACAAGACCAGGGGCCAACTATGTAACAGACTATCAATTACAAATATGCAAGTTCAAGTTAAACCTGAAGAAAATTAAAATAAGAACGCAAAAGAGCCCAAATACAGCCTATATTATATCTGTGGTCGGCTGGGGTTTCTAGAGAAACAAACCAGTGATGCTGATATATGTAGAAGAAGGAAATTCATATCAATAAAGAATTTTACATTAAGAAGTCCACACAACAAGACACCCCAGTCCAACTCCGGCCATAAATCAGATGCAAACTAGAGGCCCTTCCAGACTCATGAAGCTGTTGGAGGAATAGCCCAAGAAACAGGAAAACCACAGGTTGGTGGAGGCAGAGTTGGGAGAATCCAAAGTCAACAGGCAGTTAGCAGGCCACAGACAGCCTTTAGTGTCAGCAGGTTTCATGGTGATTGCCATCCCAAGAAGCCAGACGTAAGTTCCAGGGTCTTTTCATCAGGAAGAAAAAGAGTGAGCCCATTCTCCACAGTCTACTTATAGCTATGAAATAGGTCACACCGCCAAGGAGACTGTGACCTGCACCTTCTGAAGATCCTGGTCAAGCTAAATTGACACCAAACCTTACTATCACAATATCTCACCTGAATTTAGAGCCTATCTCAAGAATGGTTCGGACATAATGAACATTAATGATCAGCTACCAGAAGACTTGTGAAATAGCATCAAGGTCATCAATCTTTTTTTTTTTTGTCATGTCATCTGTGGCTATTTATTTATTTATCATAAATCATTTTATTGGGGGCTCCTCAAAAAGATCATTATAATACAGTAAAGAAAGAAAATACTACAGTGGATATCAGAGGAGACTGTGATACTTGCTCTTGAACCTAAAGCAGCTAAAGCAAATGGAAGAAATGATGAAATAAAAGAGTTGAACAGAAAAATTGGAAAGGCCAGCTTGAGAAGATAAAGTAAAGAATTATATTGTAACGTGTAAAGACCTGGAATTAGGAAAGCAAAAGGAATGAGTACAGACAGCATATCATAAATTGAAAGAACAGAAGAAAAATTCCAAGCCTTGGATTAAAATGTTCAAGGATTATTTATCAAACTATTGAATGATGCAGGGAGAATCCAAAGAATATGGAAGGAGAATACAGAGTCTCTGTACCCAAGAATTAGTTGAGGTTCTACTAGTTCAAAAGGCCAAGAGGAAGTTGAAGCTGCAATGTAAGCATTAGTGAAAAGCAAGGAAGGGATAGGAATGGAAATATTTCAACACGCTCATGCAGTGATAGTCCATGTCAAGAAATTTGGAAGATAGTTATCTGGCCAACCAACTGGAAGTGATTAATATTTGTGTCCATTCTAAAGAAACATGACGCAACAAAATCTGCAAATTAATTTAAAATAACATTAATATGACATGCAAGTACAATTTTATTGAAGATAACTTTAAAAGTAGTTATAGCAATATGTCAACAGGAAGCTGCCAGAAATCCAGGCTGTATTAAAAGAGGGCATGAGGCAAGGTATATCAATGCTGATTTCAGATGGACCTTGGCTGAAAACAGAGGATACAAGGAAAATGCTTACTTATGTACTATTGAATATGCGGAGGATTTTACTGTGTATCGTAACAAACTTTGGGTAGCATATGAATACATATGAGAACAATGGGAATTCCCATACATTTAATTGTGCTCCTGTGGTACCTGTACATAAACCAACAGGAAGTGGTTCGAATAGAACAAGGGGATACTGCGTGGTTTAAACTCAGAAGAGTGTGTTTTGTGGTTATATCCTTTCACCATATGTGTTAGACAGGGTTCTCTAGAGAAACAAAACCAGGACATTTATGATTTGATAGATAGATAGAACACGAAGGACTATAACAGCTAATTTGTCCACATATCAGTACAGAGGACTCAGTTTACTCACTTCCATGCAACAGTAAATATGGCAGTACAGCCAGGCAGCAAACTGCAGAACTAGGTAAGGCAGCCACACACTGGTCTGATCACCAGAGAGCAACTGAGAGATAGGTGTGGCTTGCTGAGCCATTTATCTCTTTGCCCACTAATCAAACTGCAAACTTATTAATCCCACATGTTCTTATTGGCCAGGTTGGCACTATAAACCTACCTATCTATCACACTATACTTATTCAAATAATCTGAGAAGCTGCTCTGTATGAAGAAGTTGAGGCATCTGGATTGGAGGAAGAATCATTAACAACCTGTGTTATGCCGATGACCCAATCTTGCTGGCTGAAAGTCAATAGGCCTTGAAGTACTTACTGATAAAGCTCATATAAATTAGTCTTCAACACTAAGAATACAAATGTCTTCTCAACTTGACAAATATAAACACACAACATCATTACAAATAGAGAAATGTAGCTAAACTCTTTTTTACTTGGACCCACAATCAATACTCACAGAAGCAGCAGTCAATAAATCAACGGATTTCATTGGAAAAATCTGTTGTAAAAGACCTCTTTAAAATGTGAAAGAGCAAATGCTTTACTCTGGGGATTAGCAAGTTATGCCTGCTTTTAGCCTTGATATTTTTAATCACCTTAGATGCATGTGAAAGGAGTCTTAATTTCAGTGTCTGGTATGGGTTGAATGACTAACAGCAAGGTTGGTGGTTCAACACACTTGCTGCTCCACAGAAGAAAGAGGAAGCTATTTGACCCTGTAAAGATTTACAGCCTTGGAAACCCTATATGGTCACTATGAATAACAATAGACTTGATGGTAATGATTGACATATGCATGTGAAAGATGGACCATAAATAAGGAAGACTGAAGAAAATATGATGCCTTTCAAATATGATGTTGCAAATAATATTGAATATACCATGAATGCCCAGCAGAACAAAGAGGTCTGTCCCGGAAGAAGTACAGCCAGAATGTATTTTAGAAGTGAGGATGGTAAAATTTCATTTCATATACTTTGAACATGGTCTCAGGAGAAATTAGTCCCTAGAAAAGGACAAAATACTTGGTAGAGCATCATCAAAAAACAGGTAAACCCTGAATGAGATGGATCAACACAGTGGCTGTAACAAAAGGCTAAAATATGACCATTGTGAGGATGTCACAGGACTAGAAAGGCTTTTATTCTATTGTGCATAGGGTCACTATAAGTGGCAGTGCGTGAGTTTTTGTTGATTAACAACACTGGGATATGAGCAATGTCCCCATAGCATATGCTAAACTGTCACCATGCTGGACACAGTTGATCTTTGTGGCTTTAGAGGGTAATTATTTAGAGGGTTATGATTCCACTGAATGTTTTTCTGTGTATTCAAACTATTCCATCCTAAGATTCCACAGATCTATCCAAACCAAGCTCACTGCCATTGAATCAATGCTAACTCATATCGACCCTACAGGACATGGGTAAAATTGTACCTGTGAGGTTCTGAGACTGTACCTCTTTACAGAGTAGAGTCCCACCTTTCTCCCGAAGAGCAGCCGGTGATTTCAAAATACCGACCGTGCAATTAGCAGCCCAATGTGTAACCAAGAACTATTCAGGGAAGCTAGAGGGAGAGCATGACAAGAAATGAGTAGTTGAGGTGGTTGGATGCACATCCATCCCTTTGTTCTACTCTCTATGACTTTTTCTGAGTTCATTCAAAATGTAAATTAAGACACAAAATAGAATTCTAACCAACCCTGCTATATGCCTCAACAGTATCCATTTTTCTCATTCTTACTACTAATAGAAGCTCAATTTTGTTTAGGGTGACAATGTACCTACTTAAATCGCTCACTCCTAGGCTCCCTTGCAGTTATGCATAAGCATTTGACCCAGTTTGGGCCAAATATGTGTAGGTGAAAGATACTGAGTAGGACTCCCAAGAAAGTTTTTGTTGTTGTTTAAGGCAAAACACTTTTCTGGCATTACCCATTTCATTTTTGTCCTTGGCTCCTCTGCTGTCATGCTCCCTAGTCAGAATATTGAAAGATGGGAGAGTCACATAGGTTACATGAGTTTGGCAGACCAAAAATTATGCATTCTCCTATATGCAAGATGAGTCCCTGAGCAAATACGCCAGACCTAGGCTACCTATTTCAAGACTTACTATTGTATAAGACAAACCCCTGTGTGCTGCAAAGGGTTAACACCATTCACTGCTAAGCCAAAGATGCCTTGGAAGAAAAACCTGGCAATCTACATTTAAAAATTCAGCCCTTGAAAACCTCATGGAGCACAGTTCTACCCTGAATCATATGGGGTAACTGTAAATCAGAATCAATTCAGTGGCAACTGCTTTGGTATATTTGGTGTGAATGTAAGAAAAATGAAGCTTTTGTGATTATACCACTAGAGTCGGTTTGTTTTTTCCCATGTAGCCAGATGCAATTTGGTCTGATAGAGAAATAATTAAAAGAATGTAGAGTTAAGTAAGCGTAATGATTATGGAACTAATCATTTAGCAATGGGCTGCTAACCACAAGGTCAGTAGTTCAAATGCACCTGTCACTCAGGGGAGAAAAGTGAAGCTCTCTGCTTCTGTAAAGATTTACAGTCTTGGAAGCCCTATATGGGGTTGCTATAAGTTGTAATCACCTTAATAGCACTGTATTTGTTTGAGTTTGGTGAGTAGTATGTAAGCTTTGAGGGGGTAGTAATAGATACTTTGAATACTATTCTTAGCACTATAGGTATTATGTCTTTTGCAAATGGATAAACGAACAAAAGCGATATTCATTTTGTGTTTTCTGTAGTTTGCCTTATTCTTCCAAGAAGTTTCCTCAAGTGTTAAGACCCAGTCTTCTCTGGCATACTTGAATAAAAGAATAACTGATAGACACAGACTTGAACCCTGGCCTGAATGATCTTCCTAGTACGGTGACCTCTCCTACCTTCCTGGGTTTGGCTTTCCATGCCTTTAAAAGGTTTCGAGGCAGAAGGACAATGGAGAGCTGCGTGCTGCACAGTTGTGATAAGACACCATTTCAGCAGGAGCCTGCACTTACATAGAGCCGTTAGCCAGTGCTATGATGGATATCAGGAGGAGCCCTGGAAGTGCAGTGGTTACAAGTTGGTTTGCTAACTTCAAGGTCAGCAGTTCAAAACTACTAGCTCAAAGGAAGAAAGATGGGGTTTTCTACTCCAATAAAGAGTTGTAGTGTTTGAAACTCGCAGGGGGCAATTAATTGTACACTGCCCCACAGGATCGCTATGAGTCGGTATTGACTGGAAGGCAGTGAGATGGTGTCAGATATGGGTCAAAGGAATGTGGCATGGCAACCCTAAGAATCTGCTACAGAACCATAAAGTGCCTGGGATAGATGAGTTTATTGTGCTTGACCTTTTAAAACCATCAAACGGGCAACAGTTAGAAAGACAAACATACCAAGTGTCATTGGAGATCTGGGGAAAGCAGAGAAACACTGCTAATGATGCAGGTTTGCTGCACAGCAATCTGGCAGAGCTTAGTGAAAGCCCATTGAATGTACCCTAGGACCTAGTGAGCCCCTCCTGGGCGTACAACCAAAGAAGCGCAGTCACTGAGTTGACTTTCATTCCTCATGACCCTATCAAACAAAGCTGAATGGTCCCATGATGTTTTCAAGGCTTCTATTGGGAAGTAGACAGCCATGCCTTTATCCCACAGTGTGTGGAAGACGGTTTCAAATTACTGACCTTTGGGTTAGCAGCCAAGCACTTAATATCTCCCCAATCAAACCTCTCTCCTGGATGTATAAAAACAAACAACACCCCAGGTGATTCTTCCTCATTAGCAACCCTACAAGGCACAGTAGAATTGCTGCTTTAGGTTCACAAAACTAAATTCTTAGACAGCAGACAGCCTCTCTTTGCTCCATAGAATAGCTGGTGGGTTGGAACTGCTCACTTTGGGGTTAGCAGACCAACGCATAATTCCTGCATATATAGGCCAAGCTTTTTATCCAATTCACAGGGCCCTTGGGGCATTTTTACAAGAATGGTCACCACACTGATGCCTGCAGTAGAGAAGAGTTGGAGCCGAATTGGATGCCAATCAACAGACAACTGAAGAAGGAAACAAAAGAAAAGATGATGATTGCTCATGACCAAGTGGCACGCAGCAGCACATGCAATTGATATGCAGCATGGCAATAACTCTTAATGACATTGCAAGGAGTTGAAAAGGTCATAAACTGAATGAGATTTATATTGCAGTACCATTCATGGAAGCTGAAAGCCCATTCACCAAGCAGCATGGTCTAGTGTACATGGCAGCATGGTCTAGTGCACATGGCTGTATGCCTATAAGGACACACACACACCAAGCACCCAGCAGGGGGTATTAGTCTGAAGAGGGGAATGGAAGTGATGTGAATGTGGAAAAGGAGGGACAAAACACAAGCAGGGCCTGACATTGATCAGGGTTCACGGTGTGCTATAAAGTAGGCATGATTAATCACTTCCCTGTACCAGAAGGCTGAGCTAGATTTTTAAAGCAAGTCAAGTGCCTGGAACACAATGGTTGTTAGCTGCTGTTGAGTCAGCCTCCAGTCCAACTCACTGTGACAACCAGCTCCCAGTGACTCCATGGGCAATATTCTCCCTGGTCCTGCACCATCTCTTTGGTTGTGCATCAGATTGTGATTCACAGGGGTTTTCGTTAACTGGTTTTCAGAAGTAGAATGCCAGGCTCTTCTTCATCGCTCATCTTAGTCTGGACACATCACAGAAACAGGTTCAGTCTCATAGCCGCACCCAACCAAGCTTCCCCATTTCAGTATCATAGCAACACAGAAATCAGTTCAGTACCACAGCAATAACCAAGCATCCCCCTGACAAATGAGTGTTGGATGCACATGAGTTGCATTGTCTTGGACTCAAACCCAGATCTCCCACATGGAAAAGGAGAATTCTACAACTGAACCGCCAATTTACCCTCAGAATATAATAAGTATCCAGTAAATGGTTATTAAGAATGTGGCTGCCAGGAAAATCCAGCAATTTCCTGCCAAGGCTTAACACTAATATCTTCCCCCACACACTAGAAGGCTGCTGAGGAATGACTTTCTCCATGCCAGCCCTGGTATCTAGACAAGGGACCCTAACACTGAGCCACTGAGCCCAAGTAGGCTGGGGAGCAATGTCAAATTGGATGGGGAACAATCCTGGTTGAGTTAGTTTCCCTAAGCTTGCAGGGTTATTTGGCATGTCCACAGCTGTGTTCAGAATAGCCATGCGATTACCACTGAGAGAAATTCTACATGCTTTCACACCCCATGCTAGTCGTTGCAGCCAGTGTGGAGTACAGTTCATGCTCATCATTATCTAGAACTCACGGTGACGCTGTAGGTGAGCCATTGGGCAGGTAACCTCAAGGTTGGCAGTTCAAAGGCACCAGTTGTTCTCTGAGAGGAAGGTGAGATGATCTGCTCCTATAAAGATTTAGCCTGAGGAATTTTATATAGGGACACAGTGAGTCAGGATCAACTCAATGGTTTGGGTTTGGTTTATTAGACCCGCCATCAGATCATATTTAATGTATTTATTAACATGTATATTTGCCACAAATACAATGTCTTTTATTTTTAACACTGCATTTCAATACAATTTGTGCCTTTGTGATTCTGTATTTCATTGGAGGTATTTGGAAATATTATTCTGGGGAGTGGGCAGGTGTTCCATAGCCTTTCCTAAATGCCAAAAGGATCCATGGGGTTGCAATGGTTAAGACCCTCTAATACAGTTTATCAAAAAGCCCTGGAGGCACAATGGTTAAGTGCTCAGCTGCTATCCAAAAGGTTGAAGGTTTGAACCCACCAGTGGCTCTGTTCTTGGAAGAAAACCAGGCAACTCATTCTTTTAAAGATTACAGCATAGAGAAGCCTAGAGCAGTGGTTCTCAAAGTTCCTAATGCCACAATCCTTTCATACAGTTCCTCATGTTGTGGTAACCTCCACAACCATAAAAATATTCTCATTGCTGCTTCATAACTGTAATTTTGTTACAATCACCCTGTGCAAGGGTCCCACAGGTTGAGAACCATTGGTCTAGAGAGCTCTGCACTGATGCATTGAGTCACTATGAGTTGGACTGGACTAGAAGGTTCCTAACAAAAACACCAACAATCCTTTTTTACCATGACCTTGTTATCTCAAAAAGATTAATAAGCAAATTCACAAATGAGGACATGCAGTTGCCCCTCCAAATGGAGAAGCATGAGTTAAATGGTGACCCTGACCTCATGGTGTCCTCCAGCTGGTGCCATGCTGCCTTTATTTCTTCTGCCTCTCAGTTCTGTGGAGAAGAAGGGGAAAGGGAGTAGAGACTATGCTATGTATGCTATGAGACATACCCACTCGACGGCACCTAACAACAACAACAAATGGACTTGAGCTTCTAACAGTATGGTGAAATAGACCTTAAGAGAAACTCCTGTAAATTTAGAGCAGCGGTTCTCACCATGTGTGTTGTGACCCCTTTGGGGCTTAGAAGAACCCTTTACAGGGTGGCACTATTCATAACTTGTAACAAAACGAGAGTTACGAAGTAGCAAAAAATATAATTTTATGATTGGGGGTCTACCACTACAAAGGAAACTGTATGAAAGTGTTGTGGATTTAGGAAGGTTGAGAAGCACTGTCCTAGAGGAAGACACACATATTGGTAGAGTAGAAGGGCAGCAAAGGAGAGGCAGCCCCTACAATTTGTAATAGCTCAGTGGCTGCAACAAGGAGCGCAAGCAAAGAACCACTGTGAGGAATGCACAGGACGGGGCAGCGTTTCAGTACATTGTACATAGAGTTGCTGTGAGCCAAAATCCACTCGACGGCACCTAACAACAGCAACAACAGGACTTGGGCGTCTAACAATATACTGAACTACATCTTAAAGAAACACCTCTTAGTTTAGAGCAGCGGTTCTCAACCTCTGGTTCGGAACCTCTTTGGGGGTTGAGCTACCCATTCACAGGGGTCGGTATCTTCTTCATAGTAGCAAAATTACAGTTATGAAGTAGCAACGAAAATAATTTTATGAATGGATGTTCACCACAACATCAGGAACTTCATTATAGTGCCAAGGAATTAGGAAGGTTGAGAACCACTGGCTTAGAGCATAGGAAATCTGATGAAATACTGCATATTTTAACACACATGACGTTGGAAAGTAATGGAAATTGGGAGAGGACAGTAGTATCAAATTCCTATGAGTCAGAATTGCTCTATATCATAGAGTAGCTAAGACAATGAGAAGAAATGACAAAGTCAAAGAGCTGAAGAGAAAATTCCATAGGACACGTGGCAACAGCTTTATGCTCTTGTTAGACCCTTGGGGCCTCCCTAACTTTGGTTGGCTTTCTTAAGCCCATCCCCACCACTGTGAATAGTCTTCATTAAACTCTCTTTAATTAAACCTTCTGCATGGTTTGTTTTCTGCTGGAACCCTCAGAGATATCATTTAATTTTCTTGATTGCAATTCATCTCTAGCATACAGAAATCTTTCAAGAGTTTGTTTTATGTTTTGTTTTCATCCACAATAGCATTTCCTTCCAGATTTGTTTGTCCTTGAAACATGATCACAATAGTTCTTTCCTCTCGAATGAAAGCCAATTGATACGCTGCCTGAATGCCTATGAAGTTCATGTGTAGCCTACATGGAGATCCCAACCATTCCCTAGACAAGTGTTTCTCAACCTTCTGAATGCCATGATTCTTTCATACAGTTCCTCAGGTTGTGTTTACCCCGATCATAAAAATTATTTCATTGCTAATTCATCACTGTAATTGTGCTACTGCGATGAACCAGGCAACCCCTGTGAAAGTGTCATTGGACCCCCAAAGGTGTCGTGACCCACTGGTTGAGATCCACTACCTTAGACCAACGTATGGCCCGAGGGCTGTATAGGGCCCCCCAAATAATCAATAGCTGCCAGCATCACTCATCTCACCAACGAGAAGCATTTGGAGCCATCACCTTAGGGGTGAGTTCATTAAATATTTGACCTGTATGGCCCCATGAATGATGTTATAAATCACCACATGGTCCTTGGCAGAAAAACAGGTTTCCAGCTCCTGCTCCAGACCAAAGGTTCCCAAACTTATTCTGCCTACTGCCCTCTTTTCAGAAAAAGAAATTACTCAGGACCCCCCAGCAATGAAAGAATTTTGGACTATAGCCCACCATCCAGGATAAAATGTAGATATCTGCTTTGTAGATCTCTGGATTTTTCTGTGCCCAGTAGGTGGGTGGTGTTGGCCACTTTGGGAAACGAGACTCTAGGAAAATCAGGTGTGTTTTCACTCTCTCTGCAAGAATTTCAGTTGAGGAGCAAGATCTGTCTTGAAAGAAGTGTATCCAGAATGCTCCTTAGAGGCAAGGATGGCTAGACTTCATCTCACATCCTTGGGCATCAGGAGCTATGAGTAGGAACATCATGGAAAAGACCATCATGCTTGGTAAAGGGGCGCCCAAAAGGGGAGGACCCTCACCAAGATGGATGGACACAGTTTCTACAACAACACACTAAAGCATAACAATTGTGAGGCTGGCACAGGAGCAGGCAGTGTTTCTTTCGGTTGTATGTAGGGTCGCCACGAGTTGAAACCAACTTGACAGCATCCAACACAACCAGATGTGGAGAAAGCATGGCCTGGTCTGTGTACAGTGGACCCACCGAGGTTCCTCATCAGTTGTGTTTGAATGGGCCAGGTGCTCTCACAAACCTCCTCTTCAATAGACAACTTAGAATGTTTTCTTTCTGCCTAGGAACCATCCTGAAATTTAAAATGACCATTTGACACTGAGTTGATTGCGGTTCATGGTGAGTCATAGGACTTTCAATCGGCATAACCTTTCAGAAACATATGGCCAGGCTTTTCTTCCAAGTTATTTCTGGGTGCGCTTGAACCTCCTCAGTTTCTGTTAATGGCCAAGTGTTTTAACCATTTGTACTCTCCAGGGATGACTCACAGCTCTATATATCCTTAAAACTGACATCTCTCCTCTCTTTGGAAAGCCATGGCAATTGTTCTGTTTCAGTAGATTTACCTTCTTTAAATATAGGAATGGCATATACTTCTACCACCTCACAGAAAATGTCAGAAACTCGTAGCTCTCATTTAATAATGGCGTGGGTGATTACATATTGGGCTGCTAATCCCAAAGCCAACAGTTCAAAACCACCAGCCACTCTCAGTTTCTCACATGAAACTTTCCAATCCTATAAAGTTACAATCTCAAACACCCACAGGAGCAGTTGGACACTGTCCTATAGGGTAGAACTCAGGTCATGGGGAGTGAGAGTGGATTCGATGGCAGTGAGTTTGGTTTGGTTTTTGGACTCCCCTCCTACCACAATAGCTCACAATTACTAAGTGCATGTTATGTACGAGTGTTCTAAGCATTGCATGTACATTCACTCATTTCATCCCACTGGTGGTGGTGTGGGTGAAGCATTAGAACTGCTCACCAGAAGGTCGGTGGTTCAAACCCACCAGCTGTTCTTTGGGATCAAGATGGGGCTGTCTGAGCTCATAAAGATTTTCAGGGTCGGACGTCTGCAGGGACAATTATTACTTTATCCTGCTGAGTTGCTATGAGTCTGAATGAACTCAAGAGAAGTGGGGTTTTGGTGACTTTTGCAACCCCTTTAAGAGGAGCGCTGGCGGGGCAATATAGAAGCCCTTGACTATTTACCACTAGCTCAGAGAAACCCTCAGCAGCTTCCCATGAGAATGATGCGTCAATTTGCTCCAGTATCAGTCACAGCCTATGGGAACGCCTATAGAATGGTCCCACTCTGTCCTCCAGGCTCAGTATGAGTTGGAATCGACTGACCCATTGGTAATACATCAGCTTCCATCTATAGGTGAGAACACGAATGCACAGAGAGGTGAAGCCATCTGGCCCAGGGGTAACCAGGTTATCCAAGGGAGAGCTGGAATTTAAATCCCAGCAGACCAGCCTCAGAGACTACAGGCTTAGCTCTACCGTCTGCTGATATCAGGACTAAGAGTGGTTGGATTTTGCCTCCTTTTCCCTACACATCATCTCCACTGTTCCCTATCAAGCAAAATTAGCTTGAGCATTGAACAGGCACCCTCCAGCCCTGCCCGATTGCACACGCGCAGGTGAGAAAAGGATGGGGAGTTCACTGGGCTGTTTTAGCTGCCACCTCTAATCCCACTGCGCCAACACACCCACAACGAAGTCAGAGAAAGAATTCTTGGCCTTGTAACGAGTCCTAAGCCCTGACACCTTGGAGACAGCCAAAGCCAGTCTCTTGGACACCCACTCGACTGCTACCTGGGAACTTCCCTTGGAGCACTTGGGGACAAAGGAGAGGGAGCACGCCTGCAATGTAATTAACATTATGACAACTTGTTCCCCCCTTGGAGAATGACACCATTAGCTGCTTCACTTGTGCATGAAATGCAAATTACACGACTCAGGGGTATCACGTCTGAGCAGCCATGATGCTAAGTGACGAGGCTCTCCATCGAGCAGCCCCTCCCCAAGCAGCAGGAACTAAGAAACCCAAGGCCCGAGGCCGACAGCTGAGACCGAGCTCCTATGGTCTTTGAGTGTGCCTGCTCCACAGAGCCCACAAGGGAGGATCTTTCCGGGTGGCCCTGGATGCCAGGCTGGGATGTTCCAGCCACCTGCTGTCATCACCCTGGACCTCCCATTTTCTTTAAAGGGAGTTGAACGCTGGACAGCACTTTTTCCTCTCTATCTCTCAGAAAATTAGGAAAAAGGGGTGGTGGCTGTGGTTGTGGTAATATCCTTCTTGCTAAGGAGTTTTGGTGATGCTGTGGGTTAAGCATCCCGCTACTAATCTCAAAGCCAGCAGTTCAAAACCACTAGCTGCTCTGAGAGGGAGAAAGATGAGGCCGTCTGACAATGGACAAATTTATAGTGTCAGAAACCCACAGAGGCAGGTCCAAACTCGTCCCCCAGATTACTTCCATATCCATTCTGCCTCCCATTCATTACTCTGTCTGGCTCCAATTATTCCGTGTTCACTCCCTGGCCAGCTCCCCTCATTTCCCTACCCCCTTTCACCACGAACTCTCTGGACACTACTCTAAATCAGCTTGAGACACTGGATCAGCCACACTTCTTTGTGGCCCATGAAAGAACTTTCCAAAACCTCATGTCACAAGCAGGTCCACTTGCTTTTAGAGAGGAGGCATAGGCGAAATTGTATGTTTCCACCTTGAGAGGTGCAAGGACTACCATGTACAATTAGTAGGTGACCACCAGTGTGTCACTTTTGTGGTCACTACACATCTCCTTTGGGGACCCATTTGCCCCTCTCCTAGCACCTTGAACCCTGGTGCCATGGCTAGACTGGGATGGGAAATCCCTGTGCTCGACCAGGAAATTACAGGTGGAATCAGAGTCACTGTCCCCTCTGCAGAGCCTCTGTGAGGACAGGGAGTTTGGAAACACAGCCTAAATCTTCAGTAGGATAAATTTAAGAAATGATCACGCATTTACCTTAATGTCAACTGTACAAAACCCACAACCAACCTTCAAATGCCCTGCCACTGAGCAGAGCCAAAAGCAGGAAGAGCCAGAACCTACATATGGGTACAGGAAGACCTCTGGAAGGTGTCCCTGTGGGGGACCGGGGAAGGGGGAGAGTGGAGATGAGGAGGCTCAGGGGATCAGGCTCAGGCTGAGAAAGAGCCAGAGTTCCTATTTCGACTCTCTCTTTGTCTCTCTGCCTAACCACTCACCTCCCACCCAGTCCAGGAGATTCTTTGAACAGGGCCCACAGGGTCAGAGGTGAGAGCTGTCAGCTCCTGTTACTACCCTGACTTGGCAAACCTCCCTCATTCTGGAAATCCATATATTTTCTTGGGCTTAGATCAAGACCCAGGTCAAGCCTCCCCTCCCACTTTTCTCACAGAGGCACTTGGTCAGAATGGCACATAGCCCTCAACTGTGCTATGCACTCCGCCTCTTCATTCCCTGTTCCCTTCGAACCATTTGCTGCAAAAAATCACAAAACAGCCCGATGGAGGGCAGGTCGGTGCTTCTTTTTCAGACTTCCCTCTCGTTCTTTCTCTGGTCTCATCATCATTCCAGGTACAGCAAACCCATTACTGTCCAGTCAATTCCAACTCATGGAAACCCTATGTAAGTTTTCCAACATTGTCCAACATTACTGGAACAGACAGCCTCATCGTTTTCCTTGAAGCAGCTGATGGTTTGAACTGTCAACTTTGAGCTAGCAGTTCAACACTTACATGACATCCCTTCAGAGTGGTGTGTCATAGTCTGCAGACACCGTGGGAAAGAATCATTCTTCTGCCTGATTTTCATAAGGTGGGATTCTAGGTAGGCAGGTGTGACGCAGGTGTAACTGGAAATCGACTTGATGGCAACAAACAACAACACTGATGTCATTGTTTCGGGACATGGGAACTGAGACCTATGAGGCATGGAGCTAAGTAACAGCTACTTCAGGTTTGTTAGGTACTTCATTGCTGAGCTCTGTTCTAGATACTGGGAATACTGCTAGAAGGAAGGTGGCATCTCTGTTCCTGGGGTTGAGAGATGAGAGGGGTTGGGAAACTTCCTGTCCTGTTAGTAGTGGGTGTAGACATTGTTTCTGCTGTTAGATGTCATTGAGTCAGTTCCAATCCCTAGCCACCCTATGGATAATAGAACGAAACACCACCCAGTCCTGCACCATCCTCTCAATTGTTGTTATGTTTGAGCCCCTTGTTGCAGCCACTGTGTCAATCCATTGGCCAAAGTTCTTGCTCATTTTCACTGCCTCTCTGCTTCACCAAGCAGGACGTCCTTCCTCCTCCAGGGACTGGTCTCTCCCTAACAGTATGTCCAAGGTACGTGAGGGGAAGCCTCACCATCCTGGCTTCTAAGAAGTATTCTGACTGTACTTCTAACCCACATTTGTTTGTTCTTTGGCAGTTCATAGTACTTTCAATATTCTTCACCAGCCTCCCAATTCAAGTGCATTTATTCTTCTCTGATCTTCCTTTTCAATGTCCAACTTTCACGTGCATAGAAGGCCATCGAAAATATGACTAAGATGGCTTTAGTCAGGTGCACCTTAATGTAACAATCTTGCTCTTAAACACTTTGAAGAACACTTTTGAAAGAGGTCTCTGGCGGCAGCACCCGGCCCCTTTAAGGGTGAGGAGGAGGGGCGCACAGGTGGAAGCCCATGGCCCCTTTAAGGCTTGGCCTACTTGGCACCAGCTGGAGCCTATTGAGAACATGACAGGAGGCCAACCCGCACTTCCTATCGAGGTCAAGGGCTCAGGAGCTGAGCAAGCCAAGATCTGACGGCTGTGAGCCAGCCTCAGAGCCGCACTGCATCCATGGGCCATAATGACCTGATGCGCAAGGCCTAGGACTTCAAAGACCAGGTGTGGTCTGTGCAGCCTTCCTGCCTCTTCCCAGACTCCTGCCCACCAGGGAGGGCCTTGCCACCATGACTCCTGATGTGGGTCTGCAGCCCACCAGGCACCTGGCCAGCCACCAGGGTCCCTGCCCTGCATGGCTTACCCACCCAGGACCACACTCCAGACCCCCTGCCACCACCCTGGGCCTGCTCACCACCAAGACCCTGCCCTGGGCACACACACCTGGGATCCCTGTTCCAGGTCCCTGCCCACCTGGGTCTGGGCCTGCCACAAAGACCCTGCCTGAGGCCCTCTGCCTACCCAGGAAACACCCCCTGCCCAGCTAGACCCTGGCTCATCTGGGCACTGCCCCAGGCCCCCTGCCTGCCCAAGACCTTGTGTTAGCCTGACTGGCCATGGAGGATGGAGAGGAAGAGGGACGCTGCCCAGTGCCCTGCACCCCATCCCACTTGGGATGCCCTGGGTTGGTCCAGCCCTAAAGGTGGTTCCCCTCCCTTGGCCCACATACCCAGAACTCCATTGGGCCCACTGCTTACCTGAGGCCTCCCCATCAAGGGCTTGGGATATGTAACCCCAGCCTGGGATGGGCTCCTTGCTTGCTAGTGCCCCATGCCACTCTCCTTAAGCCCCAACTACTTAAGATCCCTAGAAAGTGCCTGTGGGGGCCATTGTTGAGTCACACTCTGGCTGTAAGGGGCTAGGCTGTAGCTCTTGAAACTTGTCTTCTCCATTCTGAACCTTTAGGACATTGGTCCTTCCACAGGGCAGTTCTACAGAAGTGGCAGGGAACTCTATTCCCGAGTGGAGTTGGCCAGGTTTGAGTGGGGGGTGCCCTGGCAGGGACCCCACCTTGGGAGAACAGATCATCTCCCCTTTCTCTTTCCCAACTGCAAAAAAAGAAAAAAAGAAAGAGATCTCAAAGAGCAGATTTACCCAATACAATACATCCCTTGGGTTCTTGACTGGGGCTCGCATGATCATTTATTGTGGACTCCAAAAAGAAGATAGCCCTGATCACTTCAGTCTTTTCTCCATTTATCATGATCATGTTGTAGATGACAGGGTCATAATTACATATAAATATGTCCCTGGGACCCAGCTCATGGGGAGTCCCAAACAACTTGATGTAAAGAAAATAAGAGAGAGAAAACAAGCACTCTGAGCTCTTGGTTGGAAGGACAGTCCTTTGTGAATAGAGAGCTGCAAGGATATTGGGATTCCTGAAGGGGGGGCAAACAGTTCCACACACAACTATTTACCAAATCATTTGCCGTTGGAACCCACCAAGGGACACCATGGAGGAAAGGCCTGGCAACCTGCTTAAAGCCTATAGTCTTGAAAGTCCTATGCAATGTACACATGGGGGCACCATGAGTCAGAATCAACTCTCTCATGCCTGTTTTGGTTTGGGGCGAGGAGCTATTAGAAGCAGTGGGGTATAATGTTGAATCCCAAAAAAGGAACGATTTGGTCACCATTAAAGTGCCTTCTAACCAAATTACTAACAATCATAGGGACTTTTGAGGGAGAAAGATGAGGAGTTCTACTGCTGTAAATATTTCGTGTCAAAAACCCACAGACAGTTCTACCCTGTCCTATACAGTCGCTGACTGGCTGTCAACTGGATGGCACTAAGATAGCACCTATCTGCTGAAATGTTGCCATGCGGCAGGACTTGTGCCAAGTCCATTATGGTTATGCCTATGATCTTTGTGGGAGACAAAGCCTTGCTTAAGTTTAATGTCTCTGTTGTCAGATCGCTCCATTGTCCAGTCCTGGCTCTATGTCCTTCTAGCTCCATGACCTGGTACAAATCATTGAACCCCCTTTGAGCTGCTGTGTGTAGAAGGGAAGTGAAAAATAGTGCTTATGTTGTGTGTTCGAGGTTGAGATTGAATGCATCAATAGATAGAAAGACCTTGTTGTTGTTGTTAGTCTCCAGTAAGTCAAATTTGACTCCTTTTGACCGTAGGTCTGATAAGACAAATCACTGCCAGATCCTATGCCATCTTCCTGCCCATCGGCAAGTTTGAGGTCATTGTTGCGGTTATGGTGCCACTCCGTGTCATGAAGAGTTTCCCCAGATCCACATGATGTCCTCTTCTCGCAACTGGTCTTTCCTAACGACATGACCAAAATCAGCATGACAAAAATTTGCCATTCTCTCTTAGAGGAACATTCTGTGAAGAGTGTCCTGGCTCAATTTCCTCTAGGACTGATTTGCTCATTCTCCTGGCCACACACAGTATACTCCACACACGGTCTTTGCCATCACTGCCATTCAAATGCCTCAATCCTTCTGAGAATCCTGGTCCTCACTGTTTTCCCCATTAGAAACTCCATTTCTCGCAGCTTGCTTCAGACCTGCTGAAGTGGAATCTGAGTTTCTGTTAGGCCCCAAGGGCATTGTATTTGTGTGCCTGCTAGAAGCACAGCTGAGGAACAATGTCTGGCCCATAGTAAGTGTTTTATAATAATTGGTTGTGATCAGTGTCATTATTTATTACTCCATCTAATCTTTCCAGCACACTCACAGGTCAGGAAACCAAGATTCTGAGCCTGTCAGTGCCTTTGCTGAGGCTACCCCTCAGGAGAGGGCAGGGGCGCCATGCAAACCGAATATAGGATCAGGCCAACATTTGGATCACTCTGAATGGAGACACAGTCAATGCTCATTAACCAGTCACTCCCCATTGCCTTCGTCACCCAACCCTTATCAACCGTGACTCTGCTTGCTGTGTATGGATTTCCCTATGGATTCTGCATATTTTATATCAATTTCATTATGGTCTGACTTGTTTCACTCAGCAAAAGGTGTTCAAGGTCCCTGCATGGTGTAGCGTGTTCCCAAACATCAATTCCTTTTTAAAGGCTGAATAATATTCCATTGTATGACTTAGTTATTGTTTGGTTTATCCATTCTGCGGGCCCCGGGCACTTTGGTAATAGTCACCTTTCAGCTATTGTGGGTAGTGCTGCAGTGAACTTGTATACCACTATATCTTTGAGTCTCTGTTTGTTATTCTTTGAGGTATATGCTTAGATGTAGAATTGTGAGGTGGTCAAGGATTTCCTCTTTCTTGGATCCATGATCAACGCTCATGCAAGCAGCACTCAAGAGCTTAAAAAATGCATTGCATTGTATTGGCTAAATATTCACAAGACCTCTTTAAAGCATTCAAAAGCAGGGATGTTATTATGAGAACTAAGGTGCATCTGACACAAGCCATAGTATGTTCAAACACTTCCTATGCATGTAAAATGTGGAGATTAAATAAGGCAGGCCAGAGAAGAATCGATGCATTTGAATTATGGTGCTAGGAAAAAAGAACCATAGAAAGTACTATGGACTACCGGAAGCACCAATAAACTTGTCTTGGAAGAAGCACAGGCCAAATGCTCCTTAGAAGTAAGGATGGCCAGATTTTGTCACCCTTGGACATGTACTTTCAACATGTTGTCAGGAGAGACCAGGCCCAGGAATAGGACATCATGCTTGGTAAAGTGGAAGGGCAATGGAAAAGAGGGAGGCTCTCATGAGATGGATGGACATGGGGGCTGCAGTAATGGGGTCAAACATCAGAACAATTGTGATGATGGTACCGGGTGGCGTTGTGTTCTGTTTGACATAGGGTTGTTATGAGTGGGAACCAACAGGACCGACCCTAACAACAATAGTAAATCTCTGACTTGTTAAGAAGAAACAAGCATTTTTCATTTCCTCTATGAGTCAGGCACTGCAAAGACCCTGAAGGTCCAGATAGAAACAGCACTTGGCCCCTACCCATGATGGGTTCCCAGGCTAGGGGTGAGGCAGCAGATCTCCACTTTTGTTTGAGACCTATGCAGCCCCCTTGGGGTTCCAGTGTATGCTGGAGAGACTCCAGTTCACTTCGCATTTCCCTATACCCGCCTTTAGGGAAGTGGAAGAACTTTAGAATAAAGCATCCTCTGAGATTTCTGTTGCACAATTAGACAAAAGGAAACCAATGGTGGCTAAAGAGAGCGAACAGAGAATCCAGAGCTGTGTCTGGGTCCTTGGCCATGCAGCTATCAATCAGCACAGTTGAGTTCAGGAATCAGGAAACGAAGATCCTCAATATCTGGATCCAGTAGGTATAGAAGGCATAGCTACAAAGATAAAGAAGGATAAGCCCTCTTTCGCTTTCAGGAGGAACTCACCCAGGGAGAACTCATTCAGGTGGGACTGCACTAAAGCCTTAGAACTGGGAGGGTCCATAGGAGCATGTTTACTGCCAGAATGGTGCCTTCCCATTCAAGAGCTTCTATCATATTCCAGCTCATGAATGGTCTTTGCCAAGTGCCTTGGTTCTTTTGCTGTGACTTCTGTGGCATCACTTGAACTCTCCATCCCCTCCAGCCAGGAGCAGTGGCAGGAAAATCTATTAGGGAGAAGTGAGAGAGTGAGCTAGGAGATATTCCGTACACAGCTTGCCATCTCCTTCAGCAAAGGCCCTGTGGGGTGGGGACTTAACTTTTCTGATTCTCGCCTATTAGAAGTCAACACGGAGCTAAAGAAGCATGAATGGAAGAAAGCAGGATAATGAGCTGACAGCTTTTCCATAAGGAAATAATAGCCAGAAGGGCTCCAAGTTGGGATGAGGGATGGTGGGGAGGGGAACACACGTGCTGCTACCAAGAGGAGAGTGAGGAGCAAGAGACCAGCAGAGGCTAGTCTCAAAGCCATCTCCAATAACATTTCCCCAACAGGCTCTTTTCCTCTCTCCACTCTAAACACGTCAGCCTTCACCTCCACCAAGCACCGAAACCCCCCATTCCTCCCACCAATTGGTCCAGGTTGCTATGGGAACTATGGGAGTACTAAGTGGTTCCCTCTATTACTACCTACCTCCCTCATTTCAGCAGCAAACGTTTTATGACTGGGGGTCCACCACTACATTGGGAACTGTATGAAAGGGTCATGAAATTAGGAAGGTTGAGAACCACTGTCTGAGAGGAAGACACAAATGTTGGTATAGTAGAGGAGCAGCAAAGGAGAGGCAGCCCCCACAAGTTGGAATAGCACAGTGGCTGCAACACAAAGCACAAGCAAGGAAGCACGGTGAGGATGGCACAGGGCAGTGTTTCATTATATTTGCATAGAGTTACTGTGAGCTGAATCCCACTCTATGGCACCTAAATACAATAACAAAAGACTTGTGCTTCTAACAATGTGTTTAACAATATCTAAAGAAAAATTCTTCATAGTTTAGAGCAGCGGTTCTCAACCTGTGGGCCAGGACCCCGTTTAGGTGATGAATGACCCTTTCACAGGGGTGTCCCAGTACATAACAGTAGCAAAATTACAGTTATGAAGTAGTAATGAAAATAAATTTATGATTGGGGGGTATGCACTACATCAGGAATGGTATGAAAGGGTTGTAGAATTAGGGAGGTTGAGAACCACTGGCCTAAAGGAAGACAGAAATCTTGGTAGAGTAGAAATCCAGCAAATGAGAGGCAGACCCCCAAATGATGGATTAGCACAGTGGCTACAACAATGAGCGCAAGCAAAGAGCCACTGTGAGAATTGCATAAGTGGCGGCAGCATTTCATTATATTGTGCGTAGAGTTGCTGTGAGCCGAAACTACTGGACAGCACCTAACAACAATAACTACAGGACTTGTGCTTCTCAAAATATGGTGACGTAGATCCTAAGAGAAACTACAGTTAGTTTAGAGCAGCGATTCTCAACCTGTGGGTCGCGACCCCTTGGGGGGGGTGTCAAATGACCCTTTCACGGTGGAGGCCCAATTCATAACTACAGCAAAATTAAAGTTGCGAAGTAGCAATGAAAATAATTTTATGATTGGGAGTTCATCACTACATGAGGAAATGTATGCAAGGGCCATGGCATTAGCATATTTGAGAACCACTGCCCTAGAGGAAGACACAAATCTTGATACAGTAGAGGGGCAGCAAAAGAGAGGCAGCACCCCAAAAGTTGGATTAGTACAATGGCTGAAACAATGAGCACAAGCAAAATCACCACTGTGAGGATCGCACAAGATGGGACCGGTTTCATTATATTGTGCATACTGTTGCTATGAGCCAACACACACTAAAAGGCACCTAATAATAAAAAACAGGACTTGTGGTTCTAAGAATATTCTGAAGTAGACCTTAAGAGAAACTCCTATTAATTTAGAACATTGGTTCTCAAACTGTGTGTCGTGACAACTTTGAGGAGACTAATGAACCTTTCACATGGGTGGCCTGATTCATAACAGAAGCAAAATTACAGTTATGATGTAGCAATGAATATATTTTATGGTTGGGATGTCACCACTACATGAGGAACGGTGTGAAATGGTAGATGCATTCGGAAAATTAAGAACCACTGCTCTAGAGGAAGACACAAATCTGTGTACAGAAGGGCAGGAAAAGAGGCAGTGACCAACAAGATGGATTGGCACAGTGGCAGCAACAATGAGCATGAGCAAAAGAACCACTGTGAGGAAGGCACAGGACGGGAAAGCATTTCATTACACGGAGCATAGAGTTGGTATGAGCCAAAGCCCACTCGAAGGCAGCCAAAAACAACAGGACTTGTGCCTCTAACAATATGCTGAAGTAGACCTTAAAAGAAACTCCTCTTAGTGTAGAGTAGCAGCTCTCAAACTGTGGATCACGACATTTTAAGGGGGAGGAAAGACCATTTCACATGGGTAGCCTGATTCCTAACAGTAGTAAAATTATAGTTATGAAATAACAAGGAAAATAATTTTATGATTGGGGGGTGTCACCAGTACAAGAGAAATGGTGTGAAAGAGTCGTGGCATTAGGAAGGTAGAGAACCTCTGCCCTAGAGAAAGACATAAATCTGGGTACAGTAGAAGGGCAGCAAAAAAGAGGCAACCCACAGCAAGATGGAATACGACAGTGGCTGTAACAATCCGAGCAAGCAAAAGAACCACTGTGAGGATGGCACAGGACAGGACACCTTTCCACCATATTGTTCTTAGAGTAGCTGTACGTCGAAAGCTATGCGACAGAATCTAACAACAATAACTACGGGATTTGTGCTTCTAACAATAGGGTGAAATAGATATTAAGAGAAACTCCTCTTAATTTAGACCAGCAGTTTTCAATCTGTGGGTCGCGACCGCTTTTGGCGGTCGAATGACCCTTTCACAAGTATGACACGACTCATAACTGTAGGAAAATTACAGTTACAAAGTAACAATGAAATTAATTTTTATGATGTGAGTCACCACTACATGAGGAACTGTATGAAAGAGTCATGGCATTAGGAAATTTGACAACCACTGCCCTAGAGGAAGACACAATTCTTGGTACAGTAGAAAGGCCACAAAAAAGAGGCAGCTACCCAAAAGTTGGTTTAGCACAGTGGCTGCAACAATGAGCGCAAGTATAAGAACCACTGTGGCATAGGATGGGAAAGTGTTTCTTTGCATTGTGCATAGAGTTGTTATGAGCCAAAACCCACTCAATGGTACCTAACAACAGAACTTCTGCATCTACAAATATGCTGAATTCTATCTTAAGAGAATCTCCTCTTAGTTTAGAGCAGAGGATCTTCACCTGCGTGTCACAATCCCTTTGTAGTGTGGAATGAAAATTACACAAGGGTGTCATGATTCATAACAGTAACAAAATTACACTTAGGAAGGTGAAATGAAAATGATTTTATGGTTGGGGGTCACCACTAAATGAGAATCAGTATGAAAAGAAAATGGCATTAGGAAAGTTGAGAGCCACTGCTCTAAAGGAAGACCCAAATCTTGGTACAGAAGGGCAGGAAAAGAGAGGCAGTCCCCAACAAGATACATTAGCACAGTGGCTGAACATAATCAAAGAACCACTATGAGGAGGGCACAGGACAGGGCGGCGTTCCATTATAATGTGCATAGAGTTGCTATGAGACACAAGTTGCTGTGAACAGTCTTCATTAAACTCTCTTTAATTAAAACTTCAGAATGGTTTGTTTTCCGCTGGAACCCTCAGAGATATCATTTAATTTTCTTGATTGCAATTCATCTCTAGCATACAGAAATCTTTCAAGAGTTTGTTTTATGTTTTGTTTTCATGCACAAAAGCATTTACTTCCAGATTTATTTGTCCTTGAAACAAGATCAATAGTTCTTTCCTCTCCAATGAAACCCAAGTGCTACACTGCCTGAATGCCTATGAAGTTCATGTTTTCCTACATTGAGATTCCAACCATTCCCTAGACCAGTGTTTCTCAACCTTCCTAATGCCGTGACTTTTTCATATATTTCCTCAGTTTGTGGTGACACCTGACCACAAAATTATTTCATTTCTAATTCATCACTGTAATTTTGTTACTGTGATGAATCAGGCAACCCCCGTGAAAGTCTCATTCGACCCCCTAAGAAGTCGCGACCTACCAGTTGAGATCCACTACCCTAGACCAACGTTTGGCCCAAGGGCTGTATATGGCCCCCCAAATCATCAATACCTGCCAGCATCACACATTTCACCAAAGAGAAGCATTTGTAGCCATCACTTTAGGGGTGAGTTCATTAAATATTTGACCTGTATGGCCCCATGAATGACATTATAAATCACATGATCCTTGGCAGAAAAACAAGTTTCCAGCTCCTGCTCTAGACCAAAAGTTCCGAAACTTATTCTGCCTACTGCCCTCTTTTCAGAAAAAGAAATTACTCAGGGACCCCTGGTAATGAAAGAATTTTGTACTATAGCTCACCATCCAGGATAAAATGTAGATATCTGCTTTGTAGATCCCTGGATTTTTCCATGCCAAGCAGATGGTGGTGTTGCCCACTGTGGGAAATGAGACTCTAGGTAACTCAGGTTTGCTTTCACTCTCTGTGCAAGAATTTCAGTTGAGGAGCAAGATCTGTATTGAAAGAAGTGTATCCAGAATGCTCCTTAGAGGCAAGAATGGCTAGAATTCGTCTCACATACTTGAACATCAGGAGCTATGAGGAGCAACATCATAGAGAAGGCCATCATGCTTGGTAAAGGGGCACCAAAAAGAGGAAGGCCCTCACCAAGATGGATGGACACAGTTTCTGCAGCAATAGTCTAAAACATAACAATTGTGAGGATGGCACAGGAACAGGAAGTGTTTCTTTCGGTTGTACAAAGAGTCGCTGCGAGTTGAAACCAACTTGACAGCATCCAACAAAACTAGATGTGGAGAAAGCATGGCCTGTTCTGTGTACAGTGACCCCAGCGAGGTTCCTCGTCCATTTTTGTGTTTAAATGGGCCAGGTGCTCTCACAAACCACCTCTTCAATAGACAACTTAGATTTTTTCTTTCATCCCAGGAACCATTCTGAAATTTAAAATGACCATTTGACACTGAGTTGATTGTGATTCATGGCAATTCATAGGATTTCCAATGGGCATATCCTTTCAGAAACAGATGGCCAGACTTTCTTCCAAGGTATTCTGGGTGCGCTTGAGCCTCCTACGTTTCTCTTAATGGCCAAGTGTTTTCACCATTTGTACTATCCAGGATTGACTTCCAGCTCTATATATCTTTAAAATTGACATCTCTCCTCTCTTTGTAAAGTCATGACCATTGCTGTGTTTCAGTCGATTTACCGTATTCAAATATAGAAATGACAAATAATTCTACCACCTCACAGAAAATGTCAGAAACTCGTTGCTCTCATTTAATAGTGGCGTGGGTGATTACATATTGGACTGCTAATCCCAAAGCCAACAGTTCAAAACCACAAGCCACTCTCAGGGAAAAAGCTGAGGCTTTCCACTCCTACCAAGTTACAGTCTCAAATAACCACAGGAGCAGTTGGACCCTGTCCTATAGGGTAGAACTCAGGTCATGGTGAGTCAGAGTGGACTTGATAGCAATGAGTTGGTTTGGTTTTTGGACTCCCCTCCTACCACAATAGCTCACAATTACTAAGTGCATGTTATGTACTACTGTTCTAAGCATTGCATGTACATTCACTGATTTCATCCCACTGGTGGTGGTGTGGGTGAAGCATTAGAAATGCTAACTAGAAGGTCGGTGGTTCAAATCCACCAGGTGTTCTTCGGGATCAAGATTGGGCTGTCAGCTCTCATAAAGGTGTTCAGGGTTGGACATCTGCCGGGACAGTTATTAGTTTATCCTGCCGAGTTGCTATGGGTCTGAATGAACTCAAGAGCAGTGGGGTTTTGGTGGATTTTGCAACCCTTTTAAGAGGAGCGCTGGTGGAGCAATAGAGAAGCCCTTGACTATTTACCACAAGCTCAGAAAAACCCTCAGCAGCTTCCCCTGAGAATGATGCATCAATTTTCTCCAGGACAAGTCACAGCTTAGAGGAACACCTTGTAATGGTTCCACTCTGACCTGCAGGCTCACTATGAATTGGAATTGACTGACCCATTGGTAGTGAGTGCATCAGCTCCCGTCTATTGGTGAGAACATGAATGCACAGAAAAGTGAAACAATCTAGCCCAGAGGTGACCAGGTTATTAAAGGGGGAGCTAGAATTCATATCCCAGCAGACCAACCTCAGAGACTACAGGCTTAGCTCCACCCTCTGCTGATGTCTTGACTACAAGTGGTTGGATTTTGCATCCGTTCCCCTACACATCATCTCCACTGTCCAATATCAATCAATGTTAGCATGAGAACTGAAGAGTCACACTCTAGCCCTGCCCAATCCCACACGTACAGGTGATGAAAAAATGGTGAGACCACTGGGCAGTTTTAGCTGCCACCTCTACTTCCACCGCCTCAATGCACACAAAAAGAAGTCAGAGAAAGCATTTTTGGCCTTGCCACCACTCCTTAGCCCTGACACCTTGGGGCCTGTCCACTCTCTTGGACACCCACAAGATGGCTACCTGGGAACTTCCCCCTGGGGCACTTGGGGACAAAGGAAAGGGCACACGCCTGCAATGTAATTCACACTGTAACAACATGTTTCCCCCTTGGAGAATGACACCATTAGCTGCTTCAATTGTGCATGAAATATAAATTACATGACTCAGAGGTATCATGTCAGAGCAGCCATGATGCTAAGTGATGAGGATCTCCATCGAGCAGCCCCTCTCCAACCAGCAGGTCCAAAAAAACCCAAGACCCGAGGCTGACAGCTGAGAACGAGGTTCTGTGGTCTTTGAGTATGCCTGCTTCATAGAACCCACAAGGGAGAATCATTCCGGGTGACCCAGGATGCCAGGCTGGAATGTTCCAGCTATCTGCTGTCATCACCCTGGACCTCCCATATTCTTTAAAGGGAGTCGAATATTGAACAGTACTCTTTCCTTCCCTAACCCCCAGAAAAGTAGGAAAAAGGTGGTGGTGATTGTGGTAATATCCTTCTTGCTAAGGAAATTTGGTGATGCTGTGGGTTAAGCATCTCACTACTAATCACAAGGCCAGCAGTTCAAACCCACTAACTGTTCTGAGAGGGAGAAAGATGAGGCTGTCTGACAATGGACAAATTTATGGTGTCAGAAACCCACACAGGAAGTTCTACTATTTCCTCTGGGATTGCTATGCATCTGAATTGGCTGGATTCACCAGAAGTAGGTTTTGCTTCTTCGGAGTGTATTTGTACATGTGTGTGTACATGTGTGTGTGCGTGCCTGTGAGTGCATGTGTCTGCATTGTCGCTTGTGTGGTTTGGAAGCCCAGAGCAGGCAGATCGAGGCTGCATTGGAAGCAGTTGAGAAGAGAGAAGGGTGAGATCCTTCAAGAGGTAGATAGATCCAAACTCATTTCCCAGATCCCTTCTATATTCATTCTGCCTCCCATTCATAACTCTTTCTGGCTCAAATTACTCCGTATTCTCTCCCTGGCTAGCGCCCCACAGCTTTCTACCCCATTTCACCACTAGATCTCTGGACACTACTCTAAATCAGCTTGAGATACTCAATGATTGATGAGCTGCTGAAGGGTTGGATCAGCCACCCTTCTTTGTGCCCATGAAAGAACTTTTCAAAACCTCATATCACAAGCAGGTACCCTTGCTTTTAGAGAAGAGGCATAGGCTAATTTGTATGTTTCCACCTTGAGAGGGCCAAGCACCACCATGTACAATTAGTAGATAACCATAAGTGTGTCACTTTTTTGGTCACTACACATCTCCTTTGGAGGACTCATTTGCCCCTCTCCTAGCACCGTGATCCCTGGTGCCATGGCTAGACTGGGATGGGACATCCATGTGCTCAACCAGGAACTGCCAGGTGGAATCAGAGCCAATGCCCCCTCTCCAGAGCCTCTGTGAGGCCCGGGAGTTTGGAAACACAGCCTAAAGCTGTGGGAGGAGAAATTTAGGAAATTATCACGCATTTATCCTAATGACAACTGTACAAAGCCCACAACCACCCTTCAAATGCCCTGCTACTGAGCAGAGCCAAAAGAAGGAAAAGCCAAAATCCACATATGGGTACAGGAAGACCTCTGGAAGGTGTCCCTGTGGGGGACCGGGGAAGCGGGAGCGTGGACTTGAGGAGCCTCAAGGGCTCAGGCTGGGAAAGAGCCAGGATGCCTGTCGACAAAACCCTTCAGACCAGACACAACCAGAGGAAGTTCAACTCTCTCTCTTTGTCTCTCTGCCTAACCACCAACCTCTTACCCAGTGCAGGAGATTCTTTGAACAGGGTCCACAGGGCCAGATGTGAGAGCTAGCAGCTCCTGTTACTACCCTGGCTTGGGAAACCTCCCACTTTCTGGAAATGCAAATATTTTCTTGGACTTTGATCAAGACCAAGATCAACCCTACCCTCCCCCTTTTCTCACAGAGGCACTTGGTCAGAATGGCAAATAGCGCTCAACTGCCATGCGCTCCGCCTCTTTATTCCTTGTTCCATTCGAACCAACTGCTGCAAAAAATCACAAAACTGCCAGATGGAGGGCAGGGCAGTGCTTTCTTTTCAGACTTCCCTCTCATTCTTTCTCTGGTCGCATCATCATTCCAGGTACAGCAAACTCACTGCAGTCCAGTCAATTCCTTATGTAAGTTTTCCAAGGTTGTACAACATTACTGGAACAGACAGCCCCATAATTTTACCTTGAAGCAGCTGGTGGGTTTCAACTGTCAACCTTTCAGCTAGCCATTCAACATTTCCATGACAGTGCCTTCAGAGTGGTGAGTCATAGTCTGCAGACACCGTGGGAAAGAATCATTCTTCTGCCTTATTTTCATAAGGTGGGTTACTAGGTAGGCAGTTGTGAGGCAGGTGTAAGTAGAAATCAACTTGATGGCAACAAAAAACAACACCGATGTTATTGTTTTGGGGCTGGGGAACTGAGACCTATGAGGCATGGAGCTAAGTAACAGCTACTTCAGGTTTGTTAGGCACTTCGTCGTTGAGCTCTGTTCTACATACTGGTTATACAGCTAGAAGGAAGGTGGCATCTCTGTTCCTGGGGTTGAGAGAGGCGAGGGGTTGGGAAACTTCCTGTCCCGTTAGTAGTGGGTGTAGATTTTGTTTCTGTTGTTAGATGCCATTGAGTCAATTCCAACTCCTAGCCACCCTATGGACAATAGAACGAAACACCACCCAGTCCTGCACCATCCTCTCAATAGTTGTTATGGTTCAGCCCCTTGTTGCAGCCACTGTGTCAATCCATTTACTGAAGGTCTTCCTCATTTTCGCTTATCTCTCTACACCTAACAGGATGTCCTTACTCCTCCAGGGACTGATCTCTCACTAACAGTATGTCCAAGGTACGTGAGGGGAAGTCTCACCATTCTTGCTTCCAAGGAGTATTCTGGCTGTACTTCTAACCCACATTTGTTTGTTCTTTTGGCAGTTCATAGTACTTCCAATATTATTCACCAGCATCCCAATATAAATGCATTGATTCTTCTTTGATCTTCCTTTTCAATGTCCAACTTTCCCGTGCATACAAGGCCATTGAATATATGACTCATATGGCTATAGTCAGGTACACCTTCAGCTTCAAGGTAACATCCTTGCTCTTAAACACTTTGGAGAACACTTTTGAAAGAGGTCTCTGGCTGCAACGCGTGGCCCCTTTCAGGATGAAGAGGCGGGGCGCACAGGTGGAAGCCCATGGCCCCTTTAAGCCTTGGCCTATTTGGCAGCAGCTGGAGCCACTATTGAGGACAAGGCAAGAGGCCAGCCAGCACTTTCTGTGGAGGCCAAGGGCTCAGACCTGAGCAGGCCAAGCTCTGAGCCCTGAGTGAGCCAGCATCAGAGCCACACCACCTCCATGGGCCAAAATGACCTGATGGGCAAGGCCTAGGGCTTCACAGACCTGGTGTGGTTCCTGCGGCCTCCCCGCCCTCTCCCATACTCCTGCCCACCCGGGCCTTGCCACCATGACCCCTGATGTAGGTCTGCAGCCCACCTGGTGCCTGCCCAGGCACCAGAAATCCTGCCCTGCCTGGCCCACCCACCTGAGACCTCACTCCAGGCCCCCTGTCCCAACCCTGGTCCTGCTCCAGGCCCCATCCCTGCCCAAGACTTTGTTAGTCTGGTTGGTCATAAGTGATGGAAAGGAGGAGGGACCCTGCCCAGGCCCCTGCACCCCATCCAACTTGGGATGCTCTGGGTTGGTCCAGCCCCCAAGGTGGCTTCCCTCCCACAGGCCCATATACCCAGAAATCCATTGGACCCACTGGGTACGTGAGGCCTCCCCATCAAAGGCTCGGGATATGTGCCCACAGCCTGGAATGGGATCCTAGCTTGCTAGAGCCCCACTCCCCTCCCCTTAAGCCCCAACAACTTAAGATCCCTAGAAAGTGTCTGTTTGTGGGGGCCCTTGTGGGGTCACACTCTGGCTGTGAAGGGCTAGGCTATGGCTTTTGGCACTTGTCTTCTCCATTCTGAACTTTTAGACCATTGGTCCTTCCACGGGGCAGTTCTACAGGAGTAGCAGGGAACTCTATTCGTGAGTGAAGTTGGCCAGATTTGAGTAGGGGGTGCCCTGGCAGGGATTTCAACTTGGGAGAAGAGCCCATCTCCCCTTTCTCTTTCCCAGCTGCAAAAAAATTTAAAAAGGAAGAGGTCTCATAGAGCAGATTTACCCAATGCAATACGTCCTTTGGGTTCTTGACTGGGGCTCGCATGATCATTTATTGTGGATCGCAGCAAGAAGATAGCACTGATCACTTCAGTATTTTCTCCATTTATCATGATCATGTTGTAGATGACAGGGACATAATTACATATAAATATGTCCCTGGGACCCAACTCCTGGGGAGTCCCAAACAACTTGATGAAAAGGAAAACAAGAGAGAGAAGACAGGCACTCTGAGCCTAGGTTGGAAGGACAGTCCTTTGTGAATAGAGAGCTGCAAGGATATTGGAGTTCCTGGAGGAGGGCAAAGAGTTCCACACTCAACTATTCAACAAATCATTGGCAGTTGGAACCCACACAGGGGCACCATGGAGGAAAGGCCTGGAAACCTGCTTAAAGCCTATAGTCTTGAAAGTCCTATGGAATCCACACATAAGGCACCATGAGTCAGAATCAACTCTCTCGTGCCTGTTTTGGTTTGGGTAGAGGAGCTATTAGAAGCAGTGGGGTATAATGTTGAATCCAAGAAGAGGAAGGATTTGGTCACCAATACAGTGACTTCTGACCCAATTAATAACAATCATACGGACTTTTGTGGGAGAAAGATGAGGATTTCTACGGCTGTAAATATTTAGTGTCAGAAACCCACATAGACAGTTCTACCCTGCCCTATACAGTCGCTAATTTGGTGTCAACTGGATGGCACTAAGATAGCAACTATCTGCTGAAAGGTTGCCATGTGGAAGAGCTTGTGCCAAGTCCGCTATGGTTATGCCTATGATCATTGTGGGAGACAAAGTTCCTGCTTAAGATTAATGTCTCTGTTGTCAAATCGCTCTATTGTCCAGTCTTGGCTCTATGTCCTTCTAGCTCTATAACCTCGGAAAAATCATTGAAACCCCTTTGTTCTGCTGTGTGTACAAGGGAAGTGAAAAATAGTTCTTAGGTTGTGTGTTCGAGGTTGACATTGAATGATAGAAAGACCTTGTTGTTGTTAGTCGCCAGCAAAGCAAATTTGATTCGTTGTGACCTTATGCCGGATAGGACAAATTACTGCTAGATCCTATGCAATCTTCCTGCCCATTGGCAGGTTTGAGGTCATTGTTGCGGTTATTGTGCCAGTCTGTGTCATGAAGAGTTTCCCCAGATCCACTATATTACCAAACATGATGTTCTCGTCTTGCAATTGGTCTTTCCTAACGACATGTCCAAAATCAGCATGACAAAATTTTGCCATTCTATCTTCTAGGAACATTGTTCGAAGAATGTCGTGGTTCGATTTCCTCCAGGACTGATTTGCTCATTCTTTTGGCTACCCACAGTATACTCAATACATGGTCTTTGCCATCACAGTCATTTGAATGCCTCAATCCTTCTTAGAATCCTGGTCCTCACTATTGTCACAGTTAGAAACTCCATTTCTCACAGCTTGCTTCAGATCTGCTGAAGTGGAATCTGAGTTCTTGTAGGCCCCAAGGACATGGCATTTGTGTGCCTGCTAGAAGCACTGAGGAACAACGTCTGGCCCATAGTAACTGCTTATAATTGTTCATTGCGATCCGTGTTATTATTTACCATCCCATGTAAACTTTCCAACACACGCACAGGTCAGGAAACCAAGATTCTGAGACTGTCAGTGCCTTCACTGAGGCTACCCCTCAGGAGAGGGGAGGGGCTGCATGCAAATCGAATACATGATCAAACCAGTTGGCCTGGGTGGAGGGAATTTCAATGCTAAAATAGGGGGACGGGTTGCTGGGTATGTGGGAGGAAAGGCATCTAAAGAAAATCAGCAGAGTGCTCCGAGGCTCTGGAGTTCTGACTATAAAGACACATAACCTTGCTCCCACGCCTCCTCTTTTCTGGCAGTGACATAAGCCGAGCATTTTCTCTTTTTCCCTGTACAATCCAGTGAAGAACATTCAAAATGATGTACAACCATCACCCCCATCTAGTTCCAGAACATTTGGATCACTCTGCATGGAGACGCAGTCAGTGCTCATTAACCAGTCACTCTCCAATGCCTTCGTCACCCAGCCCTTATCAACAGTGACTATGCTTGCTGTCTCTACGGATTTGCCTATGGATTCTGCATATTTCATATCAATGTCTCATTTTTGTCTGACTTGTTTCACTCAGCAGAAGGTGTTCAAGGTCCCTTCATGGTGTAGCATGTTCCAAAGCATCATTCCTTTTTAAAGGCTGAATAATATTCCATTGTATGACTTAGATATTTTGGTTTGGTTTATCCATTCTTTGGAGGCCAGGCATTTTGGTAATAGCCACCTTTCAGCTCTTGTGGGTAGTGCTGCAGTGAACTTGTATAGCACTATCTCATTGAGTTTCTGTTTGTTATTCTTTGAGGTATGTGCTTAGATGTAGAATTGTGAGGTGGTCAAGGATTTCCTCTTCCTTGGATCCATGATCAAAACTCATGCAAACAACAGTCAAGAGCTTAAAAAATGCACAACATTGTATTGGGTAAATATTCACAAGACCTCTTTAGAGTATTGAAAAGCAGGGATGTTGTTTTGAGAACTAAGGTGCATCTGACACGAGCCATAGTAGGTTCAAACATTTCCTATGCATGTAAAATTTGGAGATTAAATAAGGAAGTCCAAAGAAGAATAGATGCATGTGAATTATGGTGCTAGGGAAATAAAAAAACATTGAAAGTATCATGGACTACCAGAAGTACCAAGAATTTTGTCTTGGAAGAAGCACAGGCCAAATGCTCCTTAGAAGTAAGGATGGCCAGATTTTACCACCCTTTGGACATGTACTTTCAACATGCTGTCAAGAGAGACCAGGCCCTGGAAAAGGACATCGTGCTTGGTAAAGTGGAGTGGCAATAGAAAAGAGGAAGGCTCTCATGAGATGGATGGACATGGGGGCTGCAATAATGGGCTCAAACATGAGAACAATTGTGATGATGGTACCGGGTGGCGTTTTGTTCTGTTTGACATAGGGTTGTTATGAGTGGGAACCAACAGGACCGACCCTAAAACAATAGTAAATCTCTGACTTGTTAAGAAGAAACAAGCATTTTTCATTTCCTCTATGAGCCAGGCACTGCGAAGACCCTGAAGGTCCAGATAGAAACAGCACTTGGCTCCTGCCCATGATGTGTTCCCTGTCTAGGGGTGAGGCAGCAGACCTCCACTTTTGTTTGAGACCTATGCAGCCCCCTTGGGGTGCCAGTGCATGCTGGAGAGACTCCAGTTAACTTTGCATTTCTCTATACCCTCCGTTAGGGAATTGGAAGAACTTTACTCTAGAACAAACCATCCCCAGGGATTCCTTTTCCACAATTAGACAAAAGGAAACCAATGGGAAACAAAGAGAGTGAATAGAGAATACAGAGCTGTGTCAGTATCCTTGGCCATGTAGCTATCAGTCAGCACAGTTGAGCTCAGGAATCAGGAAGCGAAGATCCTCAATATATGAATCCACCAGGTGAAGAAGGAGTAGCTTCAAAGCTAAAGAAGGATAAGCCTTCTTTCACATTCAGGAGGAACTCACTTGGGGAGCACTCAGTCAGGTAGGACTGCACTAAAGCCTTAGAACGAGGAGGGTCCATAGGACCATGTTCACTGCCAGAATGGTGGCTTCCCATTCAAGAGCTTATAGCATATTCCACCTCATGAATGGTCTTTGCCGAGTCCCTTGGTTCATTTGCTGTGACTTCTGTGGCATCACTTGAACACTCCATCCCGTCCAGCCAGGAGCAGTGGCAGGAAAAACCTGTTAAGGAGAAGTGGGAGAGTGAGCTAGGAGAGATTCCGTACCCAGATTGCAGCACAGATCTGGGCTGTCTCCTTCAGCAAAGGCCCTGTGGGGAGGGGACTTGACTTTTCTGATACTCTCCAGTTAGAAGTCAACACAGAGCTAAAGGAGCATGAATGGAAGAAAGCAGGATGATGAGCTGACAGTTTTGTCATGAGGAAATAATAGCCAGAAGGGCTCCAAGTGGGGATGGAGGGATGGCAGGTGGGGACACACACACATGCCACTAGCAAGGGGAGAGTGAGGAGCAAGAGACCAGCAGAAGCTACTCTCAAAGCCATCTCCAACAACATTTGCCCACCAGGCTGTTTTCCTCTCTCCACTCTAGATACATCAGCCTTCACCTCCACCAAGCACCGAACCCCCCAATGCGGCATTTATCTGCCCATTGCTCCCACCAATTGGGCCCGGTTGCTATGGAAACTATGGGGGAGTAAGGTGATCCTTCTATTACTACCAACCTCCCTGATTTCAGCACAGATCAATCAACCCCTCACCCCAACCCCATATCTAAGTGGAAGGTCCTAGGGGAGAGTAAGGACAAGATAAATTCAACGCAAGAAAATAATTGTGAAAAATGAACAAAGAGAGGGAGTGATGTAATTCCAGAGTGTTAGTCAATTCCTTTTGTCTTTCCAGCAACCATTCTCTCTCCCAGCTTAATCCCTGAAGGAGGAAGGAATGCTCAGTGGATGTCTGCCAAGGTGCGCATTCAGGTCACTTGGGGGCTTCAGACGGTTCCCTTCCAAATTTGCCTTCCCTTCCTTCAAAGAAAGTCACTGGAACTCACCAGCCAGTGTGTGCAAGGCTATCATTGAGCTTCCCAGTTAAGGTTTATGTCCTGGGGCAGACTGTAGCTCACAAAATGCCTTCCAGGGATTGCTTCTTCCCTACAAGGTCTTCCAGAATCTTGTCATTCCCCATCCAAAGTTGGAGTTTATGTTTCTTCCCTTGAACGCACGCCGGCCTATGGCTCTCCAGGAGTAAAACATGGCAGTTGAGGTGCGTTGTGACTTCTGAGGTAATATAACTCCCACCTGGCTCCTTCTCTGCACAAGACCTTCGGAGTCCAGTCGCCTTGCTGTGAGGAAGTGTGATGTAGAGGCCACATGCAGATGCTGACAATAGTCCCCCTTAAAGTCCCAGCAAACACCAGTGGCCATTGTCTGGTACTTACCAGTGGGGAAGCTGTGTGAGATGTCTCCATCATAAGCCATTGCCTGACGTCAAGCCCACAGAAGAATCTGCTAGCTTAGTACTGCCAATCCCCAGAGCCATAGGAAATAATGACTCATGAGGAAGATAATAATTGACTGCAATTGTGTTTCAAAACAGAAGACATGTGCTGCACAGCACTGAAGTTGTAGCTCTGGAGCCAAGGTCCTGACGCAGATGTATTACATTATTTATTGTCTAGTGATTCTTTCTGGCCCTCACCCTTCCCAGCTTCCATGTGTTCACCATTCAAAGCAGCTGGTTCATCACTTATTCTGTAAAAGTATGTGCGGGTAAGTCAGAAAGCATTGCTCCAATACCACAGACACTTTTTAAGCAAAAATATCAATATGTGAGGCGACTGTGTCTAGACATAGCCTCCTTCTTGGTCTACATCCAGGAGGCAACGTTTTGAGTTAGAAGAGCCAAATTTGTCCCTCACAACAATTGAAAAATTATTTCAAAGAAATAAAAATATATTTTAATATTTTTTACATTTTATTAGGGGCTCATACAACTCTTATCACAATCCACACATATACATACATTAATTGTATAAAGCACATCCACACATTCCCTGCCCCAATCATTCTCAAAGCATTTGCTCTCCACTTAAGCACTCTGCATCAGGTCCTCTTTTATTCCCTTCCCTCCCCGCTACCCCCTCCCTCCTGAGCCCTTGATAATCCACAGATTGCTATTTTGTCATATCTTGCCCTATCCAGAGTCTCCCTCCCCCCCCCTTCTCTGCCGTCTATCTCCCAGGGAGGAGGTCACATGTGGATCCTTCTAATCAGCTCCTCCACTCACCCTCCACTCTCCCAGCATCGCCCCTCACACCCCTGGTCCTAAAGGTATAGTCCACCCTGGATTCCCTGTGCCTCCAGCTCCCATATGCACCAGTGTACAATCTCTAACCTATCCAGCCATGCAAGGTAGAATTCGGATCATGGTAGTTGGGGGGAGGAAGCATCCAGGATCTGGGGGAGAGCTGTGTTCTTCATCGGTACTACATCGCACCCTGCTTGACCCGTCTCCTCTCCTAAACCCCTCCGTGAGGGGATCTCCAGTGTTCGACACTTTGGCTTCGGGTCTCCACTCTGCACTTCCCACTTCATTCACTATGGTATATTTATATATACCACACACACACACACACATACACACACACACACACACACATATATATATATATATATTTGGGGGGGGCATGATGCCTTATACCTGGTCCCTTTGGCACCTCGTGATCGCACCGGCTGGTGTGCTTCTTCCATGTAGGCTTTATTGCTTCTGAGCTAGATGGCCGCTTGTTCACCTTCAAGCCTTTACGACCCCAGACACTATCTCTTTCGATAGCCGGGCACCATCAGCTTTCTTCACCACATTTGCTTATGTACCTGTTTGTCTTCGGTGATCGTATCAGGGAGGTGTGCAGCCAGTGATATGATTTTTTGTTCTTTGATGCCTGATAACTGATCCCTTTGGGACCACGTGATCACACAGGTTGGTGTGTTCTTCCATGTGGGCTTTGTTGCTTCTGAGCTAGATGGCCGCTTGTTTATTTTCAAGCCTTTAAGACCCCAGTCACTTATCTCTTTTGATAGCCGGGCACCATCGGCTTTCTTCGCCACATTTACTTGTTCACCCACTTTGGCTTCAGCAGTTGTGTCAGGAGAGTGAGCATCATAGAGTGAAAATTTAATAGAAGAAAGTATTCATGCATTGAGGGAGTGCTTGGGTATCTGAATAATAACTGTCCTTGAAAGGTTTCCATTTTACTTCAGAGCCACATGCATGGACCGAGAGACCCGCAGTGTATCCCTGACCCCTGCTCTACAGACTTCTGTAATTATTCTCTGAGGTTTTCTCTGCTCAATACACTTCTAGTCACACGACATACCATGTCCAACAGGGTCGTTTTGGCATCATTGGGGGACTTGGATCACTTGCTTTGACATGTTCTTTGATCGTACTGTGTCCCTTGAGAGAATCTATCCAGATGATCCCTGTCAGATCCCCAAACCAAAAAAGTCACCATCACCTTCTGAGCTGCCCTCTCTGTTTTGAATTTCACTGGCCCAGCAGATCCCTTCAGAAGCCACAGTATTGATTAGAAGCTGCCATGTGGGCTAACCAGGGCAACCTTTGCACTTCAGCGCCCACAGAATCTTTCCATCGCTCAAGTTGGGGTCTCAGAAGCTGATTTACTCATCACCACCCTTTGTGCCTGAGCTACCCACCTCAGATTCTCCGTATCAAAGGGCTGCCTCCTCTTGACCAACCACATCTCCACCATTTGGCACTTGCAGCACCTGGTCTATTGGTTCTGGAACCAGACCTTGAACTGGCTCTTTGTCCTGTTCAGGAATCAGGGAAGCCAGGCACTCCTGGCTCACCAGGTACTTGAGCTGCTCACAGGTTCCCTCCAACCCAAAGAGCTACTTCTTGCCATCCATCTCCAGGATCACCTCCCACTCCCCACCCCTTATATTTTATGCACTAGTTTGGGGTGGATGGTTTACAACAAAAATAATAACAACAAACTAGAGTGATGCTGGACATTAGGAATGAGAATTTGGGTTCTATTGCACCATTTGTGGCAACAAACTCATTTTAGCTTTTCAACTTCTCAGCCTGTGTAAACAGAGAGTTTCAATTGGTTTTTGTGACCTAGTTGATGGCTTATTTCATGCTGGATACACACGGCAATCATAGGTCACCATTTTATTATAACATGCTGTGATGGAGAGAGACAATTCACAATTTTAGCCCATGTGATGAGTCTGAGCTCCCAAAGAAATAGAAGTCACATATCCAGTGGGAACTCATCTTAGCCATTTGCGGGTGGATGTCAGTCTTATCTATGTCATCTGATAATTTTTTGGTTGTCTATTCTTTGTTATTCATAACGTTTTCAGTGGCTAAGTCCTCAAAAGTGGACAGCCTATTTCTTCTATGTAGTCTGCTCTTAGTCTGGACATTCTGTTGAAACTGTTAACCTTGGGTAACCCTGCTGGTATTTGAAATACCAATAATATAGCTTCCAGCATCGCAGCAATACACAAGCCACTGCAGTACAACAAACTGACAGGTGATGAGTACCGGTTTCTGGCTCCCCTGTAGGTAGCTGTCATATTGCTTTGTGCTCCCAAACGTCTTTAAGGTTGTAGACATTAGTGGGCCTCAAACTTGAGCAGGCATCAGAATCACCTGGAGGATTTCTTAAGACAGATTGTTGGACTATACCTTCAGACTTCTAAATTCAGTAGTTCTGGATTGAGGCCCATGAATGCTCTGTTTGTGCTTAAGAAGCTCCCAGATGATGCTGAGGCTACAGGTCCACAGACCACACTTTCACTTGCCACCTGTATTCTTCTTCCCCCTCCTGTTAAACCTCTTACAATATGGTTTCCCCCTTCATCATGGTTTCTGTGAGGGGGGGGGTCAATGCTTTTGGAATATAGTCTAACCTAATGACCTCTGCTCATCCTTTGACCTCCAGTGACCTCTGTGTATCATTAAATGCCAAGGGAGCATGCTTTCCTATTTGGTGCTTCTTTTACCTTGCCTCTTGAAACATGCCTCTTCTAGTGCTGTACGCTCCTTAATACTCACTTTTTCCAGGCTTCATGAGTGTCCTGGGATTATGGTAACAAATCACCACCAGTTCACAAGAGACACTTAGTTCTCTCATAGTTCTGGAGGCTAGAAGTCTGAAGTCAAGGTGTTAGCAGGGCCATGCTTACTACAAACGCTCTAGGGAATTTTTTGTTTCTTCTTGTAGCCTCAGCAAAATTTTAGCTGATGACAGCACAACTCCAATCTTTGCCTCTCTCTTCACTTGACAGTTTTCCATTTGAATTGGTCTGTGTCCCTTCTCTTCCCATGAGGGCATCTGTTATACACGATTTGGGTTCAGTCTAATGATCTCCTTGTATAACTAATTATGCATGTTTAAATCCCCCGTCCAAATGAGGTCATGTTCACCATGCCTAGTTGAGCGGCAATCCTCAAGGTCATTAGTTGGACACCACCAGCTGCACTTAGGAAGAAAAATGGAGCTGTTTTAATCTCATAAAAAATTACAGTCTTGGAGACCCACCGGGGAAGTCTACCCTATCCTATAGGGTCGTTATGAGTCGGCATCAACTTGATGACAATGAGTTTTAAGTGGGCTCGTACTTCAACATATTTTTATGTGGGGAAGTATACAGGTCAATCAATAGCACTTCCTCATCTCAATAGCTGGCACTTTTTGGTGTTCTCTTTTTTTCTGGTTCCTACTGATGAAGAAACTCTGCATAAGGTCAAGAAAAAAAATTCAAGCCTCAAGTTGGAATCTTTAAAGATTCTGTAAACAAAATAATGAATGATACAGGAAGCATCAAGGGAAGATGAAAAGACTACACAGAGTCACTTTACAAAAAAGCACTAGTCAACATCCCACCATTTTAGGAAGCACCATATGAACAAGAACCAATGGTGCTGAAGCAAGAATTTCAAACTTCACTGAAAGTATTAGCCAAGCACAAAGCTCCAGGAATTGATGGAATATCCGTTGAAATGTTTCAGCAAGCTGGAAAAGCACTGGCAGCACTTACTCATCAATGCTAGGGAATTTGGAAGAGAGTTACTCGGCCAACTGCTTGGAAGAGATCAATATTTGTACCCATTCCAAAGCAAGGTGATCCAACAAAATGCTCCAACTATAGAACAATATCATTGATATTTCGCACAAGTAAAATTTTGCTAAAGATCATCCCACAATGGTTGCAGCAGTATATTGACAGGGAACTGCTTCCAGGAGTTCAGGCTGGATTTACAAGAGGACGTGAAACAAGGGATACTATTGGTGATGTCAGATGGACCTTAGCTCAAAGCAAAGAATACCAGAAAGATGTTTACTTGAGATTCATTGACTATGCAAAGGCATTCAACTCTGTGATTCATAATAAACTGTGGATAACTTTAAGGAGAATGGACTTCCTGAACACAATACAATGTTCAGAATATGTACATGGATCAAGAGTTAGATCTGTTAACAGAATAAGGACAAACTGAATGGCTTAAAGTCAGGAAAGGTGTTAGGGTTGAATCCTCTCACCATGCTTTTTCAATCTGTATGTTGAGCAAATCATCAGAGAAGCTAGATTACATGAAGAAGAATGTGGTATCAGGATTGAAGGGAAGGCTTACTAAAAACCTGAAATATACAGATGTTCAACAACCTTGCTTGCTGAAAGGGAGGAGGACTGGAAGCACTTGCTGATGAAGATCAAGGATTACAGCCTTCAGTGTGGGTTACAAATAATTGTAAAGAAGACCCAAATCCTCACCATTGGACCTATAGGTAACACCATGACAAATGGAGAAAAGATTTTAGTCGTCAAGGACTGTGTCTTACATGGATGAACAATCAATGTTCACGGAAGCAGCAGTTGAGAGACCAAAAGACGTACTGCTTTAGGTAAATCTGCTGCTCAAGACTGCTTTAGATTGAAGATCAGACCGTAACTTGGGTCAGGCACACCTTAGTCCTCAAAGTCACAGTCTTCTCCATTCCATCATACACTTGGGAACGTTGGACATTGAATAAGGAAGACTTTAGAAGAATAGAAGCATTTGAGTTGTGGTGCTGGGGAGGAATATAGAAAGGTAAATGGACTCCTAAAAACACAAAACGATTTATGTTATAAGAATTAAGATCAAGCAAGGTGCCTTACACTTTGAAGCTCTTGCGTAGAGGCAAAGGATGGCAAGACTTCAATTTGGACATATAGCCAGGAGAGGCCGGTCCCTGCAGGAGTGCATGTCTGATAAAGTAAAAGAGCAGTGAAAAAAAGGATGACTCCCGTGAGACGGATAGACACTATAGCTATAACCATGAACTCAGGTATAGGAACAATTGTGAAGGCAACAGCGGACAGTGCAGTGTTTTGTTCTGCTGTGCATTGGGTCGCTTTGGGTCAGAGCTGACTTGACCTAAAAATAACAACTGGTGAGGATCAAGGATAGCAAGCTCCAGTGTGGATTATAACTCAATATAAAGCAAACCAAAATCATCACAACGGGACCAATGGATAACATCATGATAAATGGGGAAAAGTTTTAATTTTTCAAGGATTTCATTTTTCTTGGCTCCACAATTAATGCTCGTGGAAGTAGCAATCAAGAAATCCAATGAAGCATTACGATGGAAATATTTGCTGCACAAATTTTCTTTAAAGTTTTGAAAAGGACAAAAGTTCTCCTGGACCAAGTCATGGTATTTTCAATCATCTCATATGCATGTGAAAGTTGGACATTGGATAAGGATGATGGAAGAATAAGTGATACATTCAAATTATGGAAAAGTTTTCGGAAGTACCATAGGCTGCCAGAAGAACAAACAGATCTTGGGAATAGTACACTCAGAATGCTCTTTAGAGGCAAGCACGGCAAGACTTCATCTCATGTACTTTGGACATATTGTCAGGAGAGACAAGTCCCTGGAGGACATCATGTTTGGTAAAGTGGAGGGGCAGTGAAAAAGAGGAAGGCTCTCAACATGGATTGAGACAGCGACTGCAACAATGGGCTTACAGATAAGAACAATTGTAAGCATTGTGCAGGACTGGGTTGGGTTTTATTCTGTTGTGCATAGGGTCACAATGTGTCAGAAGTGTCTCTTCTGCACCTAACAAGAACAACAACTGACATCTACCTGTCGATGCCTTCCAAATGTATGGCTCTAGCCAAGGCCTCTCTCCTGATGTCCAGGCCCACATTTACACCAATCCGCTGGGTGTTTCTAGCTGAGTGTCCTCCAGGTATCCAACATGCTCAACATCATTCTCCCATCTTTCTTGGCAAATGTACTTTGTGTCCCTTAGTCCTTGATGGCTACACAAGTTAGCTACCTCGTCCTGAAATTCAAATGATCATCAGGTCCTAGCCATAAATGCTTCTCCAATTCGCTTCCTCCTCTCTAGTTCATCCTCACCTGTAACCTTTGTTTGTACCTGCAGTAGCTCTTGCCTGGACCATGACCATGGCTGTCTGAGTGATTTTCTCACCCTTAGATGCATCTCCACTTTTGTGTGCCATTAGCAGTTAGATTTCCGACATAGGGATTAGACTGTATCATTGTCTTGTTTTAAAATGTCAAAGATTCTTCATAACTCTGCAGATGCTCCTCTCAGACCCTCTGATGACCCCAGGCTGCCTGAACAACTCCCTGTTCCATAGAGTGCCCAGGGGAGCCCAGAAACTGTGACTGAGGGGTGAGTAGCTACAAGTCTCTTATTCTCTTACTTCCATGGAGACCACGCTTGAGGAGTCACTTTTCCAGTCTCCAGAGTGACCCTGAAAGATTGAGCTAAATTGTCTCTCATAGCACTTGGTAGCACACTTTGACTTATTTGGTTTGTTTGCCGTATACCTTTTTTTCTATCCCTTTCTAGCTTTTCCTGGTAACACCTAATAAATCATTTTCATAAGAATCATGCTCATAGTTGGCTTCTGGGGACCTTGATCTAAGGCAAGATTTTATAGGGTAAAATTCAAACTTAGTAACTTGGAATTCAAGACCTTTCAAAATCGGTTCTGAGCAATGTTTCTGGATCTATCATTCCTGTGTCCCATCTGACATGACAGTCACAGGTAGACCTTGAATTCCCACCACATTTCGTGTGCTTCCACACTCCCGTGGCTCTGATGAGGCGTTGTGCCTGTCGGGAGTGCCAATGCAGCCCCTGCTTGGAGAGCCAGCACAAAGGCCACGTCTTCTGTAAAGCCTTCGGAAGTCTGTCTTCTGGCTCCACTGTCCATGTTCCCTTTGCCTTCCTGTTTTATGCATTTCCCTGATTCAATATTTATTTGGATTAATGGCTCATAAGCCCGCTTCCCACATTCCAATATGAACTCCCTAAAGGGTGACCACATTTCCATAATTTTTGTATTCTCACTGCCTGGTTGAGTATTTGACCCATAATAAGTGCTCAATAAATGTTGAATGAATGAATTTTATGTAAGGAAGTAGAATTTAGCACTTACCATTTGCCAGACAATGTCGTAAGTCCTACACATTTTTTTAAGGGAGGAGAGCAACAGAAGATCCTGAGGGGATACGTCTTCGGGGGTACCATGCAGGCTCTACCCCTGGATCTCCGTACTCTTGGATCCCACCCCTTCCAACCTGAACACCGAGATCTCTTAGTGCTGCACTCTGGCCTCTGAAAGTGGGTCTAGGGAGTGAGAGAGGCATCCTGGGAGCAGTGGGGTGAAGGCTCTGGGCCTGGAAGAATGAAACTTGACTGGGTGAGGGAGTGGAGGTGGTCCTAAGAAGGGGGGCAGTAACTCTGGTCACCCAACAAGAGGAGCATGACTCATCAGCTTTCCAGATAGCAGACAAGCTTGTAAATAGAATAGTGAGGCTGATTCGGGAGCGGATGTACCACTAGAATCCTAGTCTTGGATTGGAAGGCTAGGTGTGTGGACCGGTCCTGGCAGGAGCAGAACAGCAGAAGATGGCCCACATTGAGCCACCCCCTCTATCCTCAGGACTGCGCAGGACTAGAGCGTGGCTGCCCCAAAGTGTGTGGCCTGCGGAGGTGCGAGGTGGTGCACTTCAGTCCCAGGGGCCCACAGCACCAGGCGCTGCCTCTTGTGAGGGCTTAGTGTTCACGCAACAGGGCTCCGACTGCTGCATCTGGGACTGGCAGCCCATGTGCCTCTGCCTCGAGCGCTGAGCAAGGAGCCCAACTTCATCGCGTGCTTGTGCGGCCTGCGCCTGTGCATCATGCCCTGCAAGGCAGTGCTGGGCTGCTCCCCCAGCAGCCCCAACCTCCAGACCCCACAGTGCACCCAACCCAGGGACCACGCAGGAGCTGCCTAAGACCACATGCTTGCACCACACAAGGGACGTCACCTGATGCGCCAGAACTGCCATGCTTTACAGCAACCCCTCCTCACAGCAGGCTGTGGCTGTTGGGGGCATGGCCAGCCTGCACTTTGATGTCAGTTCGGGCGCCCCCTGCCCACCACCACCTGGGAGCAGCAGGGTGAGCAGCCTGAGAACCTGATCCTGCGCCTGGGCCAGATGTAAGGCAATGTGATGGTCACCAGCATCAGGCAGCTAATACTGTACAATGCGCGGCCCGAGGACGCTGGGCTTTACACTTGCACTGCCCACAATGCAGCGGGCCTGCTGTGTGCAGACTTCCTGCGCTCAGTGGTGCAGCAGGGCTTGCCGACCAGGGCCCCCTGTGCAAGCTCCAGATTCCTTGCCTGCCTCATGCGCTCCCTCATGCGCTCCCGCATGCGCAGCCCTGCATGGGCCCTGCCACCATGCGTTCCTGTGGCATTGTGAACCACAGCACAGCAGCTGTATCCCTTTTGGGGCCAGTGGCTGCGACGAGGGTCAATCCTGCAAAATTATTAATTCTTCCAACTCACCAAATGCTAGTAAGAGGCAGGTACTATTGTTATTTGGCAGAGGAGGTCAGGGCATGGAGAGGTCAAATGATCAGCCCAAGGTTACACAGTGAGTAAATAGAAGAGTTAGAGGAGTCCGGGAGGGTGGCCGACGGGGACATCCGCATACTCTGAGAGCTCCTCCAAACAAAGCGGATTTGGTGACCAGGTAGCTGAATAGTAGGAGTCTGGTGAGTGAAATATTCCCCTGGGACAGCACCCCAGTCCCACCCCACGCATTTGTCCTGAGCAGGGGTCTAGGTGAAAGAGGACCGGACTTGTGGGACATCTCTGGTCACTAAGCTGCCGCGAGCTCACTGGCGACTAGCCTAAGCTCCATCCCCAAACCAGACCCCAGCCCAGAGTCGCTTGCCTGCCCTGCCTAGACAGGCGCAGCAGGTCACGCGCTCCCCTACACCAGCGGCCCACTCGCGGATCCCCACTGGGAGAGAAGCTTTCCTCTCCCGCGGTTCCCCTCTCCCCGCAGGGCAACGATCTGCCCTTGGGCCCATGTCCCTCCTGCCATTCATCCAATCTCTGGGGAGCGTACCCGCGGGTTGTCTGGCAACCCCCACGGGGGACCATCCACCCGCACCGCTGCCGCGGACCTCTCCACCGGCCCTCCGTGTGCCAGCCGCCCACCCCCTCCGACCCCCGGCAGCCTAGTGCGAGCTCCACTCCAGGTCGGGCCCATGCGCTGAGCACTTCCTGCCGGCGGGAGCCATAGCCCAACCCGCGCGTATCCGGGACCCTGCGCTTCCACGGAGCGCCGCAGCCCACGCTACTGAGTCTGCCCGCCAAGGGCCCCTCCCAGCGCCAGGCACAAGAGTAGGTACCCTCCCCAGGGTGCTGCGGGGACCCCGGCGGCCGCGGCTCTGAGCCTGAGCGGAGGACGGGTGCCATTGCCCACTGCAGTTTCGCGCCAAGCCGCCGCTGTCCGCGCGGTTCTGGGCTCTGAGCGGGGCGGAGGACAAGCACCATTGTCCCCTGTGGTCTCGCGCCAAGCTGCCACTGTTCACACGGTTCTGAGCTCTGAGCCGTGGCGGAGGACGGGCAGCATTGTCCCCTGCAGTTTCACGCCGCTGTCTGCACGGTTGTCCGAGGGGCCTTCCCGCGCCCGCTCACAGCCCGGGCAGATCAAACATTCCACCTGCAGCGGAGCCTGGAACTCGACTTTGCAGTCCCTGCGGAGCCGTCGGTGAGCTCCAGCCGGCTCTCACCACCTGGGGGCCCTGTGGGGTCCCCAGTTCCAGCCCTAAGCCTGCCGCAGCCCTCCCCAGCCACCACAGGAGACGGGCACGGTGGCCTGTGCCTCCACACAGTACCCTTAGCTGCCCTAGCACTTCCCAGCTAGAACACGAGGACCGCCAGTGGGGAGCGGCCGGACCTGGGAGGTCTTGCTGAGCTGAAGAGCATTCCCAACAACACATAGATCAGCACCACATCATGGGACAATACGAACTCAGCCACCTCTGCGCTCTATTAGGCATCACCAGCGCTTAGAGGGAAAGGGGGAAATTTTCAGACATACACATCCACACGTCCTCCATCCAGCATAGGTTTTTGTGTGTGTGTGTTTTTCTTTTTTGTGTTTTTGTTTGTTTTTTTTTTATTCCTTCTTCCCTTTCTTTTACTTTCTGTGCTGTATTTTCTCTCTCCTTCCTTCCTACTTTTTCATTAATGCTTGTACTTCTCTTCTGCCCCTTTTCTATAGATTCTCCTTCTCTATCATTTTTCTTCTCCTTCCACCTCTACTAGTATCACAGCCTGTCCCTCTTCTATTATAGATTCTCTTCCCCCTCCCTACAATTTTTTCTTCCTCTGCCCAATATTCCGTCAAAAACTATTTTTATATCATTAACTTTTTAAATCCTTTTATTACTAACCCCCCCACCCCATAAAGGGGGCTGCTAAGGGTACCTTGTCACACCTGGTCAAAGCAGCCTGAGGGCACTCACTGGGGCCATGGGCACCCACTCCAGCTGCTGAAACATCTCGGCACTGCGGGTCACCAACCCGACAGGGAACTCGGTCTACACAGCAGTCTGACCCACCCTTACAGGAGGGCATAAGCAATTGCCTGAAAGAATCCTTAACAATAACATAGATAAGGTTACTCCTGTCTCCCAGAAGCATGGGGCCTATGAAAGGATCAAGGAAAAATCAACAGACCACATCACTCCCAACAAAAAATCAGAGAAACCAGGCACTTTAACAGACCTAACGTCACTCATAGAAGAAAGAGATATAGTTCAGCCACAAAAGGAAATCTTCAGAACTCTGCTTGCAGTAATACAGGAGCTAAGAGAAGCAAACCAGAATAAGGATGCAACTATAGAGGGGATGAAATGCACAATAGAGGGGATTAAGTCCACAATAGAGGGGATGAATTCTACCCACCAAAAGGAACTGCAGAAACTAACAGAGGAGGTAGCAGAGGCCACACAAAAGGTCACAGAAGCTACATCTAGGCTTGAGGAGACTGAGAACCGTATCAGTAAACTAGAGGACACTCAAAACAAACGAAGCAAGCGAGAAAAACAATCAGATAGGAAAATTAAAGAAACAGAAGACAGCTTGAGATCAATGACAGATGCTATGAAGAGGAATAATATTCGAATAATCGGTCTACCAGAACACAACATAACACACAAATCGACAGCCACGATAGCAAAGGAATTTCTGGAAGAAAATTTTCCCAACCTAACAAAGGAGAATCCGACTCTCATACAGGACGCAGAGAGGACGCCGGCTAAGCTAAACACCAAGAAGAACACGCCAAGACATATAATAGTAAAAACATCCAACTTAGAGGAAAAAGAGAAAATTTAACGAGCAGCAAGAGAAAGGAAGACAGTCACATAAAAAGGAGCGCAGGTAAGAATATGCTCAGACTTATGAGCAGAAACCATGAAGAGGAGGAGAGAATGGAGCAACATCTTCCAAAAACTGAAAGATAAAAATGCCTCCCCCAGAATCCTATACCCTGCCAAGTTATCCATTAAGATAGAGGGTAAGATAAGGGTCTTCCAGGACAAGGAAGAACTCAAAAAATATGCTGCAAGTCACCCGACCCTGCAGAACATACTGGCTGACTCACTATGTCCAGAAGATCAAGCTCCAACTAGAACCATCAGGAGACCACCATATAGCACATCTCCATCTAGAAGCCAACATGCCAGCAACACGTACCAGGACAACAGGGTCTCAGATGGAAAAGAGGACATGATAGAAACCCTCCACTCAAACGCAGTACACTGATATAAAGGAAGATAGGTAAAGACCCAAAACACAAAACAGAATATGGCAACTATGAAGCCAGAGATAGTAATAATTACTCTGAATACAAATGGGCTCAATTCGTACATTAAAAGAAAGAGGCTGGAGGACTGGATTAGAAAACATAACCCATCAATCTGCTGCCTGCAAGAGACACACCTTAAGCGAGCAGAAAAGCATATGCTGAGAATAAAGGGCTGGCAGAAAGTTTACCAAGCAAATGGTAACTCCAAGAAGGCAGGAGTGGCTATCTTAATCTCCGACAAAATGGATTTCGAGATGCAAAACATAAAAAGAGACAAAGAGGGACACTACATAATGCTCAAAGTTTCAGTAAACCAGAAAGCACTTAGCATACTGAATATTTACGCACCTAATAATGGCGCGGCAAATTTCGTCAAACAAACTATTAAAAAAATGACAAGAAATCACGGAAACAACAATAATAGTGGGGGACTTCAACACTCCACTATCAGAGAAAGACAGGCCACAGGAGAAGACGCTCAGCAAAGAGGCCAGAGAGCTAAACAATGTAATTAGGCAACAGGGCCTGATAGACATCTATAGAGCCTTTCATCCAAAAGCAAAAGGTTTCACATTCTTCTCCAATCCACACGGATCTTTCTCAAGAATAGATCACATGCTGGGACACAAGGCCAGCCTGAGTAAATTCAAACACATAGATATTATCCAGACGTCTTTCTCAGACCACCATGTCATAAAGCTGGATATTAATAAGAGGGACCCAGAAAAGCAAGGACAACCACTTGGAGAATAAACAATGATCTCCTGCGACATGAATGGGTTAAGGTTCAGATCAGAGGGGATATTAGGAAGTTTCTAGAAACTAATGAGAACGAGCATACAACATATCAAAACTTATGGGACACTGCAAAGGCAGTTATCAGAGGTAGCTTGATATCACTGAATGCATATATGAAAAAAGAAGAAAGGCATATGACAGATATGTTAACACAAAACCTCCAACATCTAGAACAGAGTCAACAGAACTACCCCTCCAATAGCAAGAGAAAAGAAATAATAAAAATCAGGGCGGAGTTAAACCAGGGGGAAGACAAAAGAACAATGCAAAGGATTAACGCAACTAGAAGCTGGTTTTATGAACGAATTAATTAAATTGACACTCCTCTGGCAAAACTTATCAAAGATAGAAAGGAGCAAACATCAATAGCCAGGATGAGGGATGAATCGGGGGCAATAACAACAGACCCCAATGAGACAAAAAGGATAATCACAAAGTACTATGAAGGTTTGTATTCTAATGAATTCAGAAACCTGGAAGACATGGATAAATATTTAGAAAAACAATCTATCCCTAGATTATCTGAGACAGAGTTCAAGAACCTCAACAAACCCATAGCGAAGGAAGAAATAGAGAGTGTCATCAAAAACCTACCAAGGAAAAAGGCCCCAGGGCCAGATGGCTACACAGCAGAATTTTACCAAACATTCAGGGAAGAGCTGACACCGATCCTCCACAAAGTATTCCATAACATAGAAAAGAACGGCAAGCTCCCAAACTCATCTTACGAAGCCAGCATTACTTTGATACCCAAACAGGGAAAAGACCCCACAGGTGTAGAGAATTATAGACCAATATCTCTAATGAACATAGATGCAAAAATCCTTAACACAATATTGGCCAATAAAATACAAAGGAACATCAAACGTATCATCCACCACGACCAAGTAGGATTCATCCCAGGGATGCAGGGCTGGTTTAACATCCGAAAATCCATCAATATCATACACCACATCGAGAAGAAAAAGGATAAAAACCATATGATAATATCCATAGATGCAGAAAAAGCATTTGACCACATCCAGCACCCATTCCTAATCAAAACGCTCATGAAGATAGGATTGGAAGGTAAGTTCCTCAAGCTCATACAAGCTATCTATGAAAGACCAACAGCCAACATCATAGTCAATGGGGAAAAGACAAGAACAATCCCACTGAAAAAGGGTACAAGACAAGGATGCCCCCTCTCCCCTCTTCTATTCAATATCGTTTTGGAGGGTCTGGCTAACAACATAAGACAGCAGAAGGACATCAAAGGGATCCAGTTGGGAGAGGAGCAGGAGAAACTATCGCTATTTGTAGATGACATGATCCTATACATTGAAGACCCCCAAAACTCCACAGTTGGCTTACAGCAATAGAGGAATATGGAAGAGTAGCAGGATACAAGATCAATAAACAGAAGTCGGTAGGGTTTCTATACACATCGGACAGGGCCATGGAAGAGGCGATTAAGAGGGAAGTACCCTTCACAGTAGCCAAGAACAAACTGAAATACCTAGGAATATGATTAACAAAAAATACCAAAGACCTTTATAAGCATAATTATAAAACCCTATTACAGGAAACCAAAAGTGACCTTCACAAATGGATGACGCTCCCCTGCTCATGGTTAGGTAGGCTGAACATAGTAAAGATGACAGTTCTTCCTAAAGCACTCTACAAGTTCAATGCTATACCAATCCAATTACCATCAACCTTCTTCAAAGAATTGGAAAAACTGACCACCAACTTCATATGGAGAGGGAAGAAACCCAGAATTAGCAGAGAACTCCTCAAGAAGAAGGACACAATTGGAGGACTCGCCCTACTTGAGTTTAATGCCTACTACACAGCTACAGTGGTCAAAACAGCATGGTACTGGCATAATGATAGACACTCAGACCAGTGGGAAAGAATAGAAAGGCCAGGAGTAAAATCATCAGCATATAGACAACTGATCTTCGACAAGGGTCCCAAAAACGTCAAGGGGGAAGCAGATGCCCTCTTTAATAAGTGGTGCTGGAAACAATGGATATCCACATGTAGAAAGATGAAACAAGACGTTTACCTCACCCCATGCACAAGAATACACTCAAGGTGGATCACAGATCTAGAAGTCAAACCCCAAACCATCAGGACCATTAAGGAGGGAATCGGGACTAATCTCAGAGCACTGGCCCAGGGAGCACATAGGCTCACTGCAACAGGGAAGGGGACACACACAGGTGATCTGGAAATCGACAAATGGGATCTAATAAGAATAAAACACCTGTGCACCTCGAAAGACTTCGCCAAGAGGGTGACAAGGCAACCCACAGACTGGGAGAAGATTTTTAGTAATGACACATCAGACAAAGGGCTCATTACTAAAATCTACAACACCATCGTGACCTGCAAAAAGAGGAAAACAGTTAACCCCCTAAGGAAGTGGGCAAAAGAATTGAGAAGAACTTTCACTAGAGAGGAGATCAATATGGCCAATAAACATATGAGAAAGTGCTTGAAGTCCCTTGCCATAAGAGAAATGCAAATCAAAACAACCACGAGATACCACCTAACACCCCTGAGGCTAGCCCAGATCAGTAAATCAGAGAACAACAAGTGTTGGAGGGGCTGTGGTGAAGCAGGAACCCTCCTCCACTGCTGGTGGTCGTGCAGATTTGTACAGCCACTGTGAAAAGCAATCTGGCGATACCTAAAAAAAATGGAAATTGATCTACCTTATGACCCAGCCATCCCTCTACTGGGCATATACCCGGTTGAAGCAGCAAATAAAACACGACCAGTCATATGCGCTGCAATGTTTATTGCGGCACAATTCACAAGAGCAAAGACTTGGAAACAGCCTAAGATTCCATCGATAGATGAGTGGATTAGCAAACTTTGGCACATACACACAATGGAGTATTATGCAGCACTGAAAAGCACCGATGAGCACATGAAACACGTTATTTCATGGGAAGAGCTGGAAGGAATTATGCTAAGCGAGGTAAGCCAGACCCAAAGGGACAGGTACAACATGAGTCCCCTGAGGTAAGTACAATCAGCATGACAGAAATAGAAGAATAAACATCCATCCCACAATAAATGGGGGGAAGCATAGATAGTTGGAGGGAGGGCAGGCCACACTTAGGGAGGTACATGAGAGCCCAGCGTAAAGAAGGAGTAGTGGGGCAGGGAGAGGGAGAACCTGGAGGGGGAGAATCCGAATGGATGGTATGGGGTGGGGCAGGGTACTAACCCACCTGGGGGAGAGTATCCGTTGTGTCCCCACAGATCTGGAACATGAATATGGACCCACCACGACACACCAAACAAGGAGGGCAACGCAAAGTACAGAGGTCTACACAAAGAGGCTGGACGACACGCTGGCCCAAACCAGAATTAGGCCGACCCCCACACTTGAAGGGAATACCACAGAAAACTAAAATAGATCGTCTGGAGTGGGAAAGGAACTGACCCACCACACCACATCCAGAAGGAAGCTGAAACAAAAGAAGGAGAAAAGTCTTAGTGGAGTACACCTGGGTCCACCTTTCAGCTGGCCACACTATGAGATGCAACATCCTGCACCAACACATGGCCCTACACGGGACAGCACCTGAGACACAATGGGGGATGTGCGACTGAGCTGACCCCGCCACACTGAAGCAAACACTGGGGGCGTGCAATGGAGCAGTGGAGGAAGCAGAGCAAAGGGATCCCGAGGGAGTATAAAGGATGGTCTTCTGGGCCAGGACGTGGCGCCTCACAAGCTACACCTAGAAAACACTCCTAAAGGCCAACGAACTGACCTTGAACTACTAGCAATTTTTCTTTTAATATTTGCTATCTTTTTGTTTAGTCTTTTTTTAATTGGTTTTGTTTTTTACCTTCTAAATTTTGTATGTTAGTGGCTTTTCTGCTTATCAGCGTGTCTATGTTGCTTCTGTCAAAGCCATGTTCTTATGAGCCACTTGGGCGCAGTCAAAGTCATACGCATTTGTATGCACATATTACTATGTCAGCAGGTCCACCTAGACAAGATAGGCTGGACAAATAATGAGAGAAGAAAACAACAGGACCAACGGTCCTGGAGGGACATGAGAGCGTGGGAGGTAGGGGAAGGGAGGAAGTGTTGCCCTACACAGGGACAAGGGAACAGCAAGTGGTTCAAAACCAGAGGAGGGAGGGGAGGGGAGGACTGGTAGGGAGTGACCAAGAGCAAGGTAACTGAGAGGAACTACTGAATCCAGAATGAAGGCTAAACATGGTAATGGGTTGGGAGGAAAGCGAAAGGAAATAGAGGAAAGGAGTAGGAGCCAAAGTGCATACAGAGAAGCCTAAATACAGACATGTACATATGTAAATATATTTATGATTATGGGGGCAATAGATTTATATGCATATATTTATAGGTTCAGTAGTAGAGTAGCAGATGGACATTGGGCCTCCTCATACATAATCCCCCAATACAATAGCACCTCGCCCTGCTAAACAGTCATTGCAGGATACCCATCTTCCCGACATGATCACTGAAGACAGACGTGTGTGTAAGCAAACGTGGTGAAGAAAGCTGATGGTGCCCGGCGATCAAAAAGATATGGCGTCTGGGGTCTTAAAGGCTTGAAGGCAAATAAGCGGCCATCTAGCTCAGAAGCAACAAAGCCCACAGAGAAGAAGCACACGGCCTATCGAATACAAGGTGTTGAATGGACCATGTAGCAGATACAAAGGAACAAAAACAATCATTGTGTGAACACCTTCCTCACATAATCGCTGAAGACGAAAGTGTGCATAAGCAAGTGTGGTGAAGAAGGCTGATGGTGCCCGGCTACTGAGAGATATAGCGTCTGGGGACTTGAAGGCTTGAAAGCAAACAAGCGGCCATCTAGTCCAGAAGCAACCAAGCCCACACGGAAGCAGCACACCAACATAGGTGACCGTGAAGGGCAGAGGAGACCAGGTCTCCAACAACAAAGGTGGGGTGGTGGTGAGAATCACATCACCGTGAAAGAGGGAGAGTGCGTGATGGGGACCCAATGCCCATCTGGAGACAGCTGGACACCCCTTCCAGAGGGGTAGTGTGGAGGAGATGGGCCACTCAGGGTTCAGTGTAGCAACAATGAAACTCAAAACCTTCCTCTAGTTCCTGAACACTTCCTCCCTTTCCAATCATCATGACCCCAATTCTACCTTGCCTTGCAGATCTGGTGATACCAGAGGATGTACAGCGGTGCAGTGGGGATCTGGAGGCACAGGGAATCTAGGACAGATGAACCCCTCAACACCAGCGGTGGGAGTGGCGACACCAGGGGGGAAGGGGGTGTAGAAAGGGAGAACCTATCTCGGAGATCTATGTGTAACCTCCACTCTGGGAGATGGCAATGGGGAGGCGGGGGAGGGGAGACGCCAGGTAGTGTAAGATAAGATATAAAAATTATTCATAAACTATCAAGGGACCAGGGGTGGGATCGGGGAGGGAGGGGGATAGGGGGAAAAAGGGAAACCAAGCTGATTCCAGGAACCCAAGTGGAAGGTGAATTATGTGAATGACGAGTGCAACGAATGTATAAGGGTGCTTTGCTCAATTGATGTATGTGCAGACTGTGATAAGAGCATTATGAGCCCTAATAAAAAGATTTTTTAAAAAGATGACAACACATGTACAGATGTGTTTGAGGCAATGGATATATGTATGGATTATGATGAACTGTAAGAGCCCCCAATAAAATACAATAATAATAATAAAAAAAGAAATGAAAAAAAAATTAAGAGATGAGAGAAAGAAAAAAAAGACTTGGCTCAAAAAATGAGAGAAAGAAAAAAAAGACTTGGCTCAAAAAAAAAAGAAGAAGAGTTAGATTTCCAAGAGTAATCTGATGTGTGAGATCTTCACTAACCACTATGCTATTCTGAACTAAGACAATTCTAATAGCAACTGATGCAAAGGAGGTTCACAGCCTCTTAGGTACTTCTAGGTAAGGGAGAAAACTGAGACAAAGAGAGGGAATGGCCAAGTTCTACATGCGTTGTAAACAGCCAAGGTGACAATCAAACCCTTTTTTTCTGACTCCTAATATAATCCCCTCTCTACAAATCAGAAGAGATTGGCCTTGAGAGCATCTCGTGATAAATCCTCTTGTTTGAGAGTCAATGCCACCAGTTTGGGTACCAATGAGTAAACACAGGGCAGATAGTTTTTGTCAGGGAACCTGGTTCCTTGGTAGAAGACGCTCCTTGGCTGGGTATGGGCTAACAGTGGTTGTGTACATTTTCATTCTCTGCGAGTGTAACTTCCATGATTGATGGTCATAAGTAGAATTGCTTGTCCTTTAGATTTATGAACCTGATGCCCATAAACCACATTTTCATTTAGAATACATGTCTGAGAAGCAGGCATGTTTTAATCTCAGGAGTCATTGCCCTACCTTTCTCTAAAACCTGAGCCAGCCTCCGATGAGTGAAGAGCTTGCTGTGGCAAGGGAAAAACCCACCCAGTTCTTCAGAGCCTCCCATTTTGGCTCCCTTATCAGAGACCTGCATTTATTTATTCTGGAAGGGGAGGATGTTCTAATGGGTATTTAAGGGCCGTTGCTGCCTCAGAGTGGCAAGAAGAGATGCGATGTTCACAGTTTGGATCACTCAGTCATGATTCCCAATAACTGCGGACAGCTGAGTCATTCGGCAATGGCTCTAGTTACAAAGGATGATGGTGGTGGTGGCCGTGTGCATGTGTATGTGTGTGTGTGTCTGTGTGTGTGTGTGTGTGTGTGTGTTTTCCGTTAAATTCAAGTCAGTTCTGCAGATCAAGACTTTGTAATACTGGATTACTTTGGCGTTGGCCAAGTGGGAGGAAAGAAAGTATGCTCCCTGGAAAGTTCCAGAAGATTTACACTAGCCTGTTGGCTAACCTAGTACACAAATAACAAGCAAGCTGATTGCCAGGAAGTCGTGCTATTTTATAAGGGGTGGTGATAAAACATTAGAGGTTGGCCAAGGTATATTTCAGATATTGAATTTACAGTGGACTATCAAAAGAATGAACAATCCATCTTCGAACAAATACAACCAGAACCCTATTAGGAAATGACGATGGCAAGGTTGTGGCTTGATACTGTGGACATGTCATCACAAAAGGCTGATAGCTAAAAAACGACATCATGCTTCGCAAATTAGGTAAACAAACCAGGGGAGCTCATCCATGAAACCAATGGACACAGTATCCCTGCAAAGGACTCAAGCACACCAGTGCTCTGAAGATGGTACAGTCATGGTCAATGTTTTGTTCTTTTGTACATAAGGTCACCATTAGGGGAGCCTACTTCAAGGCCATTAACAACAATCACCTAACTCCAAAACAAACATCACTGCCAGGGAATCCATTTTGACTCATAGCCACACTTTAGGGCAGAGTAGGCCTACTCCCTGGAATTTCAGGGACTGCATTTTTCAGGAGCAGTCAGGCACATAGTTCTTAGCGGATGGGATGATGAGCATGAACCGCTGACCTTACAATTGCAGCCCAATGCTTACCCAACTCTCTCACTGAGACTCTGTGTAATAGCAGTAGCAGCCACAGCCGCAAACCCTGGCCACTGCTGATTTGAGGGGACAGATGATGGGTCTGGAACTAGGTGTGATCTAAATAGGGATAGCTCAGACACATGTAGTCTGGGGCTCACAGTGCTTCAAGGATTGGGCTAGATGCTAGGGGATGTGATACCACAAGGCAGAGGCGGCTCAGGGCAGGGTAGAGGCCAGGCATGGATGGAAATGGTGGACAGTTCAAACACCTGTCTTAAAAGGCACAAGATGTGGACAACTGGTGCCCTGGGGCAGCTTTATCTAAATGGGAGGAAGGCAAGCACTGTGTCAAGTCGAAAACCCATTGGAATATGCTCTCCTTAGGAGAACTTTTTTTTCGTTTTGAAAGAACCTTTCTTGTTGTATCACCCGGCTAGTCCACAGAGCCTCACTTCTACAATGATCTCATGCTTCACTTGGCTTCTTGGGTTTTCTTCATCTCTCTATTCACTCCTTTTGAGTCTTTTTTGCTGGTTCTTTCTGGCCTCCTTGACCTCTTATTCTTGTGTTACCCAAAGACTAACTCTGAATTTCTTCTGTTCTCTGCCTACACCCTTCCATGTAGATGTCCTTATCCCATTTTGTGACTTGAAATAATCTCTTATACTGAGGATTGCCAGATTCATGACTACGACACAGACTCCACCCATTGCTATTCTACTTGGACCTTCACAGCCTCTCAAACTTAGCCACGTTCTCCATCACCCCTTACTCAAGATTGTTCCTCCCCTAGACTTCTGTAGCTCAGTGTTAGCAGCTCCTTACCTCCAGTTGCTCAGGTCAAGTGCTGTAGATGCATCCATAACTTGCCTCTTTCTTTCCATCCATTGTTATGGTAGATTCAGAATCCTGTTCTGTCCAACCCTTTCCACTCCTACCACCCTTGCCCTACCACCATCTGTTCATGCCTGCACTACTTTCCTAACCTCCCAATTCACTGACTGCTTTCCATCTTTGTTCCCTTAAAGCCTGCTGTTAACACAGAAGCTAATGCCCTTTTAAAATGCACGGTGGGCCATGTCATGCCCACGCACTACCTTCTAACGGCTCATCTACCCCCAAGGAAGACAAATTCTTCACAATGCCCTGTAGAGCTCTGTATATTCTGTATACATCTCCCTCAGTATCCCTTCAGCCCACGGGTCTTCTATTCCTTCTTCCTCCCTCCTTCCCTCCCTCCCCATTGCTCTCTGTGATATGGCCAAGTTGGTGGCCTTGCCACTCCTGCCACAGACCAGGCACATATCCATCTGAGGACCTTTGCCCACAGGATCTCATTGTTTGGAACCCTTTCCTCCAGAGATCTGTGTCACTTTCCCTCTCATCTCCTTCAGGTTTTGATCTCAAAGTCACCTTTGTGACACCTCCCCTGGCTGACCATCCCATTCAAAATAGAAACCCTATCATTCTCCCCAAACACCCCCTCTCAACTCCCACCCCAGCTCCTTTGTCTGGTTTCTTTTAATAGTACTTTTCTAATTTGTTATCCATTTTACTTTCCCCCTAAAATGTAAGCTCTGTGAGGGCAGACATTTGGATTGTTTGATTCACTATGTATTCCTTATTACCTATTTACATTACCGGGTAAAAAATAAGGCACTCAATAAAAATTTTTTACCAAATAATTTTGTTACTTGGACGTTATTTTTATGAGGCTATTTCCTTTTTCCCTCCCCCACTTTTCTTCTGCCCTTCCCTCTTTCCCTCTTTTCTCTCCCTTTCATTCTTAACTGAATAATGCTTAATATACGTTCCATTTTGGTAGTGCTTATCAATTTTTAACATTCTCTTCCACACATTCTCAGATTTTATCTTCATAGCAACCCTCTGTGGTCAACTGAGCAACTTCTTTCATCCAACTAAGATTGAGAGGTTGATTTCGGGCAAATCAGGCTGGGGCTCTAGACATCCGCCTTACTCTCTGCTCGGGTGTAGCACTGCAACTCAGCACCTGTGGGAGACAGTTTCCAGTACACTGAAGGCTTTCCACCTCAAGTGCCTGAGGCTCTCTGCTTCTCTGCCATGGGCATGCTCAGTCAAGCACAAGTGCCACCCGGAAGTGCAGAGGCATGAACGCCCCAAGGATATTGCTCAGCCCCAGCTCCTCACTCCTCCTGTGCCCTGATGCTAAGACAAGTTCCGTGGTTGCTGGGAAGCCTCCTAGGGGATTGAGTCCTAGTGACTCCCTCTTACTGGTTTCCCTCCCTTCCTGGCCTCACCTTGCTGTTCTTGCACTGTGTTTTTCAGGGCCACCTCTCATTCAAACCACCTGTTCCCAAGTGCTTCCCCATGTTGGCTTCGGGAGATGCCTATACTGCTACAGAAAGGGGGCTGGTGTTCTTTAATGCTACTAAAAGAGCCCTCTGTGGCCCTGCCTACCAGGTTCTTTACATGAAAATATAGAATTCCTGGTTAATTTGAATTTCAGGTAAACAATAGATAGGCTTTTAGTATGTGTCATATTTAGTATAACTATGGGGGATGTGTGTACTAAGAAAATGTCATTGTTTATTTTGGATTCAGTTTAAACTGGGCAGCCTGTGTTTTACCTGGAAGCCTTACACCTGAACCATGGTTGCAAAGAAGTCTGAATTAATAGGGAAACTGGGAATAGTGACAGACGCCTGGGTGACTGGTAACGCTAGGCTACATAGATCTGTGAATTTGAAGCTTTAACATACTTCATCTGGGAAGTGTTTGCATCCCATGGTCTCCTTGGGCAACTTGTCCAGCCAACTATGTAAGGACAGACCATCAAAAGCACTCTTACTGCCGTAGAGTCAACTCTGATTCATAGTGACCCTGCAGGACAGAGTAGGAAACCCCACCGGGGTTTCCAAGGCTGTGGATCTTTATGGGAGCAGAGAGTTTCAACTTTACACCAAACTTGCAGTTAGCATCCAGGTGCTTAAACCCCTGCACCGATAGGGATTCAATGTGAGTTTTAAAGCCATCCACTGCTATTAAATCGATTCTGATATATAGTGATGACGTGAACAGAGCAGAACTGATCCCTAGGGTTCTGAGGAGTGGAAATCTACCTGCTCCCACCCTTTGCGACACTCTGTCTGTCATAGAACTCTGCTCCATAGGTTTCCCAGGGTTGAGAGTTTGGAAGTAGAACACCAGGCCTTTCTTCTAAGGCACCTCTGGGTAGATTCAAATAGCCAGCCTTTGGGTTAGCAGGCAAGCCCCTTAACTTTAAATAACCTATTGGCGTGATTAGTTATTTAATTGACTAACCACTAAGTGGATGAGGTGGGGAGAACTATCAACCCCATTTTCCAGACAAGGAAACGGAGGCACACTAAGAGAGCACTTGTGGTGGAACAGCCATCAGGCAGACCTAGGAAATGTGACATCTAGGCAGTGAGCCCTCCTACTCAGTCACAATCACCGACTACTCAGAACTGTTTCTCGAATCAGGGGAGAGTGTATGTAATGACCAAGAAAGGAACAGTGTCCAGGCTGGAGTCTGAAGGGATCTATGTATTAAAGATACTTGCTTGTGTTTGCATCACTTTTATCCCTATCTTTCTTCTCCTGCACCCAAAACTCTGTCCCAGGGGCGATGGCAACTACAGTGACCAGACTGTTCTGTCTGACTTCTCCAGTAGGACACAGAGACCATCTGAATAGACCCTTTGATCTCGATGGCCCTCTCACTCCCATAGACAAAACTGCAGCCAGCCCCAGACTCCAAACCTGCAGACTAAGAGTGTGTCACAAGTCTAGAAAGAGCTGTCAATGCCCTGAAAAACTAGCCTGGAGAAGAGGAGACATAGAATCAATAGCTTCAGGTGAGAGAAGATCAGACAACCGAGAAGAGGAGAAAACTCTAGAGCTTCTCAAAGTGGTTCACCCTGGTTTAGTCGTGGCCAGGATTAAGTCACTTTGGCCTAAATCAGTGTCTCCACCCAAATCCCTAAGCTTCTGAAGTTCCTAGAACCCTGTGTCCTGCAGTCCCTGTCTTTTACCCAACAATCCTGCTGATTCTACTTTATAGCCACCTTTTCCTTTGTTCAGTTTTTATTTAATTTCTTTGTTATTATGTGATGTGGTCTACAGAAATTTTAAAAATTTTAAGCCATTAGAAACGTATTTCGCTTAAAAAAATAAGGCCAGCATGCAAGTAAATGTCTGGATAGGCTGAGTAGAAAATAATAGAGCCTGCTCAAAGATGGCAGCAAACCACTTGCTGCATTGAAAGTGTGTCGCTCTCCACAGGGTTGGAAGTAAATTGGTGTCATGAAACAGGTTCGTGAAAGGTTCCCAAATTTCTATTCCAGGGATTTAAACCATATTTGCCCCCATTCCATTTAGCCTTCGAGATCGTTAAAGCTTTTAAAAACAGGTCTACTTCACTTCTTTTCATCAGCCCACAACTGAATTGCCTCATATCAGTTCAAAGACCCAGAAAACACAATCTCTGATTTGTGCTGTATTCAAGTTGAGATGAGCTGCATTATGACCATCTGCTTTTCTTTCTTTTTTAGAAAATTTCCCATAAGTAGCATGCACTACATGTAATGCTATAGCATATATCTCTGATGCCATTCTAGTTGTAAGTTTATATCCAATGTTTTCAACCCCCACAAACTAATGATGGTCAGATGTGTAAAGATGAAAATTAAAGGTAAGAATAATGAGATATTTGACTTCTGTCAGGACTGACTCATAACAGAATCGTCAGAATGGTGCCGGTCATAACTCAGGGACTGAGTACCTGTCATCCAAACCAGTTGCTGTGAGGTTGATTCCAAGTCACAGAACTACCATGTGTGCAGAGCTAAACTGAACCGTGTTAGGTAGGGGCTTCAAGGCTGTGTGAGCGTTCAGAAGCAGGCCACCAGGTCTGTCTTCTGAGGCACCACCATATAGATTCAGAAGTATATTTTAGTCAGGAATTGAGCTCTTAACTGTTTGTGCCACCCAGGGATGCCACCCAGAGGTGCCATGGGGGAGAATAGCTTTTCTGTATTTAGTGTCATTCCCAAACTGACAAGGGTGCTAACTTGTGTCCTGTGTCCTGGCTTTTCTTATAGTAGTTGTGTTAGTCTGAGTACATTGGAGAAATAAATCCACAGAAAATCTTATGTATAAAAGACAGTTTTGGATAAAGGTTAAGTGCACATCAAGAAAACATCCCAATACAGTGCTGCCCAAACCCACAAGTCCAACATTAGCCCATGTGTCCCACACCAATCCACAAAGTTCTCCTCCATCTTACCAAACACAGTGGTGCCGGCTGCAGGAGGAAAGCCGAATAAGTGAACATGTAAGCATCTCTTAGCGCTGGCAGGGGTCTCCAGTCTGCTTCTCTAGGACCCAGGACAGCATCGGGGCAGGTCTATGTGGCTTCTCCTCAGGGATGTCTTGCAGTAAGTCAGCCTTGCCACCTGAAGCAGAGAACTGGCTAAGACAGCTGCAACCGAATCTGACCATCAGAAAGCAAGGGACCCAAGAACAAGAAAGGCGAGGCTCACCAAGCCATTGATCTCTCCGCCCTTCCATTAACCCCACCTGTGTTAGTTGGCCAGGTTGTCAGAATAAACTTTAACTATCTCAATAGTGGTATCACTACTTTGAGGAAAACTGAACTCTGATACTGGGTTAGGCAGGTGTATTAGTCTGGGTACATTAGAGAAACAAATCCACAGAAACTCATATGTATAAGAGAGTTTTAAACAAAGCGTAAATGCACACCAAGAAAACCTCCCAACCCAGTGCTGCCCAAGTCCACAAGTCCAACATTAGCCTGTATGTCACCACCAATACACAAAGTCCTCCTCCATCTTACCAAGCACACACAGTGATGCCGGGTGCAGGAGAAAAGCCGAATCAGTGAGCGCGTAAGCATATCAGCACTGGCAGGGTTCTTCAGTTGGCTTCTCCAGCACCCAGGGCTGCATCAGGGTAGGTCCATGTGGCTTCTCCTCAGGAATGGCTCACAGAAAGTGAGCCTTACCAGTTGAGGTAAAGAATGTCTAAGGTTTTACTGCTAAGGCACACTGGTCTGACCATCAGAGAACAAGAAACCAGAGAAAGAGAAAGGCGAGGCTTATTACTGAGGCATTTATCTCCCTGCCCTACAATTAATCCCACATGTGTTTGTTGGCCTGGATAGTTAATAAACCTTAACTATCACAGCAGGTAAAGTAGGGCCCACCTCACAATGCCTCCGTCTTTAAAACTAGTCAGAGTGAAGTCATGACTCTGGGACATTTTCCAGACACTTCGTCTAGTCTTTGCGTTTCCCTTAAGTGCCCAGAGTGTCACTAAATGGGACGGGATGGGCAAAGACCTTGGTGGACCCCTCAGGAGCATATGCTTGGGCACCCTACACTTTGTCCAACAGTGTTTTCAGGCTGACTATCAACTGCCCCTAACTGCAGTTCTTTTTCAATCGCATGCTAGAAAGAGGAAATGGCCACTTTTCTAGTGCAATGCACACAGAGGAGTTTATCCCTCCCCACTTGTGCCCCAGTCAAACCAACACCCTGGCCACCAACCTTCCCCCACTGGCTAACTTGACAGCCAAAACTCAGACTCCTGCCATTGAGTTGATTCTAGCTCATGACTCTATATGACACGGTAGAACTGCCCATGTGGGTTTCTGAGGTTGTTAACTCTTTACTGGAATAGAAAGCCACCTTTTCTCCCCTGGAGCAGCTGGTGTGTATAACCACTCAGCCACGAGGGCTCCATCTCCTTGTGCAGGAGAACTCAGTGATGTATGGTCTACACCAGTGCTGCTCCAAGGGTGGTACATGAACCGGTGATAAACTGTGAGATGTTTATTATCTGTCCATTTTCAGCTAGGTACACAAAGGAAGGCTGGAGGCCATGTCACTGGTATTTCCAATGCCAGCAACGTCATCCAAAGGGCAAATGGTGCTTCAGAGTTTCCAGACTGAGGACAAGCTAAGAATGAAGAAAAATCGGCTGCCCACTGCAAAGGAATTCGCCACTGAAAACCTTATGCTCGGCATGGAAACACTGTCAGGTGGTGGAGGCCTAATAAGTCAAGGCAGAACCTTGTCAGAGAGGGGGCCAGAGGACGAACCCATCTGGTCAGAAATAAGGGGAGGGCCAGCGACAAAGAGGCAGGTCGTTGGCAGGATGGATGGCCTCGGAGGCTGCAACCATGGGTTCAAACATCAGAACGATTGTGAGGGTGACCCAGGACTGGCAGCATTTCCTTGTGTTGTACATGGGGGTTGCTTTGAGGCAGGCCAACTTGATAGCACATACCAACAAGACCAAGTAAGGAAGAGGAAGCCTCTATGATCTCAGAATCTGACATCACTAGGATGTTTTAAGAGACTTTTTTAAAGGTAACCAACAGCCTGGCCCTTCATCACAGAAAGCTGGGGAAGCACCATTGTCCTGGTTTTCCAGACGTTCCCCAGGGGAATTACTCTCCAGCTGCCCACAGAGTCAGCTGGCTCACTACTACACCCTATATTGGCTGCCTTCCAACTCTTGGTTTCCTTCCCCATTCCCCTACCAGTGTTTCTTGCATCTCCCAAACAAACACCTTGCACTTGCCTCCTTCCTTATGTCAGGTCTGCTTCTTGGGCACCCTAAACTCAGACACCCTCCCTTCTAAAAGGCTGCTAACAGTGCCATCTGCTGCCTGGGGCACATCACTGGCGCCACCTCTACCCTTCCCCCAAGGAGTTAAGTAGCCCATTAAGGATGATAAAGTTATCTGCCCACCTCAGCATTTCTTCCTGCTTCCATGGTCCTAGGTCATGGTGATTGCCCCCACTGCCCTTCCCTGCTTCTGAGTAGAGTGGACTGCTGAAAGCTGCTGGAAGACGTGCTTTGAAGCAGTTGGCAGCCAAGAATTGCCAATATTCCTGTGAATATTGAATGGCCCCACCTCACCTTCCAGATTGGTTCTTGACAGGGGCAACTGTTTCAAGGTAGAGGTCTGAAGCATTAATTTATAAGACAGAGAGGCAAGTCAGGAAAATCGGTAGGTTTTTCCAAAACCACTTTTGCATGTCAGTGGAATGCTTTTGTTCTGCTATAAAGCACCCAGGAGCAGCCTTTTATGACTTGAATCATTTACATGTGGCCCAGGGTCTCCTTCGACTTGAGTGCTATTATCCCCCTGTCTGTTAGACCATGCAGCTCTATCTTCAGGCTTGCTCCTTGGTTGTTTATGGATTTCTCAATCTGCCTGCTCAGGCTGAAAAAGGCTTGCTTGCCCATAAAATTCCCACAGTTCTAAATCATCTCTCTCTATCTCTCTCTCTCTCTCTCTCTCTCTCTCTCTCTCTCTCTCTCTCTGTGTGTGTGTGTGTGTGTCTCCTCTCTGCTCCTGCTCTCCTCCCTTTTTCCATCCCGGCCACCCCCTTACTCTCAACTCAGTCCTTAGGACTCTAAGAGCCTACAATGAAAACCATTTTAAAATCTCATTTTGTTCTTCCCTTTTAGCACCGGAATCACCCTGGATTATTTGGAGTATCTAAGGGAGCCATGGTATTGTAGGGGTTACGAGGTAAGATGTTAACTGGCAAGATCAGCAGTTCAAAATCACCAACCACTCTTAGGGAGAAAGACTGGGCTTCCTACTCTCATAAAGAGTTACCGGCTCAGAAACCCACAGGGGCAGTTCTACCCTGTCCTATAGGGTTGTTGTGCATCGGTATCAACTTGCTGGCAGAGGGTTTGGTGAGTATTTATGCAGCCAATTAAAGGAGCTCTGATGTTGTGATGATTTGAGCCCACTCAGGAGGAAGATTTGCTCCCATAGAGATAACAGCCTAACCCCTCTCCCCACAATGAGAAAGTCCTCTCTGTCACATGTGGTCACCATGCATAGAAAATCAACTGGAGGGCACGTAATCACAACACGCCTTGACATCTTCCCTCAGTACCTGCCCTGCTTCAGGCCCTCTGCCAGGGAAGAATCTCCGGAAGCGATTTTAAAAGCCCTTCTAAGAGCATAGTTATGGACTGGCAGAGGCAGAGGTCAGCAGACTCTTGGGAACATGGTCAGTTCTGGGGTTGTTATGAATTGGGCAACCCCTGTGAAAGCGTTGTTGGACCCCCAAAGGGGTTGTGACCCAGAGGTTGATAACTGCTAGGTGAGCATAGTCATTCTGCCTCATGATATTAACTATTACCCCCTCTAAAAACCACAACCACTATTATACTCTGTAATGTTAAATAGAAATGATGGAGATAAAATTGGGGATAAGGTGAACTGGAGTAATCAGAGAAGGCTTCCTGGAGGAAGGGGTTTTAGAAGGCGGCCTGGGGAGGAATCAGCCATTGAAGGGTAGCAGGGAGGATATAAATTATTGTACCAGTGGCCAGACTGGGTGAGATCAAATTTTCCAAGATGGTAGCCAGTCATCTCTCTCAACCAGTCGATTCTTTGCCACCTAATCTAGATACTCCTCCCACCACAAGGTGGGATCTGGGTCCTTTCTATTTGTATATGAGTAAACTGATGTCTGCTTCAACCAATAGAATACAATGTAAGTGATGCTGATGGCCAGGCTGTGCAGTTGCTGCGTTATTCACTTGTACTTGAGTCTTGAGCTGCCTTGTAAGACATCCATTGATCCTGCATTCACTATGCTGCTGCTGCGAAGAAGCTTGAGCTACATAGAGAGACCACCTGTAGATACGCAGCTGACAGTCCTCCCAACCTAGGTGGGCAGAGGGGAGGCAGATATGTGAATGAAGGAACCCTCATGATGCAACCATCAAATCACTATCACGTACGAAAATCTGTTCTTCCCACAGTTCTTCAACAAATCAGCCCAGTTATCAAGCCACCTCAGTCTCCGTGTTTTCCCATCTGAGAGTATACGCTGGAGCCTGTCTGAATTGCTGACCCAAAGACTCTGTCAGCATGAGAAAATGACTGGTGTTTTAAGTCACTGCGGTGGGGTACTTTGTTCATCAGCAGTAGTACCTGGGGACTCAAGTAAAACTGCAGAGCTGCGGGCAGAAGCAGTGCAAGACAAGTCACTGTTGAGTGTGAAATCTGGGGGACACAAGAGAGAGAGCTCTGGGGTCTGTGGTCTACTCTTTCCCATCTTAGAGTTGATAACACGATGGTAGAACACCAAATCAAACCAAGCCGTACCCAACAAACTCACTGCCATCTAATTGCTTCCAATTCGTAGTGAGCCTGTAGAGCAGAGTAAAACTGCCTCCGTGGGTTTCTGGAGCTGTAACTCTTTAGCGGAGCAGAAAGCCTCATCTTTCTCCTGTGGAGAGGCTGGTGGGTTTGAACTACTTGCCTGGTGGTAGCAGTAACCCATTATATCACTAAAGCTCCTTAATAATGATGCAAAGTTTTAGCTACTCAGAGACTGGCAAAGGGCAATGAGGTGATAATGGAGGGATATGGTAGAAGTTGTCCTGCAAAAGAGAAGTAGAGACAAGTTTTCCCTTTGTACCTCCTCAGCACAAAGGAAGGGGAAGGGCAGACTAAGACGCATTTCCTTACCCGATGGATGAGAACCAAAATAATGGAGCAAATGAAATGGCTGGGGGAAGAATGTTCATATTATGCTCTCAATTACCTAATAGCCTCAAGTTTGGGGTCTGAGACAAGAGCACAGCATGAAATCTGGGGCACCAAGATGTGGTTGATAAAAGTGCCAGAATGTGCATCCCTGAAAGGAGGAGGGCCACAACAGAGGACCAGTCAATAGCAGAAGACCCCACCAGATAGCCAGCCTTTGGTGGTGGTGGTGGTGGTGGTTAGCCATTTTCAGTATATAATGTCTGGCTCTACATTTTGCCAGACCTGTTAGATTGACTAAGGGCCATTGTGGCACAGTGGTTACAAGTTGAGCTGACATCCCAAAGGCCAGTAATTTGATACCACCATCATCCCTGTGGCAGAAAGATGATGCTTTCGGCTTCCATGGATTTAGTCTTGGAGAGTCACAGGGACAAATTACCCTATACCATAGGATCCTGTTCAACAGGGTCCCTCACTATGAGCTAGTATTGACTTGATGGCCATGAGTTTAAGGGCCATTTTGGCTTCCTTTTCAAAGGAACCTCATTCAGTGAACTGACTCTTTCTGGTCAATCCTTTCCTCTGACTCTGGTCTGATGTAGCACCTCACCTGGGGAGTGAAGAGGTCTGAAGCTTGGAGCTGCCTCCCAATGAAAGAAAGTAAACCATGATAGTTCATAAAGGCACTTGTGCAAATTGTAAACCACCAACCTTGGCTTAATTCATTTTTTAATTGGATAGAAAGTACTCTGATTATGTTGATGACAAATAAACCAAACATATATATGTGGATCCACACATACACACACACACACAAATACACACACACACACACAAGACGGATGTTTAGGGGCATCTACCCAGCTCTGTCAGAGAGATTTGTCCCAGGTCTGGGCATAGGAGTCAGTCTTCTTTCATTTCAGTGTCTGGCTCTGTAACTGACCTTAAGCCACATGACCTTGATCAGATTGCTTAACATCTCTGAGCCATTTTGGCAACACCGTGTATCAGGGCTGAGAAGGGGCACTGGGTAAGCCCTGACACATGATGGGGGAGGGACTCAGCCAAAATAAAGCATACAAGGGTAATGACCATGGCATTCTCTCCAGTGTGGGCCTCAGAGCAGCTCTGGTTCTAGAAAATCCTACAGAAATAATTTTACCAACCTGGGCCTTCAGCCCTCACGCCAAATTTAACACGTTTCTAATCCACACAATGTTTACAGCTTTGGGTTCTCATCACTCTACTTCTTCCAAGAGACCAAGGAGAATGGAGTGTTTGAGCAATATCCAGGCCACATGACCATCTTTCTCAGTTCTTAACTCACCTTTTCCTCTCTCAAGCACAACTTTAATGTTTCCATGAGTGTCCGTGGCTATGATAAAGAATACGTGTAATGGGAGGTAATCAGGGCCTGCGTCTTCCATAAACCAGTTGCCAAAGACTCTTTACAGATAGGTAATGGTAGGCCCATATGTTTTACTTACCTATTGCTGCTTAGTGACTTTCAATCCCACTCGGTGTATTATTTGCTCATAATTTTGTAATTTGAGGAAGGGTTGGCTGGGGCAGCACATCTCCCCTCCATGCGGCATTGGCCAAACCAGCTCAAGCAGTGAAACCTGGCAAGATGGGTTTGCTTTGGTTCATAGGTCTAGGGCCTAGGTCTAGGGCCTGGGTTCTTGCTGTTGCATTGGCTCCCCAATTTCCCTCCATGTGATCGTACCATGTGCTTGCCTTTAGCTTCCTCACAGCAGGGTGGTTTTCAAGATAGATTTTTTTGTCAGGATAGTTGGGCTGTAGGCCCAGTGACAAAATCCCTTAAAGCGATTAAATTGAATGCACAATTTAATACGTGACTGCCAAATATCCCCCAGAGCACACAAGTTGAAACCACAAGACTTCTCCCTAAGAGAGGTTCCTTGTAGCTTTTGATTGTCTTCTAAGTCCCTTTTCCTTTTCCACAATAATGTCTGCGTTGCTTTATCAATCATCTTCTTTCTTTTTATGTAGCACTATCTCTGGCTGTTTAGTCCAAGCCAATGCAGTTCCTTCCCAAAGTTACTGGGTTTCCCTTGCACTGGATTACATGATGCATTCCATTTTATGAAAGCCGTGTCCCCACATCTCTTTGAAATGGGTCCCTCTCTGTTTTAGGCTGCAATTCAGCCTATTTAGACTCTTAGAAAACCTTTTGTGTACACAAGACTGTCTACAAGGCACTGGATTACATTCTTTTGTGATCTTAGTACAGGGCATGAAAGCTATCTTCTTGATCTGATCCAACGCAGAAGCCATGCTCATGCCATTCCTATTATGGGCCATTATTTTTTGGCAAGAAAGACTTGGGGTTGAAAAATAGGTTTTGTTGGGCAGATAAGTAGGAATGAGATGTCCATTGACGCATGCCCAGGAGAACCAAGCATAGAACAAAAGCCTAGGTTTTCCCGCTGGTGGGTATGGATGGGCGTTAAACCTGGATCAGCCCAATGGGATCGACCTGGGGTCATTCACCATGCCTCCCCCCGGGAATCCTTGAAAAGGCAGGAGTGAGGGGGAGAAAGGAAAAACTGGGGACAGGAACTGGGGAGAGAACTTGAGAAAGAACATGAGACAGGTCTTTTTTTTGGAGGAAAACTTAGGAGAGAGATCTTTGCGTGACCTCGAGCAGTCTCTGCCAGGCTGCAAGGTGGGGAGGAATCCTAGGGGTGCCGCGTAAAACCTGAAACTTCTTTTAACTTTCATTAAACTCACTTGGATCACGAGCCAGGCTTTGGCGTGAATTCTTTCTCATGCAGAGCCAAGAATTGAGATGTAACTCTAGCCCGGAGAGAGATCTTACAGTTTATATTTAAGTCCAGCAAGTCCCTGCTCCTTCATAGTTCATATTTTCTGCTCAAAAAAACACACAACTAAACCCCAAACAGAAGTAACTTCTTTAGCTTCTCTTTACCCTTCTGTAGTTTATAATTATTTGTCTGTTGCCTCCATTGTTAATGACGCTGAGAGTTCAGATTCTAGATAAAGCAGAAGAATGTCACTGCCACCCAAAATAGTCGTTCTTAGTGTTAGTTGGTGCCCAATCAATCCCTGCACATCCACTCACTTGCTGCCATTGAGTCAATTCTGACTCATGGCAGCCGAGTATACATGCCCTCGTAGGTTTCTGAGACTATACATCTGTACAGTAGAAAGCTTCAGCTTTCTCTCTCAGAGCAGCTGGTAGTATTGAACTGCCGACCTTATGGCTAGCAGGACAATATGTTACCAGGGATCCTTTTCAAGACTGTGCCCTTTCAGAAACAGATCACCAGGCCTGCTTTCCTAGGAACCTGTGGGTGGGTTTGAAGCATCAACCATTTGGTTAATATGCAAGTGCTTAACTAATGGGCTTTATCCTGGTTTGGAAAACGTAAGTCACGGGTCTTTTGCCTAAAGAGTCACTTTCAATGGTCCTGGCTTGTTTCATGGGAAAGGCCAGTTCAGGGGCTCCCGGACAGATGGTGGGGTAGGATCCTTATTTAGTAGGGCCATATTGGGGTGGGGGGCGGCAGGGAAGTGTGTGTGTAATCTGCATCTTTAACAAATGCCCCCCCCCACTCATATGAGAAACACTGGCCCCAATTGTCCTCTGCCTCTCTTGTTGCTGCCTTTTTGGGGATTTTTCTGGCTTTTAGCAGCCCTGGAGGCCCCTCCTATCTAGGCAGGAAAAGGAGCCAATAAATAATTTCACACTAAGGTGCTAGAGAGTGATAACAGCTAATCCCTTCCAAGGGCAATTGCTCTCAGAAAGAAAGAAAAAAAAAGAGAGAGAGAGCTCAGGGGTTTGGGGGGAGCAATTTAACTCCAATGAATAGTGTCTCCTGGAAGAGTAGTACACTTTGTCACTGCAATGGGAGTCATATATGAACATGTGCGTATGTGAAACCCCTCGCATCAGTCTCTTCTTCTGCTTTTGTGTAAATTGGACTTTAAACACATTCTCTAGGAAGTGTTTGAATGCCTCTGTTTATGGAAGCTTCTTGACAGAAGGGGGATTTTTGTCTCTTTTGTTCAGTGAGAGAGCCCCAAGGTCTGGCATTTAATAAGTAAGTAGCAAGCTGGTTGAATGAATGGGTGAATGAGTGAGTGATGTAAAGAAGCCTTCTGCAGCCTTCCAGGTCGAGAATGCCCCCCTCAGAAGCCTGGCTCTGGTCTAAAGTGAGGTACACCTCTCTCCCTTCCCATTTCATGCTTTCCCGTGGTCTGCCTGGGATTGAGCTGAAAAATGATTTTTCATGCACGTCATCCTCATTATATCATTATCCCTCAGAGCAAAGCTCTCTGACCACGCTGAAGACCTGTATTTAATGTGAGGAAAGGTGATTTAATGGAGTGGAGAGCGCAGCAAATGACAGACAACCCTTTCAGAATAGCAGAGCAGGCTGTCCCTCCAAGGGGGAAGGGACAAAAAGGGAAAAGAAAAGAAAAATGGCGAGGGAGGGGGGGCAACTCTCACTCTCCTAACAGGCTGAAATAAGAAGTCCTTTTGGTCAGCTTCATCAGAAGACAAACCTGAAAGGGGCCCCTTGCCCTCCCCGCCAGCGCATAACTGACTTACCATGCATTTTACCTTGGAGCTGATTATGCGCTGAGTTGATGCAGACAGGGAGAGTTTATTGACATACGGTCTCCCCTCACACATTTTGTTACAGCCAGGCATCAGGGACTGAGCTGCAGGATATTAAAGGATTTGGAAGCGTTATCAAGGAATGGTACATATTTATCAAAACCAGGGTGATATTACAAAGCTGGGTTGCTGCTACACCTGGGTGTGTTATGTGATTAAAAATAATGACAATGCATCCTCTTGATGGATTTTGCACCTGGGAGAATACTGAGCAGGTCTGCTGGACCACCCTTGGTCGAGAATTCACACCTAACAACCCCTTTGGTCTCAGAAGAAAATTGTGGCTGCTAGCTCACACTTGGAATCCAGGTAGGGCAATGTTTAAGCACTTCACTGTTAACCGAAAGAGCAACACTTGGAATTCACCAGCTATCCCGAGTGAGAAAGATGTGACCATGTGCTGCCACAAAGATTACAGCCTTGGAAACCTTCCGGGAGGTTCTTCCCTGGCCTACAGGGTTGCTGGAGTCAGAATTGACTTGACTTCCATGGCATTGAGCTGTTTTGAGTTTTGAATGGCTGAATTGGAGACTTAAGGATTGCAGGAAGATTTGAGAACAGCCTGAGATATGCAGGCGACCAGCCTTGCTTGCTGCAAGGGAAGAGGATTTGAAGCACTTACTGATGAAGTTCAAAGATGATAGTCTTCAGTATGGATTACAACTCGAGGTTAAAAGAATAAGAATCCTCACCACTGAACCAATAAGCAACATGATAAACAGAGAAAAGATTTAAATGATGAAGCATTTCATCTTACTTGGACCCATCCACAACCAACGCTCATAGAAATATCTGTAAATAAATCACTGGATAAATTGCTTTCAGTGTATTTGCTGCAAAAGTTCTATTAAACATTTTTTTGAACCAAGGTGACTTTGCCACCTTAAAAACTCAGGAATATCCTATCCCAAGGCATGATTATTTTCATGTGGAAGCTGGAAAATGCATAAGGAAGTCCCATGAGAAGAATTGATGCATTTAAAATATGGTCCTGGTGAGGAATATTGAATACACCAAGGAACTTCTAGGAGAACAAACAAATCTATGTTGAAAGAACTACAGCCAGATTGATTCTTAGAAGCGAGGATGGTGACATTTGGCTTCATGTACTTTGGGTGTTATCAGGAGGGACCAGTCCCTGGAGTTGGGCAGCATGCTTGGTCAAGACAAAAGGAGGACAAACCTCCACAAGATGGGTTGACACAGTGGCTCAAATGTAGGAATGACTGTGAGAAATGCGCAGGGCAGCGTGTTGTTTTGTTCTGCTGTACATAGAGTGGCCATGAGTTGGAACCAAGTTGACAGCACCTGGTTACGCAATGGACTAATGGCAAGATCAACCATTCAAAACCACCAGCCACACCTCAAGAGAAATATGAGGCTTTTTTACTCCCGTAAAGAGTCGCAGTGTGAGAAACTCACAGGGGGAATTCTACCCTGTCATATAGGGTCACTGTGAATTGGCATCGACTCTACAGACGTGAACGGCAACAACAACAACAACAACAACAAACGCACTAATGGTGGCTGGGTACATGCGCAGACACCCATCCACTCGCACTGGAGCTAAGTTAGTGGTTTCAGCAGGAAGCTTACCTCAGTGGTTTCCAGAACTCCCTCGGGCTGAAATAATTTACACCAGGTCCTTCAAATATCCCTGGTACCCCGGGCATCTTTCATTTCCCAGAGTTGGTTGCATGACTTAAGGCTTGATGATCATGGGGCCACATGAAGGATGCCTATGTGCTCCAACCACTGCCTTCCTAGAGAGTGCTGTGGACAATTGCCTTCAAGTCAGCCAGCTCCTGACTCATGCGGACTCCATGCACTACAGAACTCAATGCCCACTGGTCCTGCCCCATTCCTTCAATGGGTTGTAGATTTGACCCCTTGTCAGCTGGGGGGTTTTCAGTGGCTGATGGCTTGAAGGAGTTCACCAGGCCTTTTCTCCTAGTCTGTCGGTAGGAAGAAAACATCGCTAAAATCTGTTCAGCATCATAGCAATATGCCAGCCTCCACTAGCAGTTAGGTGGTAGCTGTAACAGGAGGCGCACTGGCCAAGAATCAAACCCAAATTTCCTGCATGGCTAGTGAGTATTCTGCCATGGAACCACCATTTCTTCTCTCCTGGTTTCTAGTGTTTATGTATATAAGATTTCAGTACCTTCTAACAAGCAGTAAGTAAGACTGCACCACGGGTCACCTCTATTTAGCTCTCCCCCAAATTTTTCCACATGAATTATAAAGTGTGTGACAGTTGTACTATGTTTCTCTTTTTAAAAATTGCTGGGTGAACTTAAAACAACACAAGGAAGTGCCAGCATAGCAAAATGATACCCACCTGCTTATTTATCTTAAGAGAAGAAAAGTCGTGAATGCATTCACTCAGGTGAAAATATCATTCATGGAAAGAAGTGCCTAATGGTCACCAGGACCCATGGTTAATCCAGGCATGGTCATCTGATTCCAATCGATCAGACCTAGCTATAAATCACTTATAAGTCTGGGTAATTAAAAGCAAATATAAATTTTCAAAGAAATAACGTTGCATGGGATAGAAAGGGAAATACATAACAACATCAGACATAAATATGCCTCAAGACAAACTCATTGTGCACATCCAGAATACATAATGGCTCTTGATAAGATGCGTTTCCCACTAGACCCTAACCCAAGCCAGTAAAAGCCAGAAACTCTACAGTAAACTGTGGATTGTACTACTCTGAAATGGGAGCTGTGTCTCTAGACCTAATGTGGGGCTGTTCGTGCTGAGGACTCACCAATACCTGCTGCAGTGACAACAGTCCAGGTGAGAATAAGGAAATCTGGATGACAGCCAGGATATAGGAGCACTGAGACCTCCAATTGCTTCTAGGCGAGCATGGCCTAATGGGCTTCCATTTCTGCACCTCTGTCAGGAGGAGTTTGTTCTGGAAAGTAATGGTTTCTAAGGAAGTATTTCTTAAATTTTCACATGCATGCACTTACCCAGGTTCCTGGAAATTGGGCTGGGGGGCAGATTCTGATTTTGTGGGTTCAGGGTGGGGTCTAGGATCCAGCAGTTCTAGAGGCCCTGGTACTCTTGGGCTGTTAACCACAAGGACAGTAGTCCTAAACCACCAGCCACTCCTTGGGAGAAATATGAGGTTGTAGACTCCGGGCAAGAGTGACAGTCTGGGAAACCCACAAGGGCAGTTCTACCCTGTCCTGTAGGGTCACTATGAGTCAGCATCAACTCGAAGGCATTAGCGTGGGAGAAGCTAATGCTGATGTTGCTGGTTCCTTGACCTATGATACTTTGAGTGGCAAAGTCCCAAGGGCCTTCCCGGATGTGATGGCCAAAAGCAGTAGTGTTCACCCTTGGTCATACTTTGGAATCCCTTAGGAGCTTTCCAGCCTCCCATTGGCCTGGCGCCATCCCAGGCCAATGAAGCAAAGCTTAGTGGAAGCAGGATTCAGGTCACGGTCAGTGAGAAAGCCCCCTTGGCAATGCCAACGTACAGCCAGTACAGAGTCGAACTGGTCGACGACTCCACAGGATTCCATATACTTTGGTGAAGCCAGCTGTTTGGGCAAGGTTTTCAGAGTTACCACCCATGTAGACTTGTTGGTGATAGTGCATTAAATAGAGCACATGCAGTGCATTGCATGAGTGGCCTTTGTCATGCAACCACATCAGGGGGATGTTGAGCCAATTTCTCTGGGAGACCAAGGGTGTTGGCTCCATCCTGAACGTTGGCAGGGTAATGGACTGACACAGAGGAAACTCATTCTCTTTGTGGCGGTGCATTAATGGGTTCTTCACAGAAGGCCAAGTCCATGGCTGCAGATGCAGATGCTCACGGGGCTGAGGGAGCAGGTCAAACCCTAAGTCCGAGGTGGGTGTTTGCATATTTACATGCCCTCACTGCCATCAAGTCCATTCCAACTCACAGGCCCATGGGACTGAGTAAAATGGCCCCCGTGGGTTTCTGAGACTGTGATTCTTTAGAGGAGTAGAAAATCTCCTCTTTCTCCAGAGGAGCGGTTGGTCATTCAAACTGCTGACCTTGAGATTAACAGTCCAACTCCTGACCACTCTTGTCGTCAGAATTATATTTATATACACAAGTATATATATATCCTTTCCCAAAAGAACTCCACATTTTCAAATCATTCTTGACACTCATGACCTTTTTTCCTCTATAGCCATGCCTTTGGTTGAAACACAGATATAAGAGAAATATTTATCTACTTATAGGGGTACAAAAGGAGCTTTGGTGTAATAGTGTTTGCATGTTGGGCTGCTAACACCAAAGTCAGCACTTTGAAACCACCAGCCACTCCGTGGGAAGAAGAGTCTGTCTACTCCTATAAAGAATTACAGTCTCAGAAACTCACAGGGACAGATCTACTCTGCCTCATAGGGTCACTATGACTCAGCATCACCTCCCTGGCAGTGAGGTAGATTTTGGTTTCATAGAGATACAAGTCAGTCCTGAGCTGCTGAAGACAAGGTTGGCAGTTTGAACCCACCAGCTGCAGAGAAAGAGGAGGCTTTCTATTCCCATAAGGAGCTACAGTTTCAGAAATACCCACAGGGGAAATTTTAACCTCTCCTGTAGGATCAATATGAGTCAGAATCGACTTACCGGTGGTGAGCAAGTGCTGGGGACCCTAAAGAGGTTCCGGTGGACCTTAAGAGTTCTACTAATTGTTCATGCTCTGTAAAATTAAACCAAGATTTTACTTTTGCAAACATTATTTTTTCTAAACATGTCTAACTGTAAAACTATACTCACATGCGGGTCTTTGAACCTGGTCAGTGGTCTGGGGAAGTGAAGGGCCCTGACATCCTTTGTTGTTGTTAGTGCTGTCCAGTCATTCTGACATTACAGGGACCTTCTTTGCAACACAAGGCAGCACTGCCCGGTCCTTTGCCAGCCTCAGGGGTAGTATGTTGGAGCCCATGGTTTCAGCTACTGTGGCCTCCAGTTCACCAAGGAGTTTCCTCTTTGTGATGCTTACTAAACCCGTTTCTGAGGAGTCCATTCCAACTCACGGTGATGCCGTGTGGGTCAGCACCACGGGACCCCACAGAGCTTTCAAAGGCTGGTCGTTCTGATGTCAATCAGCAGGCCTTTCTCCTGAGGGGCCTTGGATTTGAACCGCAAACCTTTTAATCACCAGTGGTTGAGCGCGGTAACTGTTCACATTACCCGGGGACACCCAACCCTTCTTTCCCTCATCGCTTCATAGGTGATCCATCTCCAATCCAAGAGGACAGAGAAGATAGATAATCCAGCCTGAGCTGCGTATGTCAGGTCCAAACTTTTCAGTGTCATGGAACAAATAGCCAAAAACCATGATGAAATGGCTGGGAAAATTCAGTCCAAATCATTCCAAAGAAATGAGTAGCGGTGCACTCTTGGGAACTTGCGCTGTGACAGCAGCCACCAGGAAGACCCGGGTAGTCCAGAGCCTTGCCACCCCAAATATGGTCACAGACTAGCAACATCAGGAGCTTGATAGAAGTGCAAATTCTCAAGCCCTACACAAGGTCCACTGAACCAGCGTGTGCAATTTACCAAGACCACCAACGGATCGGGGTACCTGTGAAAACCAAACCAAACCCATACTCACTGCTGTCCAGTCGAGTCAGACTCAGAGCAGCCCTATGGGCCAGGGTAGAGCTACCACTGTGCATTCCCAAGACTGTAATTCTTTAAAGGAGCAGACAGCTTGTTGTTCTCCTTCAGAATGCCTGCTAATTTAGAACTGCTAGTTTGGTGGTTAGCAGCCCACTGCCTAACTGCTAGGCCACCAGGGCTCCTTTTGTGCTTGTGAGAGTTCGAGCAAATACCATTAGCAAGTAGAGAAGAACCTGGAAGAAGAAGAGCAGGGTCAGAACTGTGAGTCAATTTGGTCATTAGCACATTTCTGTGTTTACTTATTCTGTTCCTTCCCTTGTGTATTCAGTCAACAATTCTTCTTTGAACACCTCTGAGCCAGGATCTGTGATATGCTAATTAAGTTGGTTTAGGAAAGGGGTCTGCCTTAGTGACTCCTGCTTCCTGGCTTTTCCTGCTTCCAGATCCCCTCTCTTTATTTCCTTCCACATTAGAAGCACATCCTTACATGTGCAGCTGATCCCTAGTTCAGGACCGGAACTTATGTGTTGGCATGCATGCTCATAGCTCGCTCAGTGGAAGTGCAAAAAGTCAATTCCTTCAAGAGCCTAGCACAGTCTGTAAGATTGGGATGGTGTTAAAAGTGGTGGGGTTGGTGTTAGTTCCCGTTGAGCCCATTCTGCATAGGATGCCTTCATGTGACAGAGTAGAAATGTCCCCATTGGTTTTCCTAGTCTGTCATCATTACCAAAGGAGCCCCGGGGGGTACTTTAAGGAAAGTGTTGGACTGTCAACTGCAAAGTCAGGGGTTCACACCTACCAGCTGCTCCGCAGGAGACAGATGAGACCCTCTCCTCCCATGAAGATTTACAGCCTCAGAATCCCATGATTGGGTCGCTATGAGCCATGGTTGGTTCCATGACAGACCCAAAGCCCACTTTATATCGAGTTGATTCCAACTCATGGTGATCTTATATACTTGTTGTTGTTGCTGTCGGGTGCCATTGAGTGGTTTCTGACCCAAAGTGACCCTATGCACAACAGAACCAAACACTTCCAGGTCCTGCACCATCATCAAATTTGTTCTCTGCCTGAGTCCATTGATGCAGCCACGGTGTCAATCCAGCTCGTTGAGGGCCTTCCTCTTTTGTGCTGCCCCTCCACTTTACCAAGCAGGATGTCCTTCTCCAGGCAATATGTCCAACATATTTGGGAGGCAAAATCTTTCCATATATGCTGTCAAGGGCACTCTGGCCTGACTTCTTCCAAGACAGATTAGGTTGTTCGTTTAGTAGTCCATGGCAGGGACGAATTTTCCCTATAGGTTTCTGAGATATTATGTCTCTATAGGAATAGATAGCTTCATCTTTCTCCCACAGTGAAGCTGGTGGGTTAGAAATGTTGACTTTGCATTTAGTAGCTCTGTTAGTAGCCCGCCATGTCACCAGAGGTCCTTTGCGTTTGATGGCAGTGGGGTAGAATGTTTACAATGGCAAGACCTTTTTCTCATGTATTGCTACTGACCGCGGTCTAAAGCCCAAGTGCTTAGCCATTGGGCCACCAGGATTCTTCGTGGTAAGGATGTGTTGCTGCCAAAGTTCATGAACACTACACAGCAGTGGGGTTTTGGAACTGCTAGGTAGTTTAGCTTAGGGACTAAGGCATCCATTACGCATGGTCAGCAGTCTGAGACTTTGTCCCATGAACAAGTGGTACACTGCGCATGCTCAAAGGCTCAGGTTCCCAGCCAGGAAGGGGAGGTACACCTGGGTGTGTTCTGCACCTGAATTGGCCCACCAAGGCCAGGTGAATTCAGTTCAGCCAATGAGTTCAACCAGGGTCACCAGCACGCCCCACCTCTGGGAGTAATTTAAAAGGCAGGAGCACAGAGCAGACCTCGTGACTTTCAGGGAAGCTTCTAAGGAGATGCACATTTCTGAAGAGCCCTGCAGGTGCCTTTATAAACATGAAACTTCTTCTAATTCTCATAAAACTCACTTGGATCACAAACTAGGCTTGGAGGTGAATGCTTTCTCGTGTGTAGCCAAGGAGCAAGGTATAGCTCTATCCTGAGAGATCTCACAGAACCATTGATTGCCCTGGCATGTTTTGGAGTCCTGATGGTGTCATGGTTATGCTTTGTGCAACAGTTTAAAACCACTAGTCACTCCACAAGGGAAAGATGGGGCTTTCTATTCCTATAAAGAGATACATCCTCAATAACTCACAGGGGAATTCTACCCTGTCCTACAGGGTTGTTATGAGTCAGCATTGACTCAATGGCAGTGAGTGAGTGCCCTGGCAAGTAAGCCTTGGGTATCTACATTAACTCTCAGTTTCTGGTTAGCTTTTCACCACTTCACCCCATGAACTTGAACTGCAGTGGATGAGGGTTAGGAACTCTGGCTCTGGGGCTGCTTGCTTGAATTTTCACATCATGGCCCTGCCCGTGATGGGACCTTTGACAGTTGGGCAAATGAGCTCAAGCCCGAGTTTCCTTTTCTGCAGCATAGGCTGAGGAAGGAGATGTCTTCTTTCTTGTGTGCTAACTGACTTTTACCAGTTACTAGGAATTAGATCTTTCCACGAGGAAGATCAGGGAGAAGGGGGAAGGATGAAGCAACTTGGATAGAGGTGAAGGCAGCGTGAGGGGTCAGAGAGAGATGAAAGGACCACCATGTCACCTTTGACTACTCTTAGTGAGGCTGGCTTGGAGTGCAGGAGACAGGGAGAGTGAGGACACGGGCTAAAGGCAGTGCTCATTCATTACTTCCGGGCAGAGTTCAGCCTTTGGCATGTTTGTTGGATGCTGGCGCTGTGTTCATCCAATGAAACTTCAAACTTCTGTCCTCTCATTAACCCTTTGTCTCTCCTTTGTTCACGATTTAGAACTTCTATTCTCGGGTTCTCTTTAGAGCCCCAGGAAATCAGAAGTCACAAGTCACTTCTGTTTACAGAGAGGCCCCCAGCATGCAAAGGCAGGAGGGTGTGTTAACAGCACACCGGTCCAGTGGCTGGTTACGCCCATGCAGTACATTCTCCATCCCTTAGCTCAACAAAAGGAAAATCACCAAAGAAAAAAATTTTTCTTTTTCATGGATATTTACTTTTTCAGTTCCCTCCCCCACCCATAATCTGTGTGAATTACAATAGAACACGCACACACACACATACACACAATTTTCTGCAAGAACGTGTTACTCCCGTACATTCTACCCTCCTCCCTCACTGCCTTCTACCCTTTTTTCTCCTATCTACTCTCTTCCCATGACACCCAATGGATAGGTAGGGGAATTCAAATTAGACCACAGTCTCAAATGTAGTTCAAAGCTCACTCACGCACTGCTATTGTGCCAGTTCTGACTCATAGTTACAGGATACAACTGTCCTCTTGGATTTCTGAAACAACAATTCTTTGTGGGAGTTGAAATCTGCCCTTCCTACAGGAATGCAGCAGGTGCGTTTGAACTGCCAACCCTGCAGTTAACAGGCCAATGTGAAGGGATTTTGCCACTTTGCCACCAAGGATCCTAAAGGTAGCATGAGGAGAACATTTATTAAATCTTCCATGGTACACAGGCAAGGGGGAGACCTGAACTACAGCTCTCGGGATTCTTGGTGCCTCGCAGTGGACAGTTCCAGCCGCATCGGATCCAAGCTTCCCAAGATTTGCAGAGCCACCAGCATAGTCTTTGCTCCTCTCCAGGATTCACAATTGCTCCCTGGTTGCTCAGGTATGTAGGAGTTTAGTGGTTCTCTAATGCAATCATCCCATTTTGCAAAGAAGATGCTGATGCCCAGACCGGGGAGAAGATTATCTGAGGCCACTGAGAAGGACACCATCACCTCAAGTCCTTCTGACCCCCCACAAGTTTCTGCCAACAGCACTGAACTCTGGGTTACCTACTCAGTCTTTTGAAGCCTTAGCCAGCTGATGCAGCTGCCAGTTGGATTGATCAGGGTATGTGACCCAGAGCTCCTTAGAACGCGCCGCCCCCAAATGCAAATTTACTGCCATAGAGTTGATACTGACTCATAATGACCCTATAAGACAGGGTAGAACTTCCCTGTAGGTTTCTGCGACTAACTTTCAGCCTTTCTCCTGAGAAGTGGCTGGTTGTGTGGTGGTTTAGATCTTGCAGTTAGCAGCGTTTTAGCATGAGAGGTAGGGTCACATTTCTGTTCTGATTATGCTCCATTTTCTGAGATGCCAGTGCCGAGGCCCCCCCCCTGCAGGTAGCAGTGAGATTTTTCTCACTAAACTGCGCTGGATGGGAAACTTGGGGCAAGTAGTGCATCGCAGCCAAGGAAGATCTCATTGACAGTCCAGTACTTGAATAAGGCAGGAAGACACAGGAGTGGCCATGTGGCGGTGGGGAAAGTGTTCCAGGTATGAGACAGTCAGTGCAAAAGGCCTTGTGATTGGGTTCTCCAAGCTTCTTCCTGTAAAAGCAAGGAGACCAATGTGAGTGGGGCATGACACTCTGTGTAATGAGGAAAGATGATCACTGTGTGGGCCTCCTGTATGATTGAGAAGCCAAGGGGAATTTTTAAACCCTAAGCCAGTTCAATGCTCAAGGAAGCATCAGTCAAGACATCAAATGACACGTTGCATTGGCTAAATGTGCTACAACAGATCTTTTAAAAAGACTGAAGATCAAGGATGTTACTTTGAGGAAACTGCCTGATCTTGTGCCAAATCTCGCCATGGTTGTTAGGTTGGAGTCCATTTTTGCAGCCATGGTGTCAGCCCATCTCCTTGATTGTCAGTCTCTTTTCTTGTGGACCTTCAGTTTTACCAAGCATGATGTCCCTTTCCATGGACTGGTATGTCCTGATAAAATGTAGTAGCTACCAGATTGGATGTCATGCCTTTAGAACAATGGTTCTCAACCTTCCTAATGTTGACACTTTCATATAATTCCTCATGTGTGGTGCTCCCCCCAACTATAAAATTATTTTTGTTGCTACTTCATAACTATAATACTGCTACTGTGATGAATCGGATGACCCCTGTGAAAGCATTGTTCGACCCCCCCCATGGGGGTCGCGACCCACAGGTTGAGAATCACTGCTCTGGAACATTTTCATCATAGAAGAGAGTTCGGTTGCACAGCTCTGAGTTAGAGGGTGAGACGGGTTATTTGACATTCATTTGCTGATGTGTTTGCGAACCCAGTGGAAACACTTGCGAATGAGCATCTTCTTTAGCCATATTCCTGGATCATTCAAATGCCATCTCCCCTGTGAATGCCTCACTCCATCCTTGGCTTTCCACACTTGCCATATGAAAATGGGATAATATTCAATACTTAGCATTATATATAACCCAGTATTTGGTAGTCTGCCTCATACAGATGCGAGTCTCTCTTTTTCTACTAATATTTAATTTTGATATGTGAAAACATACAAAGCAAAATCTGTTCCATTTCAACCCTTTCTGGACACAATGTTCAGTGACATTGGTCACACTCTTCATATTGAATTAACATTCTTGTTCTTTCTATTCTAGGTGTTTCTTTTTACTTAATCTCTCTGCCACAACCCTCTCACATATATTTTGAATTATCTGTAGCCCATTTAGATTTGTGCTGATTTTTAAAGACTGCAATACTCAAGGATGCAATCCTTTAAGAGCTAAATTGTTATTTAGTTTAAAGATGACGTCAGGGGACAGTTTCAATTCAAGGTTTGAAGAGTAACTCAGGGTCATAGTCTCTGGGACTCTTCCAGTTAAGTAAGTCTAGATAGTTAAAGAATTTTAAATTATGTTCCACAAGGTTCTTCCTTTCTATCAGCATCCTTAGGAATCCTGGTGCTATGGTGCCTGCTAACCTCAAAGTCAATAGTTGAAACCACTCTGCAGGGGAAAGAAAAGGCTTTCTGTTTCCTTAAAGAATAGCAAGCGAGGAAACCACAGGGGGTGTTCTATACTGAGTGAAAATTGACTCCATGGAAGCGAGTTTATGTTGTTATCGAAAAAAGAACACATTTTAATGGGGGCTCTGACAGATAATATAACAATCCATAAATCAATTAGATCAAGCGAGTTTGTACATATGCTGCCACCATCATTTTCTAAACACTATCATTCTACTTGACCCCTTTGATATCAGCTCCTGTTTTTTCCCTCTTTCCTCAACCCTCACACCCTTACTAAATTATATATAAATTAATATCTTTATACACACCGTCTTCTGTGTCCCTCTACCCATATTTCTGTTATTCGGCCCCTAGGCTGTGTGTTTGTGTGTTCTAAATCCATCATTGTTATCAGTTCCCTTTCCCTTCCCTTCCCTACACAGCCACCCTGTGCCCTCATGGTATCTGAGTCAGTTCGAGTTGACTAGAGAAGCACATTCATAAACACTCATGTGTCTTAAAAAAGCTTTATATAGAAGAATAATTGTATATTAAGAAAACATCCCAGCCCAGTCCAGACCACGTCCATAAGTATGAAATTAACCCATATATTCAATAACAGTGTGTAAATTTTTTTCATACTTATGCAACACATGCAATGAAACCAAGTGCTGGAAGATCACAGGGCAGTCAGTGGAATGTCTTATGGACCCAGTAGAGGTGGAAAGTGGCATGAGTCTCCACATGACTCCTCCCCATTCAAGGCTCTGGCTGCCATCAATGTAGATCCATGTATCTTGTCAGCAGGAATATCAAGTCATGGGTGTCTCTCACCTCCAGGAAAGAATACAGGAGTTGCCAGAATCCTCAAGAGAAGGCCATGCCCACATTGAGACCTCACTGGCTATGGCCTGAGTGACAGTCTGGACTCCACCCCTATGCAAGATGATGGGAGATTAAAAAGCTACTACTGTATCGCTACTCCCATTACTGTTCCTGAGGATTTTATCTGTCCTGGATTCCGTGCGTGGTTGCTAATTTTTTTATGATTTTTCTTTTAGCATCTATCTGTGGTGTCCCTGATCTGAATGCCCTGATGCAGTATCTGTGAGTCTCCTGTGAGCAGGGACTGTGTTCTCTGCATCTGGGTCTTCTTAAAGCTTTGCAAAATGTTGTCATTTGAATAACACTCAATAAATATTTGTTGAAGGAATGGCATTGCTGGTGACAGTCAGTACCTATTCTCCAATCAGTTTTATGGTTGGCGGTCTTTTTCCTCTCAGACATATAGCTGAATCATTACAATGTGAGGGTCTGAGCCTGGTTATATTATTGGGACATGTAGTCAAAAGACAAAATATGTTTGCCTAAAGCACCTTTTGAGTATGATGTTTCAATAAAATGAATTGGACAGATCCTGGCAGCAGACATGTTTCAGCCGCTCACAAGCTATGTGGCTTTGAGTAGTGTACCCTAAGCTCTGAATTCAAGGTAAGTAGTTTCAATGGTCAATATGCATGTGAGAGCTGGACAGTGAGTAAGGAAAACTGAAGAAGAATCAATGCATGTGAATGATGTGCAAACAATACCGAAAGTCGTCTGGGCTGTCAGAAGAACAAGCAAATCCCTCTTGGAGGAAGCACGGCCAGAATGCCCCTTAGAAGTGAGGATGGCAAGTCTTCATCTCACATCCATTGAAGATGCTATCAGGAGAGGCTGGTTCTTAAGAAAGGACATAATGCTTGTTAAAGTACAGGGGCAGCAAGAGGAAAGAAGACGCTTGATAAGATGGATGTCCACAGTGGCTACAGCAATGGACTCAACATGGACCAACGACTGTGGTGATGACACAAGAGCAGGCAGGGTTTCATTCCGTTGTACAGTTCCGGTCTCTGGTACAAAGGAAAATAATTTGCCCTATCCTGTGGGGTTGAGGCTATTGCGCCTGCTGTGTATTTTGTCCTAAGGACTTGCAGTGTTGTTCTTTATACAGTGTTGTTGTTATTAGCTGCTTTTCGGTCCATTTTGACTCATAGCGACCCCCATGCATTTCAGAGTAGAACTGTTCCATAGGGTTTTTAAAGCTGTGACCTTTTGGAAGCAGATTTTCAGGCCTACCTTCCTTAGGCACCTCTTGGATTCTGGGTGGGATTTAACTGCCCACCTCCTGGGTGCTAGTCAAACACTACCCAGGGAGTCCTCCCACTGAATAGTGAGTGTATTCCCACCTAGGGTGCTCCTCTTCCAGTACTTGTTTGGACGGTATTCTCTTTTGATCCACAGGGTTCCATGGACTCATTCTCAGTAGTACATCATCAGGTCTTTCTTCCCAGTGTGTCCTAGCTTGGATGCTCTGGTGAAGCGTGTCCAGAGTGGCTTGCTCTGGTTATAATCGTAGCTGGTGACACCGCTTACAGCAATCACAGCTATAGATAAATGACAACATGATGACAAAATGACAGATGGGTGGCAGCCTAGGGAAGGAATGATCAACACAACACAACCTGAGTGGAAATCGAGGTATTGAGTCTCTGAGAGTCCAGGCTCTTCGTCCTGGCACAGCCTGGGGCAGGGTCTGGAGCCAGGAACTGTGGCTGCTGGGGTGAGGACCCCCAGCTTCCCCACTTGGCATTCCCTCCTTAAACACAGCTGGCAGCCTGTGGGAATTGTCTTTCCCCTTGCACATGATGGCACTGACGAGCATAACGCAACCCTGCTGGTGGTTAATGACTGGTGACATTTTGAGGCCGCTGCCCACCTTTGGTTGAGGGAATTTGCCAATGCTCGGAAGTTGTTGGGCTCTAACGAAATGCAACCCCGGCAAGCAAGCACTGAGTCAATTGCATGAGGTGTGGGGCACTCTGACATCCCCGTGTGACCGTGAACAGCAGGCTGTGGAGCAGTGGTGGCTGCTGAGGCTCCTTTCTCCTGGCAATACTGGCGTGCTGAAATGGCGGTCTGATTTGCCATGGAAAGCAGGGTTTCATGGGAACTTGAGGATTAAGAATCCACATGCCTGCAATCAATATTGCATGTTCATCGTATAATTTACTTTGAAAGGGAGACGACACAGTTCTCCGAATTTTTGGGTGAAGTAAACCACTTTTCCAAAGGAGTAAGTGGATTTCTGTGTTTATAAAACATGCCCACCACTTGGGAGTGCAGAGGATATTGGAGGATGGTAAAGAAGAGCAGCAGGAGAGGACCTGAAGACCTCATGTTTCCTCAGGGTCACGGGCCAGGCGAAACCAATGTCCCTGGAACACCACTGTCTCTCTGGAATGGTATTAGCACAGCTTGTTATTTGCACACTGTACTGAGTTCATTCTGACTGGCAGTGCCCCTATAGGGAAGAATAAACATGCCCCAATGAGTCTCTAAGACTATAATTCTTTACTCAAATAGAAAGCCTCATCTTTTTTCCATGGAGGAACTGGTGGATTCAGAACTGCTGACCTGGTGGTTAGCAGGCCAACACCGAACCTACTATACTACCAGGACATTTCTGTTTAGACTAGAGACTTTCAAATGGATACAACAAGACCCATCCCAACCCTGTTCATGGCTATCAACCCCCCTTTCTGTGAAGTCCCCACTACGTTCTGTGAAGTTCACCACTTTCTCCGTGTGTCTGTGTGTCTGTGTGTGTGAGAGAGAGTTATAAAAACAGGAACTTTGACCTCTTTTTAGAACTCTTGCAATTCCAGGGCTTGCTCAACAAAGCACGAATCCCCAGTGTCTTCAACCTGACTTGTCCCATGTGGAAATACACATTGGGTTTCTAGACACACTGAGCTAATGAGTGAGTGGACACTACTGTGCTATCTAAACAAACCCTGTGTGACAGGGCTGCACCTGCCTTACTTAATTGAATAATCAGAACCATTTTCTAAAATAGGTAATATCAACTTAATCTCCCTGCCATCGAGTCACTGCTGATGCATAACGACCTTGTAGGACAGGGGAGAATTGCCCCCATGAGTTTCTGAGCCTGTAACTCTTGACAGGAGTAGAAAGCCTCATCTTTCCCTCACCGCGTGCTGCTGTTTTCGAACTGCTGAGTTTAAGGTTAGGGACACAATGTGTAACCCACTACACCACCAGGAGATGCTTGTGTCAACTTTCTATATACAAAAATGAAATGTCGCCAGGTCCGATGCCATCTTCATGGTCACTGCTGTATGTGAGTCCAAAGTTGTGGGCCGATACATCTCAAGGAGAATCGCCTGCATATCCAATGACACATCCCCGCACCAAACCCGATTTCCTTTTCTACTGATCAGCCTTGCTTAATGACTTGGCCAAAGTGATCAAGCATAAATCCTCCCAGCCTCCCTTGCCAGGCACAGTGTGGTTTCTGAGAGCAGTGTTTCTTCTACAATGGGAGTGCTCATGCTTTTGCCACACTCGGCAGATTCTATGAATATTTTGACTTTTTTTAAACTTATTTGATCATAGAGCATGTTTCCCTTTTCCCTTTGTATGAGATGACAAAATTTCACTCACTTCCTAGTCATCCAAGGAAAGAGTAAACTTTTCTGCCCTGCCAGCGAAGGGCTTGGCCAATAGAATAAAAGTGGAAGGAGTTGTGTGCCACTCTCGATCAGAGGTTTTAAGAGAAATGGTCCTTTTGTTGCTTACCTATCCTTCCAGAGGTAGGAACCCTGGTAATATAGTGGTTATGCGTTGGTCTCTTAACCTCATGAGTCACACACATGCAAGTCTTTCCATTTCAAAGCCTGATTGTTCCCCTGCACAAAGCTAACAGAGATAAGCAACAACTGCTTGTAGGCTGGAAAGATTGCCCGAACATAGTGTACTTTGGGGATTTCTTACTTCCAGGAGAAATGCAGGCGATGTGGCAGGTGACGGTCCTAGTATCTCTCAGCTGCCAATCAGAGGCAGGTTCTGAGCCTTCAGTCAGGGCCACTGGAGGAAGTGGCTCATGGTGCTGCTGCCATAGTCCATCCCAGATCAAGCCCTCTGAGGTGCTGGGTTACAGAGTTTTGGATTGGTACTCAGTGAGGGCTGCTTCAAAGCTCCTTCCTTTCTAAACTTGCTCCTGCAACCACATTCTTTCTGAAGGTCCTTGTCAGTAAGCCGAAATCCCAACCAATTTGCTAAGTCAGGACAAAATGCAAAATTGATGGTACCCACAGACATTAAACCACCTACAACCTTTACCTTTTAGACCATGTCAACAGATCATCTGTAGCCTCAACTGCAGAAACATTTCACTAAATACTCTCTGTTTCTCCACAAAGATTAGGAATGTCCTTCTATCTTTTAAAAACAGATATTGGTCTGGCACCACTTCAGTTCCAGCTGAGGTAGTGGATTCCCCTGAGCTAAGCTCTAGAGAGGATCACTTAATCTTCATTCAAGATATATGTCATGAGGACTGTAGATCATGCAGGGACTGCACAATCCCTCTGTGTCGGCAGCGGCTGCATCACGGCCTGGCCCATTGGGAAGAGAGACGGACCCATGGCAATTATAAGGCAAGATGCTGAGGGTGCTGGGGTGGTCTAGGGATACAGGAAAGGAACTATTGGGCAAGGAGGCAATTATGAAGGGTTCTTTTTTCCCATGGACCAAACCCATGCCAGTTGCCATGAAGTTAACTCTGATTCATAGGGACTCCTTTGGGCCAGAGTAGAACGACATTCTGTTGTTTTTTTCTATAACTGATTTTGTTGTTGTTTGAAATGCAGCACCAGGCATTTCTTCGGAGACACTTCTGGCTGGGCTTGAAGCTCCAACCTATGAGTTAGTAGCCCACTATGTTAACCAACTGCACCACCCAGGGACTCCTCCATGTGACTAAAGAATGACTTAAGGACTTCCCCCGCAGACCCAAACCATAACCAAATCCACTGCCATGGGGTTTACCTCATATATGGCACAATAGACTGGCTCAGCTGATTTTCAGAACTGCACATCTTTACGGGAGCAGAAAACCCTCATCTTTCCCCCAAGGAGTAGCTGGTGGGTTTGAACCATTAACTTTGCCATTAGCAGCAGCCCATCTCTTAACCCAATATACCACCAAGAGTGGTTCAATTTGGAAAAATAGTATGTGATCACCTATCTATGAAGGGAAACCCCTCTCAAAGAGTGCACTTACACAAATGAGAAAGAAATGAGTCCCCAAATGCCCATCTTAATCAACAATCTGGGGAAAGGTGTTCTGGGAAGCAGCTTTCAAATGTGGCTGGAGATTATACAATTAATCAACCTAATCCCTGTTTTAAAGAGCCCTGGTGGTACAATGGCTAAGGACTGGGTGGCTAAACAAAAGGCTGGTAGTTTGAACCTACCCATGGGCTCTAAAGGGGAAAAGACCTGACGAGCTGGTCCCATAACGATCTCAGCCTAGGACACCTTTGGGGGCAGTTCTACTCTGTCCTGTAGGGTCACTATGAGCTGACATCAACTTAAAGACACACAGCACGTTTGACTCTACGTCATTTGTTGATAGAGTTTGTGCAGAGCTTTCTGAGTAGAAAACAGACTCAGGGGCATCTGACATCAACCAGCAACAGTCTCTTTCCTTGAGAAAGACTGTGGAAAGGGATGAGGAGGGAGCTTCCAAAAGCGTGTGGAAAAATGATACGAAAAAATAATGGAATTTTGCCATGAGCTTTTTGAAGCTCTCTTCATGAGAGCTAGTCCTCCATGGAGGTTTCTAAAAAAGTGAAACACGAAGGAAGAGGCTGGTAAGTCCCACTGAACAATTCCAGGGGAGAATGGGTCTTGACACAGAGTACTTGAGCATTCTGGCTTATTCCTCCAAATAGCAAATCAGACTAGACCAGGTTCTGAGACTCAGGGAAGGCAAATAAGACACACCAGGCCCATGATTCAGACTTATGGGGAAAGTCACACTGGAGAGGGAAGGCCTCTTTACCTTGTGTGCCTGACAAGTTTCTCATTTGCCTCATCTAAAACCCAGCCCTGGAAAAAAGGCTAACAGTACCAGCTTCAAACTTGTGTTTGAATCTTGTCTCTGTAACTTATTAACTTAGCCACCTTAAATCCCTTCCTCTAGTTTTCCATCTGTAAATGAGGCACAGTTCCAATCATAGGGCCTTCAGTAAATGGCTATTATTAGCTAGGCATGCACTCCTTTTTTCTAGGCGAGAGTTCTCAGCCAGGTTTTTGCGGGAGCTTGTTCTTCAGGGTATTGTCATAGATGAGTGTGTCACCCAGATTCCTCTCAGGGCCAAGAGACTGATTTCCCCAGCTGCTGAGAGAGCCACTGATAGAAAAGGTCCCAGCTGTCTGGCCCCTTTTAGGATTGCCTCAGCTGATGAGAGCTCATCCAAGGTCTGCTCCTTCCCCAAAATAACCTTCATCCAACGACTTGTCAATGTAGGGGTATAAATGGCATAGTGGAGGCATTTGACCCCCCTGTAACTTCACAAAAGGCAATGGAGGAAAATCAAGATAAACAGCCCAAGGCTTATTCCTATGAGAAAGATATCAAAATGCCTCCACCCTCCTTTCTTTTCACAGTTTCTGACACCAACCATCCCTACCATGACACTCTCTTCTTCTCTGCTGGGTTTGATAATCCTTAAGTGGCAATGGCCACACAGAACTCGCAAACAATACTTATGTTTCTGGGGTTAATTGGGGACCTAGCAGGTGACAATTCAGGATCAGAAATGTCTGGGGATATAGTTCTTCAGTCAGGACAGTCTCTTCCCAGTGGTGCCCAGAGGCAGAACTTTTTCTGGTCCTTGGCCTCTGCCCTGCAGCTCCTTGACCTCTGCTCTGCTTGGGACCGTGTACAAAGTTCTTTCAGCTCTGCTGATAAGTGCGTTGAGGCAGCCCGCTTTGTCTGGACGCCTTGGCCCAAAGACACTCAGCTTTCTCATTCTGTGTGCTGGCGAGCTCCCTGTTCTGGGGTCTTGGTGCTGCTGCCTCTGCTTCCATGAGCTATTTATCTGCCACTGTTTTTCATTGTCTCCTGATGCATCGAGTGTCAGGGATCTCTGTCTCCTGGACAGAGGTGGTGCTCAGAGTAATAATCCTGGGTCCAAAGAGCACACTCCACTGCTGGCTCGTCTTTCTCGGTGCTCTTGAAACTCCACTTTCTGTTTCTGAGCTAACTCACCCAGGATGACCAAACCGACCAATCCCTACATTAGGGGTCTACAGGTCTTATTTGAATGGTCTCACCTCTTCGAGGACACCATGCACCTTACTGATATTATTAGCATGCTGTCTACTTCCCTTGGTGGCATAGTTCCACCCTGTCATTGGTAGGAGTTACAAAGACTATAGCTAGAGGAGAACTAGTAAGCAATTCGCTGCAACGTATTAGGCTACAAAGTCTCAGGCTACTGGTTACCACTTGGCCAGGTCCCAGTTACAGAGCTCCCTGTGATGGCTCCTTTTGCATATCAATGTGGCGAGGCTATGGTGCCCAGTTTTTGGGTCAAACAAGCATTCATCTATTTGCTCTTCTTTTTTAAACATTTTATTAGGGGCTCATACAACTCTTATCACAATCCATACATATACATACATCAATTTTATAAAGCACATCTGTACATTCTTTGCCCTAATCACTCTCAAAGCATTTGCTCTCCACTTAAGCCCTCCGCATCAGGTCCTCTTTTTTGTCCCCTCCCTCCCCGGTCCCCCTCCCTCATGAGCTCTTGATAATCCACAGATTGTTATTTTGTCATCTCTTGCCCTTTCCGGAGTCTCCCTTCCCCCCTTCTCTGCCGTTCATCTCACAGGGAGGAGGTCACATGTGGATCCTTGTAATCAGTTCCCCCTTTCCATCCCACACACCCTCCACTCTCCCAGTATCACCCCTCACACCCCTGGTCCTGAAGGTATCATCCACCCTGGATTCCCTGTGCCTCCAGCTCCCATATGCACCAGTGTACAGCCTCTGCCCTATCCAGTCCTGCAAGGTAGAATTTGGATCCTGGTAGTTGGGGAGAGGAAGCATCCAGGATCTGGGGGAAAGCTGTGTCCTTCATCGGTACTACATCGCACCCTGACTGACCCATCTCCTCTCCTAAAGCCCTCTATGAGGGGATCTCCAGTGGTCGACATTTGGGCCTCTGGTCTCCACTCTGCACTTCCCCCTTCATTCTCTATGGTATATATATATATATATATATATATATATATATCCATATACACACAGAGATATGTATACATATATATATTCTTTATTTTTTTGCATGATGCCTTATACCTGGTCCCTTTGGCACCTCATGATCGCACTGGCTGGTGTGCTTCTTCCAGGTGGGCTTTATTGCTTCTGAGCTAGAGGGCCGCTTATTCACCTCATCTATTTGCTCTTATGAAGGAGTTGGTGTCAAGCAAAATAGAATACCTTCCATAATGTGGGAAGGGGTAAACCTATCAGCCAAAGGCCTTCAGCGCAGAAAGAGAGTTTCCCTAGGGTGTGTTCTGACCATTCTTATTCTTGTCTTTTCCCATCACCTAACCAATGGATTTTAAGATGAACATCTACAGAGCACTTTAGTCTGTTGCCTGACCTATGAATTTGGAACTTGCCATTCCCCTATGTGAGCCAATTCCTAGAAATAAGCCTCACTCTCTGGGGCTCTGGTGTCGTAGTGGGTGGCCCATTGGGCATCCAACAGCAAGGACATCAGTTTGAAAACACCAAGGGCTCCTTGAGGGAAAGATGAAGCTTCGTAATCTCCTGAAGAGTTACAGTCTCCAACACCCAAAAGGTCAGTTCTATACTGTTTTACACAGTCACTTTGAGTCCACCTTGATGGCAATGAGTGGCCGGTGCAGTGGTTAACTATAGGAGCCCTGGTGGATATATCGATATCTCCAGTTTCAGCTATATAACTGGTTTGGTTTCTCCAGGGAACACTGACTATGACACTCTCCATAGGCAGGGCTGAGACCTCTGTTGAGATTTCCCTCCTGTGCCCTTCCTTGATTCCCCCCACAGGTGCTTATTCCCTGAGCATTCCTCAATAAATGTCAGGAATCCAGAGCTAATTCCATCACAGTGTCTCCTTCTTCCAGGGAGTCTGAATGGCTTCCGGGGAGTATGAACTGCAGTCTCCATCCAACTTCCTCCTTCTATTTCTATGATCTGGATCTTATTTGGGGCTCATTTGGTTGTAAACAGGCAAAGAGACCAATACTTGGAAGAGAGAATCCTAGGAAAATGGAAAGGTGGGGAGAACAAGAGGACAGCTGGCTCTGTCGACCGTTCCTGACCACCACTGGCATGTTCCTGTGTTCTTTGTGTCTGTCTCTCAGGGCACATGCTGTAATCTTGCAACATAGACCGCCTCCTCCACGTGGCGGTACATGTTCTTCTGAATTATGCTTCTTAGATGCCAGGACACTTGCAAAAGCGGGACTTTCTTTTTAATTTTTTTGGTTGGAAATGCTCCAGAAAAAGCGTCTAGTTGACCCATCTTATGTCAGTGTCTCCACTGGGCCAATGAAAACAGCCTTGTGACCGTATTGAAATGTGGTGTCTTCCCCAGGGCAATGATGTTTCAGCCAGTGAGGTAGTTCACAGGGACAGATAAGAAAAGGGGTTGGGACAGATTAAAATAATAATAATGTCTATTTTCAAAGAATAGGGCCTTATTATTTTTCGCATGCCCCCATCTGAACACCCTACCACTGAATATATGCAGGAGGTAGGGCCCACCTGTCACTCAAGCAGCTAAAAATGTACAGCACTTGCTGTAGCAGCTGCTAATGTGCCCATGTATTAGCACTTGGCACCCACCACTCCCATAAATGCCAATGGTCTCACAGGAAGCACATGTAACTCCCCACACAGGGAACAGTCATTGAGCAGACAGGGGAGTTGACATCCTCCAGGACCTAATGCCACTTTAACCAATGACACATGAGGATAGGTGGAGCCACACTCCAGTTCCCTCAGCCTTTGGGTGGGACAAGTACAAGAGGATTTATACTGTCTCTGGGAACCTACTCAATGACATTTCTTTATCGGCCCCTTCCCTTTGCTCTATCAGTATTACCCTTCTCTACTGGTCCTTCCTGGAGGCACCTCCCAAGGAAACAATATTCTAGCTGCCATTCTAATTCTAGTGGATTCCAATTCTTGGTGATCGCATTCATGTGAGTCAATCAGAACTGTGCTTTCTGCAGATTCTTTCTCTCCCCTTTTTAAGAGTAGTTTTAAGGACACTGTGAAAGCTTCCCACCATCCAGTTCCAGAACATTTTCATCGACCCTGCAGCCATTAAGCAGTCATTCCCCATTGCCCCTCCCACCCCACCCTGGGAAACCACCAATCTACTCTATGGCTCTACGGGATTTACCTGTCCAGCATTTTTCCTCTAAATGGACTCACAATACATGGCATTTGGTGTTTGGCGTCTTTCTCTTCATGTCTTGCCTTCACCTGTGTTACAGAGTCTGTCCGAATCAAAGGCCTTAGTTTTCTTGTGGCAGACTATATGTATATCCCACTCAGTGTAGATCATATTTTCTCTATTCTTCTACTGATGGGTATTGTTGGCTTATTGTTTACCTTTTGCCCATAGTGATTATTGCAGCATCCATCTGGGTACTCGTCATTCATTCTTTTAGATATGCACTTGGGAATGGACTCCCTGGATCAGCTGGCAAGGGTTCATGACCAATTGGGTTATGTTGGGCTGCTAACCGTAAGGCCAGCATTTTGGACCCTTTAGCTACTGCGAGATAGAAATGCTCTCATAATGATCCACAGCCCCCCAGACCCACCAGCCGCAGTTCTACTCTGTCCTTTCGGGTTGCTGTGAGTCAGAATCAACTCGATGGCAGTGGTAGTGATGAAGCCAGCGACTTGAGAGTGGAACCAGGGACCGTGGAGAATTCTGGCAGTAGCCATGGTGTCCTCACTACCCAGATGACAGCAGCCACCAGTGAACAAAGGAGGCACAAGCAAGGTTCTCGCTGCCTTCATGCTGGCGACCCGGCTGCCCCTGCTTCCTCAAATGCCATTTCCTCAGCTTTACTGGCAACGGGGTGTACTCCCTATTATCATATCACCAACTCTTTCAATGGTCCACCTAGCCAGGTGTGATTCCAGACACTCACTGTGCAGCCACCATCAGCGAAGGTGGCTGCCCACCTCATTTGTACACATGCAAAGAATGTGATCATTCTTGGCACTGGTGTCCTTAGTCATCCTGGTTGGTATATTTACATCCTTGGGGAGCTGGGTCAGTGAGCAAGCGCTTCTCAAGGTGCCCATATGATCTGTTTACTGAGAGTGCTAGCCCAAGGATCTGACTTGCCACCCACAGTTAACGTACCTCTGAGGCAAAGGGGAAGGCTTCTTTCTAACTGGGAGGCCAGCAAGTCTTCTGCAGACATCACTCCCCTGCAGCACTCTGATCCAAGGCCTTTCATATTCCAAAGAGCAGCATTAAGATTCCCATCTGTCACCCAGTCAGACTCACATGTGCGAATTCTCTTTTCAGAGCAAGACAGCCAATGCAGTGAGCTGGGTAAACGGGCAGTCTCACTCTGAGGAGACTCAGCCAGGAGTGTAGGGACAGGGAGTGAAATGTGCAGCTTCCAGCTGCCACCCAAGCCTCCTTAGTGCAGTGGCATGAGAGCAAAGAGATAGTCCTTTGTGACTCTTTGACCTCCTTCCTGGCCTTGGTGGAATTAACACTGCTTAGTGCCAGTCTCTTCTGAATATACGGAAAAGATAGCTCAGAAAAGAATAGAGTTAAATAAGAGCAGGACAGAGTAAGGTGTCTTCATGGTGTTGCATTTGTGTGTCTCAGAGCCCATCCTGGCTCACAGTGACCCTCTGTGACAGAGAAGAACTGTTCCACAGATTTTTCTAGGCAGAATTTTAAGGAAATGTACCTAGCAGCACAGTGGTTGCATGTGCGGCTGTAACAGAGAGACTGGCAGTTTGAACTCACTGATCCCCATCGAGAGAGTGAAGACGTGACTGCCTGCTCCCATGAAGACTCCTAGCCTGTTGTTGTCTGTCCATTTGTGGTGCTGTGGTAAGTTGTGTGTTACTGTGATGCTGGAAGCCACGTGACTGGTATTTCAAATGCCAGCAGGGTTACCTCAAGTGAAGAGGTGTCAGGGAAACTTCCAGGCTAAGAACAAAATACAAAGAAGGGTTCCACTGCCCTCTTCAGAGGAAGTAGCCGCTGAAAACCCTAACACTATAGCACAGTGTGCCTTTCCTTCCCGTCACAGGGAGTCAGAATCGCCTCAATGGCACATCACAACCAACAACACTTTTGAGGAGGGAAGTCTCCTTCAGTAGGGCTGGGTGAGTTAAAACTGGGTGGCTTCTTGGTTAGCACTTGAGCTCTGAATCATCTCACCACCAGGGCTACCATCTTCATGATGCAGGCAAATAAAACCATCTTGGTCCTGCTCGGTATTGCCAGCATCAGCATGCTCTTTCTCCCATAAGCACATGTCTGGTGGCTGGACAACAGCAAACCCGGTTGACACTATTTCCTCATCACCCCGTGTGTGTCAGAGTAGAAGTGAACCATGATGTTTTCTTTGATTGAAAACATTTTTATTGTGATTTGGGTGAAGGTTAAAGAGCAGCTCGGCTGTCCATTGAGCAATGCATACACATTTTGTTTCATGTCATTGATAGCAATTCCCACAATGTACCATCACTTCCCCCACATCTTCTTGTTTCTTGTCTCCAAGCTTCCTTAATTCTCAACTTTTTTGAACTTCGTTCTTGGGGGAATGCTGTCTTTTGATCTCATGTGATCTATTATTCTATGGTATTTGTATGTCTCTAATGTCATTGTTCCCATTATACACCTGTCTATTGTTTGGTTGAACATCGAGCCATGATGAGTTCAGTTCCAGATCTGCAGGGTAACTAAGCACCATAGTCTTGCAATTTCACCAGCCTTTATCCAAACAGTAAGCTTGGTGTTTTATTATGATTTTGAGTTTTGCCCCACATTTCCCTTCTACTCTAATCAAGCCCTTCTAATGTGATCTCTTTCATAGCAGTCGATAGTGGGAGCTAGGCACCATCTAGTTCTTCTGGTCTCCAGTGGTGGAGGGTGATCGTTGCTTGAGTCATTAGTCATTGATTCATTGTGCCCAATCAGTTCTCCTCTTCTGCTGTCCTCTGGATGGGGAGAGACCAACTGTTGCCCCTTTCCTGATTGCTCAGGAACTTTGAAAATCCCAGAGACGATGGTCCTGATCCCCCAGGCTCAACAACTTATTCCCTCACAGTTTTTGCATCTGTCTCAGAGATTTTATCCACCCCCACCCAGTTTTATGACATTGGTCCCTGTATGCTCCACCATATACCTGGATCTATTTAACAACCAAGGTCAATACATTCTATAAACTTTTCAATGGCCGAGGATTCTGAAGAAGATTGCCAGGCTTCTCTTTCACAGCTCCTCTAAGTGGGTTGGGAATGACAACTTTTCCCTTAATAGCAGAACTCATTAACTGTTTACACCCCTAGATACTTCTTACTCTTAGAAAACTCACTGCCATCGAATCCATACTGACTCACAGCCAACTTATAGGGCAGCGTAGAACGGCCCCTGGGAGTGTCTGAGACTCGAATTCTTTATGGGAGCAGAATGCCTTATCTTTCTACCACAAAGCAGCTGGTAGTTTCAAACTGCTGATATAGCAATTAGCAGCCCAACTTGTAGCCACTAGGCCACAAAGGCTCTTTTTCTTCTTAGAAAAGAGAGAGAAAATAAGCAAACGGAACATTCCCCTGGTGCTTCCCGTGGATGCTGCGATGGGAGCTGGATCCCGAAGGCCCGGATTGGCTGAAGCTCCATTTACACAGGAACACAAGCCTCCCTTGTTAGTATTTGCATTGGGCAAGCCATTTCCTGCGCTGACATTTTGCATCTAGTTAAATGCCAGCAACTCCAGAGAGACGTAGCTTTTACCTGTGGCTCTGCCCTTCTCAACAAGCCTTTGGTGCTCGATGGGGCTACTTTCAGTCTATGATCTTACATGTCCTTTTGGATCCCTTCGTCTCTTGTTTTTGTTTTGATTAACACAAACTGGATGAACAGCTTCAGGCTTCATATAATCGCTGCTGAATATTTCATTGGGAAATGTTGTTAAGAAGGCAGTTGGCATCCATGATCTAAGTGTATGCATAGAGATTTCTTTTCAGATGGTAAAGTGGCTTTGAATAATTATTGTTATTATTAGTGAATTAAAGACAAATGTGCCTCAAAATGTGAACATTAGGTGTGTGTGTGTGTGTGTGTGTGTGTGTGTGTGTGTGTGCATGTTTTAAAGAGCACATGGCTTGGTGATAGAGAGGGCGAAGCACTGGTGAGCAGCACATGACAGTTTTCAGAGAGATGACAAAGGGTAGTGATGAAACAAAACAGATTCCAACCTCACATCCTCTGCTACCTGCCTCAGAGGGAGGTCGCAACAAGGAGCAGAAAAGCCAAAAGCATTTCCTGCCCTCTCACAGCTAGCAAGCGCCACAGAAGGCACGGGGTTTTAATGCCGAGGCTTTGCTGCTGTGAGGCTGGGAGGGGGGCTTGCCATAGTTTCCACATGCTGACATCGCAAACATACTGCAAGTGGGTGCCGTTAAAACACCAAAGTCAATGTTCTCACAGCACCGGAGGCTGACAGCATCATGCCAGTGCACCAGCTTGATGGGCAGGCTCTCTTTGTCCATCCCTGGGGGCTGAGGGCTGGTGGGCGGTATTCTTGTTTTGGCTTCAATAACCTCCATGGTTGGTGGTCCTTGGAGCTCTCTGCATGGCAGCTGCCTTCTTCCCTTGGAGTTAGTTTGCTTCAGTGTTGAATTGAATCCTTTTGTATCAGCCAAGTGATTGGTGTAAGGTACAACCTCTTTAATGTCACAAAGAAAATCTCTGCCCAGGTGGGATTACATCCACAGTAAAAAATCCCACTCCTGTAGAGCTCACTCCAGCTCATCATGGCCTTCTCCAGGGGGGTTCCATGGCTGGGCATCTTTATGGAAGCACACAGGCACAGTTTTTCTCCAGAGAAACAGCTAGTGGGTTCTGAACTACCGATATTGTTGTCAATAGCCCCCTTCTTAACATGTGCGCCAGAAGCCCTGCTCTGCGGTTTGATGAGCAGCCCTTCTGGCCATTGCTAAGAGCTACATGGCAAAGCCATTTGGTACAAGCAACGTTGTCATCAGCAAAGCCTGAGTTTAGCTTACCTCAGTAGGATGCTCAGCAGGGAAGTGATAAACTGCTTGGCTTGGGTTTTATGCAGGAGAACCATGGGAGGTGAGATGTTCAGGCTCTTGATTTGAACCCAGACACTCTATCTCCCAGCCTGAACTCTCACCATCATACTCAACTTTTGGGGGTCAAATGTTTGACTCACCTGAGAGATGTGCAGGTGAAAGCGTGCCCCAGTAACATCTCCCTCCCATCCCTGTCATCTCGGAGAGTTCTCCAGATAAGGATTGGTGGTTCATGTGAAGGGACATATTGTAGCATTTCCCTTGCACTCCTCAAAGGCAAGAAAATGACCCACAGCACCTCAAGTTGCCAGCAGTGTCAAAGCGGATGTGCTCCTTGAGACTCAAACTGAGTCCCCAGGAGACGAGCTCTCAACTGTGGAATTAGCGCTTTTGAAAAGGGGCAAATCTTCCAGCAGTTCTCTCTTCAGAGGCCTGGCCATACGCTCTGCAGTCTTGTGGGCACGCTCACTCTGGTGAACCCAAATTCTTGGGAGAGGCTGATCTGTCCCTAGAAAATTGGCCACATGCAAAAGCATAGAGACTAATATCTGCCTCCTGCTGGAAGGATCTGGAAGGAGAAGGGTGGCTAGAGTCCTCTCGGAGGGAAGTTGAGAGCCAGGAGAGGCAACAAAGCCACAGTTCCAGCAGGTGGTGTCCTAAGGCTAAGGGAGCTTGCCAAGGATCAAGTGAGTCCTGGAGGTGTCTGCAGCCCATCTTGCTGAGGGCCTCCATTTATTTCATATATATATGTATAATGGGAAGGGCTCCCAAGGCCCGCTGGCTGACCTCATATGATACGCCGTGAACTATCCACCTTGGCATCCTCCAAAGTCTCTGAAAGCTGCAGCCGCTCCCACCCACTGACAGCCTTCTTGGACAGGATCTCCTCAACACTGCTGCAACCATGGGCTCACACACAATGACCATTGTGAGGACGGTGCAGGACCAGGTGGTGCTTCAATCTCTTGTGTGTACATTTGCTATGAGTCAGGAGCTCACTCAATGGTATCTAACAAGTTATTGTGAGATGACATAAGAGGACTTCGTGGAGGCCCTTCCAAGAGAGGGTTGGAAGATAGCATGGTAAGAGGCCTGGTCAGGAATGTGCTCATTGTGCTCATTGTTTCCATCCCCTTCTCCCGGAAGCCAATGCTCTAGGGAGGAAAGGCAGGCCCAGAGACAGGGAAGGGCTAGGGAAGAGGGAGCGATAGGAGAGCAATAGAAAAGACAGGTTACTCTCCCTCATTCCCAGTATAGCTCCTCAAACCTCAGGTAAAGCCTCTGATTCTGAGGCTGAGGCTTATAATAGGATCAGACTGAACATTTAATCCCTCAAGCTGCCTGGAAAGTGTGGGAGCTGATGAAGATGCCAAGAGATGAAGAAGGAAGGAATCTACTGGTTACAGATGTGAAAGCACCTGTTAGTGAAGCCTTCTCAGTTTCTTATTGCCTTATCAATGTCATCAGTCCACTTAATGTACTCACTTTCCAAACGCCTATTAACCAATTGTACATACCTTGAGTTCTTTCTAGGAGGCAATATTAATATTCTCATTTCCGAGTTGAGGCCACAGAAGTTTGGACAACTTCTGGTTGTTGTTGTTGCTGGCAGGTGCTCATCAAGTTGGTTCCAACACATAGCAACCCCCGTGCATACCGGAAGGGAGCATGGCCCCGTCCTGTGTCCCCCTCTCTGGAGGGCACTTGCCTCAAATCTTTAAATTCAAAGCTTCATGTTTTGTCAAATGAAATCATTTCTTCAGTCAATCTCAGAAATCTTTATGTAAAAACGTTGGAAACGCCTTTCACTCAAGGTCTAGGGAGGCTGAGTAAGGTGGGAGGGGCTCCAGGGAAGATGGTGGGAATCACTCCTGCAGCCTCCCTGGTGACTGACCTCAACCAGCAATGGGCAGCTGGACACATGGCATGAAGTGACCTCTGGTCTTCGTGGCGGTGGATGCCAGTAGACCGTCAGGTATGGGAGACCCATGAGAAAATAGGTTACTTTTCTCTTTCTCTCCAAGTTTCTCTGTGATCTCTTTATGCTGCCTGAGCACGCATGCATACTGACAAAGGCAGACATGTGTACACACATGGCAAAGTAAATAGAGACGCCCACATTCACAGACGTATCCATCCACGTGCAAATAGGCACATATGTGCACATGCATGCCAAAGCAGACACAGACATCCATGAATGCACATGTATTCGTGAAAGCCGATTTTCATGGGAAAAAGATCAGCTCTATCACTGTCAAGTCCACTCCAACTCAAAGCAACTGTAGAACACAGAGGAGAACTGCCCCATTGGGTTTCCAAAGCTGTCATCTTGTCAGACACAGTCAGCCACCACTTTCTCCTGCAGAGCAGCTGGGATTTTCCAACTGCCGACCTTTCACTTAGCAGCCGAGCACTTGCTGATTTGTATAGGAGTCTGGAAATCAGTTTCATTGCCTGCTAGTCACACCTCCTCTGTGAGTTAGCACAGCCTGGTAAGCTTGGAAGGAGAAAAATCTTCCTTCCCGAGGTAGTTGAGTGGTTTTCCCCTGAGGAAATGGTTCAGAAAAAGATTTCCTTCAAGAAATCAGAACACTCTTGAAGAGAAATTTCCTGCCAAAACTTTTGTTTGCTTGACAACGAGACAAGTGAAGCAGGCCCCTGAATTCCCCCTTGGGTCCTCTTTCTCATCATGACTGCTCTGCTCAGCTACAAGGCTCCAGGTCCTGGGAGCAAGGGTGCCTTTCTATTTGGAACCTCACAGGGCTCCACTGTGAGTCAGGGAAAGACCTGGAAACTTGAGCATCCTGAAACGGGGCCTGCATAGCAATATCATCTGTCATCAGGCTCATCGTTTCTCTCATTTTCTGTAAGATCATTGAGCCCTTGGAGCCCTGAGAAGTTCTCTCAGAGGAAGCCATCCTCCTCCCATGAATCCAAGAGGGACTGCTTAAAGATTATTGTCTTCTACTTACAGGAATACCAGCAACCAATTGCCATTGAGTCAACTCGGACTCATGGAGAGCCCAAGTGTGTTAGAGAAGTCCGGTCCCTAGAATTTTCCATGGCTGGGGTGGGTTTTTTTCCAGAGGCATATCATCAGGCCCTTCTTGGTAGGCACCTCTGGGTGAACTCAAACCTTTAACCCGTAGTTTGCAGCCTAGCTCATGAACAATACCATCCAAGGACGGTACAGTTACTTGCTAATGGTCACCTGCAGTAGATGAACCAAGGTCAAGTAACTGCCTGAGAAACATCAACCAGAGGAAAGCAGAGTGAACCCCAGGTTTCTTGGGAAGAGGGCCGGAGCGAGAAAAAGGAGAAAACAGCTTTCTCGGGACATCAGAAAGGAAAGGACTCCACTTTGTGGATGCCATAGAACAATCCCAAGCCAAGCATGGGTGAGAAACAGACCCCACCCAAACCCAGGGGGCTGGATTCTGTCGCCAAGTGTTGAACACCAGACATCGATATGACAGAGCCGCTAGTCGTCCGTGGAAAGAAACTGTTTGCCCATTGTCTGGTAGTTTTGCAGCATTTGAACAACCAGGCCTCTGCTGCCTCTTCTGGCCTGAAATATAATTGCAGCCATAACCGCCCAGTGTTTCAATGTGTAGAACTCCCTGGGGAGGGCTAACTACCCAAATCATTTGGGAGATCATTTTAGGATTGTCCAGGAGATCTTTGGCTGTGTCTATTATATGAACGATGGTGTCTTTGTTTTAAAAAAAGAAACTTTTTATTGTAAGGTGGGTTAAGATTTACAGAGAAAATCAGCTTTGCACGTAACAATTTATACACGTTTTGTTATGTGACATTGATGACAATCTCCTGCAATGTAATATCACTCATGACATTGAAACTCTGCTTCCTGTTTTCATTCACCCTTCTCCCCTAACCTTGCCTGCCTTTTGAATTTGGCCTTGGGCAAATACTGCCTATTTGCTTTTGAATGGTTGATGGTTCTGAGGAATGTGTGCTCCTCAGTGCTATGATTCATTTTGTTGTAGTTGTTCTTATCAGATGCCATTGAGCCAGTTGCAACCCACATTGACCCTATGCCAAACAGAAAGAAACACTACCTAGTCCTGAATTATTCTCCTAATTGTTCCCAAGCTTGAGCCCCTTGTTTCAGTCACTGTCAATCCATCTCCTTAAGGGGCTTCCTCTCTTTCACTGTCCCTCTACTTCACCTGGCATGATGTCCTTCTCCAGGGACTAGTCTCACTTAATAACATGACCAAAGTATGTGAGAGGAAGTCTCACCATCCTTCCCTTTAAGGAGCCCTCTGACCATACTTCTTCTAAGACAGATCTGTTTGTTCCCTTGGCAGTCCATGTTACTTTCAATATTCTTCACCAGCACCACAATTCAAACATATCAATTCTTCTTCAGCCTTCCTTATTCAATGTCTGACTTTCACATACTTATGAGGCAATTTAAATTACTATGGCTTGGGTAAGGTGCACCTTAGTCCTCAAAGTAACATCCTTGCTTTTTAGCACTCTACAGACGTATTGTGCACCAAATGTATCCATATGCAATGCGTCATTGGATCTCATGATTGCAGCTTCCAAGAGCATTGATAATAGACCTCATCAAGACAAAAATCCGTGACAACTTCAACCATTAACAACAAATAAAAACAACAACAAACTTCTCCATTTATCATGGTACCTATTGATCAAGTTGTGAGGATGTGTGTCTTCTTGACATTGTGTTGTAATCCATACTGAGGGCTGCAATCTTTGATTCTCATAAGGTTCACTTTATAAACCTGTCTATTTTTCAGGGGCTTGAATTCAGTTCCAGACCTGAAGGGTTATGAAGGACCACTAGTCTATCTATCCAATAAACCTCATCTTTTATCATTATTATCATTACTATTGGTAGTAGTAGTATGACTTTCAGTTTTCTTACACATTACTCCCCACTCTATCTAGGATCATGTACCATGATCCCTTTCAGAGCAGCTGTTTGTGATAGGCAGGCACCATTTAGTTCTTGTGACCTTAGCATCATAGAGGCTGAGGTACGCATAGTCCATTACTGATTTGGACTAATTGTTGCCAGGCATCTTGATTTTCTTCACTGTTATTTGCTCCAGACAGGGTGCAATAGTTTATTGTGTCAGCCAGAACGATAAACACAAGTAGGATTAATCGCAGGGCAGAGGGATAAATGGATTCGTGAGCCTCGCCTTGCTTGTTCTGTGCCTCAATTTAAAGGGGTACACTACCTGTGGGATGCCTAACTTGTGGACTGTGTCACTGTAAGTTGAGGTCCATTTAATCCCACAGGATTGGAATGTTCGTCTCTGGATCTGGGGACCGACAGTTGGTGACAGTTGGTGACTTGCCTTGCTGTTTGCTGCCTGGGTATACATAGCCCAGCTCTCTCTACAGAAAGGGACTGGAAACTGGCGGCTGTCAAGCCTTAAAGGGCTGCTAGTGTCTCACTGTTTTATAATTTAACTGTTAGTTTCTTGTGTTATCTATCTGTATATAATTTACTGGTTCATTTCTTGTATTGTATATCTAGCTTTATAAATATATTTATATATAATTACTAGCAATATGGTTTTGTCTCTCTAGAGAACCCTGTCCAACACATAGGGTGAGTCCAAGAACCAACTTTTAGTTTGCTACTCACTAGCTTTTGAAGACCCCAGTCACTTCCCTGATGGATACAGAACATTGTCTTTGTGAGCTAGTTTGTACCAATTGATCTTGAGGTCTCTCAGAGCTATGTTCCTGATCCCCCATATTTAGGACACGCTCCCTCAAGGGGTTTTGTTATAGCTAAGACATTTTCATAATTATGTCTCCTGGATGCACTAATATATTCATGGACATATTTGTAGTATATGCTAATATGTATATAGAACTATTCTCTGGCAAACCTATATTTATTCATGGGGCTAGTCCCATTCTCCTTCCCACAACTGCTCAGATTTTGTGGTTTTTCTATCTATCTATTTATCTCTCTAGCTATCCTTGTATGTTATTGTTATTATTGGAGTATTTATCTCTGTTGCATTTAATGCTTGTAGTCTACTGAGAAAGGATAGTGTTTTGATGTTCCAAATGTTTCCCCATTTTCTGGGTTACATGACACAAACAAATAGAAGAAGAATAAAGAAAAAAATTTAACCCAAGTAATAACACCAACAATAAAACCAATTTAGTCTTTTGGTTAAGAATTAGTCATACTTTCCAACTTCTAGGCTAACCCTTGAAAGAAAAAGAATGAGATAAAAGACCATAGGGAGGAAGAAAGGAGAGTGGGAGGCAAGGAAATAAAGAAAGAAGGTGGCAGGGTTGTGTGAACAATTAATGTGGACCTTCTTGGATGTGTATTAAAAATAATATTGACTGTTTTTTTTCAATACTCACAAAAATTATTTATATCAATCAAGAAAACCTCACTACCCTGGAATCAATTCTGACATATAGCAACCCTTTGGACAGAGTATAGAACTGCCCCTGTGGGTTTCCAAGGCTGTAAATCTTTTCAGGAGTAGAAAATCTCATCTTTCTCTTGTGGAGTGGGGGTGGGGGGAGTTTCGAACTTCTGATCTTGCAGTTAGAAGTCCAACTCATAATCTACTTCACCAACAGGGCTCCTCCTTTCATCATTAACCTAGACTTTTTGACCGTCTTGGCTTACTGGATTTTATTTTCTCGCTTTGGAAGATGTGGTACAAAAATACACACCATTTCCTAGCCCCCCCAAAAAATCAAAAGTAAGCCAAAACAAACCAGGAAAAACTAGCAACCCAATCCAAACCAACTAACCTATTTAGCCATATAGATAAAGGATACTTGTAGCCAACCTCTGTGTTGGGGACAATAGGGATGGATGGGGACTGTGGTTAACAGGCACGTGTCAGCTCATCCACAGGGGACATTCAAATTCTAGCTCCAGACTGTTGTTGCCTTGGGGAAATGCAAGGATTTTAAGGCCTGATTTTCTGTTTGTAACTGAGATGCTGAGAATATAAAATTCGATGTGAAATCAACTTTTCAAATATTGGACCACATTAGTTAAAAGCACTTTTCAGGCTGCTCATCATCATACTAGCACATCATTAGGCTAAAATCATATCGAAGACGTCTGGTTTATCCCCTGTGCCCTTTAAGGACAACTGAAACATAAGGACGGGAATGTGACATTCATTCTTCCTCTAGTCCCTCACCCTTTGCCTCCATCGGCTGGCGTTCATAGAAGAGGCAGACGGTTTTGTTCAACTTCAGCATAATCAGAGTCCTGAGAGTTAAACACAATACATATATAATTTCATACTAGTCGTTTTAATATTAGCCCAAACAAAACCAACAAAAACCCAACCCGTTGCTGTTATGTTGGTTCTGGCTCCCGAGGACCCCCTGGGTGCCAGGGAGAAACTACACATCACAGGATTCTCAAGCCTGTGGGCTTCTAGAAGCAGGCCATTAGTTATTTCTTCTGAGGGGTGCAACTGCCCACCTCTTGATACGTTGAGTCCTTAACCATTTGTGCCACCCAGGGTCTCCCAGTCTTTGTATGTGACCCCCAAATTCCTTGACAGGCTACCTATAGGAAGGTAGAGTCTATGCCCTTTCCCCTTAAATTGGGATGTTTCATGACCTCTGTGACCAATAGATTATGGAGAAGATGACACTGCGACATCTAGTTTGGGCAACCCCCTTCCCTCCCCCAAAGTGCATCACAGCTGAAAAATCCCTTCAAAGACTTCTTCTTGAGTACTCACCCTTAGAATGTCCAGCCTCCACGTGCTACCTCTCAGGACACTTCTCAGCACCCAGACACTATGCTGAAAGAAGCCTGAGCCACCTGGAAAGGCCACGTGGAGACACTCCAACCAACAACCCAGCTAAGCACCCAGCTAACGGCCAGCTTCAACTGCCAGCCCTCTGAGTGCACGTGTAGGCACTGGAGTCACCAGAGGCCCCTGCCCCAGCTCCCATGTGACTGCCAACTCATGGGAGACTCCAAGCACGACCCAGTGGCCTCCCAGCAACCACACGATGATGGTCCTTGTTTGAAGCCACTGCGTTTGGGGAGGGGGCGTTTCTTGCCCAGCCACAGGGATGAGAACCTGCATCTCAAAAACATGCAGGTGGGTGACGGGGCTTTCTCTCGAGCAAGGGAGCCTCCCTTCTTGTTAACTCCTGGGGATTTTCGTTGTTCTTGCCACTGCTGCCCCAATTCCCCAGGAGCTAGAGGAAGGCAGGCAGCAGGCCTCAGGTGGCCAGGAGGCAGGAGCCTCTGTGGGATGCAGTTACAATGGGAGACATAACCTTAAAGGCAGGAGCCTGACTTTACCTTTGCCTCCTGGAGATTTGGGATGCAGAACACCTGTCAAATCCCATCTTCTGTCGAACCCTGATCATATGTCTGTCTTATGTTTGCACACAGGACGCAGACTTGTGAACACCCAAAGTACAGGGTCTGGCGCCAAGAAACCAGCGCCACAAGGAACTGATGTTTCTCCAGCAATGGGGAGGGGTGGGATGAGAGGAAGAAAGGAGTACAAATCACTGGATGAAAACAAGGTGGGGAAAGGAAGGAGCAAAGGGAGAGAGTGAAGGAGGGAGACTGGGAGGCTGAAGGGAAAAGGCAGGGAAGGAAAGGAGAAAGATGGGGTTTGGGAGAGAGGAGCGAAGAAGAAATGGAGGAGTGCGGGAGGGAAGATGGAAGGTGGAGGCAGTCAGGAAGACGGGAGCAAAGGGAGGGAAGGAAGAAAAGAGAAAGAGAAGGGCTAGAAGAAGAAAGGAAGGTAGGGAAGAAAGGAAGAAAACAAGAAACCTAATGTCAATGGCACCCTCTATGTTTTTATTTCCTGTTTTTCTGAGGTAGCCTCTTCAGCAGAAGCAAATGGGCTGAATCGCCTCAAACTCCACCTAGGTAGAAAGCACGGGTTTCATTTCGCCAGGGCCTGTGAAAATGTTTGAACTGAGCAGCATTAACACGGAGACAGCGATTACCCCACGTGGCTGTTGCGCTCTGATGATACCAAGGCAACGGGAATGGGGGCTCATTATTTCACCAGGTGACAAAAAAAATTGTATTTTGACGTTTCACCCTGAACGTGGGGAAGGGGGGCGTGGGGGAGGAAGCAAGGGCACTTTGTGGAGTCTCCTCTTGCCATTGTGATGCCCCTTGGCCTGCCAACAACCTAAGGTCCTGCACGCTGCCAGTGAGGGGCTTGGCTGCAGGCCCTAGCCCAGCATTTCTTATCAGATTTACTGTGACAAGTGATGGGAGAAAAGCAAGATGCTGTTAACAGCGCATCCATCAGACCATGCTATTTAGAAATTTGGATTTATATTTTGTCAGAGAGAAGTAGCACTGATGTTAATGTTTGCACTACCATGGAAAAAAATCATTCATAATCTTATAACAATAATCCATAGCATTTGTGGAGCTCTGAGAACCAAGGGATGGTCAGAAGCATTTTTAGACAGATGTCTCATTTCATCTTCAAAGCAACCCAGTGAGGAATAAGAAAAGTTGGCTTATGACTTCCCTTTTGGAAAGTGAGTCTTTGGAAGCACAGAGAGGTCCAGGTTTGCCCAAGGTCACATAGTCAATACATTAGAGAGCCTGGATTTGAACCTGAGCGGTCTGCTGCCAGAGGTACTTTTTTTGCTCGTGTTTATTAAGGCAACTTGCAGATCTGGCAAGGATTCAGATAGAATTGAGGATCATTTTTTAAACAATTTATTAGGGGCTCATACAACTCTTATCAGAGTTCATACATTTACATACATCAATTGTATAAAGCACATCTGTACAGTCTTTGCCCTAATCATTTTTTTCTCCTCTTTTCTTTTTTTACATTTTATTAGGGACTCATACAACTCTTATCACAATCCATACATATTCATACATCAATTGTATAAAGCACATCCATACATTCCCTACCCCAATCATTCTCAAAGCATTTGCTCTCCACTTAAGCCCTTTGCATCAGGTCCTCTTTTTTTCCCCTCCCTCCCCTTACCCCCTCCCTCATGTGCCCTTGGTAATTTATACATCGTTATTTTGTCATATCTTGCCCTATCCGGAGTCTCCCTTCCCCGGTTCTCTGCTGTCCCTCTCCCAGGGAAGAGGTCACATGTGGATCCCTGTAATCAGTTCCTCCTTTCCAACCCACTCACCCTCCACTCTCCCAGCATCGCCCCTCACACCCTTGGTCCTGAAGGTATCGTCCACCCTGGATTCCCTGTACCTCCAGCCCTCATATGTACCAGTATACAGCCTCTGCCATATCCAGCCCTAAGAGTGCTTCTCTCTATCCTTGTGGAGCCCTGGTGATGGGCTGGGCTGCTAAGTAGTAGGTTAAACAGGCTTTCCCCTCCTGTGAAAAGTTACACTCTCGGGAAACTCACGGGCGCCAGTTCTACCCTGTCCTCCAGGGTTGCTCTGAATCAAGGTCAACTCAATGGCAGTGAGTTTGGCTTTTTAATTTCTCTCCCTGTTTTGTTGTTGTTGTTGTTGTTGTTGTTGTTGTTAGTTTGCCATCCCGTTGGTTCTGGTCCATGGAAAACCTATTCACAGCAGAATATAACAATAACAGCTCCTCCTCCATCCACCCAAGTGTTCCTATGCTCAGTCCTCTTGTTGTAGTCACTGTGTCAATCCAGCTCTTCAAGGGACTTCAACCTTTTTTCACAGCCCTTCCATTTTTCTAAGCATGATGCCTCTCCAGGGACTGGTCTCCACTGACAACATGTCCAAAATCTCACCATCCTTACTTCTAATGGGAATTCTGGCCGTATTTCCAAGGCAGATTTTGTTTGTTCTTTTGGCAGTCCATGGTACTGTCAATATTCTTTGCCAGTACCATGGTTCAAATTCATACAGTTTACCTGGGTCTTCTTCACTCAATGGCAAGCTTTTCACATGCAGATGAGGCAAATGAAAATACCATGGTTTGGATCAGGTTCACTTCCTGCTTAAAGTAACATCCTAACTTTTCAACATTCTAAAGAGCTCTTATGCAGCAGATCTACCCAGTGCAATGTATCTTTTCATCTCTTGACTGCTGCTTCCAGGAGCATTGCTTGTGGATCCAGAGAAGACAAAATCCTTGACAACTTCAAGTTTTTCTCGATTTATCATCATGTTACCTATTGGTTCAGTTGTGAGGATTTTGGTTTTCTTTGTGTTGAGTTGTATCCCACATTGAAGGCTGCAATCCTTGATCATCACCAGCAAGTGCTTCAAGTCCCCCATCCTTGTCAGCAAGCCAAACTGTGTCGTCTGCATATAGCAGGTTGTTAATAATATTTCCTCCAAATCTGATTCTGTGTTCTTCTTCATATAATTTGGCTTCTCTGATTATTTGCTCACCATACAGATTGAAAAAGTATAATAAGTGGGTGCAACCTGGATGCACACCTTTCTTGGTTCTTAAACCATGCAATCAACCCTTGTTCTATTTGTGCTGCTGCTTCTTAATCCATGTACAAGTTTCACATGAGCAAGACAATGTGTTCTGGAATTCCCTTCTCAAAACTATCCATGTTTTGTTATGATCCACACAGTCAGATACCTTGGGTGTTAATAAAATATAAGTAAACATCTTTTGGGTATTCACTGCTTTCAGGCAAGATCCATCTGATATCTGATATCCTTTGTTCCACATCCTCTTCTGAATCTGGCTTAAATCTCTGGGAAACCAAACTCACTGCCTTGTAGTTGATGACAACTCATCCTGACCCTATACTATAGGGTAGAACTAACTGCCCCTGTGAGTTTCTGAGACTGTAACTCATTATGGGAGTAGAAAACCTTGCCTTTCTCCCACGGAGTGACTGGTGGTTTTGAACTGCTGACCTTGGGGTTTGCAATCCAACCTGTAACCACTGTGCCACGATGGCTCTTGAATGCTGAATATGGTAACTTTCTGTCAATGAATTAATGCAACTGTTGTTGTATTAGCTTCAGTACAATTTGACTCACATGTGATGCCAATGATAGTGTTACATAATTTGACCATTCCGTTGGTTTCTCTTCTTTGGTATGTATACACATATGGATCTCTTCCAGTCCGTTAGCCAAGTAGCTGTATTCCAAATTTCCTGACATAGATGAGTGAGTGCTGCCAGTGCTTTATCAGCTGTGGAAACATTTCACTAGATATTCCAGCAATTCCTGGCATCTTGTTTTGGGCTAGTGCTTTCCATGCATCTTGCATTTCTTCTTTCCTGACCATTGGTTCTTGCTCATATGTTACCTCCTGAAATGGTTGAATGTTGGTCTATTCTTTTTGATACAGTGATTCCATATTGTTTCCATCTTCCTCAGATGTTTCCTTCATCATTCAATATTTTGCCCATAGAATTTTTTAATATTGCACTTCGAGACTTGACATTTTTCTTCAGTTCTTTCAGTTTAAGATATGCTGAATATGTTCTGTTTTGGTTTTCTAACTCTAGGCCTTTGCACATTTTGTGATAATATTTTACTTTATATTCTCGAGTTGTCCTATTTGCTTTAGCTACTCTCTGATTAAGAGTAAGTTTCAGAGTCTCCTCTGACAAGCACTTGTATCTTTTCTTTATTTCCTTTTTTTTTTAAATGACACTGTGCTTTATTCAGAGATGTTCTCAAAATTTGTTGGGTTATTATCAGGGTTGTATATTGACTCTCGTGTACTTGTTTGCATTTTCTTGAACTTCAACTTGAGCTCACATATGAACAATTGCTGATCTGTTCCACAATCAGCCCCTGGACTGGTTTCAGTTGCTGATATTGAGCTTCTTTTATTGTCTCTTCCCACAGGTGTAGTCAATTTGATTTCTGTGTATTCCATCTGGAGAAGTCCACATTTATGGTCACCTTTTTTGTTGTTGATCATATGTTTGAAGAAATCATTAATCATGCAAAATTCTAACATACAATCAAGATAAATTGGTAATTATTGGTGATTGGAGTGCAAATGTTGGAACCAAAGAGGAAAGAACAGAAGTTGGAAAACATAGTATATGCTATCAGCAATTTATTGGTCTTGCAAACTCTGTCATGCGATCTCCAGCTTGGTTTCTATCACCAAGACCATATTTTTCAACTACTGATCCTTCCTCTTTGTTTTCAACTTTTGCATTCCAATAGCATTTTGATAGCAAGTCTGACAAATTTGGGACTGAATATGGTGGTAGAATTATTCAATTTCTACATCACCAGCTTTGGGTGGTTGGTGCATAAATTTGAACAATAGTTGTATTGATTGGTTCTCCTTGAAGGCGGCTAGATAGCATCCTATCAAAGATAGCATTGTACATTAAAATAGATCTTAAAATGTCCTTTTGATGATGAATGCAATGTTGTTTCTCTTGATTGTGTCATTTCCAGCAGAGTAAACCATAAGATTTTCTGCTTCAAAGTGGTCAATATCAGTCCATTTCAGCTAACTAATGCTTACAATATCAATCTTTATGTATTCCATTTCATTTTTAATGACTTCCAATGTCCCTAGATTCATATTTCATATATCCCAAGTTTCAATTATTAATGACGATTTGAACTGTTTCTCCTCATTTTGAGTTGTGCCCCATCAGCAAATGAAGGTCCTGATGGCTATACTCGATTTGCATCATTATGGTCGACTTGCCTATGAAAAGTCAGCTCTTCCTATTCCTCAGCCATATTTTGAGTACTTTCCAAGTTGAAGAGCTCATCTTCTGGCACATTCTGCCAATGTTCTTCTATTGTTCATGGGGGGTCTAGTAACTGACAGTGTTACTGCTATCCATAGGGTTTTCAATGGCTCATTCTTCCCATGCGGGCAGCCAATTCCTTCTTCATTGTCTGTTCTTTGTCTGGAAGCTCTTTGGGTGACCCTGCTGGTATATGAAATGCCAATCACATAGCTCCCAGTATCACACAAAACAAAAGTCACCACAGTACCACAAAATGCCAGACAAGTGATGGACCTCTATTCTTAGTGAGGCGTGGCCTGGTGGGAGGAGTGTGCCCTTAGGTGGTTCTGATCCACTTACTGGAACAAATACTGTTAGTTCTTATTTCATAAATGTGAAATGCATAAAAGAGAACCCCCAAAATATCCTCCAATTCAGACTTTCTGCCTTTTAAAAGAGGATAACCCACTCTGATTCAAAGTCATTGAGGTGTTTTGTTTTCCCCTCCCTCTGAGGCTACAGAGACTAGACTAATCACAGCTGAGGTGGAGCGACTCAAATGACTTAAAGCACCAGCTAGACTGGCTGTCAGAACCAGCTACAGTCAACAGCTACAGACTGACAGAGCTGCTCAGCCAAGAGCTGAGGGTTCTCAACTCCCACTTCTACTGATGGGCACAGCCAGTGGCCTCTGGGAGTTGACTGGAACCCAGCAGCCAGCTGTGAGGAGCAAGCTAATTCATCTCAGCCTGGCCCAGGTCATCAAGTCACTGAAGGAGTATCGGGAAAGAGGGAAGAAATCTGGGGTCCCACATTTGGCCACAGACAAAAGTTGTTCTGTGTTTAGACAGTAGTTCTGGGCCTGAGTTTGGGGCAGGTGTGATGAAGGAAAATCGGCTCCCTCCCTGCATCTGGGAACAGATGGTGGGGCTGCCCTGGAAACAGCAGGCCAGTCAGCTGGAGCAAAAAAGGCTTGGCCTCTAAAGCCCTGGCAAGGCAGACTGAAGCTACCTGGACTGTTTTTCCTTAACCCAATGGCTCCTGCTACCCTAACCACCCCCAACTAGGTAAAAGGGAAGAAAGATGCATTTTCTTTACAGGGGCAACTTTCTAGAAAGGAGACCAGCCCACCAGCTGTGAAAGGTCCCCTTAAACCATTTTACTTTGAGCAGGAGGAAGAAATGTTGAGATACCTAGAGCCACGTGGAATTGTGGATCCTCTAGTTTAGGTTCCAGTGATGCCAGATCGATTTTCTAGAGAAAGTCAAAATTCCTGTTTTCTTAAAAACCTCCTGAATTTTTCAAAGGCGATTCAATAACATTGGATAGAAGCCAGGTAGGCCAAAGAGCCTTGATGGCACAGTGCGTTATGTGTTGGGCAGCTAACTAGAAGGTCAGTAGTTTGAAACCACCAGTCACACTGGGGGAGCGGGGGGTGGGGGATAGGGTGGGGGGCTGTGCAGAGATGAGACTTTCTAGTCCATATAGAATTTCAGCCTCGGAAACCCACAGGGGTAGTTCTGCTCGGTCTTACAGGGTCACTGTGAGTTGGAATCTTCTAGATGGCAGTGAATAAGCAGGCCAACCAGAGTCCACACAGGTCCTCATTTGGCCATGGGAGTCCCCAGTCTGTGACCCTCACAGAATCGACCTTTGTGTATCGATGTTAAAAGTGAGATCCAGAGAGGGGAGCGCCTGTTGAGGAGCACCGAGTTGACTTTCCAGTCTCCAACCTGTAGCAGACAATCTCGCTGCTCTTTCTCTTCACTCCCAAATTCCTGATTCCGTGTACTTACCTCAGTCACCAAGGGCCAGCTCTGAAGGTCCCTTTGCTGGTGCTGGCTGAATGTGCTGAGGAACATATGCCCCTGGGAACAGCCCTGACCAGGCCCCTCACTCCTTGGATGGCAAAACCCTGAGAGGCGTGTGCTACACCTACCCCTGGAGACTTCCTAAGTGATTAAGCAGCAGGTTCCCAGGTTTATAATTGGATTCACAATCTGTTATCAGTGGCCTTCCCTCCACTGGCTCACAATGCCACTTCATTTCCTGCATGCTCAGAGTTCCCTAAATAAGCTCATTGACTTTAAGTCTTTGGCCAGGGTCTGCTTCAGTGAGAACCCAAACTAAGCCCAGGTCTGAATCATTATGTGTCCTTCCTGCCACTCAGTTGATGCCGACTCATGGCGACTCTATAGGATAGGGTAGAACTGCACCTGTGAGTTTCTGAGACTGGAACTCTTTTTATTTAAAACATTTTATTTGGGGCTCATACAACTCTTATTACAATCCATACATATACATACATCAATTGTATAAAGCATATCTGTACATTCTTTGCCCTAATCACTCTCAAAGCATTTGCTCTCCACTTAAGCCCTTTGCATCAGGTCCTCTTTTTTTTACCCTCCCTCCCGCTCCCCACTCCCTCATGAGCCCTTGATAATCCACAGATTGTTATTTTGTCATATCTTGCCCTATCCGGAGTCTCCCTCCCCCCCTTCTCTGCTGTCTGTCTCCCAGGGACGAGGTTACATGTGGATCCTTGTAATCTGTTCCCCATTTCCAACCCACTCACCCTCCACTCTCCCAGTATCGCCCCTCACACTACTGGTCCTGAAGGTATCATCCACCGCGGATTGCCTGTGCCTCCAGCTCCTATATGTACCAGTGTACAACCTCTGCCCTATCCAGTCCTGCAAGGTAGAATACGGATCATGGTAGTTGGGGGGAGGAAGCATCCAGGATCTGGGGGAAAGCTGTGTTTTTCATCGGTACTACATCGCACCCTGACTGACCCATCTCCTCTTCTAAACCCCTCTGTGAGGGGATATCCAGTGGCCAGCAAATGGGCTTTGGGTCGCCACTCTGCACTTCCCCCTTCATTCACTATTATGTATGTGTGTGTGTGTATATATATATATATATATATATATATATATATATATATATATATATATATATTGCATAATGCCTTATACCTGGTCCCTTTGGCACCTTGAGATCGCACAGGCTGGTGTGCTTCTTCCATGTGGGCTTTTTTATTTCTGAGCTAGATGGCCGCTTGTTCACCTTCAAGCCTTTAAGGCCCCAGACACTATCTCTTTTGATAGCCGGGCCCCATCAGCTTTCTTCGCCACATTTGCTTATGCACCCGTTTGTCTTCAGCAATCATATCATGGAGGTGTGCAGCCAATGCTGTGATTTTTTTTGTTCTTTGATGCCTGATAACTGATCCCTTTGGGACCTCGTGATCACACAGGCTGGTGTGCTCTTCCATGTGGGCTTTGTTGCTTCTGAGCTAGATGGCCGCTGGTTTATCTTCAAGTCTTTAAGATCCCAGACACTATCTCTTTTGATAGCCAGGCACCATCAGCTTTCTTCGCCACATTTACTTGTTCACCAGCTTTGGCTTCAGCTGTTGTGTTGGGAGGATGAGCATTGTAGAGTGCCAATTTAATAAAAGAAAGTATTCATGCATTGAGGGAGTGCTTGAGTTAAGGCCCAAGGTCCTGCCCCCACCTTAATACTAAACCTATAAATATGGACACATAGATCTATTTCGAGATATATATATATATATATATATATATATATATATATATATATATATATATATATATATATATATATATTGCATGTACATGTCTTTGTCTAGACCTCTATAAATGCACTTTGACTCCTAGCTCTTTCCTCCATCTCCCTTGACTTTCCTCCTCTCCCACTACCATGCTCCGTCCCCACCTGGGTTACAGCTATACCTCTTCTTTACGTAACCTTACCCTTGATCATTCCCTACCAGGCCTGCCACTTCCCCCTACTATCATTTTGAGTCCCATGTTGTTCCCTTGTCCCTGTGTTTGTTAACACCACTTCCTTACCCCTCGCACCTCCACCTATCCCAAGTGCCCCTGGAACTGTCGGTCCTGTTGTTTTTCCTCCAGATAGTTCATCCAGCCTTTCTTATTTAGGCAGACCTGTGGAGACACTAACATGCATGAAAAGAAGACAGAGGAAAACAAAGCAACAGTATACAACCAGACAACAAAACAACAAAAACAAATCACTGACAAAGAACAAAACAAAACACATCAAGAGAGAAGAGCTTGTAGTTAGTTCAAGGATCATTTGTTGGATCATAGGAGTGTTTTCCAATCCATTCTGTTGAGGCACCACAACCTGGCCCCAAATTCCACTTTCAGCATTCCCTGGGGACTTTGCCACTCCATTCCCTTGCTGTTCCACTGCACTCCACCACACTTTGCCTCAGTGTGGTGGAATCAAGTTAGGTGCTATTTGCACACTGTGTCTCCAGTGCTGTCCCCTGTATCACCCTTGGTCACTGAGGGGAATCATGTTTCATAGTGGGGCCAGCCATGTTGTTCTCTTTGTGGACTGGCTGCCCTGAGACTGAAACTCTTTAGGGGAGTAGAAAGCCTCATCTTTCTCCCTTGGAGTGGCTGGGGATTTCAATTTTGCCATTTCAGACATTGCGTTTAGCAGCCCAACACATAACCCCTATACCCCTCCATAGCTACAGAAAACAATAAAGAAACAAAATCCAACAACACTCATTGCCATTGGGTGCATAACAATCCTATCGAGAGAAAATACTCCGGCTTCCTGGGTTTCCAAGGCTATAACTCTTTGTAAAAATAAAATTGTGTTGTTTTCATTTAAAGTTTACATAACCAATTAGATTTTCATTTAACAAATTCTCTACTTGTTTAGTGACATTAGTTACTACTTTCAATAAAAAGGAAAGCATAAAATTAAAAAAAGAACAAATGAAAAACATGTTAAGAGTAAAGACAAATGATAAGATGTTAATTTTTAACCTAATCATATCTGCAACAATACACTTTCTGTTGTACTGACGGTGAGCAGGGTTTAATCCCATCCCTGGTGAATGGTCCCAGGGGATTTAATGGAGGCTTATTCTCTGTGGAATCTCTGCCAATGCATTTTGAGTTTTTATACTCATCTAAGGCTATAACTCTTTATGGGAGAAGAAAGCCTCATCTTTCTCCAAAGGAGTGACTGGTGAATTCCAACTGCTGACCTTGCAGTTAATAGCCCAACACATAACCCATTTTGCCACCAGAAGAGAGATTTGCCTCTGGGTGCCTTCCAATGCAAGCACTACAATTATGCAAGGAGGATATTTTTTTCTGTACTGGAGCCAGGTCAAGTCAGAACCAGTGTGTCCATGGTTTACAGCGAAATCAGAGGAAGAAGAGAGTAGACTGTCTATAACTTATCATAGCCCAGAGAAATGCTAGGCCTGGAAGGGGGCATGCTGGCTCAACCATATTCAGAAAATCTGCACACTAACCTCCCCGGCTCAAATAATTACCAGCACCATGTCTCTGAATATCACCTGAAAGCAAAATAGTGAAAGCACCATTTCCATTTCATAATACTTTTACTAAAAGTAAAGTTCAATTCAGTGATGTGACGAAGCTGGAAAAATTATCTTTTCATTTCTTTCTTTTAATTTCCCTCCCTTTCCCCTTCTTCTCCACAGAACTGAGAGGCAGAAGGAATAAAGGCAGCATGGCACCAGCTGGAGGACACCGTGGGGTCAGGGACACCATTTAACTCATGCTTCTCCAGTTTGGCGGGGCAACTGGATGTCCTCATTTGTGAATTTGCTTATTAATCTTTTTGAGTTAACAAGGTCATGGTAATAAAGGATTGTTGGTGTTTTTGTTAGGAACCTTCTAGTCCAGTCCAACTCATAGTGACTCAATGCATCAGTGCAGAGCTCTCTAGACCAATGTTTCTCAACCTGTGGGACCCTTGCACAGGGTGACTGTAAAAAAATTACAATTATGAAGCAGCAATGAGAATATTTTATGGTTGTGGAGGTCACCACAACATGAGGAACTGTATGAAAGGGTTGTGGCATTAGGAAGTTTGAGAACCACTGCTCTAGGCTTCTCTATGCTGTAATCTTTACAAGAATGAGTTGCCTGGTTTTTCTTCCAAGAACAGAGCCACTGGTGGGTTCAAACCTTCAACCTTTTGGATAGCAGCTGAGCACTTAACCATTGTGCCTCCAGGGCTCTTTGATAAACTCTATTAGAGGGTCTTAACCATTGCAACCCCATGGATCCTTTTGGCATTTACGAAAGGCTATGGAACACCTGCCCACTCCCCAGAATAATATTTCCAAATACCTCCAATGAAATACAGAATCACAAAGGCACAAATTGTATTGAAATGCAGTGATAAAAATAAAAGACATTGGATTTGTGGCAAATATACATGTTAATAAATACATTAAATATGATCTGATGGTGGGTCTAATAAACCAAACCCACACCATTGAGTTGATCCTGACTCACTGTGACCCTATATAAAATTCCTCAGGCTAAATCTTTACAGGAGCAGATCATCTCACCTTCCTCTCAGAGAACAACTGGTGCTTTGAACTGCCAACCTTGAGGTTACCTGCTCAATGGCTCACCCACAGCGTCACCGTGAGTTCTAGATAGTGATGAGCATGAACTGTACTCAACGATGGCTGCAACGACTAGCATGGGGTGTGAAAGCATGTAGAATATATCTCGGTGGTAATCACATGGCTATTCTGAACACAGCTGTGGACATGCTAAACTGCCCTGCAAGCTTAGGGAAACTAACTCAACCAGGATTGTCCCTCATCCAATTTGACATTGCTCCCCAGCCTGCTGGGGCTCAGTGGCTCAGTGTTAGGGTCCCTTGTCTAGATACCAGGGCTGGCATGGAGAAAGTCATTCCTCTGCAGCCTTCTAGTGTGTGGGGGAAGATATTAGTGTTAAGCCTAGGCAGGAAATTGCTGGATTTTCCTGGCAGCCACATTCTTAATAACCATTTACTGGATACTTATTATATTCTGAGGGTAAATTGGCGGTTCAGTTGTAGAATTCTCCTTTTCCATGTGGGAGATCTGGGTTTGAGTCCAAGACAATGCAACTCATGTGCATCCAACACTCATTTGTCAGGGGGATGCTTGGTTATTGCTGTGGTACTGAACTGATTTCTGTGTTGCTATGATACTGAAATGGGTGAGCTTGGTTGGGTGCGGCTATGAGACTGAACCCGTTTCTGTGATGTGTCCAGACTAAGATGAGCGATGAAGAAGAGCCTGGCATTCTACTTCTGAAAACCAGTTAACGAAAACCCCTGTGAATCACAATCTGATGCACAACCAAAGAGATGGTGCAGGTCCAGGGAGAATATTGCCCATGGAGTCACTGGGAGCTGGTTGTCACAGTGAGTTGGACTGGAGGCTGACTCAACAGCAGCTAACAACCATTGTGTTCCAGGCACTTGACTTGCTTTAAAAATCTAGCTCAGCCTTCTGGTACAGGGAAGGGATTAATCATGCCTACTTTAGCACTTCATGAACCCTGATCAATGTCAGGCCCTGCTTGTGTTTTGTCCCTCCTTTTCCACATTCACATCACTTCCATTCCCCTCTTCAGACAAGTACCCCCTGCTGGGTGCTTGCTGTGTGTGTGTCCTTATAGGCATACAGCCATGTGCACTAGACCATGCTGCTTGGTGAATGGGCTTTCAGCTTCCATGAATGGTACTGCAATATACATCTCATTCAGTTTCTGACCTTTTCAACTCCTTTCAATGTCATTAAGAGTTATTGCCATGCTGCATATCAATTGCATGTGCTGCTGCGTGCCACTTGGTCATGAGCAATCATCATCTTTCTTCTGTTTCCTTCTTCAGTTGTCTTGATTGGCATCCAATTCAGCTCCAACTCTTCTCTACTGCAGGCATCAGTGTGGTGACCATTCTTGTAAAAATGCCTCAAGGGCCCTATGAATTGGATAAAAAGCTTGGCCTATATACCCAGGAATTATGCGTTGGGCTGATAACCCCAAGGTGAGCAATTCCAACCCATCAGCTATTCCATGGAGCAAAGAGAGGCTGTCTGCTGTCGTAAGAATTTAGTTTTGTAAACCTAAAGCAGCAATTCTACTGTGCCTTGTAGGGTTGCTAATGAGGAAGAATCAACTGGGGTTTTGTTTGTTTTTCTACATCCAGGAGAGAGCTTTGATGGGGGAGATATTAAGTTCTTGGCTGCTAACCCAAAGGTCAGTAGTTTGAAGCCGTCTTCCACACACTGTGGGATAAAGGCATGGCTGTCTACTTCCCAATAGAAGCCTTGAAAACATCATGGGACCATTCAGCTTTCTTTGATAGGGTCATGAGGAATGAAAGTCAACTCAGTGACTGCGCTTCTTTGGTTGTATGCCCAGGAGGGGCTCACTAGGTCCTAGGGTACATTCAATGGGCTTTCACTAAGCTCTGCCAGATTTCTGTGCAGCAAACCTGCATCATTAGCAGTTTTTCTCTGCTTTCCCCGGATCTCCAATGACACTTGGTATGTTTGTCTTTCTAACTGTTGCCCGTTTGATGGTTTTAAAAGGTCAAGCACAATAAACTCATCTATCCCAGGCACTTTATGGCTCTGTAGCAGATTCTTAGGGTTGCCATGCCACATTCCTTTGACCCATCTCTGACACCATCTCACTGCCTTCCAGTCAATACCGACTCATAGTGATCCTGTGGGGCAGTGTACATTTGCCCCCTGCGAGTTTCAAACACTACAACTCTTTATTGGAGTAGAAAACCCCATCTTTCTTCCTTTGAGCTAGTAATTTTGAACTGCTGACCTTGAAGTTAGCAAACCAACTTGTAACCACTGCACTTCCAGGGCTCCTACTGATATCCATCATAGCAGTGGCGAACGGCTCTATGTAAGTGCAGGCTCCTGCTGAAATGGTGTCTTATCACAACTGTGCAGCACGCAGCTCTCCATGTCCTTCTGCCTCCAAGCCTTTTCAAAGGCATGGAAAGCCAAACCCAGGAAGGTAGGAGAGGTCACCTTACTAGGAGGAATGCTCAACACCACTACAGGCGAAGAAGAGCCCAGCCTCCTGTTTCTGGTAGGCAATTCTAGGACAGAACCCATGTTCCTCAGAAGTCCTGGGGGAATCAAGCCCCTGTATCCTACATTAAAAGCCTCAACACCCCGTTCCCATTGTGATTGCTTCTCCCCCTAACTCAGTCTTGCGTCCGCTTTCCTATTCCCACTCCCTGCCATCAGATCTCAAATAGACTCCCTGCACCCAGGCCTGAGGAATAAGCTCAGCATGCAAGGGCACTCAATCCAAGACACACACATTACTCTGAATCTCCAAAACAACCCTGTGGGCTACGTGTGTAATCCCCAGTTCACAGATGAGAAATGGATTGAAAAACAGTGACACACCCAAGATCACACAGGCCAGGGTTCAAGTCTGTGTCTATCAGTTATTCTTTTATTCAAGTATGCCAGAGAAGACTGGGTCTTAACACTTGAGGAATCTTCTTGGAAGAATAAGGCAAACTACAGAAAACACTAAATGAATATCGCTTTTGTTCGTTTGCCCATTTGCAAAAGACATAATACCTATAGTGCTAAGAATAGTATTCAAAGTATCTATTACTACCCCCTCAAAGCTTACATACTAGTCACCAAACTCAAACAAATACAATGCTATCAAGGTGATTACAACTTATAGCAACCCCATATAGGGCTTCCAAGACTGTAAATCTTTACAGAAGCAGAGAGCTTCACGTTTCTCCCCCTGAGTGACTGGTGCATTTGAACTACTGACCTTGTGGTTAGCAGCCCATTGCTAAATGATTAGTTACATAATCATTACGCTTACTTAACTCTACATTCTTTTAATTATTTCTCTATCAGTCCAAATTGCTTCTGGCTACATGGGAAAAAACAAACCAACTCTAGTGGTCTAATCACAAAAGCTTCATTTTTCTTATATTAACACCAAAAATACCAAACCAGTTGCCACTGAATTGATTCTGATTTACAGTTACCCCATATGATTCAGGGTAGAACTGTGCTCCATGAGGTTTTCAAGGGCTGAATTTTTAAATGTAGATTGCCAGGTTTTTCTTCCAAGGCATCTTTGGCTTGGCAGTGAATTGTGTTAACCCTTTGCACCACACAGGGGTTTGTCTTATACAATAGTAAGTCTTGAAATCGGTAGCATAGGTCTGGCGTATTTGCTCAGGAACTCATCTTGCATATAGGAGAATGCATGCTTTTTGGTCTGCCAAACTCATGTAACCTATGTGACTCTCCCATCTTTCAATATTCTGACTAGGGAGCATGACAGCAGAAGAGCCAAGGACAAAAATGAAATGGGTTATGCCAGACAAGTGTTTTGCCTTAAACAACAACAAAAACTTTCTTGGGAGTCCTACTCAGTGTCTTTCACCTACACATATTTGAACCGAAATGGGTCAAATGCTTATGCATAGCTGCAAGGGAGCCTAGGAGTGAGCGATTTAAGTAGGTACATTATCACCCTAAACAAAATTGAGCTTCTATTAGTAGTAAGAATGAAAAAAATGGATACTGTTGAGGCATATAGCAGGGTTGGTTAGAATTCTATTTTGTGTCTTAATTTACATTTTGAATGAACTCAGAAAAAGTCATAAAGAGTAGAACAAAGGGATGGATGTGCATCCAACCACCTCAACTACTCATTTCTTTTCATGCTCTCCCTCTAGCTTCCCTGAATAGTTCTTGGTTACACATTGGGCTGCTAATTGCATGGTCGGTATTTTGAAATCACCGGCTGCTCTTCGGGAGAAAGATGGGACTCTACTCTGTAAAGTGGTATAGTCTCAGAACCTCACAGGTACAATTTTACCCATGTCCTGTAGGGTCGATATGAGTTAGCATTGATTCAATGGCAGTGAGTTTGGTTTGGATAGATCTGTGGAATCTTAGGATGGAATAGTTTGAATACACAGAAAAAAATTCAGTGGAATCATAACCCTCTAAATAATTACCCTCTAAAGCCACAAAGATCAACTGTGTCCAGCATGGTGACAGTTTAGCATATGCCATGGGGACATTGCTCATATCCCAGTGTTGTTAATCAACAAAATCTCACGCACTGCCACTTATATTGACCCTATGCACAATAGAATAAAAGCCTTTCTAGTCCTGTGACATCCTCACAATGGTCATATTTTAGCCTATTGTTACAGCCACTGTGTTGATCCATCTCATTCCGGGTTTACCTGTTTTTTGATGATGCTCTACCAAGTATTTTGTCCTTTTCTAGGGACTAATTTCTCCTGATACCATGTTCAAAGTATATGAAATGGAGTTTTACCATCCTCACTTCTAAAATACATTCTGGCTGTACTTCTTCCGGGACAGACCTCTTTGTTCTGCTGGGCATTCATGGTATATTCAATATTATTTGCAACATCATATTTGAAAGGCTTCATATTTTCTTCAGTCTTCCTTATTTATGGTCCATCTTTCACATGCATATGTCAAACATTACCATCAAGTCTATTCTTATTCATAGTGACCATATAGGGTTTCCAAGGCTGTAAATCTTTACAGGGTCAAATAGCTTCCTCTGTCTTCTGTGGAGCAGCAAGTGGGTTGAACCACCAACCTTGCTGTTAGTCATTCAACCCATACCAGACACTGAAATAAAGACTCCTTTCACATGCATCTAAGGTGATTAAAAATATCAAGGCTAAAAGCAGGCATAACTTGCTAATCCCCAGAGTAAAGCATTTGCTCTTTCACATTTTAAAGAGGTCTTTTACAACAGATTTTTCCAATGAAATACATTGATTTATTGACTGCTGCTTCTGTGAGTATTGATTGTGGGTCCAAGTAAAATAGAGTTTAGCTACATTTCTCTATTTGTAATGATGTTGTGTGTTTATATTTGTCAAGTTGAGAAGACATTTGTATTCTTAGTGTTGAAGACTAATTTATACTGAAGGTGTACTATATGAGCTTTATCAGTAAGTACTTCAAGGCCTATTGACTTTCAGCCAGCAAGATTGGGTCATCTGCATAACACAGGTTGTTATTGATTCTTCCTCCAATCCAGATGCCTCAACTTCTTCATACAGAGCAGCTTCTCAGATTATTTGAATAAGTATAGTGTGATAGATAGGTAGGTTTATAGTGCCAACCTGGCCAATAAAAACATGTGGGATTAATAAGTTTGCAGTTTGATTAGTGGGCAAAAAGATAAATGGCTCAGCAAGCCACACCTATCTCTCAGTTGCTCTCTGGTGACCAGACCAGTGTGTGGCTGCCTTACCTAGTTCTGCAGTTTGCTGCCTGGCTGTACTGCCATATTTACTGTTGCATGGAAGTGAGTTAAACTGAGTCCTCTGTACTGCTATGTGGACTAATTAGCTGTTATATTCCTTCGTGTTCTATCTATCTATCAAATCATAAATGTCCTGGTTTTGTTTCTCTAGAGAACCCTGTCTAACACATATGGTGAAAGGATATAACCACAACACACACTCTCCTGATTTTAAACCACGCAGTATCCCCTTGTTCTATTCGAACCACTTCCTGTTGGTTTATGTACAGGTACCACAGGAGCACAATTAAATGTACGGGAATTCCCATTGTTCTCATATGTATTCATATGCTACCCAAAGTTTGTTATGATACACAGTAAAATCCTCTGCATAGTCAATAGTACATAAGTAAGCATTTTCCTTGTATCCTCTGCTTTCAGCCAAGGTCCATCTGAAATCAGCATTGATATACTTTGCCTCATGCCCTCTTTTAATACAGCCTGGATTTCTGGCAGCTTCCTGTTGACATATTGCTATAACTACTTTTAAAGTTTTCTTCAATAAAATTGTACTTGCATGTCATATTAATGTTATTTTAAATTAATTTGCAGATTTTGTTGCGTCATGTTTCTTTAGAATGGACACAAATATTAATCACTTCCAGTTGGTTGGCCAGATAGCTATCTTCCAAATTTCTTGACATGGACTATCACTGCATGAGCGTGTTGAAATATTTCCATTCCTATCCCTTCCTTGCTTTTCACTAATGCTTACATTGCAGCTTCAACTTCCTCTTGGCCTTTTGAACTAGTAGAACCTCAACTAATTCTTGGGTACAGAGACTCTGTATACTCCGTCCATATTCTTTGGATTCTCCCTGCAAAACTCAATAGTTTGATAAATAATCCTTGAACATTTAAATCCAAGGCTTGGATTTTTTCTTCTGTTCTTTCAATTTATGATATGCTGACTGTACTCATTCCTTTTGCTTTCCTAATTCCAGGTCTTTACACGTTACAATATAATACTTTACTTTATCTTCTCAAGCTGGCGTTTCAAATTTCTCTGTTCAACTCTTTTATTTCATCATTTCTTCCATTTGCTTTAGCTGCTTTAGGTTCAGAGCAAGTTTCACAGTCTCCTCTGATATCCACTGTAGTATTTTCTTTCTTTTTATTTTTTTTTTATTTTTAACAATTTATTGGGGCTGATACAATTCTTTTCACAGTTCATACATATACATACATCAATTTTATAAAGCACATCTGTACAGTCTTTGCCCTAATCATTTTTTTTCTCTTTTCTTCTTTTACATTTTATTAGGGACTCAAACAACTCTTACCACAATCCATACATATACATACATCAATTGTATAAAGCACATCCATACATTCCCTGCCCCAATCATTCTCAAGGCATTTGCTCTCCACTTAAGCCCCTTGCATCAGGTCCCTTTTTTTTTTCCTCCCCCTCCCTCCCCTTTCCCACCTCCCTCATATGCCCTTGGTAATTTATACCTCGTTATTTTGTCATATCTTGCCCTATCCGGGGTCTCCCTTCCCCCCTTCTCTGCTGTCCCTCTCCCAGGGAAGAGGTCACATGTGGCTCCTTGTAATCAGTTCCCCCTTTCCAACCCACTCACCCTCCACTCTCCCAGCATCGTCCCTCACACCCTTGGTCCTGAAGGTATCATCCACCCTGGATTCCCTGTACCTCCAGCCCTCATATGTACCAGTGTACAGCCTCTGTCCTATCCAGCCCTGCAAGGTAGAATTCGGATCATGGTAGTTGGGGGGAGGAAGCATTCAGGATCTGGGGGAAAGCTGTGTTCTTCATCGATGCTACCTCACACCCTAATTAACCATCTCCACTCCTAAGCCCCTCTATGAGGGGATCTCCATTGGCCGACATTGGGCCTTGGGTCTCCACTCTGCACTTCCCCCTTCATTTAATATAATATATATATACACCTACATATATACATATACACATATATACACATACATACACACACTTATATCTTTTTTTTTTGCATGATGCCTTATATCTGGTCCCTTGAGCACCTCGTTATCGCACTGGCCGGTGTGCTTCTTCCATATGGGCTTATTTGCTTCTGAGCGAGATGGCCGCTTGTTCACCTTCAAGCCTTTAAGACCCCAGACACTATCTCTTTTGATAGCCGGGCACCATCAGCTTTCTTCACCACATTTGCTTGTGCACCCATTTGTCTTCAGCGATCCTATCATGGAGGTGTGCAGTCAATGATCCCTGGGGACCTTGCCACTCCATTCCCTTGCTGTTCTGCTGCACTCCCCCAGTGGTTTGCCTCGGTGTGGTGGGATCAGGTCAGGTGCAATTCCCACACTGTGTCTCCGGTGCTGTCCCCTGTATCGCCCTTAGTCACTGAGGGGCATCATGTCTCATAGTAGGGCCAGCCATGTTGTTCTCTCTGTGGACTGGCTGCTCTACTCAGGAACATCATCATCACGGCCTGGTGGGCCAGGCTGTGCTCCATTCTCTCCTCCTGCCCCTTCATCTGCTCCCGTGTGCTCTGATTAAATATGTCCATCTCCCATAGCTGCAGAGTCAATGTCGTCCTTTGGAACAAATTCTTTTCGGGGGAGGGGCAGGAATCCACTTAATTTATGGTGCTGGGGCCAGCCTCCCAGACCTCTCCACCGGTTCCCTCCTCCACGCCGGGATATTGCATTCACACCTTGCGACACTGGGTTGAAGTCTGGTCCCACTTTCCCTGTGGAGATATAACCATACCCTCCCCTTGGGTGGATTAATACCCCATTTCTGTCATGCTGATTGTACTTACCTCAGGGGACTCATGTTGTACCTGTCCCTTTGGGTCTGGCTTACCTCGCTTAACATAATTCCTTCCAGCTCTTCCCATGAAATAACGTGTTTCATGTGCTCATCGGTGCTTTTTAGTGCTGCATAATACTCCATTGTGTGTATGTGCCAAAGTTTGCTAATCCACTCGTCTATCGATGGAAACTTAGGCTGTTTCCATGTCTTTGCTATTGTGAATTGTGCCGCAATAAACATTGGAGCGCATACGACTGGTCGTGTTTTATTTGCTGCTTCAACCGGGTATATGCCCAGTAGAGGGATGGCTGGGTCGTAAGGTAGATCAATTTCCATTTTCTTTAGGTATCGCCAGATTGCTTTCCACAGTGTCTGTACAAATCTGCACGACCACCAGCAGTGGAGGAGGGTTCCTATTTCACCACAGCCCCTCCAACACTTGTTGCTCTCTGATTTACTGATCTGGGCTAGCCTCAGGGGTGTTAGGTGTTATCTCATGGTTGTTTTGATTTGCATTTCTCTTATGGCAAGGGACTTCGAGCACTTTCTCACATATTTATTGGCCATATTGATCTCCTCTCTAGTGAAAGATCTTCTCATTTCTTTTGCCCACCTCCTTAGAGGGTTAACTGTTTTCCTCTTTTTGCAGGTCATGATGGTGTTGTAGATTTTAGTAATGAGCCCTTTGTCTGACGTATCATTACTAAAAATCTTCTCCCAGTCTGTGGGTTGCCTTGTCACCCTCTTGGCAAAGTCTTTCGAGGTGCACAGGTGTTTTATTCTTATTAGATCCCATTTGTCGATTTCCAGATCACCTGTGTGTGTCCCCTTCCCTGTTGCAGTGAGCCTATGTGCTCCCTGGGCCAGTGCTCTGAGATTAGTCCCGATTCCCTCCTTAATGGTCCTGATGGTTTGGGGTTTGACTTCTAGATCTGTGATCCACCTTGAGTGTATTCTTGTGCATGGGGTGAGGTAGATGTCTTGTTTCAACTTTCTACATGTGGATACCCATTGTTTCCAGCACCACTTATTAAAGAGGGCATCTGCTTTCCACTTGACGTTTTTGGGACCCTTGTCGAAGATCAGTTGTCTATATGCTGATGGTTTTACTCCTGGGCTTTCTATTCTTTTCCACTGGTCTGAGTGTCTATCATTGTGCCAGTACCATGCTGTTTTGACCACTGTAGCTGTGTAGTAGGCATTAAAATCAGGTAGGGCGAGTCCTCCAATTGTGTCCTTCTTCTTGAGGAGTTCTCTGCTAATTCTGGGTTTCTTTCCTCTCCATATGAAGTTGGTGGTCAGTTTTTCCAATTCTTTGAAGAAGGTCGATGGTAATTGGATTGGTATAGCATTGAACTTGTAGAGTGCTTTAGGAAGAACTGTCATCTTTACTATGTTCAGCCTACCTAACCATGAGCAGGGGAGCTTCATCCATTTGTGAAGGTCACTTTTGGTTTCCTGTAATAGGGTTTTATAATTATGCTTATAAAGGTCTTTAGTAATTTTTGTTAAGTATATTCCTAGGTATTTCAGTTTGTTCTTGGCTACTGTGAAGGGTACTTCCCTCTTAATCGCCTCTTCCATGGCCCTGTCCGATGTGTATAGAAACCCTACCGACTTCTGTTTATTGATCTTGTATCCTGCTACTCTTCCGTATTCCTCAATTGCTGTAAGTATTCCAACTGTGGAGTTTTGGGGGTCTTCAATGTATAGGATCATGTCATCTGCAAATAACGATAGTTTCACCTCCTCTTCTCCCAAATGGATCCCTTTGATGTCCTTCCGCTGTCTTATGTTGTTAGCCAGAACCTCCAAAACGATATTGAATAGAAGAGGGGACAGGGGGCATCCTTGTCTTGTACCCTTTTTCAGTGGTATTGTTCTTGTCTTTTCTCCATTGACTATGATGTTGGCTGTTGGTCTTTCATAGATAGCTTGTATGAGCTTGAGAAACTTACCTTCCAATCCTATCTTCATGAGTGTTTTGATTAGGAATGGATGCTGGATGTTGTCAAATGCTTTTTCTGCATCTATGGATATTATCATATGGTTTTTATCCTTTTTCTTCTCGATGTGGTGTATGATATTGATGGATTTTCGGATGTTAAACCATCCCTGCATCGCTGGGATGAGTCCTACTTGGTCATGGTGAATGATATGTTTGATGTTCCTTTGTATTCTATTGGCCAATATTTTGTTAAGGATTTTTGCATGTATGTTCATTAGAGATATTGGTCTATAATTCTCTACACCTGTGGGGTCTTTTCCCTGTTTGGGTATCAAAGTAATGCTGGCTTCGTAAAATGAGTTTGGGAGCTTGCCGTTCTTTTCTATGTTATGGAATACTTTGTGGAGGATCGGTGTCAGCTCTTCCCTGAATGTTTGGTAAAATTCTGCTGTGTAGCCATCTGGCCCTGGGGCCTTTTTCCTTGGTAGGTTTTTGATGACACTCTCTATTTCTTCCTTCGCTATGGGTTTGTTGAGGTTCTTGATCTCTGTCTCAGATAATCTAGGGAGAGATTGTTTTTCTAAATATTTATCCATGTCTTCCAGGTTTCTGAATTCATTAGAATACAAACCTTCATAGTACTTTGTGATTATCCTTTTTATCTCATTGGGGTCTGTTGTTATTGCCCCCGATTCATCCCTCATCCTGGCTATTGATGATTGTTCCTTTCTATCTTTGGTAAGCTTTGCCAGGGGAGTGTCAATTTTATTAATTCGTTCATAAAACCAGCTTCTAGTTGCGTTAATCCTTTGCATTGTTCTTTTGTCTTCCCACTGGTTTAACTCCGCCCTGATTTTTATTATTTCTTTTCTCTTGCTATTGGAGGGGTAGTTCTGTTGACTCTGTTCTAGTTGTTGGAGGTTTTGTGTTAACATACCTGTCATATGCCTTTCTTCTTTTTTCATGTATGCATTCAGTGATATCAAGCTACCTCTGATAACTGTCTTTGCAGTGTCCCATAAGTTTTGATATGTTGTATGCTCGTTCTCATTAGTTTCTAGAAATTTCCTGATATCCTCTCTGATCTGGACCTTAACCCATTCATGTCGCAGGAGATCGTTGTTTATTCTCCAATTGGTGGCCCTTGCTTTTCTGGGTGCCCTCCTATTAATCTCCAGCTTTATTGCATGGTGGTCTGAGAAAGACGTCTGGATAATATCTATGTATTTGAATTTACTCAGGCTGGCCTTGTGCCCCAGCATGTGATCTATTCTTGAGAAAGATCCGTGTGGATTGGAGAAGAATGTGAAACCTTTTGCTTTTGGATGAAAGGCTCTATAGATGTCTATCAGGCCCTGTTGCCTAATTACATTGTTTAGCTCTCTGGCCTCTTTGCTGAGCTTCTTTCCCTGTGACCTGTCTTTCTCTGATAGTGGAGTGTTGAAGTCCCCCACTATTATTGTTGTTTCCGTGATTTCTTCTGTCATTTTTTTAATAGTTTGTTTGACGAAATTTGCCGCATCATTATTAGGTGCGTAAATATTCAGTATGCTTATTGCTTCCTGGTTTACTGAGCCTTTGAGCATTATGTAATGTCCCTCTGTGTCTCTTTTTATGTTTAGGATCTTGAGATCCATTTTGTCGGAGATTAAGATAGCCACTCCTGCCTTCTTGGAGTTACCATTTGCTTGGTAAACTTTCTGCCAGCCCTTTATTCTCAGCATATGCTTGTCTGCTTGCTTAAGGTGTGTCTCTTGCAGGCAGCAGATTGATGGGTTATGTTTTCTAATCCAATCCTCCAGCCTCTTTCTTTTAACATATGAATTGAGCCCATTTGTATTCAAAGTGATTATTACAATCTCTGCTTCATGATTGCCATATTCTGTTTTGTGTTTTGGGTCTTTGCCTATCTTCCTTCATATCAGTGTACTGCGTTTGAGTGGAGGGTTTCTATCCTGTCCTCTTTTCCATCTGAGACCGTGTTGTCCTGGTACGTGTTGCTGGCATGTTGGCTTCTAGATGGAGATGGGCTATATGGTGGTCTCCTGGTGGTTCTAGTTGGAGCTTGATCTTCTGGCCATAGTGAGTCAGCCAGTATGTTCTGCAGGGTCGGGTGACTTGCAGTATATTTTTTGAGTTCTTCCTTGTCCTGGAAGACCCTTATCTTACCCTCTATCTTAATGGATAACTTGGCAGGGTATAGGATTATGGGGGAGGCGTTTTTATCTTTCAGTTTTTGGAAGATGTTGCTCCATTCTCTCCTCCTCTTCATGGTTTCTGATGATAAGTCTGAGCATACTCTTACCTGCGCTCCTTTGTATGTGACTGTCTTCCTTTCTCTTGATGCTCGTAGAATTTTCTCTTTTTCCTCTAAGTTGGATAATTTTACAATTATATGCCTTGGCGTGTTCTTCTTGGTGTTTAGCTTAGCCGGCTTCCTCTCTGCTTCCTGTATGAGAGTCGGATTCTCCTTTGTTAGGTTGGGGAAATTTTCTTCCAGGAATTCCTTTGCTATCTTGGCGGTCGATTTGTGTGTTATGTTGTGTTCCGGTAGACCGATTATTCGAATATTATTCCTCTTCATAGCATCTGTCATTGATCTCAGGCTGTCTTCTGTTTCTTTAATTTTCCTATCTGATTGTTTTTCTCGCTTGCTTCGTTTGGTTTGAGCGTCCTCGAGTTCACTGATACGGTTCTCAGCCTCCTCAAGCCTAGATATAGCTTCTGTGACCTTTTGTGTGGCCTCTGCTACCTCCTCTGTTAGTTTCTGCAGTTCCTTTTGGTGGATAGTATTCATCCCCTCTATTGTGGACTTCATCCCCTCTATTGTGCATTTCATCCCTTCTATCGTTGCATCCTTATTTTGGTTTGCTTCTCTTAGCTCCTTTATTACTGCAAGCAGAGTTCTGAAGATTTACTTTTGTGGCTGATCTATATCTGTTTCTTCTATGAGTGACGTTAGGTCTGTTAAAGTGCCTCGTTCCTCTGATTTTTTTGTTGGGAGTGATGTGGTCTGTTGATTTTTCCTTGATCCTTTAATAGGTCCCATGCTTCTGGGAGACAGGAGTAACCTTATTGTGTGGAGTCTCAGGCCACTGTGCCGTCTCCTGGGGTGGCTGGGGCGGGCTGCGGCAGGCTTAGGGCTGGCACTGGGGACCCAACAGGGCCCCAGATGGTGAGAGCTGGCTGGAGCTCACTGAAGGCTCCTCAGGGACTGCAAAGCAGAGACCCAGGCTCCACTGCAGTTGGAATGTTTGATCTGCCCGGGCTGTGAGCGGGCGCGGGGAGGCCCCTTGGATAGCTGCGCAGGCAGCTGCGGGACACTGCAGGGAACAATGGTTTTTGCTCTCCGCCCTTTTGGCGCGAAACCGCAGGGGGTAATGGCGCCGGCAAAGGAGGCTTGGCGCGAAACCGCAGGGGGCAATGGCGCCCTTCCTCTGCTCAGCCTCAGAGTCGCGGCCGCCGGGATCCCCGCAGCACCCTGGGGAGGGTACCTACTCTTGTGGCTTGCGCAGGGAGGGGCCCTTGGTGGGCAGACTCAGCAGCGCGGGGCGCGGCGCTCCGTGGAAGCTCAGGGTCCGGGACAGGCGCGGGTTGGGCTATGGCTCCTGTTGGCGGGAAGTGCTCAGCGCAGGGTCCCCGCCAGGAGTGGAGCTGGTGCTAGGCTGCCAGGGGCTGGCGGGGGCGGGCGGGGTGGGAGGCCAGCGCACAGAGGTCAGGTGGAGAGGTCCGCGGCAGCGGTGCGGGTGGATGGTCCCCCGTGGGGGTCGCCAGACAACCCGCGGGTCCGCTCCCCTGAGCTTGGATGAATGGAGGGAGGGACGTGGGCCCGAGGGCAGATCGCTGCCCTGCGGGGAGAGGGGAAATGCAGGAGAGGAAAACTTCTCTCCCAGTGGGGATCCGCAAGTGGGGAGTGGGGAATGGGCCGCTGGAGTAGACAGGGCAGGCAAGCGGCTCTGGGCTGGCGTCCGGTTTGGGGATGGAGCCTAAGCCGGTCACCAGTGAGCTCACGGCAGCTTAGTGGCCAGAGATGTCCCACTAGTCCGGTCCTCTTTCACCTAGACCCCTGCTCAGGACAAATACGTGGGGTAGGACTGGGGTGCTGTCCCAGGGGGATATTTCACTCACCAGACTCTTACTATTCAGCTACCTGGTCGCCAATCCCGCTTTGTTTGGAGGAGCTCTCAGAGTATGCGGGTGTCCCTGTCGGCCATCTTCCCCAGCCTCAGTATTTTCTTTCTTTACTGTATTATAATGATCTTTCTGAGGAGCCCCCAATAAAATGATTTATGATAAATAAATAAATAAATAGCCACAGATGACATGACAAAAAAAAAAAAGATTGATGACCTTGATGCTATTTCACAAGTCTTCTGGTAGCTGATCATTAATGTTCAATATGTCCAAACCATTCTTGAGATAGGCTCTAAATTCAGGTGAGATATTGTGATAGTAAGGTTTGGTGTCAATATAGCTTCACCAGGATCTTCAGAAGGTGCAGGTCACAGTCTCCTTGGGGGTGTGACCTATTTCATAGCTATAAGTAGACTGTGGAGTATGGGCTCACTCTTTTTCTTCCTGATGAAAAGACCCTGGACCCTACGTCTGGCTTCTTGGTATGGCAATCACCATGAAACATGCTGACCCTAAGAGCTATCTGTGGCCTGCCGACTGCCTGTTGACTTTGCATTCTCCCAATTCTGCCTCCACCAACCTGTGGTTTTCCTGTTTCTTGGGTTATTCCTCCAACAGCTTCATGAGTCTGGAAGGGCCTCTAGTTTGCATCTGATTTATGGGCTGGAGTTGGACTGGGGTTTCTTGTTGTGTGGACTTCTTAATGTAAAATTCTTTATTGATATGAATTTCCTTCTTCTACATATATCAGTATCACTGGTTTGTTTCTCTAGAAACCCCAGCCAACCACAGATATAATATAGGCTGTATTTGGGCCCTTTTGCGTTCTTATTTTAATTTTCTTCAGGTTTGACTTGAACTTGCATATTAGTAATTGATAGTCTGTTACATATTTGGCCCCTGGTCTTATTTTGTCTCAATGATATTGAGCTTCTCTATCATGTCTTCCCACAGATTTAATCAATTCCATTCCTGTGTATTCCACATGTATATATGCCGCTCCTGTTGTTGAATAAAGGTGTTTGCAATGAGGAAGTTATTGCTCTTGCAGAATTCTTTCATGCAGTCTTCAGGTTCTTTTCGATCCCCAAAGCCATAGTTTCTAATTACTTTTCCTTCCTTTTTGTTTCCATGTGTGCATTCCAATTGTCAACAATTATTAAAGCATTTTCAGTACATGTGTGATCAATTTCAGACTAAAGAAGTTGGTACAATTCTTCATTGGCTTTAGTGGTTTGTGAGAAAATTTGAATAATGGTTCTATTAACCGGCCTTCCTTGTGTATGAAGATATATATTATTCTGTCACAGGCAGCATTGCACTTGAAGATAGATCTAGAAATGCTCTTTTTGAGGATGAAAGAGACATTCTTTTGAATTTGTCATTGTCAGCGTAGTCATTCTTATCATTTTAAGATTCAAAGGGACTATTTCAACTCACCAATGCCTAGGATATTGATCTTTATAGGTCAGATTCCGTTTTTTATGATTTCCAATTTTCCTAGATTCTTATTTTGCATGTTTCATGTTCTGATTATTAATGAATGGTTGCAATGATTTTTCTCATTTTGAATTATAATCCATCAGCAAATGAAGGTGCCAGAAGCTTTAGTACACTTTGTTGCTAGATGCCTTCAAGTCAGTTCTGTCTCATAATATTGCCTACACAACAGAATGAAACATTGCCTGGTCCTGCCCCATACTCAAAATTTTTGTTATGTTTGAGCCCATTGTTGTAGGAATTGTCTCGATCCATTTGATCGGGTGTCTTCCTCTTTTGGCAATCCCTCCACTGTAATGTGTATGATGTCCTCCAGGGACTGGTCTGTCCTGATAACATCTGCAAAGTACATGAGATGAAGTCTCGCCATCCTATCTGCCAAGGAACATTTAGCTGCATTTCTTCTCAGACAGATTTGTTTGTTCTTCTCTCCACCCATGGTACTTTCAGTATTTTTTTGTCAGTACCTTAATTCAAATGCACCAGTTCTCCTTCAGTCGTTCTCATTCAATGTTCAAATTTCACATGCATAAGATGTGGCGGAAAATACCATGCCTTGGGCCAGGCGCAACTTAATCCTAAGTGAAATTCTTGATCTTCAGTACTTTAAAGTGGTTATGTGCAGTAGATTTGCCTAATGCAATTTGTTATTTGGTTTCTTGATTGTTGTTTCCATGAGCATTAGTTGTAAATCTAAGCAAGACGAAATCCTTGATAACTTCAATATTTTCTCCATTTATTATGATGTTATCTACAGCTCCTGTTGTGAGGTTTTGAGTTATCATTAAGGTGGACTCTACTTTGAGGAAGCTCTCTTTCTCGGTGATATTTTGATTGTTTTGCAATCTGAGGGGCTCATTTTCTGGCATGATATCAGACAATATTTTACTGCTATGCAGAAAGTATTCAATGGTGAATCCCTCAGAAGTGGACTGATTGTTTTGTCGTCCTGTCAGTTCTTAGTCTGGAAGCTGTGTTGAAATCTGTTCACCGTGGGTGATCCTGCCTGGTGTTTGAAGTACTAGTGGACTAACTCCCAGCATCACAGCAAAGCACAAGCTACCACAGTGCAGCAAATTGACAGATGGGGCGGGGGAGGGGAGTTGTCATTGTTAGACACTGTTAATTTGGCTCTAACTCATAACACCCACAGCCTGTTTCCTCACAGTTAATGTTGGAGACCGTTTTTGCAGCCAGTATGCCAATTCATCCCATTGAGGACCTTCTTCTTTATTTCAACACTCCACTTTACCAAGTATGATATCCTTCTCTAGGGACTATGCTCAGCTGTTAACATGTCCAAAGTATGTGATATGAAGTCTTGCCATTCTCACGTCTAGGAAGCATTCTGGCTCTACTTCCACCAAGAAAGATTTGTTCCTTCTTCTGAAAGTCCATAGAATATTCAAAGTTATTCACCAGCATCATAATTCAAAGACATCAACTTTTGTTTTATCTTTCATAATTATTGTCCATTTTCAAGTACATATGAGGTGATTGAAAATGCCATAGTATGATAGTTATATAATTTTATGTCAGTTTGAAGATATGTAAAAGTGTAAGGTTGGTATCCAATCTGTCAATCACACCATAGCCTGGTGGTGCCTCTTTGTAGCCATGGCCTTCTCATAAGGAGGGCCCTGGGAACCTCCCCTTCTTTTTGCATTCACCTGACTGCTTCCTGCCCACGTTGAGAGCTGCCAGAGTCTTGCCATGCTTCCATCGACCTTGGGTCCACACGACATTGCAATTACTGGCCTTTGAAATCCCTGCATTCTGCATCATTGCATGTAACTGCGTAAGTTGGAAAGGAACTTATGGGCTAGTGTTGGACTTATGGACTTGAGTTGGACTGGCCTGGGATATTTCCTTGAATTAGAAATTCTACAGTGACTTCTTGATAGAAAACTATTTATTGCACATATATGAGTGTCACTTGATTTGTGTCTCTAGTCAGCCTGGCTTACATCCAGTTCACTGCCATCAAGTTGATTCCAACCCTTAGCAACTCTATAGGACAGGGGAGAGATATCCCTGTGGGTTTCCAGTACTGGACCTTTGTATGGGAGCAGAACTGTTGATCTTGTGTTGAGCAACCCAACTGGGTTGGTTCTGACGCATTATGTTTGTAACCACTATACCACTAGGACTCAGCTGTGCCTTATTCCTCAAACTGACATCTTTTAACACTGGAAATTGGTCTTCAGCAAGATCTACCAGTGTACTCGGTCATATGACTTATTTTCTTTTTACACTGTTTTGATTGTCATGTGAGGGAAAATCTACAGAGTAAATTGATTTCCCTTACAATTCGTGCAATGTTTTATGATATTGATTGCAATACCTACAATGCAATACTACTTTTCCTATTCCCTCCCTTTGTTTGCCGTTTCCATTGGTCTTTCATTCCCATTCCTTCCTGCCTTCTGTGTAACTCCCTGACAAATGCTGGGCTCTGAATTGTACATCGTTGACAGTATAGGTCTCCTATTTGGGGGCTAAAAGTTGAACCATGGAGGTGAGGTCAGGTTTCAAATGGGAATTCCACTTGTGCCAATCATATCCTAAGGTTAGTCTTCTTATTTTGAGTTCTACATTTTCCCCAGTTGATCCAGGGCCTACTACTGTGAGTACTTTCAGAGCAATCTGCAGTGAGAACCCTATGCTATCTTGGTCTTCTGGACTCAGCGCTGTGGAGCCTGGGCTTCATGTGGTCAGTGAATCCCTTTCATGTTCTTTTGATGCTATCTGTGTAATTCTGTATTTTGAATTTCTCTTCAATTTTTTCAGCTAGTGAAATGCACTTGCTTTTCATTTTTTGCTGTCCTAATTCCAGGTCTTTGCACCTTTTAATATAATTCTTTATTCCATCTTTTTGAATTCCCCTTTGAAATTTTATGTTCAGTTTCTTTATTCAGCGTCTTTCCTTCATCAATTATTTCTATATTTCTCTCTCTATCTTTTTCGTACTTCATCATTTCTTTCATTGGCTTCAGGTACTCCACATTCAAGGTGACATCCATTTTGTCTTTTCTTTAGTTTCGATCTTTTTAATTATCTTTGAATTTCTTTATTTATTATGTTCTTGATATTATTGCAGAACTCGTATCATCTCAGGTGATTTGTGTTCAATGTGTCAACTTTCTTCTTGAAGTATCCTCTAATTTAGATGAGCTATACTCAAATTCATACTTTGACTCTTGGGGACTTGTTTTAATTTTATTTGAATTCGAGTTGAATTTGCCATTGATGGTTTGTTCCACAGTTGGTCTCCAGTCTCGTGACTGATGATATTAAACTTCTTTATACCGTAAATACTTGAGTATAAGCCGAGTTTTTTTTCAGCACATTTTTTATGCTGAAAAAGCACTCCAGCTTTGGGGGGTAAAATTAGTTGCCTTGGGTTATACTCGAGTATATATAGTAGTTTATTTCAACATATGTAGTTGATTTAATTCCTGTGTATTTCTATCCAATATACATGATCCATGTCTATGGTTACTGTTTACATCACTGAAAAATAAATGTTCAATCAATAAGCCATCCTTATTGGAAAATTCTATCATGAGGTCTCCCATGTGGCTTCCATCCCCATGGCCATATTTTCTAACTAGTGATCCTCCTCCTTAGTTTCCAATTTTTGCATTCAAGTCATCAGTAATCTTGATTGCATGTTTCATCAATTTCAGACTGAAAAGTTTGGTAAAAATCCTCAATGGCTTTATTGTTAGCATTAGTGTTTGGTGTGTAAATTTGAAAAATAACTTTATTAATTATTCATCCTTGTAGGTGTAATATATCCTACACCTAACAATGGTGAACATTGGAATCGATGTTGAAACATTCTCTTTTTTAACATGAAAGTCATCCATTCCTTTCAAATTTGTTACGCTGGTATGTAAACCATATTATTATGACATTCAAAATGGCCAATACCAGTCTATTTCAGTTCAATAACACCTAGAGTGTTTGATCTTTATGTGTTCCATTTTTTCATGGCTTCCAATTTTTCTAGATCCATATTTCATGCATCCCATCTTCTTGTTAGTGGTTATTGCAGTACTGCTGTTTCTTCTCATTTTGAGTCATTGCCACATAAACAAATATAGGTCCTGAAAACTTTACATTATTAAAGTCAACTCTACTTTGAGGAGACAGCTCTTCCCCAATTATATTTTGAGTGTCTTCCAACTTGAGGTATTCATCATCCTGCACTATATGAAACAATATTCCACTGCTATCAATGTGCTCCAAAAACACCACTATTTTTTTCAGATGTAGATTGGCAGGTTATTCTTTCTAGTCTATTTAGCTTGTAAGCTTTTCTGAAAATTTTCCACCACGGTTAACTATGCTTGTGTTTGAAATACCAGTGGTATATCTCAAAAGTTATGATAGTGCAAGAACCTGACATGTCTGACAACTTGGCATGCTAGCCTAATTCGGAATGGCCATCACATCTCTCTTCTTGGTTTCTCTAGTTTCTGTAGACCACTGTACCTGAGCATGCATGGCTCAGGTGGTTGTGGAGTTAATTCTTGCTTCCTGGAGTAACCCTTAACCAATGACCCATAGGAGTTGTTGGACAAATAGCCACACTCCCTCACATTCTGGGCAGAATAACTAGTGGATTTTCTACAGTGTCTCCAGTAAGATTAACCTCCAGTTGCTCATAATTTTATATTGTTTGATAATGTAGTTTTCATTGGCTGCCTTCTTTCCCTTTTCTATTTCCCATTTCCTTATTGATATGTCCCCCAAAAATGGCTTAATTAAAACCTTTGACTCAGGATCTAATCCTATGGGGAACCCAAACTGAATCACACAAGACATTTGTCAAATCATGGACTTAGTGGTTATATCTATTATATGTGTACGTCATGGAAGAGGAGAATTCATACCATCACTTTGAATAGTCATTTGGAGTGCCACCTGGGTCCCCAGCATAGATCCTGGACATCAAAACTCACTGTTTCCTGCATCATAACACTTCCTTTTAGACTTCTGTCATTCAAAAAACTCAACAAATAGCTCGCTGTCTCACTTCAAATTTTGTAGTGTGCAAATATGGCTATGTTTTCATTGTGTGTTTAGCCCTGGACAAATCAGCTTTGACCAGGAAGGTGAAGTCATGTGGAAAAACAAACCAAAAACACTAGCAGCTGTGTGTTGTGGAAGAAAACCCTGTGGATGGAGTGCAATTTTTAGGGAACAGAGACCAGCAAGATAAACCAATAAGTGTCCACTGTTCTGATGTTAAAGCGAACCCTGGTGAGGCTGTAATTAAGCACTTAAGGGCTAATCAATCAGCAGTTCAAACCCACCATCTTCCCCAAGGAAGAGTTACGATGTGGCAGTCTGACCCCCTTAAGATTTACATTTATTACCACTACCAACTGATCTGAGAGGGATAGCATTAGGGAATCCTGGATAGCATTCTAAACGAGCTCTAATGGCAGAGTAGACTCCTCATTGAGCTCCTAACCACAAAGTAAGTGGTTCTAACCTATGAGTTGCTCCATGTGAGAAATATGAGTTTGTCTGCTCTGGTAAAGATTTAAGCCTTGGAAAATCAAAGGGTGAAGTTCTATGCTATCTTGTAGGGTCTCTATGAGTCAGCTTCAACACAATGATAATGAGTTTGCTTTGGAATTTTGGGATAGAATAGAAGAAATATGTGCAGCAAAGTTTAAACTTATTTTAAATGTTCAGGGGTATTGCTCAGAGAGAGATTCTTGGAACCCACAAGAATGTTGTCCTTAGGCACCTTCAGTTCTGGAACTGAACTCACTCCCTTGGCTCAATCTTCAGCCAAACAATAGGTAGATCTATAAGGTAAAAAGTAACACTAATCAATTATTTGAATCAAAAGGATATAATTTATTCAAAGATAAAGTTCAGAAGGGTCAGTAAAGAAGGGGGAATGGAAACAGGAAATACAAGGAGGAAGTGTGATAAGTGATATTACGTTGAGCAGATTGCAGTCAATATCATGAAGCAAAATATGTGTGAACTGTCAAATGGAAAACGGACGTATTCTGTAAACCTTCACCCAACTCACAATAAAGAGATTTTTTTTTCAGCCTTGGAAACATATGAGGCAATACTATTCTGTCCTATAGGGTACTCATGAGTTGACATCAACTCAGTGGCAATGGGATATTGATGCTGATGCTTTATGCCGATTCTAAAAAATAGGGTTATTAGCAATTATTGTGGAAATAGCATGAATGAGACTATGTAAATGGGGTTGGTTACAGATAAATTCTTGTAAATGTTAAAGGATAAGTGATTGAGGATGGACTTACCCAAAAAGAGAAAATTATTGCAAGATTTTGTTCAAGGGATAAAATAAAAATAGGCTTCCTGTGGGTAAGACTTAAGCCTATAGATATGGAATTTAAGGAACTGGTATTCCATGATCGTCACCTTCCCGACACAATCACTCAAGACAAAAGGTGAGTGTATAAACAAATGAGGTGAAGAAAGCTTATGGAGCCTAGCTAACAAAAGATAAAGAGTCTAGGGTTTTAAAGACTAGAAGGTTAACAAGTGGCCACCTAACTCAGAACCAATAAAGTGCACATGAAAGAAGCACACCAGCCTGTGTGATCACAAGATGTAGAAGGGATCAGGTATCAGGCATGAAAGAACAAAAAAATCATATCATTGTGAATGATGGGGGGTACAGTTAGTGATCCAAAATCTATCTGTAGGCAACTGGACAACCCCTTACAGAAGGGTCGCTGGGAGGAGATGAGCCATTCAGGATGCAGTGTAGCAACGATGAAACATATAACTTTCCTCTCGTTCCTAAATTCTACCACGCCCACTATCATGATCCCAATTCTACCTTACAAACCTGGCTATACCAGAGAATATACACTGGTCCAAATAGGAACTTGAAACACAGGGAAACCAGGACAGATGACCCCTTCAGGACCAGTGCTGAGAGTAGCAATAACAGGAGGGTGGAGGAAAGGTGGGGTAGAAAGAGGGATCTGATTACAAGGATCTACATATAACCTCCTCTATGAGAGAGGGACAACAAAAAGTGGGTGAAGGTAGATGTCGGACATTGTAAGATAGGACAGAATAATAATTTATAAATTATCAAGTGTCCATGAGGGCGGGGGAGGGGGAAGGAGTGGAAATGAGGAGCTACTACCAAGGGCTCAAGTAGAAAGCAAATGTTTTGAGAATGATGATGGCAACAAATGTACACAGTGGATGTGTGTATAGATTGTGATAAGAGTTGTAGGAGCCCCCAAAAAATGATTCTTTTTAAAAACCTCAAAGAGCAAAACACACTATGGTTTATTGTTCATCAATGGTACTTCAATAAAATTACATAAAAGAGGGGAAAAAGAAATGGAATTTAAGGTAAAGAAAGTATTCCCTTTGAAGACCATAATGCAAATATATATTTAGGCAGGCAATTAGATAAAGACATTTTAAGTCTGGGCTTCTATACCTGCCATGTGTCTGTTATGAAAAGTATAATTAGCAACTAGAATCTCTCATACAAAATCAACTCAATATGGTCTTTCTGGTCTGACCTCCATGGTGTTCTACTCTGCTTTGATGGAGCTCATCATATCATGACTCTATAACAAGATTGAGGAGTTATTTGCATTCTTATGTGGAAGGTAAATCTGTTTGGCCATTCTGTTAGACTAGTTCATTTTCTTTCCTACCATCCCATCTGCCATTTTAATTCAAAACAAGGAGAAAAGCATGTATGTGCCTTTTGAGGAAGGAGAAGATTTTGGTGTGGAAGAAATTCTCTTCTAGACTGCAAGGTAAGTATTTATCCCCTCTAGCCCTGTTGGAGGAGGGGAAAAGGAAGAGAGACAAGGCAAAGAGAACAACATAGTTAGTTTCATGCCTCCTTACTTGACCTGGGGATTGAGGGGAATATCAGTGACTATGGACCTGTTGTGCTCCCCATTTGGAAGCATGAAGAATAGAGGCTGCCAGGCAGAGCAGCCCTATGGGAAGTCCCTGAAGACAAACATTTAGAGAGTGCCATCATGTCTACTGTGATCCATGGAGACCTTATATGAAATGGAATGGAGTGCTGTCTGATCTTGCACCATTGTCACACATTCCTGAATGTTGAAGTCCATTGGTGCAGTGATTAGATCAATCTGCCTCAATAAGGATCTTCCATGTCCCTCTATTTCATCAAACATGATGTCTTCCTCTAGCAATTGTCTACTAATAATGTGTCCAAAACACATTAGCCAGTCAGTGTTCTCTTGTGATCCATAAGGTTTTCTTTCAGTAATTTTTGGAAGTGGACTGGCAGGCCCCTCTTCCTTGTCTGTCTTAGTCTAGAAGCTTCACTGAAACCTGTCCACCATGGGCAATCCTTCTGGTATTTGAAATTCTGGGAACAGAGCTTCCAGCATCATAACAATACACAAACCATTATAGTACAACCAACTGACAGATGACTGGAGTATATCTATATCTATATCTATATCTATATCTACATCTACATCTACACCTACACCTACACCTACACCTATCTATATCTATATCTATATCTATATCTATATCTATATCTATATCTATATCTATATCTATATCTATATCTATATCTATATCTATATCTATATCTATATCTATATCTATATCTATATCTATATCTATATCTATATCTATATCTATATCTATATCTATATCTATATCTATATCTATATCTATATCTATATCTATATCTATATCTATATCTATATCTATATCTATATCTATATCTATATCTATATCTATATCTATATCTATATCTATATCTATATCTATATCTATATCTATATCTATATCTATATCTATATCTATATCTATATCTATATCTATATCTATATCTATATCTATATCTATATCTATATCTATATCTATATCTATATCTATATCTATATCTATATCTATATCTATATCTATATCTATATCTATATCTATATCTATATCTATATCTATATCTATATCTATATCTATATCTATATCTATATCTATATCTATATCTATATCTATATCTATATCTATATCTATATCTATATCTATATCTATATCTATATCTATATCTATATCTATATCTATATCTATATCTATATCTATATCTATATCTATATCTATATCTATATCTATATCTATATCTATATCTATATCTATATCTATATCTATATCTATATCTATATCTATAACTGTATCTGTATCTGTATCTGTGTCTGTATCTGTGTCTGTATCTGTGTCTGTGTCTGTGTCTGTGTCTGTGTCTGTATCTGTATCTGTATCTGTATCTGTATCTATATCTATATCTATATACATATATATATGTATATATATATATATATGGAGAGAGAGAGTAAAACTGGCAATGCAGTCTGATTAGTCAGTATTCTGATGATCTGCTGCTAACAGAAAGTATCCCCACAAATAACATCTTAAAGTAATGTTAATATCAATTTTGCTCACAAATCTGCAATCTGGACAGAGTTCAGTGAGGACACTAGTTTTGGCTTCATCAAGCATTAGCTGTGGTAGCTCAAAGGACAGAGGCTGCAGCTCTCTTAAGACTCACTCCCTCACACGACTAATACTTCTATTGGTTGGAGCTCAAGAAGAACCCTATATGTGACATTTTCATTTGGCCTGGTCTTCCTTGCAACATCCTGACAGGGTCCCAATGGTGAACAACCCAATACGACCAGGTGGAAGTCACAGAGCAACACTTCTGCCATAGTCAAAGGCCTGCCAAGATGCAAGGAAGAGGGAAAGCAGGCCCTGTTTCTGGAAAAGTGAACACAAACTCATCTTGTCACAAGAGAATGTGCGATGTGAAACATTAGGACATTCATCTTTGAAGGACACAACCTGCCACGAGCCAAGATACAGAGACAGATTTCTACGAAAGCGAAAGGGCAGGACTTAGACTTCAAGATAAAGCCACAGACTTCATAGGACAAGAGCAATAGGGAGACAAGCAAAGGAAAGCTCTAGGACGCAAGCCTAACATGGCTAAAGATAGGGACAATGTCAGGACTGAACTGGAAGCAAGCAGACACCTGTGCAAGGCAGAACCCGTGAAGTTGTGAGTGCCTTCAAGCTAAGTCAAAGTACCTTGGGGCGTGAGAAGGGAAGGAACAGGAGAAGAAATTAATGGGTAGGTTTATGGAATTTGTAAGTCTGGGGACAGAGCATCAGGAATAGCTGGGTTCTGGCACTCAGTTGATACCATCAGAGTTTGAACCTTTTCCTTACAATGCTGTTTCCTTTTGAGTTTCACGCAGGCTTCCTGCTGACAGCTGTTTTATCTAGAAGCTCAGGAATTCTATTAGAGAGAGGCTCTTTTCCTTTCTAATCATTGGTGGTACTATCAGGTAAGCATTAGATTGCTAACTGCAAGGTTGGCAGTGCTACCCTACCAGCTACCTCATAGGGAAAAAGATGGAACTTTCTGTTCACATAAATATTTACAGTCTTAGAAACCCCACAGGGACCTTCTATGATGCAAAATGGACTCATTGGTAATGGGGCAATTGTTTCTGGGGCATTTTTTAGGGTTAGATATCATTAACCTAGCATGAGTCACATACTGAGTCTGACCCAGTCCCTTTGGACAGAGGAAAGTCATGCCCTGACTAGACAGGCCTGGAGCTGGCAGATTGGGTCAATGCCAGCAGAAGCATAGAGATGGAGCATGGTGGAAGAGTGATCCCAAAGATACAAGCCATGTGCTGTGCATGGAAGAAGGGCAGATGAATGGTACATTAATTAACCAGTCATTGACAAAATGAGGTTGCATAACAAATGGCTCCAAAACCCAGCAGTTCAACAAACAGCCCAACCCCTTCCCTCCCACACACACAGTTCTTAAAATTCAGGATCAGGGAGATTAACTGGAACTTTGAACTTGGCACTTCAGGTCTTGGAAGAGATGACAGTGCATGTAAAGGCCTTGGGGCAGGAGAGATCTTGGTGTGACTGAAAGCCCAGAAGAAGACTAATTTGGGGGAGGTGAGATAATAGGAATGGAGTTTTCAGTGAGCATTTCCTTGAGAGCCTTCAAGCAAAAGCGATTTTTCTATATTCATGTTTTAGAAGTAGATCTCCACCCATTGGGTAAAGCTTTGGGTATTGGATTGGTGTCGGTATGCAGGGAAAAATAAATGGGCTTGTTATGGATTAGGAGCCTGTGGTAGTCACCTATTCTTGTGTCAAGTTAAGGATTAGGAGTGTAGGCGTGGAGTCTAGGCTGCCAATCTGGAGATAGTCAGTGAGATTTTTATGTGGGCATAGCCTTCTCCTGAGAACTCTGAGAAATCTGGTACTTCCTCCTTGGCGGTGGAAGACAACTCTCTCTCTCTCTCTCTCTCTGCTACTTCTTGGGAGACATTGCAGAAGGCAAGCCAAATGGATGCGACCAGACCTCTGAAGCCAAAGAAGCCTCAGAGAGATCGCTGCCAGCACTGAGATGCTTACAATGCCACTGGATCCACAAGACTTTCCACCCATTGGCCTGTGATTATCCTGCATTCAGCATCACTGCACATGTTTTATGGGTCTGAAAAGGAATTTATAGATTGGTATCAGACATATGGGCTAATATCAGACTTATGGATTTGATCTGCACTGGGCTGGGACGTTTGTTTAATGTACAATTACTGTTTGATATAAAACTCTCTCTCTGGATTTATAAGGTAGAATTAGACCAGAACATGTACTCTGGTACAGACAGGAGCTGGAAACACAGGGAATCCACGACAGATGATCCCTTCAGGACCAGTGGTGAGAGTGGCAATACCAGGAGGGTGGAGGGAAGGTGGGGTAGAAAGGGTGAACCGATTACAAGGATCTACATAAAACCTCTGCCCTGGGGGACGGACAACAGAAAAGTGGGGGAAGTGAGATGTTTGACGTGTAAGAGATGACAAAATAATTTATATATTATCAAGGATTTAAGAGGGAGGAGGGGGAGGATGGAAGTGGGGAAATGAGGAGCTGATATCAAGGGCTCAAGTAGAAAGCAAATGTTTTGAGAATGATGAGGGCAACACATGTACAAATGTACTTGACACACAATGGGTGGATGGATGGATGGATGGATGGATGGATGGATGGATGGATGGATGGAATGAATGACTGTGATAAGAGTTGTATGAGCCCCCAATAAAATTATCAAGGGTTCATAAGGAGGGGGGAGTGGGGAGGGAGGAGAAAAACGAGGATAAGGTGCCAGGGGCTTATGTGGAGAGCAAATGTTTTGACAATGATGAGGGCAATGAATGTATAAATGTGCTTTATAATGGATGGATGGATGGGTTATGATAAGAGTTGTATGAATCCCTAATATAATCATTAAATAATAGGGAAATGATTTTTAAAAATCACCAACTCTCTGTCATACACATGAGTCTCCCTCGAGTTTTCTCTAGCATACCCAGATTAATACACAGTTCGCCCCTGTCCTATAGGGCCGCTATGAGTTGGCATGGACTTGAGGGCAGTGGGTTTGTTAGGGCTTTGGAGTTCAGCAGGCCTTGGTTGGTGTGTTTGAGTCTATTTTTGTAGCTGTTGTGTGCCGTCAGTGGCTCATCTTCCAGCATTCTATAGGACCATATTTTGGTGACCCATAAGGCTTTCATTTGTTAATATTTGGAAGTAGATCACCAGGTCTTTCTTCCTAGTCTGCCTTAGGCTAGAGCAGTGGTTCTCAATCTGTGGGTTGTGACCCCTTTTGGGGTCCAGCGACCTTTTAACCCGAGTCACCCGATTCATGGCAGTAGCAAAATTACAGTTATGAAGTAGCAAGGAAAATGATTTTATGGTTGGGGGTCACCACAACATGAGGAATTGTATTAAAGGAAGGTTGAGCACCACAGGGCTCGAGGTTCCACTGAAGCCTGCCCATCATTGCTGACCCTTCTGGGGTTTGTCATATCGGTGGCACGGCTTCCAATTTCACAGCAACACTCTAGCTACCACTGCACCACGAACTGATAGACAGGTGCTGGACTGTCCTTAAAAGCCACCTGATTTACGATGCTTTGTTTGGACAGCCCTGGAAATGGAAACAGAATCTAGTTTCATAGTCAATGCAAGACACACCTTGGGGCAGTATGGATGGCATGAAGTGAATAGATTCAAAGTATATTTTAGGGAGAAAAAGGATGACAGTTAATGCCTGGGAGCTGTGCAAGAAGGAAGGAAGCAGAGACACCAATGATATTAAGTGCCTGAGTTAAGACAGGAATTTCCAGGGAAGCTGGTGGGTCATGATGGGAGAATTTCACACACCCCAGGGAAAGGGGAGCATTGATTAGTTCATTTGTCTGCGCATCTTCTCAGACAATAGAGGCTTTGTCATCCTCAAATGAAGCATGCAGTTGGAGCTCAGAGAGTGGATGCAGTGCAAATGAAGACTGGGTTGGTTGAGATGGGTTTAATGTTTCACCTCCCACTGCAGCAGCGAGAGGCTCTATCAGCTCATCCTGGAAAGGAAACATACTACCTGCCATCAGGTTCATTTCTTCAAAAAGGATGGAAGAATACAAATGAAAGACTACAGTTTGAAGGGGTCTAAGGCAGACTATCAGGCTCATTAAAGCTTCATTTATTAAAACTTCATTCTTCAGAGACATTCTCCCAGTAGGATGTATGCTGGTGTGGTGGTGGGCATGAGGAGGAAGGCTTGGAGCAGGGTAGGGGAACAACCCCACACCACCAAAAAATACCTTCCCACGAAGCAATTCCAGTGGGCACAGATTAGATAGAAGTTTCATCCTCTGGTCACTTGATGTTTGTCCCTCTCTTTTATCTGAATGCTCTTTCAACATTGCTCGGATGAAGCATCAAATTTGTATTAAAATGCAAGTTAGGAAGCATCATCCCAAACCAACCCTGTTCATCAAAATGGTAGTACTCTCTCCGGGTACCCTGAGTTCAGTTTGTCAACAAGCTGAAGCAGTTGAGCTGGGGCTCTGTGAGGCCCCGGAGCATGAGTTCATTAATATCCGACCCATAATGCCTTGCTGGGTTTATGCCAACAAAGCCCTGTCACTCCTTACCTTAGGATTTACTCACTCCTTGAAACAGCCATTTATTTACACACAGTTTGACCTCATGATGGTGTTCAGCAGATGTGGATCTTACTTATTTGCATTTTTCTGTGACACTTGCAAAATTCGTTAGTGGCTCAGGGATCAATCCTCTGTGGACTGCCCCGAAGCTAGATGAAGCAAGCGGTTTCTCGCTGATTCATCCTCCCTCCTTAGAAATGCTTGCTAGTCAGGATAACATAGTGCTCATTAAAGAAACTGCCTGTATCAGTTCAAATTTGTGACCTGGGCGGGAGGGAGGGTGATGATCACAAGTGACAGAAACTGACGCTTGACTAACTTAGGGAAAAAGGCCTAATGGTGGATAAATGGTGCGAAGACAATAAAATGTGGCAAATGCCTGGGCAATCTCAGGGCTGTGAAGCAGGTACTGGCGAAACACTCCTTCTGAGGCCAAAGCGTGACCTCTGTAGTACATTAAATCACATTCACACACACCCATTCATGTTCACATGGAAGCTTAGGCTATGGCCTTACATGGAGAGGAGGTCTTGGCAGATGTGCTTACTTAAGGATTTCAAGAGCTCCATCTTTCTGGGTTTAGATTTCAGATGGATGCTACATGCATTGATTGGTGTGTTCTTATAAGAAGAGGAGTGGGCACACAGAGACCCCGTGTGAAGACACTGGCAGAGATTGGATCAGTACATCTATAAGCCAAGAAATATCAAGCATTAGCAGCAGTGACCGGAAGCAGAGAGAGGCTACTTTGATTCTGCTTCAGAGCTCTCAGAAGGAATGAATCTTGCCCACACCTTAATTTTAACCATTTGCCCTTCAGAAAAGTGAGAGAACAAATGCCTGCTGTTTAAGTCACTCGATTGGTAGCCATTTGTTACAGCTACCCAAAAGAACCATTATGGATTGATCTGTAGCCCCCCTCAAAATATGTGAGAAATTTGAGCCTTGGTGGACATGATCCTGTTTGAAAAGAAGGGAGTTCTTTTGTAATATAAATGAGGCCGTATGGCCACTGGAGATCCCCTCATAGAGGGGTTTAGAAGAGGAGATGGGTCAGTCAGAGGGGCGATGCTGGGAGAGTGGAGGGTGAGTGGGTTGGAAAGGGGGAACTGATTATGAGGATCCACATGTGACCTCCTCCCTGGGAGATGGACAGCAGAGAAGGGGGGGAAGGGAGACTCGGGATAGGGCAAGATATGACAAAATAACAATGTATAAATTACCAAGGGTACATGAGGGAGGGGGGAGCAGGGAGGGAGAGGGAAAAAAAAGAGGACCAGATGCAAACGGCTTAAGTGGAGAGCAAATGCTTTGAGAATGATTGGGGCAGGGAATGTGCGGATGTGCTTTATACAATTGATGTATGTATATGTATGGATTGTGATAAGAGTTGTATGAGCCCCTAATAAAATGTTAAAAAAAAATAAGGCCATA